>NC_077228.1:263224801-263950634 GCF_027887165.1 Monodelphis domestica | reverse complement strand
TCTGACCAAGGCAGAGGGAGTTTTAGGCCCAAAGGGCCAAGGTGGAAAGAATCAGTCCTTAACTCACGTGAGTGATCTGAAGGAAAGCTGTCTGCAGGCTTCCTCCCTGACCAAGCTCCTAACACCAACTGGCTTCTAGCCCTCTTCACAGGAAGTGAGCGAATTCCAGAGGCTGTTCCCTACCTCACTTCCTGTGTCTCACAAGTGCCAATGGTTGGCTATAGCTTGGCTTAGGACAGCCCAGGTGGGCAGTTAGTTATTTCTGATTTGTCATTGACTAGCACATGCCCATGTAGTGTGGGTGGGCACAATTTTGGATGCTATACCAAGATGGAGACTTTTAAAATTCCCACAACTCTTTCAGTTAGTTCTTTTATTTCCTTCTTCAACATCTCTACTAAAGTAGCATTATCTTCATACTTCTTACCCTTTTTAGAAGTCAATTCCTTTATTTCCTTCCCTAATACTTCCACTAAATGTCTTCTCCTTCTCCTTTTCCTTATGTCCCTCAAAAGCATAAACTGTCACTCTTTTCAATTCTTAAAGGTCCATAGTAGATCAGTTTGATAGCCAATCATAAAATAATTCCTAAATACCTTAACAACTGTTTTATTTTTTTACAAATTGCAATCTGATTTGTCTAAGGTCCCATTCTCTATCAAGATCAAGCTCAATATATCTGCCTCCCAGCTCAATAAGTCTATCCATAAACTGGGAGGGATTTTCATTGTCTTCTTGCTTAAGATTTTTGAATTTAGTCCATGTACCAGGCCTGTCATAACAGGCTCTCATAGCATTTAGCAATGCATTTCTAGCCTGGCATAGTTGTAAGTATTATTGCTCTGAATTTTGGTCCCATTTGGGACCTTCAGTTGACCAATGAATTGTTCCCTCTCCTTGGGCCTGATTAACAACAGAAAAAATCTTATTCCTTTCTCTTTCTGTTAGCAAGGCCTGGAGGAACTTTTCCACATCAACCTGTGTGGGGTTATATGTATGAAAAATGTTCTCAATTATATTTATTAACTGTATAGGCTTGGTTTCAAATGAGGGAAATTTTTATTTAAATTTCTCAATATCCTGTGAAGAGAAAGGTGTATAATGTCTATTGTTTATTAAATATCCATGTCTGTGATATGTAGGGACATCTCTTAGAGGGAAAACACCTTTATTTGAATCATCTGTGGCAATCGTTGCTTGGCCCTTATTCTGAAGTTCAACAGATTGGGTTGCAGTGAGTCTAGTAGGGGAATTGTGGAATGGAGCTAATCAGCATGTGGGGAGGCAGAGTGAAAGGATCAGGGGGAGGATTGGGGGTGCGGTACAGAGGAATGAGGGAGGGGCTGGGGCAGGATGGAGAGGAACTGGGGTGGAGCTGGGGCAGTTTGGAGAGGAAGTGGAGTGGGACTGGGTACAGGGTAGAGAGAAGTAGGAGGGGTGAGGTCTAGGGGAATCATAGTAAGGTGGGTGGGAAGGAGGGTACAGAAAAGGATTGAAGTAGCGATCGTATGGGTGGGGATAGGGGAGATAAGTGGGCACTGGGTAATGTGATATTAAGGGAGGGTAGAGAGGTAGATTGAGGGCAAAGGGGATCAAAGGAGTAGAGGATGAGCTGACGGGTGCAAGTCCTGGTTTGGGTCAGTATGAGGATAAACCTCCTCACAGGCCAGGTGGGATGATAGAGTGTGTTTCTTGCTAGATTTCACTGAAGGAGTTAAGCTAGAATGGTTTGGTTTCAAAGAAAGAATGGTTTCCTCAGTGCAGAGAATAGTAGATTTATCAACATTATATGCCCACAAGAACCAGTATTTATAGTCATTGTACTCTGTGTTTTTAATGGCAAACTTCAAATTTTTTAAGATCTTGAATTCAAAAGAGTCATATTTTTCCAGGTAAAAGATATGTCCATCCATGCATTACAAAGTTTTTTAGCTTCATAATTTATCATCCAACTCTCCTTAGGTAGATTGGGATCAGTGCAAGAATTAAGAAACTCATGCAAGGTGTATCAGGAGGAATATTTCCTGATTTCCTTTAATTTTTTGCAGTAGTCTGTATATCCTATTTAATTTAGTTTGAGCATTGCTAAATGGTCAGCTCAAACAATGAAAAGTTTTGTTATTAATCATAAATAACAATAAACAACAATGAACAACTATCAGTTATGAAAAATAATTATTAGTAATTAATAGGAATGCCTAATAATAGTTATTTAAAATTAATAATTATTGTTATTGATAGTATTATTAATACTATTGTTTTCTAAAATTATTCCTTAATATTACATCTAATAAATTTGATTTAATGTTAGCTTTGTTTAATTTTAGAAATCTAGTTTTAATTTAAATTTTTATTATTAATATTTCCTATTAATAATTCTTTTATTTTAATGTATTCTATTTAATAGCATTATTTTAGATTACTAATAGCATTAGCAATGGAATTCTTTTTATTTTTCTGCAGTTTCAATTCTCAATGGAAGCTATAAATGTGTGGTGTTATAAATGCATGTAGAGTGGAGGGCACTTGTGGGTAGGCCTTTATCTAAAAGCAATCAGATAAAGGAGGAGAAAGGAAAAAATCATAGCTTTTGATATGCTAAATAGGGCAGGCAGTCTCCAAGGAAAGTTTGAGAAAGAAAATGTAGCTTTTGATATGCTAAAGAAAGGCAGGCTGCAAGGAAAGTTTGAGGGTGGAGAGCTAGATAGGAAAATCCAAAGAGAACTTTCTTGTAAAAATGCAGTTTCCCCTACCCCAAAAGTTCAAAGTTGGGGTGGGGGGTGGGAAGGGAGCTCCTAACCCTAGTCCTAAATCTGGAAGGACCCCCAGGATTAATTTAATGAGTGGCTCCAAGCAGCTCCGTTCAGCAGCAGCCTAGCTGGTGTGGCATGTGGGGAAAGTCAGGTAGACACTGGACTGGGAAAGACCTGTTGGGTTCTAGTGCCCCTTGGTTTCAATAAAATCTGTACTGTTTGGAATGGGGGAGAGCTCCAATGTGCTGGGCTGTGCTGAGCTGAGGAAAGGTAGCAGGCATGGGGAGCCTGTGTCTGATTCACCTGTATCGTTTACCTGGGGAGAGTGCAGAGGCTGGGAAGAAACAGGAGTCTGCTTTTTTGTCACCCAGGAAAATCAGACTGTTAGGGGGCGAGCATGTGGGATCCTGCCCCATCCTCTACTGCCCCACTCTCATCCAAAATGGGTTGTGTCAAGTGGGGTGGAATGGGGTTGGGGAGGAAACCACATGGGGAGCATCCTTAACAATTCAGAGGAAAAAGCAGCTACTTCCCTGCCTGATTCCAAAAGACCCTCAGTTCTGTTTGGGCAAAAAGCTGGGACTTCTGTCTTTACTGTCCCAGGGAGTCCCTACCTCTAATCCACAGCCTAGAAGGACGCCAAGGATTAATTTAAGGCATGTCTCCTCGCTCAGCACAGTGCCTGGCTGAGCAAAGCAGCAGTACTTGCCAGCAGTTTCGCGAACCTGGGTAAGTCAGGGGTTGGGCTGGGCTGGGTTCCTGTGCTCTGACCAGGACTCACCCTAAACTAAGGTAAAATAATGGTGGAAAAGTGGGAGGGAGTTTTCTCACCAATCCATCCAAAGGGGCACTTTAGATGGTTCTGCTTCTCTTTCTCAATCATTTTCTTATATGCAGGCAAGGCCAGCAACTGAAGGAGTTTCTATTCTTAAGCTTATCTAAGCACTTATTTAAAACTTCTCTGAAGAAAATTAAAGGCCCTAAAAGAAAAGATGCCTGACTAATGGTCACCATCTGTAAGAACTGAGATAATATTTCTACCCAGATATTTATTTTATAAAGTTTATCAGAAAAGGTAGACAATTATTTCTCTAAGTAACCTGACCATGTGGTGCCTAGCCTGCAAGTCACTTCCTCCTTCCCCCTTTACCTGCCTGTTCTGTTCCTGACTTCTTCCTTCATAATTTTCTTCTCACTTCTCCCTCCTCTCAAGCCTGAAGCCTTGACTTTTATAGACATACAACATGTATAGGGATGCAAACCTGGCTCAAATATGTTATGTCAGGAATATTTGATGGAAATATCAAGCTACTCTGGAGGGGAAGGGAATGAAATTCCTTGACACATGAGTATCATTAAATTCATGATTCTGAGACAAATTAAATGTCACTTGCCTTCCCCCTATTCCCTGAGATCAGCATCCCATTGTGATAACCTGCCTTTCTACCAGTGTATACCTTAACACTTAACACTTCCATTTGCTACCATCAATGCTGTTATTTGTTGTGGCATAAGTGTTTTAACTTAAACACATCTAGTTGCTCATATTGCCACTTTGACTTAGCAGTTGGCTTATTTTTCTCATAATCACTATCACTCAGAATCTGCTTTTATGTGCATGTTGTAGTATCATGGACATTTACCCTAGGACCATGGCTTAATACAGAAATGGGATGCAAACTCCATTCTCAGCCAGTTTCAATTAGAAAGGCAAAGGGCTGGCCCAAATTATTCATGCAGAATCCACCTCATACACAAACTATAATTAATTGAAATGTAAATCTCCACAGAAATTAGAAGAGTGGCAGTCACTCAAAAAACATTTATTTATTCATAGACTACTAGATGTCAGGAATTGCACATGATGCTGGAAATACAAAGAAAAGGCAAAGGAGAGGATCTGCTCTCAAGTAGCTTACAGTCTAATGGAAGAAATAACATGCAAACATTCTAATACAAGTTATTTTGGACATAATTGACTGAGAGAAGGGAGTGGAAGCAAGGAAGATAAGGAAATCTTTCCTTAAGTGGGGGGATTTTAACTAACCCTTAGACAAAGTCAGGGAAGTGAAAAAGTAGAGAGGAGGTGAAAACGCATTACATACCAATGGAGGTCAGGCATTGGAATATGTCCGGAATTGTCCGTGTCTTGTTTAAAGAACAACAAGGGATTCTTTATGACTGTATTAGAATTCATTGTGAAGGGGACCATGAGTTAGTTGTAAAAAAAAAAATACGGAGTATGCAGATTATGAAGATCATGTATCAACAAACAGATTTTTATTTGACCCTGGAGGTGGTAGAGAATCACTGAAATTTATTGAGTATGTATTTAAACTGGAAAAGCACACTTACAGATTGAGGAGAGGATAGAGTAGAATGGAGAGAAAACTGTATCCAAAAGTTTATTGTAATAATTCATGTACAAGATAATAAGGGTTAAAGCAAAGTGGTGGCAATATCAGAGGAGAAAAAACGAGTACATATTTGAAAGATATGGCAAATGTGAAATCAAAGGCAAAATTTTATATATGAATGAATGAGGAGGTAAGGATGATACCAAGGTTTTGAGTCTTGGCAACTAGGAGGATGGTGATAATCTCAACAGTAATAAGGAATTTAGATAGAGTGGTGTTTGGATTTCCTTGAATCTCACCCTCCCCTGTTGGTTCTGCTCTTATCTCTTTTTCCCCATAGAAATGTTTAAGCATTTTTTCTGTTGTTTGCCCATTTCCCCAGTCGTTTTTTACCCTTTTGGATTGGGAATTCTGCAAGCTGCTTGCTGATTCTGTCTCTTCTGCTAGCTTGCAGGGATTGGCACTGTGAATTATGCAGCAGAAATTCACAAAGCCAAGTGGTATGAAGTTCTGAACCTCACTATGTGTTGGGGCCAGAGCCTGGGACTTTGAAGGGTGGGTCTGAGGAACTCATTCATAATTGTAGTTGAGGTCCCTCAATCCCAAAGTTGGCTTGTGTCTAGGTTAGGAATCTGGTGCAGTAGATGAGGGGGTTAATCAGGTAGCATTCCTATGTGTGCAACTTTGCTTCCCTTTCCCTGTTATCGTGTTAAAATCACCTCTCACTGCATACCTTTCAAGTTGTGCTCAGTGGGATAGCCCCCAACTCTGTCTTAACGATCGATTTTGATTCCTGTCATTTTGAAGAACTTTTCAAAAATTAGTTTGGAAGGATAATCAGAGTGATTCTGGCTTTCGTTGCTACTAAGTTGCCATCTTCTAGGGTGAGTGTTTGGGAAGAAACATGACTTCTGATTTGGAGAATTGTGAGCATCTTTGTCACTATAATAACTTTTAGTGGTGGGATTCTTTTTTTGTTTGTTTAGTCATCCACAATACTTAATGCTAGAGATTGGGCCTCCACACTTCTGGAGGTAAAAGTTGGGCTGATCCTATTTTTTTCTTTCTTGGGCTTTTGAGTTTTGAATCAGTCAAGAATTTCAGAGACAACTTATTCTAGGAACTCACAAGCTTTCAGTTCTAATAAAGTTTTCTGTTCTAGGCAAAATATTGATTTCTTCCCTTTTACCCACCCACAGCCAAGACTGAACTCTTTATGCTCCTTGCTTATGATTTGGTTTGAGCAGTAATAGACTACTTCTAGACTTAACTACTACCAGTTATCTTAGAATATCTGCTTCCTTAGAGTAACCGAACAGCAAGCTCCTTTTTCATTTTATATCCCTGACCTGATTATACTGCTGCAGGGTTCAGATTGGATCAGAAACTTGAACTGAAACCCCACTCTTTGGATTCAAGTCACATCCCTACTGTTAGTTAATTTTCCTCTTTTTTAAGTATACTGGTCAGAGCCCACAACTTCTTCTCATACCTGATTGGCTAACAAAGTCGTTCTCCGTTTTTCCTGGATTTGTGACCTACAAATATGTAGATACCATCTGACAACTGTTCCCCTTGAAGTTCCTCTGCATAAATGCTAAGAGAGTTCTACTATAAGTTAGGTATCTCCTCTTGCTCTGGCATTCAGCCTTTCCCTGAACACTCAGTTAGCTATTTCTCCTTGGCAGATCCCATTGCCAATATTTGCAGACCTCTCTGTCTCCTGATTAAATCTGAGATGAAAAAAAAAAACTCCTGGTGAATTTTAATTGGATTTACCCCTTTGAGATTAAGTCAGATATATTTTCTAAATCTGTTGTGAGGAGTTTGTGGAAGGTAGGAAAATCAATATACTGCTTCTGTTTACTCACATTGTATTATCTCTTAAGGCCTACACTGTCCTCTTCTTTTTTGATCAGATTGGTTAAACATTTATCAGTTTTCCTAGTCATTTCAAACAATCAGTTATTAACATTTTCCATCATTTGAATTCTTCAAGTTTATTCCCTATCCTCTAATTTTAAACATCACTTCTTTAGTTTATTTTAGTTATTTTCTATTTTCTTATTTATTTATTTTTAGGTATATTCAGTTCATTAATCCTATATTTTGCCATTTTCTTAATATATATTTTAAAACACATAATTTCCCCCTAAGGAGTAGTACACTTTCATCTTTGTAATTTTGCCATTTTTATTTATTATACTTTCTTGTATTTAATTATTATTTACATATATTGCTCTTAAAAACATTCATTATTTAGGATTTCATTTAAAAGTTATTTTTGTTGAGCTGTGATTTGAAAATGATGTTTAATATTCCTCTAATTTATAATTCTTTGCAATATTTCCATGACCTAATGTATTGTTAGTTTATGTAAAGGTTTGATGTAATACAAATAAATAAATAAATTCTTTAACAGTCATATTTGAAATATCTTTTAATTTTAATTTTATCAATAATTTCTTCAACTGTATATATTTCTCCCTTTTTTTATTCATCCAAAATTGAGAAATGGACCTTCAAATCTACTACCTGTATTTTGCATTTCCCTGTAACATGGTTAATTTTTACAATATGAATTTAGATATTAAGGCATTTTGATCATATAGGTTCAATACTGATATTGGTTTATTATCTGTTTCATTTTAGCAAATATAATTTTTTCCTTCTATATTGTATACTTTTGTCTTACCTTAATCAGTTAGAATGTTAGAACTCCTGATTTTTTATGTTAACACCTAGAAGAAAATTTCTTTTTGCCTCTCCATTTTTTCTGCATATATTTATTTTGAAGAGTTTCTTGTAAGCAGGAGATTATAGGATTTTGTTTTCTTCTCCAATGTCACTTTTTTGTTTCATTGAATCATTTAATCTATCTACACTTAGAATTTTGAGAGTAACGTTTATATTTTCTCCATTTGGTTTCTAATATGCCTAATATACCTTCTATTCCTTTTTTTCTTTTAATGATAATCATTTATTGATTCAGGAAATTTTGCTTAATATATCTTATTGAACACTAATTATACAAGCTCTCTTCTTCCTCTAACATAAAAGGCCTACTTTCCAATTTCTCATCCTTTCCCTTTCTTTACCAATACTATTAATTATTTTTCCTTATAACTAGTTATTTAATACTTCCCCTCTTTTTTCTCTCAGTTAAATAGTTAGATAAAATTCTTTCTTTCACTCTCTACAACATACTTTTAATTGTTAAGTATTTTAAATGTAGACTCTTAATGATCAATTTAGTGAATCTATCAATAATATGGAAATAGGTTGTGTAAAACCCACTGTAATTGGGCATCCTCTGCCAGGAAGGGAAGGTGAGCTGGGGGGACTTGAGGGAAAGAACATGAATTTTGTAACAATGGCAAAATATTCTAAATTGATTAATTAAATTTTTTCAATAAAACAAAGGAATGGAATCTCTCTATAGCCACTGGAGCTGAAAGAATGAGATGGCAGGTACTGTTAAATAAACATGAGCCCTCATCAAGTGGAATTTTTTAATCCCTTTTACTGGAATGGCTAAATAACTTATGGGCAAAAGGGGCTTTGGATAGAGTCCTCCTTTAGGAGTTAGAAGAGTAAGTTTCTAATTCTGGCCTTTCTAGAAACTAAGTATGACTTTGTAGAAATCACTGTCATTTCCTTTCTTTGGGGATATTAGATTCTTAATAAAATGAGGTTTTTAACTTTTGAAAGAAAGTTTTGTATATTTTTTCCTAAAACAAGAATGTATTGCCCTTGTTCAACTCATTTATTTTCACTTCTTTTGTTTTTTTATTATTTATGAATAAACATTTATTCCCTCTTTAATCTCTGTTTTCTCCAGGTTTCCTTGATACTCTCTTCCAGTGCTCCTCTTAACTGTCTGACCATCTTCATCTTTTTTTTTTGCTCCAAATTTATTTAAGTCATATCTAATCACCTTGACCATCCCACAAGACTTTGTCATAGGCCCTCTTATTTTCATTCAACATTATATACATAACCTCATGAGCTACAAGTAATTCAATTATCATGTCTTAGATGATGATTCTCAGAGTGACTTCTCCACCTTTTCCCTAACATCTACATTCAAATCCCCTTCTATTAGATATCTTGAACTCTATGTCACATAGACATCTTAAACTCAACTGAACTTTTTTTCTCTCAAATAATTCTGCTTTTTCTTCCTATTACTATTGAGGATATCACCATCCAACAAATTAGCCAACATTACAACTGAGCATTAGATTTCATCTCCCTCTCACCTCCTATATCCAATAATGTGACTTAATTTCTAGATTTTATTTTGTTAAAGTATTTTGCCAATTCCCCCTTTTGTTCTCTGAAAAGCAGGTATATACATCACATCATGCATGTATTGTAAGAGCCTCCTCATTAGTTTCTCTGACTCAAGACTTTTACTACTCTAGTTCATCATCCACTCAACTATCCATTTTACATTCTTAAAGGACAGGTCTGATCATGTTATCCCTCTATTCAATAAATTCCATTTCCTTCTTATCACATTTAAAATCAAATACAAAATCCTCTAAGTGGCATTCAAAGTATTTCAAAACTGAAGCCATTCTGACCTTTCCAGATTGCTAAAACATTTACTCCTCTGCCTTTACAAATGACACTGCACTTTTGCTGTTTCTCTCAAAAGATACTATATTTCTAAATCATATTATTTCCCCTGACATTATCTGGCTATACCCTTTCCCTTGAATTCACATCTTTTTTACATATATTCTCTGTCTTCTCTCAGAATTCAAGAGAAATCCCACTCTCTCCACAATAGGCCATTTCCAGTACCATGAAAATATTCCTATTAAGTTTATGTGATATATACACTATTTATTGTACATAATTCTATATTTGCTTCAATGTCTTTTTTGCCGTTAAAATGTGAGCTTCTTTGGTTCAGATATGATATTTTTGTCTTTCTTTTTTTTTCCTATCACTTAACAAAATAACTTGCATTTGTTGATCATTTTATTGCATATTATACTATTTTATGTAATTCACAAAAACCAGGAATTATATTTAGGACTTAATTAATTCATATGTGATTAGCACAAAATCATGTAGCCTCTGTAGAAGTGATATCATATTTCTAGTTAAAAACTTTCATTTCACAAAGGAGGAAATTGTGGCATATAATGGTGATATAACTTACCAAGATGAGTTATCTAGTAAGAGTAAACTGAAAGTAGCCTGAGCCCTCATGATGATCATTTTCACACTGAGGGGTGAAAGAGAAAGATACGTCATTTACAATCCAGATATGAGACAATAAATTCTTTCAAATATGGTTTTATAAAATTCCATGTTTATAATCTATATATTTTCTTTGACTGGAAAACCATAACACATGAAGTATTGAGGGGAGATTAGAATCAATAATTGACTAATCCATTCATGAAATCCTTGTGATGCCTCTTCTCCTTCCCAGGTATAAAATGACGTTTTCCAATACGATTATCACTGCCAATCAGCAATAAGGGAGAGAGGGCAGGGTAACATCCACCAAAAAAGGCTCCAATTGTTTCCACCTCAACTTCATTTTCAACACTATATGCCACATATAAGGTGCAACAGTTGTTGATCCAGTAGAATAAAACAAAACAGCTCACAAGCAAGAGAATGGTCTGAGTGGCCTTGATTTCAGGGAAGAATCTAGAGGAATTGCTATTGCTATAAATGTGCTGCACTTGCTTGCTATGTCTATAGAGGAGAAGCACCATGTGGGTACTGGACAATGCCATAAGCAAGTGAAAGATAAAGTCATGAAGAGTCATACCAAACAAAAATGCAGCTTCAGCTTTGGTCTCATTTAATGGTCTTGCCCCGAAAATATGTGACATATACTCATACCTGGAAATATTGTCATTTTTTATTGCTTCATTTTGTTCAATAACCCTGATATAGATCAATGCATTTGTTACACAGAAAAAGAGGAAACAATGTAAAATGTATTTGTGGGCTTTGACTTTGATCCTTGCCCACACAGAGTTGTTGGGACTGATGATGATGGCCTGGAACATGCTCAGAAGGCTTGTTGTGCATACAGAAAATCCCCGTGAAATTCTATAAATGTAGAAGACTACTTTACACCCCAAATCATTCAAAACATTTCTCATCCCAAAATAAAACATGATTTCTGGAATGCCTCTGGTAAAAAGTGTTGCCATATTGGCCACAGTCAAATGAGCAAGAATCAAATCAATGGGCTTCTTTTCTTGAGGCTTTATGAAGGCGATACAAACATAAAGGACAAGCAGCAATGAATTCCCTACAATACCAATGGCACATTGTAAAAAGAAGGCCACACCAAAGATCAGCTCACTAGATATCATTTGTCTTCACGGAGTCAGTAAATCTGATACCCCAAAGAATTGAAGAGCCTAAAAAAGGGAAGAAATAGACAACCTAAAAATGAAAGTAATGTGTTTGCATGACTTTCACAAACATCCCTTTAATGTCCCATTTCTTCCAGCTGTTTGAATATTGAAAACTGATTGAATCCCATGTCTATGGTTAATAAGATCATAGATCTATATATAGATAATAAAACAATTACAAGGTATTATGATTCCCTCTCTTTGTAAATTAGGAATCTGAAATATAATGTAATAAATTTACTTGATAAATGTTACCAGAAGAACAGAGTAGTACATGTCTTTTTTCTTTTCAATACACTATTCTACTTTAATTTTTCTTCTGGAAAAATACATTTCATATCTGTTGGAATCCACTGACTTCCTCAGATAATAGTTGTATACTATTTAACATTTATAACACATCAAGGGGAGGCAACTGGCTATCTCAGTGGATTGAGAGCCAAGCCTACAAATGTGAGGTCCTAGGTTCAAATCTGGCCTCAGAAACTTTCCAAGTGTGTGACCCTGGGCAAGTCACTTAACCCCAATTGCCTAGCCCTAACAATTTTCTCCCTTGGAAATAATAAACTGTTTTGATTCCAAGATGGCAGTTAAGGGTTTAAAAAAAAATCAAAGATTTCCTTGACAAAAAAAAAAAATCAAAACCCATAGTGATAATAGTTTGCAAGTTTTGACACAGAGCCTCGCCACAGGGGGAAAAAAAAGTTACTAAATTTTAATTTCTTTCTGGACTTCCAATTTGCTCACAATTGTTTTTTCAATCTACATGAGGTCCTCCCATTGCTTAATTGTGCCTATCTTTATTGTGGACATAATTACCATGTAATACTTTCATATATCAAATGCTTTCATCAGGATTTTTATTTCTACCAGACTATCCTGAAATCCTTCTATGATGTCACTTGTATGTTTTTGGTGATGATAGTGGTTTTATGTATATGATCATAATTTTCTCTCAGAAAAGTTGAGAGAAATTGTTATTGTGGAACTCAATAAAATATGAGGGTGCATTAAATTGGAAAGATCAAGTTTAATTTTATTAATTTTATTTAGTTTTGTTTTATTGAAAATTATGTATTGACTATCCTACTCTAATCCATTTCTTTATTGTGTTTTGCTAAAATTCAGCACAAAAAAATTATAATTTTATATATATAATTGGTCTATAAAAATATATCCATGTATCAGCACTTGATATAAAACTCAATTTCATAGCCTCATTCATCCTTTGAAATGATCATGTCTGATTTTTGAAAATATTACTTAAAATTTTGAAAAGTACTGTAGTATTACTACTTCCCTGAAAGTCTTTTCAAATTCATTATCCTGCTAAGTAGTCATTAGAATAATAGAATTTGTGACATTAATTTTTTAATCTAGTTATTCCATCTATAATCATTTTCAAATGCCTGCTACATGTCATCCAAAGTGATATATCTTATGGATTTAGAAAAATCAAAATATAATCCATATTCTCAAGCATTTTATGATCTAATAGAAAACACCTTATAAAAAAACAATGTATAAGCAAACTGGATGGCAGAGAAGATTCAGAGTTGGAAGATGGAGTATCCTATTCACAAAACAAAAAGAAAAGTGTCACTGGACCAGAGAGTGCCTAGGGAAGACAGTTATAAGGTATAAGAATACTAGAAAGGTTTGGTCAAATAGATTATGAAAAGTATTAAAAACCCTGGCGATAGAAATCTACTGAACTTTATTGAATAGGGGAGTGACTTGGTCAGACTAACATAGTGTAAGATTGCTTTGTTAATTGAGTAGATCAAGGACTTGAAGTGGGAAGAGATTTGAGGTATGGAAACTAACTAGATGGCTATTGAAATAGTCCAGGAAGGAGCTGATGACCAAGATTTTAGCAGTGTCAGAAGAGAAAGAGTTTATTAATTTGAAATTATTAGTACAGAGTTTAAGATGGGAGACTACAGAGCAGAAGAGAGGATTGACCTAAATAATGAGATTTGAGAATCATTTACATACAGATGACAAATGAATAACTGGAAATGGATACAATCAACAAGTGAATAACACAGAGGGTCAAGAGGGTCCAGGACAGAGAACAATTGACTGCCCAAAATGAAAGGGCATGACTTGAATAAATATTCAGCAATAGCCTATACAGGAATAATTAGCATAACCTTGGGAAAGAACCAAAGAGAGCAGCAACATGAAAACCTAGAAAGAAGTGTATCAAGTAGTTGATCAATAGTGTCAGAGGCTGGAAAGAGATCAAGAAAGAGGAGGACTGAAAAATAAAGTCCATTCTATTTTTTTGGCAATTAAGAGATTGTTAATAACTTTGTGGAGAGCAAGTTTCAATGATTGATGGAGTCAGAAGCCAGACTATGGAGCATTAAAAACAGAGGGAGAGGAGAGGCAAGAAGGCACATTTAGTCAAAAATGGGAAAAGAGACAAAGAACAAAAGCTAAAGGGATCTTTACTTTTGGAAATGTATAAGAAGTGATTGGGAATTGAGTTAGGAGAAAGTTAATTAATTGAACAGTGTGCTCAGAACTTTAGGTGAGTACATAGGTGAGGATAATGGAAGATTAGATTCCTCTCTCTTTGTAATCTTTCCATATTACCTGTGATGTGGAAGAATACTATGTGTGACAGAACACATGCCAATTAAAAATGATATACTTTGCTTTTCTGTGTTTAGAGGTACTAATGTGGCGTAGAAGAATGTTTAGAGACAATTACTCTGAAAAAAACAAACAAACATATTTCAAATGGAGAAACAGAGGGTTTTATTTAATGCAAAATATGTTAATATTCACAAAATAAACTGATAGACATAGTTGCCCTTTTTGGTGGGTGAAAGTTAGGGAAGAAAAAGGGACAAAGGAAAGAATTAGAACTCATCAGATTACCAGTATGAAAAGAGGAAAGTGTATGGTAGAGGAATGTGAGGTTATCAATATTGAGAGAGCAAATGAGTCAAAAATATAAGACATAGTCAAGGGGGAAATGAAATAAGAAAAGTAGTCTAGAAAGAACAATCATTAAAAGAAGTAATGGGGTATGTGAAAAAGAGAAATGTTAAAACATGGAAATAGAGTGGCTTCAGGTTGGTTTCATTTGGTGAATTGTTAAGATTAGGTAAGTCAAGAACTGGAATAACAATGACAGTAAAATTGATTCAATTAAATTGAACCCTGTGATTAAAGCATTTACCCTGTTTAGAGAACTATACAGGGAATTAAAAATAATGGCAAGGGGAAAAATAAAGAATTCAAAAATGTTAGTGAAAATAAGAGATACAAAGTATTGATTAATAAAATGTTGATAAGAAGGCATGTTTAAAGAAACAAATGGAAAATATGGAAAAGGAAAATAGCATATTAGATAGGAGATATGAAAATATGTTCAGGAAAAGGTGAGGAGGAAAAAGAAAGAAATGAAAAAATAAATGATTTTAAAACAAAATGAAGAGGTAAAAAGTGAAGAGAAATGAGACAGCATAAATTTTTATTAAAACCTCTTATATTCTTTAATGCAGGAGATTACCAAAAATTGTTTTTAATCATAGAAAATTGGAAGGAAAATCACAACTTGAACCTCACAAAATTAATTAAAATGTAATATTTGACAATGAAAAAAATGAATAGTAACAAAACAATCAAGGAAAGGAAAAAGTCTAAAGAATAAAGGAATGATAAGACACAGCTCAGGTGCTTGAAAATGATATTATTAATTAAAGAAAGCCTGCATTTGACTTCTATGGTAATGAAAGATTACAGGAACAACTATTATATTTAAGCTTTCAATATTTTATGGAAGGTGGGGCAACTGGGTGGCTCAGTGGATTGAGAGTCACGCATAGAGACAGGAGATCCTAGGTTCAAATCTGTCCTCAGACATTTCTCAGCTGTGTGACCCTGGGCAAGTCACATGACCCCCATTGCCTAGCCCTTACCACTCTTCGGCCTTGCAACCAATACATAGTATTAGCTCCAAGATGGAAGATAATGGTTTCATATATATATATATTTTAATAGGAACAAGAGAAATATTTTGGGGAGAAAAATTCCATCAGAATAAACATATTTGATAATTAAAACACTTCAAGAACAGTTGGATGAGTTAATCTGAGGTTCCCAACTTCCTTTTCAGGCAATCATTAATACAGCATAAGAAGAGAGATGAGATAAACTAGCACAGCAACACAATGGAAAATCAGAATATATTCCTGTCTCATGTTCTGTTCTCTTAATGTGAGACATGTAAACCTCAAAATTTCCTTAGACTTATAAATGTTGGAAATTTCACCATTGGGATATTTCATACTTGGAAAATTTCTTACTGATAGTCTATTGGAATGGGAACTCCATTGGCATGGGAGGTTCCTTCTCTTCCCTTCTTAAGATTACTTTAGGACAGAAACCCTTTGCTGAACAATGGAAAGGACTTTGACCTATGCTTAAGCATAGAACAGGAATTTCTTTGAGTCTTGATTGATTTAGAATTGATACAATGGAGATACTCCACCCTATTCAGTCCTAATAGGATTGAGTAAGGGCTGCAGCCTAGATCAAAATTTAATTATTCCAATCTCTACCATACTCAAGTTAACAGGATTTAGAAAGGGCTGGAACAAAGGAGTAAAGATTTAATCATTTGAAAAATATGACCTTCAACAGACATGTGCAAAAGCCAGAAACCTCTGGGCGGTCCTGGGTTAAGCGAGAGCCTCCATTGACAGGGAAATTGATGAAGAGTGATTGGTAGATGTGAGGACTGAGGGGAGGCAACTTGGATGGTGTCCTTAAAGATAGGAGGGCTGGAGACTCGAGAGGGAGGATTGAGTTTTTGGTTGGAGTGGTTCCTGGGCTCTGAGGAAGCTTGCTCTGAAGGAAGCTGAAGGTGGGGGCCTCTGAGACTGTTTCTCCATTTTGGACACGTGAGTGAAAGGGACTGATCTCTTTTCTTTGCCCCAGCTATCTAAGGGCTTGGGCCTTTTGGCCCAGCCTAAACAGAAGGGGTATTTAAGCCTTATTCCCTTCTCTCCCCTTTCTCTCTCTATATATATCTCTAATTCCTTTCTTGCTCCTATTGTAATTAAACTCCAAAAAGGGCTGACGGCTGACTTGAGTTTTTCATTTAGGAATTACATAGCTGATTCCTTGGCGACCTTAAATTAATATATATATCAGTCTTTTAAAGTGATTCCCTTGTAACATTGTGGCTGACCACACGGGAGTCTAAAGAATCCTCTCAATAAAACTTTTTCCTTGCCTTTTTACTATACTGTTTCACCACTTAGTCCTTTTTTTAAAAAAAAAAAAAAAAACTTGGCTTAAAGACACAGCTGCTAGAACACGTGAGTATAAAAAACTTTTTCTCTTTTCTCCTTAAGTTAAATTGGAATCAGCAGTTTTTTCTTTTTCTTCCCTTTAATCTTAAGGGACAGCTGGGTAGCTCAGCGGATTGAGAGCCATCCCTAGAGGCAGAAGGTCCTGGGTTCAAATCGGACCTCAGATACTTCCCAGCTGTGTGACTCTGATAGACAGAAAACAGCTGTTTTTAAATCTCAGCAACAGGACTCTAAAGTCCTGGCTGGAAGAACTGTTTCTAAATATCCTTTCCCTTAAGGAACAACTTCCTGGATTAAAAAAAAAAAAAAACCCTGTGGAAAGTTTGTTGCTTTGCCCTGCTCCCCACGTGTTTTGCGAAATTACAAAATATACATATAAAAATGAGTACTACATTCTTTGACAATTATATGGCAGCTGAAGAAGTAGGGGCATTGAGGAATGAAGGATACCTCCAAATTTTTATATTAATAGGTACTGTCATTTTTGTACTCCTCAATACTATATTTAGAGATGAAAAAATAAAAAATATTGAGGATAAAATAAAACAAAATGAGGATAAAATAAAACAAAATGAGGATAAAATAAAACAAAATGAGGATAAAATAAAACAAAATGAGGATAAAATAGAAAATATTGAGGATAAAATAGAAAATGTTGAGGATAAAATAGAAAAAAATGAGGATAAAATAGAAAATATTGAGGATAAAATAGAAAATATTGAGGATAAAATAGAAAAAATTGAGGATACAATAGAAAAAATTGAGGATACAATAGAAAAAATTGAGGATAAAATAGGAAATATTGAGAATAAAATAGAAAAACTTGAGGATAAAATAGGAAATATTGAGAATAAAATAGGAAATATTGAGGATAAAATGGGAGATATGGAAGATAAAATAGGAAAAATTGAGGAAAAAATGCAAGCCCAATTAGAAGATCTAAAATGTTTCTTACAGGATCAATGGGCAAACACCCACTCTACCAGAAACAGACCTGTTTCTGAACCTTTGAATGAGGAAATTTCCTTCCCTGAAATAGAGATGGAAAACACCTTCCCTATAGCCCAGTTAACAGACTGCTTCTCTCGTGCAGTGCAAATCTTGTCTGAATTTAATCCACAAAACCCTTCCCCTGCAATCCCAGCTTCTCATGTTCCTTCTCCTACAGAAAACCAAATTCCAATGCAAGGGAGATCTTGTCCTCCTAGAGAAACCTGTCCTTGTCAAACTGACCCACAGGTGCAAAATTCAACTAGAGGCCTGTTTCCTCTAAGAGAAGTACCTGAAATAGGACGAAATGGGGATGTGGTGACTTTAAGACATAGGATACCGTTTACTCCCCAAGAAATAAATGAATTTACACGAAATATCCCCACATATGAACAAGATCCTTTTCTAGTAACAAAAAAGATGGGAGACATATTTTTTCAATATAATCCGTCTTACAAGGACGTTGAGAGCTTACTACAGGCTTTTTTAAGTGAACGTGAAAAAAATAAAATAATTGCTCATGTCAACAAAACCCGGGGGCGTAATGCAGCACATTGGCCATCTCAGGATCCCGAATGGGACTATAATAATCCTGAGGACTATCTACAACTATACCGTTGTAGAGAGGCCATCCTCATGGCCATGAAGGAATGTGCGGACAGTACAGATAAGTGGATGGAACTGGAAAAAATTAAGCAAAAGGAAAACGAAACACCCTCCAGATTTATGGACAGAATTATCGAGTTTGGGAACAGATACTTAGATTGGGACTTAAATAAAGAGAATAGTTTAAGACAAGTTAGAAGAATCTTTGTAAATAATTCTTGCAAAGTAATTAAAAATTATTTTAAAACACAATGCCCAAGATGGTCAGATATGGACCTTGAAGAATTGCGAAAAACAGCTATATATGTTTTTAAGGGAAACGAAGAAAAGGAGAAAGAGAATAATGATGACATGGAGGAAATGAAGAAAAAAATGAGATGTGTAATAGATAGGATAACTAAATTAGAAAGTGGGCATGATAATGAACCAACGACAATTGCCCCTCTCCAGAAATCCAATTATCAATCCATTACTTGCCACTTCTGTGAGAAGAAGGGCCACAAAATGATGGAATGTAGAACCTTTCTTAAGATGTTTGGAAGGAATACACAGTTTAATAATGGTTTTAGAAATAATAACTATAGAAATTATGATAATGGTTATAGAAACCAGAATTCTAGAAATTATAATAATGACTATGGAAATAACTATAATGAATATAGAAATAAGAACTTTAGAAACCAGAATTATAGAAATAGGAATTGGGAATTTAATGACAATGCTCAAATTGAAGAAAATTTTAATGATAATACTCAACAATATATGAGAAATGGCGCTCGTCCAAAAATTACTCGAGGTGCTAATGATCCTCAGAGAGGTGCCCTTCAGGAGGGTGCCCAGGGAACTTCCCAGTATAATAAAGATGATTCTTCTTAGATTGTATTGATTTTGTTGATATTAATTAACCTTTTTCAGTTTTTTTTTTCTCTCCTCTCCAAATAGTAGGAAGGATGAATAAAGAACTTAAGACTATGATTGGCAAATTATGCACTGAGACCCATTTAAAATGGCCTGAAATTCTCCCTCTGGCCCTATTTTATCTTAGAAGCAGGCCTAGAGGAGACTTACATATTTCACCATTTGAGATGCTTTTTGGACATCCGCCTATACAGGCTAAGCCTTTCTCCCCGGCTTATACATCGCTATTAGGGGGAGATATTACTATTGCTTCCTATATACAGGAGTTACAGCACAAACTACGTGAACTTCATGAATCCGGAGCTGCAGTACAAGCTGGACCATTAGACTTTTCTCTGCATGACCTGAACCCAGGAGATAAAGTTTATATCAAGAATTTCAAGCAAACTGGAGCAACTCAACCTTCATGGGAAGGACCATTCCAAATATTATTAACTACTCCAACATCTATAAAGATTGGAGAAAGAGACTCTTGGATTCACTGCTCACATGTGAAGAAAGCATCTTCTGCTGAGACTGATTGACTCTATCCTATCATATGAATTGTGACTCTATCTTATCATATGAATTGGAGATAATAATCCATAGACAAATGGATGTTTTTTTTTCAAGAATATATTGAATTACTGATTTTTTTTCTTATTTTTTTCTTATTTCTTTTCTTTTATTTTTTTTATCAGAATATTTGATTTTTTCTCATTTTTTGTACTGAAGGTACACATAATTAATACTAATATTATTTTTTCCCTGCAGTAATACAAGTTAATATATATACTCTTGCTATAATATCAATATATGCCTAAAAGCTTTAAACTATGGGAACCTGCCATTTATTGATAAAATATTATAGAACTGTGATTAATGTTTGTGTCTGATTCCAGGAAAAGGGATAAAAACAAGGAGCACAGACTAAACCTGAATAGTGCCAATAGAGCACACAAAAAATATTAAAGTGAGACTCGAGGTTGCGACGCTTAACTTATGTTTAAGTCGTAGGACTTCCTTGTATCTACACTCTTTTCGAAATACTCAAACAAGTACAAAGCTTGACTATCATGCTGGCTCCCTATATCCCTGAGGAAAAAAATCAGACAAGGGAATGACATTTCCCCATCAAAATAGAATTCTAATTCTTTCCTTCTTATATTATGGCAACTTCCTGTAGTCTTGGCTACAAATGGCTAAGTGAAATATTACTGCATTCTGTCCTACATACTTGTGGGATAGAAATTACTTTAAACTGGACCTATACAAGGTCTATTTTGAATTTTTCTTATGTTTTTGATTATTTTTCTATTCTTTTGATAATTGACACATACACCCCCATAACTGAACATTGCATTCTGAGCTAAACTTGATATTTTTTTTAAATACTTACTTCAGGGGGGATTGTATTTTAATTTAAAATCTAAGAATTTTTGAATTTTTTTTGTTTGAGATTGTATTTTTATAAAAATCCAAGACTTTTGTTTAAGATTTTACTTTTATAAAAAATTCAAAGATTTTGATTTTGTTCAAGAAAAGATCTTCAAGAAAGAAGCTTGAAACTTTTATATCCAGAGAATGAACTGTTGCAGAAAGATGCCGAAAACCTACACTTCATCAAGAAGATCAAGAATGAACTTTGGATGTGATTGATTGGACTGAACTTTTGATTGAACATTTATTGTAACATTTATGCCAAAAGGGACTGCCCCTAATTTGGCTTTCTGTCAATGCGCCTAGCAAACATTGGTTTTGCTTTCTTTTCTTTTCTATTTCCTCTCTCACTATTCTAATTTCTCCTAGAAAATTGAATATTGTGTATATGTTTAGTTAGAAGTGAATTTAGAACTACAAAATGATTATGTTAAATGATCAATGGGGAGACTAGTCTCCCAATGATCATCAGGGGGGATTGTAAACCTCAAAATTTCCTTAGACTTATAAATGTTGGAAATTTCACCATTGGGATATTTCATACTTGGAAAATTTCTTACTGATAGTCTATTGGAATGGGAACTCCATTGGCATGGGAGGTTCCTTCTCTTCCCTTCTTAAGATTACTTTAGGACAGAAACCCTTTGCTGAACAATGGAAAGGACTTTGACCTATGCTTAAGCATAGAACAGGAATTTCTTTGAGTCTTGATTGATTTAGAATTGATACAATGGAGATACTCCACCCTATTCAGTCCTAATAGAATTGAGTAAGGGCTGCAGCCTAGATCAAAATTTAATTATTCCAATCTCTACCATACTCAAGTTAACAGGATTTAGAAAGGGCTGGAACAAAGGAGTAAAGATTTAATCATTTGAAAAATATGACCTTCAACAGACATGTGCAAAAGCCAGAAACCTCTGGGCGGTCCTGGGTTAAGCGAGAGCCTCCATTGACAGGGAAATTGATGAAGAGTGATTGGTAGATGTGAGGACTGAGGGGAGGCAACTTGGATGGTGTCCTTAAAGATAGGAGGGCTGGAGACTCGAGAGGGAGGATTGAGTTTTTGGTCGGAGTGGTTCCTGGGCTCTGAGGAAGCTTGCTCTGAAGGAAGCTGAAGGTGGGGGCCTCTGAGACTGTTTCTCCATTTTGGACACGTGAGTGAAAGGGACTGATCTCTTTTCCTTGCCCCAGCTATCTAAGGGCTTGGGCCTTTTGGCCCAGCCTAAACAGAAGGGGTATTTAAGCCTTATTACCTTCTCTCCCCTTTCTCTCTCTATATATATCTCTAATTCCTTTCTTGCTCCTATTGTAATTAAACTCCAAAAAGGGCTGACGGCTGACTTGAGTTTTTCATTTAGGAATTACATAGCTGATTCCTTGGCGACTTTAAATTAATATATATATCAGTCTTTTAAAGTGATTCCCTTGTAACAGACATGAAGTGATTGCATAAGATAATTCTATCATGTAAATTAGATAATATAAACTACAGTTTGGAAAAATCTGTACTTCTTAGAAATGCATAGTAAAATAAGAGGACTATACTAAGAGCCAAAGAACTTGGATTTTATTCCATACCTCTACTGAAATCTAGTGATGTGATTGTGGGCTAGATATTTTTCCATTCTTGGTATAATTTTTTTTCACCTGTTAAATGGAAAAGCAATTATCCGTTAATTTTCTCTTTTTACATGCTATCTGAATATTTAAAGTACAAATTAGTCTGACCTGAAAAAGGATATCACAATATTTCAAGTAGTGCATAAAACCTTTTAGAAGGTATGTCAAATGGAATAGATTTAATATACACTGAGTTAACAAACACAATTTAGAGCATGAAAGAATTATACTGATTACTGGATATATTGAAAATACTGTTGTGAGGGAGAGGGGATTATGAAGAAAAAATCCTTAAACTTAAGTATAACAAACGAGAAAAGAATTAAACAAAATATAAAGAAAAAGGGGGGGCGAGAAGAGGAAGTCAACATAGAAATAGTATTATTTCCTGGCATTAGACAAGGAGTGTGGCAGCATCAGGAAAAGGAGTGGAAACACAGAGAAAAACTTTAAAATAGAAGGAAATAGTTGAAGAAAACAAAGAAAAAGAAACAGAAGAAGAAAAATTGAAAAATTCTAAGTGTTAATTGGCAGGGAAGAGACTGTTATGAGGGGGAAAAGCAAAAAAAATATTTTTTAGCCTATAAGAGAAATAGATTTGAAGAGATAATAATTACTCTTTGGGAAAAAAGTGGGGAAACACTTAAAGATACACCCAAATATAGAGAGTTTAAAAAAGATTAAAAAAATGAAAAAATAATATAGAAAACATGAATACACACATATATGCATATATATATATACATTATATTAAAATACATTTTATTGATATATTTAAAATATTAGAGTAAAAAGAAATTGAGATTATACTTACTCCATTTTGAAAGATTACAACTTCATATATAATATGTATTTACATTTGGCAGAAAATGTGTGAAATAGAAACATTAGAAAAGAAAAAGAATGTATTATATAAAAACATCTGTATAGCAGTGAAAAGAACAGAATAAAATGAGATTCTTAAGGAACTCTTCCCTATTCTTTCTCTATCTCAGAGCCCAGGAATTAAGAACCACTTACTGAATCCTTGTGGACTCCTTGGTATCAAGGTAGACAACAACAGCCAGTGGTGGAGACAGGAACAGCTAGCCCTCAAGATATAAGGACCTTAGTGCTCTCATAGTGAGGTCTCCCGCAGTCTAGGTCTGGGTGCCATATCATATAGAAGTGAACTCTATGAGTTCATCTTTTAATAGGTCTGTGATTATCATCACCTGCAAAAGCTTTGACACTGTCTGCATTGGGAATTTCCAACCTGTTCCCAACAATAACAAATGCATCTAATATGTGAAAATCATCTCTATCACAATTAATTGCAATTATGCATTTCAAATGGAAAATTGCTCTCTGAGAAATGAGTTTTGAGTCTTAAATACCTTAACTGAAGAGTTTGATTTTAACTAGGGAAAATGAAGTTGATAGGAAAGAAGAGACACAACCACTTCTCACTATTCTTACTCTTGGGAGATATTGTGCTGTCAATTATTATCCATTTACATCAAATGAGGAAAAATTTTATTTCTAAAAGAATGATGAGAAAACTATTCATCCCTAGTTCTGATCTTTCTGATAAATATACATCCTCTATGACAGGGACAAAAGAAATAAAACTGGAAAATATTTCAAATCTATTGAAGTCATACCCCTTCATTTTAGAGATGAAAAAACTAAGACTAAATGAAGATAAGTGATATGCCTAAGGTCACACTAGTAAGAATCATCAGAAGCAGGATTGGAACCCAAGTTCTTTTGCTCCTAATACAATTGTGGAGGAAGGGTCAACAGATTATTCTGAGCTGTGCTTGGCCAATCCATCCAATTCCCACAAATTTTACTGAGGAAACTGGAGGAGAAGTTATCAGTATGAGTTCTGATGTCTTATCAATAATATGGGTTACTTTTTGATATAGGGCCTCTGTTTTATCCAAATTATTCAACATATCATTAGTATAGTTGTGTATGTCTATTCTCATAAGAAAGGAAGCCCTTTTGAATCCTCTATTCATGATAATATGGAAAGAATAGGGAGAATTTAAGTAGTGCTGGATGAATGTTCCATATATGATGAATTCCTTTCAATGTGAATACAAAGTAATTCTGATTAATCTCAGTCACAGGAATAGACTGATAATGATTGGTGAAGTCACTAACTTGTAACATGGACCACATAGTATCAGTTACAGGCAATTGTATTTATGATCGTTTGATATTAAGGTTGTTTAGTGGCTAGAATATTGGGGGCCCAGAGTCATGAAAACCTCATTTCAAATCTGGTCTCACAAACTTACTAATTATGTGTCATTGCACAAGTCCCTTAACCATCTATGAGCCTCGGTTTCCTCAACTGGAGAAAATAAATAATAATAGCACTTATTTTGCAGAGAATCACATGGTATGTTTTTAAAGCATTTATGAGATTACATTTCACATAGTAGGCACTTAATAAGTAATTCCTTCCTTTCTTTTGTTTTTCATTCCTTCTTGTAAACTCCCTAGTTACTCGGTAATGATAGCTCACTCAGCCTCTGTTCTCTTGATGAAAGAAATCAGCTTCTCAGTAGTAACAATAAAATGTGATGACATATCAAGCACTGTAGTGTAATGTTGGGAGCCATTACACCCCCACTGGCTGACAATATCACATTTTAGGAAATGGGAGCTGCCTTGCAGCACTCAAAAATGAGTCCCCACTGATCCCCTTCTGTGACTTGTCTCTATCTTCCCTCACTAATGGATAATAATTGTTCTCTCTCTAATAAAAAAGAAATTATTTAAGAGCAAAGACTTATAGTATAAACATATATCCCCCTTTAATCCTCTTAGATTATTACCCGAAAAGAGTATATTCACAGAATTAAAACCTAAATATCATTACCCATTACGCCCTACTCTTTTCCCTCTCCACAGAGTTACATTCACTCCCATTACAAGCCAGGCAATCCAAGAACATCAATCTCCTTTAAGACACTCTCTCCTGCAGAAAGAAACCAGGCAATATTGCCAGGCACTTTAAAGTAACACAAGAAAAATAGAACTTGTAAATTAGGAAAATCCCAATTCTGGTATGTCATTAAATTACCCTCTAACCCTATACCTAGCTACCAAATGTTTTGTTATCTATCTCCTAAGTAATTGTGATGGATTGTGAAAGCTGACAAAAAGTAACAATGATTCTCCTTAAGTCAAGAGGGACTAAACTCCAAACCACTCAACTTATGTCATTCATCTATTTCTGTCATAGCAACCTTGTTTGGTTGACTATCTCCTTAGGCTTCATATCAGTTGTTAAGTTCTATGGAAGCATGTATGTAGAAAATTGATTGTGAGCCAGAAAAGCATGTACTACCTGAAGCTATAAAATAAACCAACCTCATTCCATGGCAGAACGCGATTTGATGCTTACCCATGTGTGACTGAGCATATAGTGCTTCTCTCTCCATTATTTGACTAAAATCCTAACACCTGGAGAGAGTGTACTCCAGACCCTCAGAAATACTGCTGTATGGCTCTGTAAAGTGCAGGTCTGTTGTTGATGAGGATGATATTTAGTTCCCAGTTGGCTTCCATATGCTATCAGATGTTATTTACTTCTAGTTTTTTTATAGAAAACACAAGGACTTTTGTTAGGGGGTTTATTATAATGAATTTCTCCTCCTTCCTTTACTTCTATTCCTAGAAAGGAGACATATTTCAAACTATCCCTAAAAATTCAATATTGTTTTGTTGTGGTCTGCATGGGCTGATTTGGGTAAATCGATTGTATAGAGATAAAATTAGGAATTTAGGATAATTTGGGTTTTGTTAGTAAAGGACTATGTGAAGGCCTCAAGCCCAGCTTGGAATATTGAGCCAGAATTAGGCTTGGAATTCTGAGGGACTTAAAGAGTGGATTCACCAACTGTCAAAGCATCTCTTGTTGTTATCTGAGCTCTGAGAGCCTGGTCCTTCCTGTTCTCTGGATATTTTCTTGGGAAACTTGGAAAACCCGAGTGATAGTTTGGTTGGTAGAGAAAGTGAAAGTTGGAGAGTTGCTGAACAAAGAAGACCAACAGAGGAAAAAGAAAGATCTCTTTTGTATCTCTGTGTGGCTGGACGTTAGAGGCAGAGAACTTGGTTAAGCTGACAGTTGAAGAACTGAACTAAAATTTACTTGGAGGCAGTAATTTAAGATTTATGTATAATGTAATTTTTAAAAGAATTGTTGGGGTATTAAAGAGGTACAGGGGATAAGGAAGGTTTTGTAACAGGGAATGGAAGAGTTGAAGGGACAGAGGGAATATGGCTGCTGGTGAGGTAAAGGGAAAGAGATGCTCCCTTCCAAGAAGCTATCTTTCAAAAATTGGGTTCCCAGAAATGGGCCAAATATAATAGCCTGAGGGGATGTCTTCTCTATTGAGATGTTGAAGATACCCCAGAACAGGTAAGGATGGATTCGCCTGAGGAACAAGCCTTCCCCTGGACCAAAGTCTCCTAGCAGGGGTCCAATAAGGACTGCTTATGGTTGAATAGCTGTCCTTAGGTTCAGATGCCTCTAAATTCCCCTGAAATGATAGTCCTTTATCTGACTGTGATTTTATTAAATAAAGATGAATTTTAATAACAAATTTGCATTGGGGAGGTATTAGGGTAGGGGGAATCTGGATTTCCCTTTATTGGATTTGCATCTCTCTCAGCTTTTGAGCTGAGGCCTGGTCTCACAGGCTGGTGGAGGGTTTCTATTATTCCTGTCTAAGCTAATCTATGCTATTTTTCTTTAATTCAAAGCCTTTAACAGTAGACAGCAAGAGGAAGAAAAGGTTCTAAACATCACAGTTGGTTAGGCCTGTCTCTTTTGTCTGAGAGGACAGGCCTTACAGTTCAAACCACTAAATCTTTTTCTTTGATGACATGATTACAGGAATCCAAATAGAGCACACAGTTGGGAAAATTAGGAATAGAGATACTTCTATCCTGAAGCAGGGCGAGAGGCTCCTTCCAGTCCAAGGCCCAGGAAAGAGATACCTTCAACACCAACTGTCACTCCAAGTTGCACCTCCCCTCACCCACTGTAATTGCTGTCAATATCTTGTCTTTAATATTCCAACTGCTGTTTGTTCTACCTGAGTGGCAGAAAGTCCAAAACTTGCTTCAGTTTTCCTTTCCACAATTGTTCCCTTTTTTGTTTGTTTTGACCTTCCCAAGGTCACTTGTTTTTATTATACTTACCAGTCTACTAAATCTAATTACTAAGTACTCTCCCCAAAATAATAAACTTCCCTCAATTACTGCATCACTATTCTATGCTAATTTTATCTACTCTAAGGAATTCTATGCAAGAAAATTTGGGTAAGGGAAGTTTTAGGGTTTTACAATAAATTCAGTACAATAAATACATGAACAAAACCATTACAAAGAAATTTGAAGCTTAATGATAATACTACTTACTCTTGCTAAGTTAAACTTTTACAATTTAAACTTTACTATCTGCAAATGAAGCTCAAGTCTATTCCTGAGTATAACTGTCTATGCTAGGCTTAACTTAACTTACTCTTGTTCTTTCCTTATTTATTATAACTATTTTCTAAATCCCTAGCCTAATCTATAATATAATTTTATGTACAACATATATACATGCTATACTAAATATTTACAGACTCTATCACTGTTACTAACCTAAATATAGCATATATTTTATAGAGATTATTTACATATAATACAATAATATACATAGTTCCCTAATCTTGATGTCAGTCAAATAGAAATATCTGTTGATCTTTCTATTTGCACAAGATCTTATGGAACTAAGTATATACATATTTATAATTTGTATAAATATCATTTCAGACACTCTTTTCTTTACATGAGATCTCCCAATATATGCCAGTTTGTGATTTTGTGTTTTGCGTCTAATAGTGTTGTGTGGAACGAATACTTATCAAATTTATTCAGATTTCCACTTCTCATGTTGACTGATAGATCTCTTCTTTCTTCCACATTATGTAGTGTTGCATGCTATTTCCCAAATATTTGAAATTAATTTTATTTCATGTTTTCACCACACTCTGTCTTACATATAAGTTCTGCTTTCCATCTGTCCTCTTTTTATTAAACAAATTTCCAAAATTCAGTCTTAGCTGTCCATTTCAGCTTTTTTTCTTTGTTTCTTTTCACTAGCAGCTTTTCTTGATGCTTTTCCTCTGGGATGCTTTAAAATCTATTCCTCTAGGATGCTTTTAAAACCTCTGAACTGGAAATTTGTCTTCTTCTCATCACTCTGGTATGCTTGACTTCTGGGATGTCTCTGTCTCAAACATTATGTGTTACTATTGTGTCTTTGTGGGGTATTTTTTGATGTTAATCAGTGTCTGTTTTCATTTCTCGGTCTACCTTTTGTCTAATTATCTTCTTCTGTTATGTCTGTTACAGTGATGTTGGATTTTTCTATTTTTATGTGAGAACAGTGGAACCTTTAGTCTTTCCCAGAAATTTTTATAGATGTTGGGTAGTAAGCAAAACTTCATGTGGACCAGTCCATTTTATGTCTATAGCCAATTTTCTATTGAAAAATTTTATGTATATTTTATCTCCTGGTTTGATATTGTGGGAAATTGTAATCCAGGGCTGCTGTTTTTTGTATCAAACCCATTTCATGCAACTCTGATGTTCTTGTTTGTAAAGCTTGTATATGTTTTGTTAATTGACATTCTGGTTTGTGAGAAGTTCTAAGTCAGATAAAGGAATGTGTGATGGGATCATTAAGTTGTTTACTTCTTCCTCTGTTTGTTTTCTTATTTTTTTAAACTCTTCATATTCTTTTATTCACCAATCTTTCAACAGAGCATACCCAAATGTTTTTGTCAGCCTTCTTTACAGAAGCAAAAACAAACAAACCCCAAAACAAAGGAAGGACCTATTGATAGTGGAATGGTGGACCAGATTGTGGTATGTAAATGTAATGGAAAATTATTGCACCATGATAAATGATGAAAGAAATTCATGAAACATTGGAAGACTTGTAGGAACTGATACAAAGGGAAGAAAATAGAATCAGGAAACAAAGTATGTGATATCAAAAGCAATGTAAATAAAAATTTAAAAATATCAAGACATTTGAATTTATATTTAAATAGAAAGACAATTTTGGTTCCAAGGGACAAATAATAAAAACATGGTGATACTCTTGGTAAAAATGTAGAGGAACACAGGTATAGAATATTACATATATCCTCAAAGTTGGCCACTGCACTATTTAGTTTTGTTTAATATTTTTTCACAACAATGATCCTGATGATGATGGTGATGATATAATGATTATGATGATGGTATCTGAGTTTTATTTAGTGCTTTAATTATATATATGTGTATATATATATATATTATATATATATATATATTATATATATATATATATATTACCTTATTAGTTTTAACTTTCTTTGAGTTACATGTTTAGCCCTAATTATTTTTGTATTTGGCACTAGAGAATATATAATCTTATTGGTGGGAGAGGAAAGGAATGTTTTTTTTTTATTTTACAATATTTTATTTGATCATTTATAAGCATTATTAGTTGAAGACAAAGATCATTTTCTTTTCCTCACCCGCATCCCCCATAGCCGATGTGTGATTTCACTGGGTATCATATGTGTTCTTGATTCGAACCCATTGTCATGTTGTTAATATTTGCATTAGAGTTTCATTTAGAGTCTCTCCTCTGTCATGTCCCCTCAACCGCTGTAGTCAGGCAGTTGCTTTTCCTTGGTGTTTCTACTCCCACAGTTTATCCTCTGCTTATGAATAGTTTTTTTTTCTCCTAGATCCCTGCAGATTGCTCAGGGACATTACACCACCCATAATGGAGAAGTCCATTACGTTCGATTATACCACAGTGTATTAGTCTCTGTGTACAATGTTCTCCTGGTTCTGCTCCGTTCTCTCTGCATCACTTCCTGGAGGTCATTTCAGTCTCCATGGAATTCCTCTACTTTATTATTCCTTTTAGCACAATAGTATTCCATCACCAACATATACCACAATTTGTTCAGCCATTGCCCAATTGATGGGCATCCCCTCATTTTCCAATTTTTGGCCACCACAAAGAGTGCAGCTATGAATATTCTTGTACAAGTCTTTTTCCTTATTATCTCTTTGGGGTACAAACCAAGCAGTGCTATAGCTGCATCAAAGGGCAGACAGTCTTTTATCACCCTTTGGGCATAGTTCCAAATTGCCCTCCAGAATGGCTGGATCAATTCACAACTTCACCAGCATTGAATTGGTGTCCACACTTTGCCACATCCTCCAGCAATCATTATTTTCCATAGCTGTCATGTTAGCCAATCTGCTAGGTGTGAGGTGATACCTCAGAGTTGTTTTGATTTGCATCTCTCTTATTATAAGAGATGTAGAGCACTTTTTCATGTGCTTATTAATAGTTTTGATTTCTTTGGCTGCAAACTGCCTGTTCATGTCCCTTGCCCATTTGTCAATTGGAGAATGGCTTGATGTTTTGTACAATTGATTTAGTTTTTTATAAATTTGAGTAATTAACCCTTTGTCAGAAGTTTTTATGAAGATTGCTTCCCAATTTGTTGCTCCCCTCTGATTTTGGTTACATTGGTTTTGTTTGTACAAAAACTTTTTAATTTGATGTATTCCAGATTATTTATTTTGCATTATGTAACTCTTTCTAAGTCTTGCTTGGTTTTGAAGTCTTTCCCTTCTCAAAGGTCTGACATGTATGCTATTCAGGGTTCTCCTAATTTTCTTATAGATTGCTTCTTTATGTTCAAGTCATTCACCCATTTTGAATTTATCTTGGTGTAGGGGGTGAGGTGTTGACCTAACCTAATCTTTCCCACACTGTCCTCCAATTTTCCCAGCACTTTTTATGAAATAGTGGATTTTTTTTCCCAAAAGCTGGAATCCTTGGGCTTGTCATATAGTGTCTTGCTGAGGTTGCTTGCCCCCAGTCTATTCCACTCATCCTCCTTTTTGTCTTTTAGTAAGTACCAGATTATTTTGCTGACTGCTGCTTTATAATATAGTCTGAGATCTGGGACTGCAAGGCCCCTTTCCTTGGTATTTTTTTTTTCATTATTTCCCTGGATAACTTTGATTTTTTGTTCTTCCAAATGAACTTTGTTATGGTTTTTTCTAAATCAGTAAAAATTTTTTTTGCAAGTTCCATGGATATGGCATTAAATAGATAGATGACTTTGGGTAGAATGGTCATTTTTATTATTTTGGCTCATCCTACACATGAGCATTTAATATTTTGCCAATTGCTCAAGTCTAGTTTTAGTTGTGAGGAGAGTGTTTTGTAGTTTTGTTCATATAGTTCCTGTGTTTGTCTCGGGAGATAGATTCTTAAGTATTTTATTCTGCTAAGGTAATTTTGAATGGGATTTCTCTTTCTAGTTCTCGCTGCTGAGCTTTGTTGGAAATATATAGAAATGCTGATGACTTATGTGGGTTTATTTTGTATCCTGCAACTTTGCTAAAGTTGTTGATTATTTCGATTAGCTTTTTGGTTCAATCTCTAGGATTCTTTAAGTAGACCATCATGTCATCTGCAAAGAGCGATAACTTGGTCTCCTCCTTGCCTATTTTAATGCCTTCAATTTCTTTTTCTTCTCTAATTGCTACTGCTATTGTTTCTAATACAATGTCAAATAATAGAGGTTATAATGGGCATCCTTGTTTCACTCCTGATCTTAATGGGAATGGATTTAGTTTATCCCCATTGCAGATGATATTAGTTGATGGTTTTAGATATATACTGTTTATAAATTTTAGGAACGACCCTTCTATTCCTATGCTTTCTAGTGTTTTTAGTAGCAATGGGTGTTGTATTTTATCAAAGGTTTTTTCTGCATCTATTGAGATAATCATGTGGTTCTTGTTGGTTTGCTTGTTGATACTGTCAATTATGTGGATAGTTTTCCTAATATTGAACCAGCCCTGCATCCCTGGTATAAATCCTACTTGATTATGGTGGATGACCCTTCTGATCACTTGCTGGTGTCTTTTTGTTAGTATCCTTTTTAAGATTTTTGCAACTATATTCATTAGGGAGATTGGTCTATAATTTTCTTTCTCTGTTTTTGGTCTGCCTGACTTTGGAATTAGTACCATATTTGTGTCATAAAAAGGAATTTGGTAGAACTCCCTCTTTGCTTTTTATGTCAAATAGTTTGTATAGTATTGGAGTTAGCTGTTCTTTGAATGTTTGATAGAATTCTCTTGTGAATCCATCAGGCCCTGGGGATTTTTTCTTAGGAAGTTCTTTGATGGCCTGTTGGATTTCTTTTTCTGATAAGGGATTCTTTAAAAAATCTATTTCTTCTTTTGTTAGTGTAGTCAATTTATATTTTTGTAAATACTCATTCATATCACCTAGGTTGGTATATTTATTTCCATATAGTTGGGCAAAGTGGTTTTTAATGATTGTCTTAATTTCCACTTCATTGGAGGTGAGATCCACCTTTTCATCCTTGATGCTTTTAATTTGCCTTTCTTCTTTCCTTTTTTTAATTAGATTGACCATTACTTTGTCTATTTTGTCTGTTTTTCAAAGTACCAGCTTCTAGTCTTGTTTATTAGCTCAATAGTCCTGTCACTTTCGATTTTATTAATTTCTTCCTTAGTTTTTAGGATCTCTATTTTGGTTTTCTTCTGGGGGGTTTTAATTTGTTCATTCTCAAGTTTTTTGATTTGCATTTCCAATTCCTTGATCTCTGTCGTCCCTAATTTGTTAATATATGCAGTCAGGGATATGAATTTTTCTCTAAATACTGCCTTGGCTGCATCCCATAAAGTTTGAAACGATGTCTTGCCATTGTCATTTTCCTCTATGAAATTATTAATTGTTTCTATGATTTCTTCTCTAATAAACCAATTTTGGAGTATCATATTATTTAATTTCAAATTAATTTTATATTTGGCTTTCCATGTACCCTTACCAATCAATATTTTTATTGCCTTGTGATCTGAAAAGGCTGTATTTATTATTTCTGCTTTTCTGCATTTGAGTGCCATGTTTCTATGACCTAGTGTATGATCTATTTTTGTGAATATATTTTTGTGAATGTGCCATGTGGTGCTGAAAAGAAGGTTTATTCCTTTTTGTCCCTATTTATTTTTCTCCATATGTCTATTAACTCTAATTTTTCTAAGATTTCATTCATCTCTTTTACCTCTTTCTTATTTATTTGTTGATTTGATTTATCTAAATTTGATAATGGTTGGTTCAAGTCTCCCACTAATATGGTTTTACTGTCTATTTCCTCCTCCAATTCTCCTAGTTTCTCTATTAAAAATTTAGATGCCATACCATTTGATGCATACATGTTGATTAGTGATATTTCCTCATTGTCTATACTCCCTTTTAACAAAATATATTTACCTTCCCTATCCCTTTTGATTAGGTCTATTTTTGCTTTGGCTTTGTCAGATATCATGATTGCAACTCCTGCCTTCTTTCTATCAGTTGAGGCCCAAAAGGTCTTACTCCAACCTTTAATTATAACCTTGTGAGTGTCAACCCACCTCATATGTGTTTCGTGAAGACAACAAATGTAGGAGTTTTGTGTTCTAATCCATTTTGGTATTTGTCTATGTTTTATGGGTGAGTTCATCCCATTCACGTTCAATGTTATGATTGTCATTTGTGGATTTCCTGGCATTTTGATATCTTCCCCTAGTTCTGACCTTTCTTCTTTAGCTATCTAATTTTGAACCAGTGGTTTACTTTAGGTCAGTCCCCCTAGTAACCTCCTTTGAGATGCTTCCCTTTCTAGCCCCTCCCTTTTTATGCTCCCTTCCTTGGCCCCCCTCTACTTCCCTCCCTTTTTATACTCACTTCCCCCGCCCACTCCTTAATTTTCCTTTCTTTCTTGCCCTATTGGATAAGATAGAATTCAGGATCCCACTGGATCTAGATGTTCTTCCCTCTCAGATTTGATTTCACTGAGAGTAAGGTTTAAGTAATTCCACTTCACGCTCTTTTCCTCTCCTTCTCATATGTGAGTTCTTCCCCTCCCCTTCCCATGTGTATCTTTATATGGGAAAGATTATCCCCCCCTATTTCTTGAAGTAAATCTAAGTGTTATCAACAGTTTCCCCCCTCCCTTTTCCTTTCTTTGCTCCCACTTTCCCCAAATCTTCTTAATGCCCCAATCTTTCCCTATGCATCTTTCTTCTAACTACTCTTATGATGCATACAGTTTTTGAGAGTTACAGAAAACATTTTCTCCACATATTAATATATATAATTTGATGTAAATGTAGTCCTTATGGAAGAGAGTTTGACTTAAAGAAAAAGATAAGATTTACCTCCTTTTCCCTAATGAGATTAGCTTTCCCTGGGTTGAATTTAGTATGCCTTGAGGCAAGGACTTTTATCCTGAGACTTCTATGGAAGGATCCAGCCAGAGGGTTACAAGCTCCCCCCCCCTTCTGTTTCCCTGCTGTCTGGGTGCCCCCTCGACTGGGTTAGTTTGTTTTCAGGATGTGGCCTACAGTGAGAAGCTCTCAATTTTTGAATATTCTCAATTCTCTTGGGAGAAATAGAGTGGGCACCAGCTGTCAGAATGAACCCCAAATATTCTACTTTGGGGAGACACCACTGAACTTTATCCTTTGAGATCGTATGACCTCTTTTGTGCAATTCCAAAAGAAGGTGTTTACTATCTTCCTGACATGCTTCTGCATCCAAGGAAGCCAAGAGTAGGTCATCTACATATTATATTAATTTGCTGTTTTTAAATTTTATATTATCTGTATCTTTTCCCAAAATTTGTGCAAATAAGGTCGGACTTTATACATAACCCTGGGTCAGACGACTCCAGGAATATTGTATGCCATTCCAGGTGAAAGCAAAAATATGCCTTGAGTTCTCATGTATGGGTATGGAAAAGAAGGCTGAGCACAAGTCGACTACTGTAAAGTATGTAGCTGTGCTAGGAATAGAAGAAATAATAGTACTGATATTGGGAACTATGGAGTGTCTCTTTATAACGTGATTGTTCACAGCCCTCAAATCCTGTACAAATCTATAGAGGTGTGTGCTATCGGGCCCCCTTTTTGGTTTTTTAATGGGGAGGATGGGCGTGTTGTATTCAGATGTACAAGAGAAAATTATTCCTTGGTCAATTAAAGAATTTATTATTGGGGTAATGCCCTCCAATGCCTCCTTGGAAAGAGGATACTGAGGAATGCAAGGAGGTGGGCTGGATTTAGTTTTTATTTGCAGGGGAGCAGCTGATTTAAGTAAGCCTACATCAGTAGAAGATGTGGCCCAAAGAGACTCTGGTATATCTGTAGGTATTTCAAAGGTGGGAGGCTCCTTTCCCTCCTGGCTCTCTGAGAGAAATACAGGAAGTAAATTTAAGTTTTCCTCGGGCAATTCTAAAGAGAGGGAGGCATCTGGGGCACACATTATTGTGGATTGTAATTTGCATAGTAAATCTCTCCCCACCAAATTTGTTGGGGATCCAGGCATTAAAAGAAAAGAATGTTCAACTGTTAGGGGTCCCACGCGTACCATGCGAGGAGAAAGTTTTGGGACCTTTAACGGTTTTCCTGAAACACCTACTACATTTAAGGAGCCAATAGAATCACATTTCTCATCTGGTTTGCTTACTAGAACTGACCTAGATGCTCCAGTGTCTAGAAGACAGTCATAGTATGAATTTCCCACCTTTAAAGTGACATGAGGTTCCTTACTGTTTGGGGGGGAATATATAAGGAATATTGGCATTAAAATATCAGGGTCTGGAAAATCAAAGGTTTCATTCTTTGATTCCAAGGCCCTCACGTCCCCCTTCACAACTTCATAAAGATGCTTGGGCAGTTCTTTGGGACCCTCCACGCTGTTGGGGGTTTTCACCCTGAGTGTAGCGTGGTCGAGCTCCATTTCTTATATATTGTTGTTGGGCATTTTATGGGGTAGTATCATTTTCTGTATTTTGAGCACTGTCATTTTGATTGGCATTGTGATTCCTATAGTTATTATTCCTAAAGGTGTTATTATTTCTTGTTTCCCATAGCCTAGCCTGCTCCTACAGACTATCATTGCATGGCCTCTCTTCCCACAGAAGAGGCATATTAAGGGGTTTGTTAATGATCTATCTGTGGATTCCTGCAAAGGGGCCATGGTCTCTCTCTTACTTTTCAATTGTTCCTTTAAAATTTCTATTTCTTTTTTTAAGTCTGTCACTGATGTATTGTGTGTCTCGGGTTTTTTTGTACGATTCTTATAGGCATATGCTGCTACTATCATCAGTTCGTCGATTTCCATACACTCCCAGTTGGGACAGCTAGTTTCAAAGTAGTCTTTTACTGCTGAACAACAATTCCTAACGAATTGTCTGCATATATGTTTAATGTCTTTTTCTATGGACAAATCAAGGTCCATATATGTACTTCCTACGTCAATAAGTCTGTCCATAAAATGGGAGGGGGTCTCATCAATTTCCTATCGGGATTGTTCAAATTTTTCCCATTCATCAGGGCTATCAGAGCAGTCTCTCATGGCTTTTAATAATGCTTCTCTGGCCAGGGCTAGGTTTGTGTGATCTTGTTCAATATTGGGGTTCCAGTGTGGATCTACAGTTGGACAGTGATGAGCTCCTCTACCACTTTTCTTATTAGCTAGAGAGTTAACATTATTTTTCTCTCTCTTTGTCAGAAATGTATCGAACAAATTCTCCACATCCAACCAAGAAGGGTCAAAGTTTCTGAATATATTTTCTAATTTTTCTATAACCAACATTGGTTCTGCCTCAAATGATTGAACATTGTGATTGAATTTTTCTAAATCATCAGGTTTAAAAGATGTATAGTGTCTTACAGACACCAAGTTCCCTTCTTTATTAAAGGTGGGTACTTCCCTCAATGGAAATAAACTTCTGTCTAAATTATCTGGTGTTACTGTTTCTAGGCTACTTGCTCCATTTTCAATGGGGTAGGTAAGAGAAAGGGAAAGGTTAGGATTATTGTCTGTTGCAGCATGGGGATTGGAGATTAGAGCATGAGTGGAGGGGAGGGCAGGGGGAAGGGCTGGGACAGGAACAGGGGGCGGGGCTAGAGCATGAGCATGGGTGGGGTGGAGGGCAGGGGGAAGGGCTGGGTGGTCAGGATGGGGAAGAGCTGGTTGGTGTGAAGGGGCTGCTATTTGAGCCAAATCATTTTGGGCAGGGTGGGTCAGGGAATCTGATAATGATGGGGGATGGAGAGTTAAATCACTCCTATTGTAGGATGTTTTTAACTCCCTTTCAATGTTTTGCAGGAAGGTTTTTATCTCTCCCCATTTTGCCTCCATAATTTCATCCAGGGAAGTTTTTATCTCTCCCCATTTTTCCTCCCTAATTTCATCCAGGGAAGTTTTATCTCTCCCCATTTTTTCTCCCTATCTTCATCCAGGGAAGTTTTTATCTCTCCCCATTTTTCTCCCTAACTTCATCACTTTCCACCAATTGTTTATAAATAAAAGTATTGTTTTTTTGTAATTTGTTCAATAAAAGTATTTTGGTCCCTAATGTGTAGATCAGTAACAGCATTTTGTTCTTTAAGTTGCTGATCAATAAAAGTGTGTAGTTCCCTAATTTGTTTAGTAATAGAAGGAACAAGGGAGTGTTCTCTCTTAGAGTTTAGGCATATTATTGCAAGTACAACAATTAATATCCCAAGGTAGATGAATGTAAGGGTCACGAAGAGGTTTATAGTTTATGAAAAATACCATCCTATAGGAACACTTACTAAAAATCCAATGTACTTGGTCATTGAACTTATAAGCCAATTTTGAAGCAAATCAGACATTAGTTGTAGCCACATTTTTCTTCTTTGTGTCAATTACTATGTTGCCTGTAACTTTTTTTTTACAGTAGGTGGCTCCCTAGTCTACAACCCTATACAGGCTAAGGGCCTATTCTGTTGTAAATTCTCCTTATTAAGCTTCTGGGAGGGGTTACAAAAGCCTTATGCAGGAAGGTAGAAGCTATGAAAAGGCTGATTAGGAGTGAATAGACCTTCTCCTTCTTTTACAAAGTGTGTATATGTGAGGGGCCCAGCAATCTTCCTTAGCCCACAGGCTAAAACTGCTAGGACCATATGCTATCTTCCTTGAGCAAAGCCCACTTAAATTTTTAAAACTAGAAAAGCCAGGAAACAGGAAAATGGGCTTTAAGTTAGCTCCCTAGCTGTATTCAGTTGTTTTTTGTTTTGTTTTGTTTTGTTTTGTTTTGTTTTGTTTATTTTTTTGCGGGCTAGGAGCTCCTAAGAGCTCCTTCGACATAGCTTCGTCATTGCTAATCAGTTGATTAGGTAAGCCTGGCCTGCTTCTCAATCCACTGAGCCACCTCCTTAAAGTAAAAGGAGAATGAAATGAGGGACAAAAGGGAGAAGGAAAAAAGAAACCTGTTGACCCCAAATTAACTTAAGGAGAAAGGGGAAGAGAGAAAAGGTGTTTTATACTCACCTGTTCTAGCAGCTGTGTCTTTAAGCCAAGGTATTTGGTAAAAGGACTGATGGAGTGAGTAATAAGTGTGGTGAAAGGGCAAGAAAATTCAGGAAATTTATTGAGGTTCTAGAAACCTTCAAAGCACTCAAGCAGGGCCAAGAGCTGGAGGGGGTAGCTGGGATGGGACCTCTCCCAGGTGATTAGTAAGGAGATCAGAAAGGAAGATCAGAAGATTTATATAGTTCTTTTTCCCGAAGTGATTACACCAACTGTAATGGTGTTAATTTCACCTTTTTTTTTAAGATGGTTGTAATATTGAACAATGGCTGCCAAGGAATTTACTTATGAAATTCCTAAAATGAAACACTCAAGTCAGAATGGAGTTTATGGAGGTTTAATCCCAATGGGAGTAGGGAAAAGGAGAGGGAGAGAAGGAGAGAAGAGAAAAGGGAAAGGGGCTACTCAACCTCTGACCAAGGCAGAGGGAGTTTTAGGCCCAAAGGGCCAAGGTGGAAAGAATCAGTCCTTAACTCACGTGAGTGATCTGAAGGAAAGCTGTCTGCGGGGTTCCTCCTTGTCCAAGCTCCTAACACCAACTGGCATCGAGCTCTCTCCACAGGAAGTGAGCGAATTCCAGAGGCTGTTCCCTACCTCACTTCCTGTGTCTCACAAGTGCCAATGGTTGGCTGTAGCTTGGCTTAGGACAGCCCAGGTGGGCAGTTAGTTATTTCTGATTTGTCATTGACTAGCACATGCCCATGTAGTGTGGGTGTGCACAATTTTGGATGCTATACCAAGATGGAGACTTTTAAAATTCACACAACTCTTTCAGTTAGTTCTTTTATTTCCTTCTTCAACATCTCTACTAAAGTAGCATTTTCTTCATCCTTCTTACCCTTTTTAGAAGTCAATTCCTTTATTTCCTTCCCTAATACTTCCACTAAATGTCTTCTCCTTCTCCTTTTCCTTATGTCCCTCAAAAGCATAAACTGTCACTCTTTTCAATTCTTAAAGGTCCATAGTAGATCAGTTTGATAGCCAATCATAAAATAATTCCTAAATACCTTAACAACTGTTTTTTTTTTTACAAATTGCAATCTGATTTGTCTATGGTCCCATTCTCTATCAAGATCAGGCTCAATATATCTGCCTCCCAGCTCAATAAGTCTATCCATAAACTGGGAGGGATTTTCATTGTCTTCTTGCTTAAGATTTTTGAATTTAGTCCATGTACCAGGCCTGTCATAACAGGCTTTCATAGCATTTAGCAATGCATTTCTAGCCTGGCATAGTTGTAAGTATTATTGCTCTGAATTTTGGTCCCATTTGGGACCTTCAGTTGACCAATGAATTGTTCCCTCTCCTTGGGCCTGATTAACAAAAGAAAAATCTTATTCCTTTCTCTTTCTGTTAGCAAGGCCTGGAGGAACTTGTCCACATCAACCTGTGTGGGGTTATATGTATGAAAAATGTTCTCAATTATATTTATTAACTATATAGGCTTGGTTTCAAATGAGGGAGATTTTTATTTAAATTTCTCAATATCCTGTGAAGAGAAAGGTGTATAATGTCTATTGTTTATTAAATATCCATGTCTGTGATATGTAGGGACATCTCTTAGAGGGAAAACACCTTTATTTGAATCATCTGTGGCAATCGTTGCTTGGCCCTTATTCTGAAGTTCAACAGATTGGGTTGCAGTGAGTCTAGTAGGGGAATTGTGGAATGGAGCTAATCAGCATGTGGGGAGGCAGAGTGAAAGGATCAGGGGGAGGATTGGGGGTGCGGTACAGAGGAATGAGGGAGGGGCTGGCCAGGATGGAGAGGAACTGGGGTGGAGCTGGGGCAGTTTGGAGAGGAAGTGGAGTGGGACTGGGTACAGGGTAGAGAGAAGTAGGAGGGGTGAGGTCTAGGGGAATCATAGTAAGGTGGGTGGGAAGGAGGGTACAGAAAAGGATTGAAGTAGCGATCGTATGGGTGGGGATAGGGGAGATAAGTGGGCACTGGGTAATGTGATATTAAGGGAGGGTAGAGAGGTAGATTGAGGGCAAGGGGGAACAAAGGAGTAGAGGATGAGCTGAGGGGTGCAAGTCCTGGTTTGGGTCAGTATGAGGAGAAACCTCCTCACAGGCCAGGTGGGATGATAGAGTGTGTTTCTTGCTAGATTTCACTGTAGGAGTTAAGCTAGAATGGTTTGGTTTCAAAGAAAGAATGGTTTCCTCAGTGCAGAGAATAGTAGATTTATCAACATCATATGCCCACAAGAACCAGTATTTATAGTCATTGTACTCTGTGTTTTTAATGGCAAACTTCAAATTTTTTAAGATCTTGAATTCAAAAGAGTCATATTTTGGCCAGGTAAAAGATATGTCCATCCATGCATTACAAAGTTTTTTAGCTTCATAATTTATCATCCAACTCTCCTTAGATAGATTGGGATCTGTGCAAGAATTAAGAAATTCATGCAAGGTTTATCAGGAGGAATATTTCCTGATTTCCTTTAATTTATTGCAGTAGTCTGTATATCCTATTTAATTTAGTTTGAGAATTGCTAAATGGTCAGCTCAAACAATGAAAAGTTTTGTTATTCATCATAAATAACAATAAACAACAATGAACAAGTATCAATTATGAAAAATAATTATTAGTAATTAATAGGAATGCTTAATAATAGTTATTTAAAATTAATAATTATTGTTATTGATAGTATTATTAATACTATTGTTTTCTAAAATTATTCCTTAATATTACATCTAATAAATTTGATTTAATGTTAGCTTTGTTCAATTTTAGAAATCTAGTTTTAATTTAAATATTTTATTATTAATATTTCCTATTAATAATTCTTTTATTTTAATGTATTCTATTTAATAGCATTATTTTAGATTACTAATAGCATTAGCAATGGAATTCTTTTTATTTTTCTGCAGTTTCAATTCTCAATTGAAGGTATAAATGTGTGGTGTTATAAATGCATGTAGAGTGGAGGGCACTTGTAGGTAGGCCTTTATCTAAAAGCAATCAGATAAAGGGGGAGAAAGGAAAAAATCATAGCTTTTGATATGCTAAATAGGGCAGGCAGTCTCCAAGGAAAGTTTGAGAAAGAAAATGTAGCATTTGATATGCTAAAGGAAGGCAGGCTGCAAGGAAAGTTTGAGGGTGGGGAGCTAGATAGGAAAATCCAAAGAGAACTTTCTTGTAAAAATGCAGTTTCCCCTACCCCAGAAGTTCAAAGTTGGGGTGGGGGTGGGAAGGGAGCTCCTAACCCTAGTCCTAAATCTGGAAGGACACCCAGGATTAATTTAATGAGTGGCTCCAAGCAGCTCCGTTCAGCAGCAGCCTAGCTGGTGTGGCATGTGGGGAAAGTCAGGTAGACACTGGACAGGGAAAGACCTGTTGGGTTCTAGTGCCCCTTGGTTTCAATAAAATCTGTACTGTTTGGAATGGTGGGGAGAGCTCCAATGTGCTGGGCTGTGCTGAGCTGAGGAAAGGTAGCAGGCATGGGGAGCCTGTGTCTGATTCACCTGTATCGTTTACCTGGGGAGAGTGCAGAGGCTGGGAAGAAACAGGAGTCTGCTTTTTTGTCACCCAGGAAAATCAGACTGTTAGGGGGCGAGCATGTGGGATCCTGCCCCATCCTCTACTGCCCCACTCTCATCCAAAATGGGTTGGGTCAGGTGGGGTGGAATGGGGTTGGGGAGGAAATCACATGGGGAGCATCCTTAACAATTGAGAGGAAAAAGCAGCCACTTCCCTGCCTGGTTCCAAAAGACCCTCAGTTCTGTTTGGGCAAAAAGCTGGGACTTCTGTCTTTACTGTCCCAGGGAGTCCCTACCACTAATCCACAGCCTTGAAGGACACCAAGGATCAATTTAAGGCATGTCTCCTCGCTCAGCACAGTGCCTGGCTGAACAAAGCAGCAGTACTTGCCAGCAGTTTCGCGTACCTGGGTAAGTCAGGGGATGGGCTGGGCTGGGTTCCTGTGCTCTGACCAGGACTCACCCTAAACTAAGGTAAAATTATGGCGGAAAAGTGGGAGGGAGTTTTCTCACCAATCCATCCAAAGAGGCACTTTAGATGGTTCTGCTTCTCTTTCTCAATCATTTTCTTATATGCAGGCAAGGCCAGCAACTGAAGGAGTTTCTATTCTTAAGCTTATCTAAGCACTTATTTAAAACTTCTCTGAAGAAAATTAAAGGCCCTAAAAGAAAAGATCCCTGACTAATGGTCACCATCTGTAAGAACTGAGATAATATTTCTACCCAGATATATATTTTATAAAGTTTATCAGAAAAGGTAGACAATTATTTCTCTAAGTAACCTGACCATGTGGTGCCTAGCCTTCAAGTCACTTCCTCCTTCCCCCTTTACCTGCCTGTTCTGTTCCTGACTTCTTCCTTCATAATTTTCTTCTCACTTCTCCCTCCTCTCAAGCCTGAAGCCTTGACTTTTATGGACATACAACATGTATAGGGATGCAAACCTGGCTCAAATATGTTATGTCAGGAATGTTTGATGGAAATATCAAGCTACTCTGGAGGGGAAGGGAATGAAATTCCTTGACACATGAGTATCATTAAATTCATGATTCTGAGACAAATTAAATGTCACTTGCCTTCCCCCTATTCCCTGAGATCAGCATCCCATTGTGATAACCTGCCTTTCTACCAGTGTATACCTTAACACTTAACACTTCCATTTGCTACCATCAATGCTGTTATTTGTTGTGGCATAAGTGTTTTAACTTAAACACATCTAGTTGCTCATATTGCCACTTTGACTTAGCAGTTGGCTTATTTTTCTCATAATCACCATCACTCAGAATCTGCTTTTATGTGCATGTTGTAGTATCATGGACATTTACCCTAGGACCATGGCTTAATACAGAAATGGGATGCAAACTCCATTCTCAGCCAGTTTCAATTAGAAAGGCAAAGGGCTGGCCCAAATTATTCATGCAGAATCCACCTCCACAAACTATAATTAATTGAAATGTATATCTCCACAGAAATTAGAAGAGTGGCAGTCACTCAAAAAACATTTATTTATTCATAGACTACTAGATGTCAGGAATTGCACATGATGCTGGAAATACAAAGAAAAGGCAAAGGAGAGGATCTGCTCTCAAGTAGCTTACAGTCTAATGGAAGAAATAACATGCAAACATTCTAATACAAGTTATTTTGGACATAATTGACTGAGAGAAGGGAGTGGAAGCAAGGAAGATAAGGAAATCTTTCCTTAAGTGGGGGGATTTTAACTAACCCTTAGACAAAGTCAGGGAAGTGAAAAAGTAGAGAGGAGGTGAAAAAGCATTACATACCAATGGAGGTCAGGCATTGGAATATGTCCGGAATTGTCCGTGTCTTGTTTAAAGAACAACAAGGGATTCTTTATGACTGGATTAGAATTCATTGTGAAGGGGACCATGAGTTAGTTGTAAAAAAAAAAAATACGGAGTACGCAGATTATGAAGATCATGTATCAACAAACAGATTTTTATTTAACCCTGGAGGTGGTAGAGAATCACTGAAATTTATTGAGTATGTATTTAAACTGGAAAAGCACACTTACAGATTGAGGAGAGGATAGAGTAGAATGGAGAGAAAACTGTATCCAAAAGTTTATTGTAATAATTCATGTACAAGATAATAAGGGTTAAAGCAAAGTGGTGGTAATATCAGAGGAGAAAAAACGAGTACATATTTGAAAGATATGGCAAATTTGAAATCAAAGGCAAAATTTTATATATGAATGAGTGAGGAGGTAAGGATGATACCAAGGTTTTGAGTCTTGGCAACTAGGAGGATGGTGATAATCTCAACAGTAATAAGGAATTTAGATAGAGTGGTGTTTGGATTTCCTTGAATCTCACCCTCCCCTGTTGGTTCTGCTCTTTTCTCTTTTTCCCCATAGAAATGTTTAAGCATTTTTTCTGTTGTTTGCCCATTTCCCCAGTCTTTTTTTACCCTTTTGGATTGGGAATTCTGCAAGCTGCTTGCTGATTCTGTCTCTTCTGCTAGCTTGCAGGGGTTGGCACTGTGAATTATGCAGCAGAAATTCACAAAGCCAAGTGGTATGAAGTTCTGAACCTCACTATGTGTTGGGGCCAGAGCCTGGGACTTTGAAGGGTGGGTCTGAGGAACTCATTCATAATTGTAGTTGAGGTCCCTCAATCCCAAAGTTGGCTTGTGTCTAGGTTAGGAATCTGGTGCAGTAGATGAGGGGGTTAATCAGGTAGCATTCCTATGTGTGCAACTTTGCTTCCCTTTCCCTGTTATCCTGTTAAAATCACCTCTCACTGCATACCTTTCAAGTTGTGCTCAGTGGGATAGCCCCCAACTCTGTCTTGATGATCGATTTTGATTCCTGTCATTTTGAAGAACTTTTCAAAAATTAGTTTGGAAGGATAATCAGAGTGATTCTGGCTTTCGTTGCTACTAAGTTGCCATCTTCTAGGGTGAGTGTTTGGGAAGAAACATGACTTCTGATTTGGAGAATTTTGAGCATCTTTGTCACTATAATAACTTTTAGTGGTGGGATTCTTTTTTTGTTTGTTTAGTCATCCACAATACTTAATGCTAGAGATTGGGCCTCCACACTTCTGGAGGTAAAATCTGGGCTGATCCTATTTTTTCTTACTTGGGCTTTTGAGTTTTGAATCATTCAAGAATTTCAGAGACAACTCATTCTAGGAACTCATAAGCTTTCAGTTCTAATAAAGTTTTCTGTTCTAGGCAAAATATTGATTTCTTCCCTTTTACCCACCCACAGCCAAGACTGAACTCTTTATGCTCCTTGCTTATGATTTGGTTTGAGCAGTAGTAGACTACTTCTAGACTTAACTACTACCAGTTATCTTAGAATATCTGCTTCCTTAGAGTAACCGAACAGCAAGCTCCTTTTTCATTTTATATCCCTGACCTGATTATACTGCTGCAGGGTTCAGATTGGATCAGAAACTTGAACTGAAACCCCACTCTTTGTATTCAAGTCACATCCCTACTGTTAGTTAATTTTCCTCTTTTTTAGGTATACTGGTCAGAGCCCACAACTTCTTCTCATACCTGATTCCCTAACAAAGTCGTTCTCCGTTTTTCCTGGATTTGTGCCCTACAAATATGTAGATACCATCTGACAACTGTTCCCCTTGAAGTTCCTCTGCATAAATGCTAAGAGATTTCTACTATAAGTCAGGTATCTCTTCTTGCTCTCGCATTCAGCCTTTCCCTGAACCCTCAGTTAGCTATTTCTCCTTGGCAGATCCCATTGCCAATATTTGCAGACCTCTCTGTCTCCTGATTAAATCTGAGATAAAAAAAAAAAAACTCCTGGTGAATTTTAATTGGATTTACCCCTTTGAGATTAAGTCAGATATATTTTCTAAATCTGTTGTGAGGAGTTTGGGGAAGGTAGGAAAATCAATATACTGCTTCTGTTTACTCACATTATATTATCTCTTAAGGCCTACACTGTCCTCTTCTTTTTTGATCAGATTGGTTAAACATTTATCAGTTTTCCTAGTCATTTCAAACAATCAGTTATTAACATTTTCCATCATTTGAATTATTCCAGTTTATTCCCTATCCTCTAATTTTAAACATGACTTCTTTAGTTTATTTTAGTTATTTTCTATTTTCTTATTTATTTATTTTTAGGTATATTCAGTTCACTAATCCTATATTTTGCCATTTTCTTAATATATGTTTTAAAATACATAATTTCCCCCTAAGGAGTAGTATAGTTTAATCTTTGTAATTTTGCCATTTTTATTTATTATACTTTCTTGTATTTAATTATTATTTACATATATTGCTCTTTAAAACATTCATTATTTAGGATTTCATTTAAAAGTTATTTTTGTTGAGCTGTGATTTGAAAATGATGTTTAATATTCCTCTAATTTATAATTTTTTGCAATATTTCCATGATCTAATGCATTGTTAGTTTTTGTAAAAGTTTGATTTAATACAAATAAATAAATAAGTTCTCTAATAGTCATATTTGGAATATCTTTTAATTTTAATTTTATCAATAATTTCTTCAACTGTATATATTTCTCCCTTTTTTTAATTCATCCAAAATTGAGAAATGGATCTTCAAGTCTACTACCTGTATTTTGCATTTCCCTGTAACTTGGTTAAATTTTACAATATGAATTTAGATATTAAGGCATTTTGATCATATAGGTTCAATACTGATATTGGTTTATTATCTGTTTCATTTTAGCAAATATAGTTTTTTTTCCTTCTATATTGTATATTTTTGTCTTACCTTAATCAGTTAGAATGGTAACAATTCCTGATTTTTTATGTTAACCCCTAGAAGAAAATTACTTTTTGCCTCTCCATTTATTCTGCATATATTTATTTTGAAGAGTTTCTTGTAAGCAGGAGATTATAGGATTTTGTTTTCTTCTCCAATGTCACTTTTTTGTTTCATTGAATCATTTAATCTATCTACACTTAGAGTTTTGAGAGTAAGGTTTATATTTTCTCCATTTGGTTTCTAATATGCCTAATATACCTTCTGTTCCTTTTTCTCTTTTAACAATAATCATTTATTGATTCAGGAAATTTTGCATAATATATCTTATTGAACACTAATTATAGAAGCTCTCTTCTTTCTCTAACATAAAAGGCCTACTTTCCAATTTCTCATCCTTTCCCTTTCTTTACCAATACTATTAATTATTTTTCCTTATAACTAGTTATTTAATACTTCCCCTCTTTTTTCTCTCAGTTAAATAGTTAGATAAAATTCTTTCTTTCACTCTCTACAACATACTTTTAATTGTTAAGCATTTTAAATGTAGACTCTAAATGATCAATTTAGTGAATCTATCAATAGTATGGAAAGAGGTTGTGAAAAACCCATTGGAATTGGGCATCCGCTGCCAGGAAGGGAAGGTAAGCTGGGGGGACTTGAGGGAAAGAACATGAATTATGTAACAATGGCAAAATATTCTAAATTGATTAATTAATTTTTTTCAATAAAACAAAGGAATGGAATCTCTCTATAGCCACTGGAGCTGAAAGAATGAGATGGCAGGTACTGTTAAATAAACTTGAGCCATCATCAAGTGGAATTTTTTAATCCCTTTTATAGGAGTGGCTAAATAACTTATGGGCAAAAGGGGCTTTGGATAGAGTCCTCCTTTAGGAGTTAGAAGAGTAAGTTTCTAATTCTGGCCTTTCTAGAAACTAAGTATGACTTTGTAGAAATCACTGTCATTTCCTTTCTTTGGGGATATTAGATTCTTAATAAAATGAGGTTTTTAACTTTTGAAAGAAAGGTTTGTATATTTTTTTCTAAAACAAGAATGTATTACCCTTGTTCAACTCATTTATTTTCACTTCTTTTGGTTTTTTATTATTTAATGAATAAACATTTATTCCCTCTTTAATCTGTTTTCTCCAGGTTTCCTTGATACTCTCTTCCAGTGCTCCTCTTAACTGTCTGACTACCTATTCTTCACCTTTTTTTTTTTTGCTCCATATTTATTTAAGTCATCTCTAATCACCTTGACCATCCCACAACACTTTCTCATAGGCCCTCTTATTTTCATTCTACATTTTATACATAACCTCATGAGCTACAAGTAATTCAATTATCATGTCTTAGATGATGATTCTCAGAGTGACTTCTCCACCTTTTCCCTAACAACAACATTCAAATCCCCTTCTATTAGATATCTTCAACTCTGTCACATAGACATTTTAAACTCAACTGAACTTTTTCTCTCTCAAATAATTCTGCTTTTTCTTCCTATTACTATTGAGGATATCACCATCAAACAAATTAGCCAACATTACAACTGAGCATTAGATTTCACCTCCCTCTCACTTCCTATATCCAATAATGTGATTTAATTTTTAGATTTTATTTTGTTAAAGTATTTTGCCAATTCCCCCTTTTCTTCTCTGAAAAGCAGGTATATACATCACATCATGCATGTATTGTAAGAGCCTCCTCATTAGTTTCTCTGCCTCAAGACTTTTACTACTCTAGTTCATCATCCACTCAACTATCAAATTTATATTCTTAATGTACAGGTCTGATCATGTTATCCCTCTATTCAATAAATTCCATTTCCTTCTTATCACATTTAAAATCAAATACAGAATCCTCGAAGTGGCATTCAAAGTATTTCAAAACTGAAGCCATTCTGACCTTTCCAGATTGCTAAAACATTTACTCCTCTGCCTTTACAAATGACACTGCACTTTTGCTGTTTCTCTCAAAAGATACTATATTTCTAAATCATATTCTTTCCCCTGACACTACCTGGCTACCCATTCCCTTGAATTCAAATCTTTTTTTACATATATTCTCTGTCTTCTCTCAGAATTCAAGAGAAATCCCACTCTCCACAATAGGCCATTTCCAGTACCATGAAAATATTCCTATTAAGTTTATGTTGTATTTACACTATTTATTGTACATAATTCTATATTTGCTTCAATGTCTTTTTTGCCATTAAAATGTGAGCTTCTTTGGTTCAGAAATGATATTTTTGTCTTTCTTTTTTTTCCTATCATTTAACAACATAACTTGCACTTGTTGATCATTTTATTGCATATTATACTATTTTATGTTATTCACAAAAACCAGGAATTATACTTAGGACTTAATTAATTCATATGTTCTTAGCACAAAATCATGTAGCCTCTGTAGCAGTGATATCATATTTCTAGTTAAAGACTTTCATTTCACAAAGGAGGAAATTGTGGCATATAATGGTGATATAACTTACCAAGATGAGTTATCTAGTAAGAGTAAACTGAAAGTAGCCTGAGCCCTCATGATGATCATTTTCACACTGAGGGGTGAAAGAGAAAGATACGTCATTTCCAATCTAGATATGAGACAATAAATTCTTTCAAATATGGTTTAATAAAATTCCATGTTTATAATCTATATTTTTTTCTTTGACTGGAAAACCATAACACATGAAGTATTGAGGGGAGATTAGAATCAATAATTGACTAATGCATTCATGAAATCCTTGTGAAGCCTCTTCTCCTTCCCAGGTATAAAATGAAGTTTTCCAATACGACTATCACTGCCAATCAGCAATAAGGGAGAGAGGGCAGGGTAACATCCACCAAAAAAGGCTCCAATTGTTTCCACCTCAACTTTATTTTCAACACTATATGCCACATATAAGGTGCAACAGTTGTTGATCCAGTAGAATAAAACAAAACAGCTCACAAGCAAGAGAATGGTCTGAGTGGCCTTGATTTCAGGGAAGGATCTAGTGGAATTGCTATTGCTATAAATGTGCTGCACTTGCTTGCTATGTCTATAGAGGAGAAGCACCATGTGGGTACTGGACAATGCCATAAGCAAATGATAGATAAAGTCATGAACAGTCATACCAAACAAAAATGCAGCTGTAGATTCGTTCTCATTTAATGGTCTTACCCCGAAAATATGTGATATATACTTATACCTGGAAATATTGTCATTTTTTATTGCTTCACTGAGTTCAATGATCCTGATATAGATCAATGCATTTGTTACACAGAAAAAGAGGAAACAATGTAAAATGTATTTGTGGGCTTTGACTTTGATCCTTGCCCACACAGAGTTGTTGGGACTGATGATGATGGCCTGGAACATGCTCAGAAGGCTTGTTGTGCATACAGAAAATCCCCGTGAAATTCTATAAATGTACATGACTACTTTACACCCCAAATCACTCAAAACATTTCTCATCCCAAAACAAAACATGATTTCTGGAATGCCTCTGGTAAAAAGTGTTGCCATATTGGCCACAGTCAAATGAACAAGAATCAAATCCATGGGCTTCTTTTCTTGAGGCTTTTTGAAGGCGATACAAACATAAAGGACAAGCAGCAATGAATTCCCTACAATACCAATGGCACATTGTAAAAAGAAGGCCACACCAAAGATCAGCTCACTAGATATCATTTGTCTTCAAGGAGTCAGTAAATCTGATACCCCAAAGAATTGAAGAGCCTAAAAAGGGGAAGAAATAGACAACCTAAAAATGAAAGTAATGTGTTTGCATGACTTTCACAAACATCCCTTTTATGTCCCATTTCTTCCAGCTGTTTGAATATTGAAAATTGATTGAATTACATGTCGATGGTTAATAAGACCATAGATCTATATATAGATGATAAAACAATTACAAGGTATTATGATTCCCTCTCTTTGTAAATTAGAAATCTGAAATATAATGTAATAAATTTACTTGATAAATGTTACCAGAAGAACAGAGTAGTGCATGTCTTTTTTCTTTTCAATACACGATTCTACTTTAATTTTTCTTCTGGAAAGATACATTTTATATCTGTTGGAATCCACTGACTTCCGCAGGTAATAGTTGCATACTATTTAACATTTATAACACATCAAGGGGAGGCAACTGGGTATCTCAGTGGATTGAGAGCCAAGCCTATAGATGTGAGGTCCTAGGTTCAAATCTGGCCTCAGAAACTTTCCAAGTGTGTGACCCTGGGCAAGTCACTTGACCCCATTTGCCTAGCCCTAACAATTTTCTCCCTTGGAAATAATAAACAGTATTGATTCCAAGATGGCAGGTAAGGGTTTAAAAAAAAATCAAAGATTCCCTAGACAAATAAAATCAAAACACATAGTGATAATACTTTGCAAAGTTATGACACAGAGCCTCGCCACAGGGAAAAAAAAGTTACTAAATTTTAATTTCTTTCTGGACTTCCAATTTGCTCACAATTGTTTTTTCTCTCTACATGAGGTCCTCCAATTGGTTAATTGTGCCTATCTTTATTGTGGACATAATTACCTTGTAATACTTTCATATATCAAATGCTTTCATCAGGATTTTTATTTCCACCAGACTATCCTGAAATCCTTCTATGATGTCACTTGTGTGTTTTTGGTGATGATAGTGGTTTTATATATATGATCATAATTTTCTCTCAGAAAAGTTGAGAGCAATGTTTATTGTGGAACTCAATAAAATATGAGGGTGCATTAAATTGGAAAGATCAAGTTTAATTTTATTATTTTTATTTAGTTTAGTTTTATTGAAAATTATGTATATGTAGTGACTATCCTATTCTAATCCATTTCTTTATTATGTTTTGCAAAAATTCAGCACAAAAAATTATAATTTTATATATATAATTGGTGATAAAAATATCTCCATGTATCAGCACTTGATATAAAACTCAATTTCATATCCTCATTCATTCTTTGAAATGATATTGTCTGATTTTTTAAATATTACTTAAAATTTTGAAAAGTACTGTAATGTTACTACTTCCCAGAAAGTCTTTCAAATTCATTATCGTGCTAAGTAGTCATTAGAATAATAGAATTTGTGACATTAATTTTTTAATCTAGTTATTCCATCTATAATCATTTTCAAATGCCTCCAAAGTGATATATCTTATGGATTTAGAAAAATCAAAATATAATCCATATTCTCAAGCATTTTATGATCTAATAGAAAACACCTTATAAAAAAACAATATATAAGCAAACTGGATGCCAGAGAAGATTCAGAGTTGGAAGATGGAGTATCCTATTCACAAAACAAAAAGAAAAGTGTCACTGGACCAGAGAGTGCCTAGAGAAGACAGTTATAAGGTATAAGAATACTAGAAAGGTTTGGTCAAATAGATTATTAAAAGTATTAAAAACCCTGGTGATAGAAATCTACTGAACTTTATTGAGTAGGGGAGTGACTTGGTCAGACTTACACTATGTAAGATTGCTTTGTTAATTGAGTAGATCAAGGACTTGAAGTGGGAAGAGATTTGAGGTATGGAAACTAACTAGATGGCTATTGAAATAGTCCAGGAAGGAGCTGATGACCAAGATTTTAGCAGTGTCAGAAGAGAAAGAGTTTATTAATTTGAGATTATTAATACAGAGTTTAAGATGGGAGACTACAGAGCAGAAGAGAGGATTGACCTAAATAATGAGATTTGAGAATCATTTACATACAGATGACAAATGAATAACTGGAAATGGATACAATCAACAAGTGAATAACACAGAGGGTCAAGAGTAAAGGTAGGGTCCAGGACAGAGACCAATTGACTGCCCAAATTGAAAGGGCATGACTTGAATAAATATTCAGCAATAACCTACACAGGAGTAATTAGCATAACCTTGGGAAAGAACCAAAGAGAGCAGCAACATGAAAACCTAGAAAGAAGTGTATCAAGTAGTTGATCAATAGTGTCAGAGGCTGGAAAGAGATCAAGAAAGAGGAGGACTGAAAAATAAAGACCATTCTATTTTTTTGGCAATTAAGAGATTGTTAATAACTTTGTGGAGAGCAAGTTTCAATGATTGATGGAGTCAGAAGCCAGACTATGGAGCATTAAAAACAGAGGGAGAAGAGAGGCAAGAAGGCACATTTAGTCAAAAATGGGAAAAGAGACAAAGAACAAAAGCTAAAGGGATCTTTACTTTTGGAGATGTATAAGAAGTGATTGGGAATTGAGTTAGGAGAAAGTTAATTAAATGAACAGTGTGCTCAGAACTGTAGGTGAGTACATAGATGAGGATAAAGGAAGATTAGATTCCTCTCTCTTTGTAATCTTTCCATATTACCTGTGATGTGGAAGAATACTATGTGTGACAGAACACATGCCAATTAAAAATGATATACTTTGCTTTTCTGTGTTTAGAGGTACTAATGTGGCCTAGAATAATGTTTAGAGACAATTACTCTGAAAAAAAAAACCAAACACATTTCAAATGGAGAAACAGAGGGTTTTATTTAATGCAAAATAAGTTAATATTCACAAAATAAACTGATAGACATAGTTGCCCTTTTTGGTGGGTGAAAGATAGGGAATGAAGTGAAAAAGGAAAGAATTATAACTCATCAGATTACCAGTATGAAAAGAGGAAAGTGAATGGTAGAGGAATGTGAGGTTATTAATATTGAGAGAGCAAATGAGTCAAAAATATAAGACATAGTCAAGGGGGAAATGAAATAAGAAAAGTAGTCTAGAAAGAAGAGTCATTAAAAGAAGTAATGGTGTATGTGAAAAAGAGAAATGTTAAAACATGGAAATAGAGTGGCTTCAGGTTGGTTTCATTTGGTGAATTGTTAAGGTTCGGTAAGGCAAGAACTGGAATAACAATGACAGTAAAAATGATTCAATTAATTTGAACCTGTGATTAAAGCATTTACCCTGTTTAGAGAACTATACAGGGAATTAAAAATAATGGCAAGGGGAAAAATAAAGAATTCAAAAATGTTAGTGAAAATAAGAGATACAAAGTATTGACTAATAAAATGTTGATAAGAAGGCATGTTTAAAGAAACAAATGGAAAATATGGAAAAGGAAAATAGCATATTAGATAGGAGATATGAAAATATGTTCAGGAAAAGGTGAGGAGGAAAAAGAAAAAATGAAAAAATAAATGATTTTAAATCAAAATGAAAGGCAAAAAGTGAAGAGAAATGAGACAGCATAAATTTTTATTAAAACCTGTTATCTTCTTTAATACAGAAGATTACCAAAAATTATTTTTAATCATAGAAAATTGGAAGGAAAATCACAAATTGAACCTCACAAAATTAATTAAAATGTAATATTTGGCAATGAAAAAAATGAATAGTAAGAAAAAAATCAAGGAAAGGAAAAAGGCTAAAGAATAAAGGAATGATAAGACACGGCTCAGGTGCTTGAAAATGATATTATTAATTAAAGAAAGCCTACATTTGACTTCTATGCTAATGAAAGATTACAGGAACAACTATTATCTTTAAGCTTTCAATATTTTATGGAAGGTGGGGCAACTGGGTGGCTCAGTGAATTGAGAGTCACGCCTAGAGACAGGAGATCCTAGGTTCAAATCTGTCCTCAGATATTTCTCAGCTTTGTGACCCTGGGCAAGTCACTTGATCCCCATTGCCTAGCCTGTACCACTCTTCGGCCTTGGAACCAATACATAGTATTGGCTCAAAGATGGAAGATAATGGTTTTATATATATATATATTTTAAATTGGAACAAGAGCAATATTTTGGTAGAAAAATTCCAGCAGAATAAACATATTTGATAATTAAAACACTTCAAGAACAGCTGGATGAGTTAATCTGAGGTTCCCAACTTCCTTTTCAGGCAATCATTTATACAGCATAAGAAGAGAGATGAGATAAACTAGCACAGCAACACAATGGAAAATCAGAATATATTCCTGTCTCATGCTCTGTTCTCTTAATGTGAGACATAAAGTGATTGCATAAGATAGTTCTATCATGTAAATTAGATAATATAAACTACAGTTTGGAAAAATCTGTACTTCTTAGAAATGCATAGTAAAATAAGAGGACTATACTAAGAGCCAAAGAACTTGGATTTTATTCATACCTCTACTGAAATCTAGTGATGTGATTGTGGGCTAGTTATTTTTCCATTCTTGGTATTTTTTTTTTCACCTGTTAAATGGAAAAGCAATTATCTATTAATTTTCTCTTTTTACATGCTAACTGAATATTTTAAAGTACAAATTAGTCTGACCTGAAATAGGATATCACAATATTTCAAGTAGTGCATAAAACCTTTTAGAAGGTATGTCAAATGGAATAGATTTAATATGCACTGAGTTAACAAACACAATTTAGAACATGAAAGAATTATACTGATTACTGGATATATTGAAAATACTGTTGTGAGGGAGAGGGGATTATGAAGAAAAAATCCTTAAACTTAAGTATAACAAGGAGAAAAGAATTAATCAAAATATAAAGAAAAAGAGTGGGGGGTGGGGGATAAGAGGAAGTCAACATGGTAATAGTAATATTTCCTGGCATTAGACAAGGAGTGTGGCAGCATTAGGAAAAGGAGTGGAAACACAGAGAAAAACTTTAAAATAGAAGGAAATAGTTGAAGAAAACAAAGAAAAAGAAACAGAAGAAGAAAAATTGAAAAATTCTAAGTGTTAATTTGCAGGGGAGAGACTGTTTTGAGGGGGAAAAGTGAAAAAAAATATTTTTTTAGCCTAAAAGAGATATAGATTTGAAGAGATAATAATTACTCTTTGGGAAAAAAGTGGGGAAACATTTAAAGATACACCCAAATATAGAGAGTTTAAAAAAGATTAAAAAAATGAAAAAATAATATAGAAAACATGAATACACACATATATGCATATATATATATAAATTATTTTAAAATACATTTTATTGATATATTTAAAATATTAGAGTAAAAAGAAATTGAGATTATATTTACTCCATTTTGAAAGATTACAACTTCATATATAATATGTATTTACATATGGGAGAAAATGTGGGAAATGGAAACATTAGAAAAGAAAAAGAATGTATTTATTATATAAAAACATCTGTATAGCAGTGAAAAGAACAGAATAAAATGAGATTCTTAAGGAACTCTTCCCTATTCTTTCTCTATCTCAGAGCCCAGGAATTAAGAACCACTTACTGAATCCTTGTGTACTCCTTGGTATTCGTGGTAGACAACAACAGCCAGTGGTGGAGACAGGAACAGCTAGCACTCAAGATATAAGGACCTTAGTGCTCTCATAGTGAGGTCTCCCGCAGTCTAGGTCTGGGTGCCAAATCATATAGAAATGAACTCTATGAGTTCATCTTTTAATAGGTCTGTGATTATCATCACCTGCAAAAGCTTTGACACTGTCTGCATTGGGAATTTCCAACCTGTTCCCAACAATAACAAATGCATCTAATATATGAAAATCATCTCTATCACAATTAATTGCAATTATGCATTTCAAATGGAAAATTGCTCTCTGAGAAATGAGTTTTGAGGCTTAAATACCTTAACTGAAGAGTTTGATTTTAACTAGGGAAAATGAAGTTGATAGGAAAGAAGAGACACAACCATTTCTCACTTTTCTTACTCTTGGGAGATATTGTGCTGTCAATTATTATCCATTTACATCAAATGAGGAAAAATTTAATTCCTAAAAGAACGATGAGAAAACTATTCATCCCTAGTTCTGATCTTTCTGATAAATATACATCCTCTATGACAGGGACAAAAGAAATAAAATTGGACAATATTTTAAATCTATTGCAGTCAAACCCCTTCATTTTAGAGATGAAAAAACTAAGAGTAAATGAAGATAAGTGATATGCCTAAGGTCACACTAGTAAGAATCATCAGAAGCAGGATTGGAACTCAAGTTCTTTTGCGCCTAAGACAATTGTGGAGGAAGGGTCAACAGATTATTCTGAGCTGTGCTTGGCCAATCCATCCTATTCCCACACATTTTACTGAGCAAACTGGAGGATAAGTTATCAGTATGAGTTCTGATGTCTTATCAATAATATGGGTTACCTTTTGATATAGGGCCTCTGTTTTATCCAAACTATTCAATATATCATTAGTATAGTTGTGTATGTCTATTCTCATAAGAAAGGAAGCCCTTTTGAATCCTCTATTCATGATAATATGGAAAGAAAAGGGAGAATTTAAGTAGTGCTGGATGAATGTTCCATATATGGTGAATTCCTTTCAATGTGAATACAAAGTAATTCTGAATAATCTCAGTCACAGGAATAGACTGATAATGTTTGGTGAAGTCACTAACTTGTAACATGGACCACATAGTATCAGTTACAGGCAATTGTATTTATGATCGTTTGATATTAAGGTTGTTTAGTGCAAGAAAATTTGGGTAAGGGAAGTTTTAGGGTTTTACAATAAATTCAGTACAATAAATGTATGAACAAAACCATTACAAAGAAATTTGAAGCTTAATGATAATACTACTTACTCTTGCTAAGTTAAACTTATACAATTTAAACTTTACTCTCTGCAAATGAAGCTCAAGTCTATTCCTGAGTATAACTGTCTATGCTAGGCTTAACTTAACTTACTCTTGTTCTATTCCTTATTAATTATAACTATTTTCTAAATCCCTAGCCTAATCTATAATCTAATTTTATGTACAACATATATACATGCTATACTAAATATTTACAGACTCTATCACTGTTACTAACCTAAATATAGCATATATTTTATAGAGATTATTTACATATAATACAATAATATACATAGTTCCCTAATCTTGATGTCAGTCAAATAGAAATATCTGTTGATCTTTCTATTTGCCCAAGATCTTATGGAACTAACTATATGCATATTTATAATTTGTATAAATATCATTTCAGACACTCTTTTATTTACATGAGATCTCCCAATATATGCCAGTTTGTGATTTTGTGTTTTGCGTCTAATACTGTTGTGTGGAACGAATACTTATCAAGTTTATTCAGATTTCCACTTCTCATGTTGACTGATAGATCTCTTCTTTCTTCCACATTATTTAGTGTTGCATGCTATTTCCCAAATATGTGAAATTAATTTTGTTTCATGATTTCACCACACTCTGTCTTACATATAAGTTCTGCTTTCCATCTGTCCTCTTTTTATTAAACAAATTTACAAACTTCAGTCTTAGCTGTCCATTTCAGCTTTTTTTCTTTGTTTCTTTTCACTAGCAGCTTTTCTTGATGCTTTTCCTCTGGGATGCTTTAAAATCTATTCCTCTAGGATGCTTTAAAAACCTCTGAACTAGAAATTTGTCTTCTTCTCATCACTCTGGTATGCTGGACTTCTGGGACGTCTCTGTTTCAAACATTATGTGTTACAATTGTTTCTTTGCGGAGTATTTTTTGATGTTAATCAGTGTTTGTTTTCATTTCTCCGTACTACCTTTTGTCTAATTATCTTCTTCTGTTATGTCTGTTACAGTGATGTTGGATTTTTCTATTTTTATGTGAGAACAGTGGAACCTTTAGTCTTTCCCAGAAATTTTTATAGATGTTGGGTAGTAAGCAAAACTTCATGTGGACCAGTCCATTTTATGTCTATAGCCAATTTTCTATGGAAAAATTTTATATATATTTTATCTCCTGGTTTGATATTGTGGGAAATTGTAATCCAGGGCTGCTGTTTTTTGTATCAAACCCATTTCATGCAACTCTGATGTTCTTGTTTGTAAAGCTTGTATATGTTTTGTTAATTGACAATCTGGTTTGTGAGAAGTTCTAAGTCAGATAAAGGAATGTGTGATGGGATCATTAAGTTGTTTACTTCTTCCTCTGTTTGTTTTCTTATTTTTTTAAACTCTTCATATTCTTTTATTCACCAATCTTTCAACAGAGCATACCCAAATGTTTTTGTCAGCCTTCTTTACAGAAGCAAAAACAAACAAACCCCAAAACAAAGGAAGGACCTATTGATAGTGGAATGGTGGACCAGATTGTGGTATGTAAATGTAATGGAAAATTATTGCACCATGATAAATGATGAAAGAAATTCATGAAACATTGGAAGACTTGTAGGAACTGATACAAAGGGAAGAACAAAGAATCAGGAAACAAAATATGTGATATCAACAGCAATGTAAATAAAATTTTAAAAATATCAAGACATCTGAATTTATATTTAAATAGAAGGATAATTTTGGTTCCAGGGGACAAATAATAAAAACATGGTGATACTCTTGGTAAAAACGTAGAGGATCACAGGTATAGAATATTACATATATCCTCAAAGTTGGCCACTGCACTATTTAGTTTTGTTTAATATTTTTTCACAACAATGATCCTGATGATGATGGAGATGATATAATGATTATGATGATGGTATCTGAGTTTTATTTAGTGCTTTAATTGTATATATATGTATATATATATGTATATATTACCTTATTAGTTTCAACTTTCTTTGAGTTACATGTTTAGCCATAATTATTTTTGTATTTGGCACTAGAGACTATATATTCTAATTGGTGGGAGAGGAAAGGAATGTTTTTTTTTTTTACAATATTTTATTTGATCATTTATAAGCATTATTAGTTCAAGACAAAGATCATTTTCTTTTCCTCCCCCCCATTCCCCATAGCCGACGTGTGATTCCACTGGGTATCACATGTGTTCTTGATTCGAACCCATTGTCATGTTGTTAATATTTGCATTAGAGTTTCATTTAGAGTCTCTCCTCTGTCACATTCCCCTCAACCGCTGTAGTCAGGCAGTTCCTTTTCCTTGGTGTTTCTACTCCCACAGTTTATCCTCTGCTTATGAATAGTGTTTTTTCTCCTAGATCCCTGCAGATTGCTCAGGGACATTACACCACCCCTAATGGAGAACTCCATTTCTTTCCATTATACCACAGTGTATTAGTCTCTGTGTACAATGTTCTCCTGGATCTGCTCCTTTCTCTCTGCATCACTTCCTGGAGGTCATTCCAGTCTCCATGGAATTCCTCTACTTTATTATTCCTTTTAGCACAATAGTATTCCATCACCAACATATACCACAATTTGTTCAGCCATTCCCCAATTGATGGGCATCCCCTCATTTTCCAATTTTTGGCCACCACAAAGAGTGCAGCTATGAATATTCTTGTACAAGTCTTTTTCCTTATTATCTCCTTGGGGTACAAACCAAGCAGTGCTATAGCTGGATCAAAGGGCAGACATTCTTTTATCACCATTTGGGCATAGTTCCAAATTGCCCTCCAGAATGGCTGGATCAATTCACAACTTCACCAGCATTGAATTGGTGTCCACACTTTGCCACATCCTCCAGCAATCATTATTTTCCATAGCTGTCATGTTAGCCAATCTGCTAGGTGTGAAGTGATACCTCAGAGTTGTTTTGATTTGCTTCTCTCTTATTATAAGAGATGTAGAGCACTTTTTCATGTGCTTATTAATAGTTTTGATTTCTTTGGCTGCAAACTGCCTGTTCATGTCCCTTGCCCAATTGTCAATTGGAGAATGGCTTGATTTTTTGTACAATTGATTTAGTTCTTTATAAATTTGAGTAATTAACCCTTTGTCAGAAGTTTTTATGAAGATTGCTTCCCAATTTGTTGCTACCCTTCTGATTCTGGTTACATTGGTTTTGTTTGTACAAAAACTTTTTAATTTGATGTATTCCAGATTATTTATTTTGCATTTTGTAACTCTTTCTAAGTCTTGCTTGGTTTTGAAGTCTTTCCCTTCCCAAAGGTCTGACATGTATGCTATTCAGTGTTCTCCTAATTTTCTTATAGATTGCTTCTTTATGTTCAAGTCATTCACCCATTTTGAATTTATCTTGGTGTTGGGTGTGAGGTGTTGATCTAAACCTAATCTTTCCCACACTGTCCTCCAATTTTCCCAGCAGTTTTTATGAAATAGTGGATTTTTTTTTCCCAAAAGCTGGGGTCCTTGGGCTTGTCATATACTGTCTTGCTGAGGTTGCTTGCCCCCAGTCTATTCCACTGATCCTCCTTTTTGTCTTTTAGTAAGTACCAGATTGTTTTGCTGACTGCTGCTTTATAATGTAGTCTGAGATCTGGGACTGCAAGGCCCCTTTCCTTGGTATTTTTTTTTCATTATTTCCCTGGATATCTTTGATTTTTTGTTCTTCCAAATGAACTTTGTTATGGTTTTTTCTAAATCAGTAAAACAAATTTCTGAAAGTTCCATGGGTATGGCATTAAATAGATAAATGAGTTTGGGTAGAATGTTCATTTTTATTATATTGACTCATCCTACCCATGAGCAGTTAATATTTTGCCAATTGCTCAAGTCTAGTTTTAGTTGTGCGGAGAGTGTTTTGTAGTTTTGTTCATATAGTTCCTGTGTTTGTCTCTGGAGATAGATTCCTAAGTATTTTATTCTGTCTAAGGTAATTTTGAATGAGATTTCTCTTTCTAGTTCTTGCTGCTGAGCTGTGTTGGAAATATATAGAAATGCTGATGATTTATGTGGGTTTATTTTGTATCATGCAACTTTGCTAAAGTTGTTGATTATTTCGATTAGCTTTTTGGTTCAATCTCTAGGATTCTTTAAGTAGACCATCATGTCATCTGCAAAGAGCGATAACTTGGTCTCCTCCTTGCCTATTTTAATGCCTTCAATTTCTTTTTCTTCTCTAATTGCTACTGCTATTGTTTCTAATACAATGTCAAATAATAGAGGTTACAATGGGCATCGTTGTTTCACTCCTGATCTTAATGGGAATGGATTTAATTTATCCCCATTGCAGATGATATTAGTTGATGGTTTTAGATATATACTGTTTATTAATTTTAGGAACGACCCTTCTATTCCTATGCTTTCTAGTGTTTTTAGTAGCAATGGGTGTTGTATTTTATCAAAGGTTTTTTCTGCATCTATTGAGATAATCATGTGGTTCTTGTTGGTTTGCTTGTTGATACTGTCAATTATGTGGATAGTTTTCCTAATATTGAACCAGCCCTGCATCCCTGGTATAAATCCTACTTGATTATGGTGGATGACCCTTCTTATCACTTGCTGGTGTCTTTTTGTTAGTATCCTATTTAAGATTTTTGCAACTATATTCATCAGGGAGATTGGTCTATAATTTTCTTTCTCTGTTTTTGGCCTGCCGGGCTTTGAAATTAGTACCATATTTGTGTCATCAAAGGAATTTGGTAGAACTCCCTCTTTGCTTTTTATGTCAAATAGTTTGTATAGTATTGGAGTTAGCTGTTCTTTGAATGTTTGATAGATTTCACTGGTGAATCCATCAGGCCCTGGGGATTTTTTCTTCGGAAGTTCTTTGATGGCCTGTTGGATTTCTTTTTCTGATAAGGGATTCTTTAAAAAATCTATTTCTTCTTTTGTTAGTCTAGGCAATTTATATTTTTGTAAATATTCATCCATATCACCTAGGTTGGTATATTTATTTCCATATAGTTGGGCAAAGTGGTTTTTAATGATTGCCTTAATTTCCTCTTCATTGGAGGGGAGATCCCCCTTTTCATCCTTGATGCTTTTAATTTGCCTTTCTTCTTTCCTTTTTTTAATTAGATTGACCAGTACTTTGTCTATTTTGTCTGTTTTTTCAAATTACCAGCTTCTAGTCTTGTTTAGTAGCTCAATAGTTCTGTCACTTTCGATTTTATTAATTTCTTCCTCAGTTTTTAGGATCTCTAGTTTGGTTTTCTTCTGGGGGGTTTTAATTTGTTCTTTCTTAAGGTTTTTGATTTGCATTTCCAATTCCTTGATCTCTGTCGTCCCTAATTTGTTAATATATTCAGTCAGGGATATGAATTTTTCTCTAAATACTGCCTTGGCTGCATCCCATAAGGTTTGAAACGATGTCTTGCCATTGTCATTTTCCTCAATGAAATTATTAATTGTTTCTATGATTTCTTCTCTAACAAAACGATTTTGGAGTATCATATTATTTAATTTCCAATTAATTTTATATTTGGCTCTCCATGTACCCTTACCAATCAATATTTTTATTGCCTTGTGATCTGAAAAGGCTGTATTTATTATTTCTGCTTTTCTGCATTTGAGTGCCATATTTCTGTGACATAGTGTATGATCTATTTTTGTGAATGTGCCATGTGGTGCTGAAAAGAAGGTTTATTCCTTTTTGTCCGTATTTATTTTTCTCCATATGTCTATTAACTCTAATTTTTCTAAGATTTCATTTACCTCTTTTACCTCTTTCTTATTTATTTGTTGATTTGATTTATCTAAATTTGATAAGGTTGGTTCAAGTCTCCCACTAATATGGTTTTACTGTCTATTTCCTCCTCCAATTCTCCTAGTTTCTCTATTAAAAATTTAGATGCCATACCATTTGATGCATACATGTTCTTTAGTGATATTTCCTGATTGTCTATACTCCCTTTTAACAAAATATATTTACCTTCCCTATCCCTTTTGATCAGGTCTATTTTTGCTTTGGCTTTGTCAGATATCATGATTGCAACTCCTGCCTTCCTTCTATCAGTTGAGGCCCAAAAGGTCTTACTCCAACCTTTAATTATAACCTTGTGAGTGTCAACCCGTCTCATATGTGTTTCTTGAAGACAACATATGGTAGGGTTTTGGGTTCTAATCCAATCTGCTATTTGTCTACGTTTTATGGGTGAGTTCATCCCATTCACGTTCAATGTTATGATTGTCATTTGTGGATTTCCTGGCATTTTGATATCTTCCCCTAGTTCTGACCTTTCTTCTTTAGCTATCTACTTTTGAACCAGTGATTTACTTTAGGTCAGTCCCCCTAGTAACCTCCCATGAGATGCTTCCCATTCTAGCCCCTCCCTTTTTATGCTCCCTTCCTTGGCCCCCTCTCCTTCCCTCCCTTTTTATACTCACTTCCCCCACCCACTCCTTAATTTTCCTTTCTTTCTTGCCCTATTGGATAAGATAGAATTCAGGATCCCACTGGATCTAGATGTTCTTCCCTCTCAGATTTGATTTCACTGAGAGTAAGGTTTAAGTAATTCCACTTCATGCTCTTTTCCTCTCCTTCTCATATGAGAGTTCTTCCCCTCCCCTTCCCATGTGTATCTTTATATGGGAATGATTATCCCCCCCTATTTCTTGAAGTAAATCTTAGTGTTATCAACAGTTTCCCCCTCCCTTTTCCTTTCTTTGCTCCCACTTTCCCCAAATCTTCTTAATGCCCCAATATTTCCCTATGCATCTTTCTTCTAACTACTCTTATGATGCATACAATTTTTGAGAGTTACACAAAACATTTTCCCCACATATTAATATATTTATTTTGATGTAAATGTAGTCCTTATGGAAGAGAGTTTGACTTAAAGAAAAAGATAAGATTTATCTCCTTTTCCCTAATGAGATTAGCTTTCCCTGGGTTGAATTTAGTATGCCTTGAGGCAAGGACTTTTTTCGTGGGACTCGGATGGAAGGATCCAGCCAGCAGGTTACAAGCTCCCCCCTCTCTCTCTGTTTCCATGCTGTCTGGGTGCCCCCTCAAGTGGGTTAGGTTGTTTTTAGGATGTGGCCTACAGAATAGCCGGCTCCTGAGGCCCTTTTGCCAGTCCTGAGGGTTGCTGTTGTTTCCAAAGACCCTGCTCTCTGAGGGTGAGCAGCTGCGACTTCCCAGGGCTCAGGGCTAGGGCTCCTGATAAGAAGATTAGCTTTCCCTGGGTTGAACTGAGATTTGGATAGAAGGTTCCAGCCAGGGGGTTATGAGCACCCCTGTCTCTCCCTATTCCCCGACACTGGTTCAGGTTGTTTTCAGGGTGAGTCCTTCAGAATTGCCAGTTCTGGGGTCCTTTTGCCAGCCGTGCAGGTTACTGTTGTTTCCAAAGACCCTGCTCTTTGACGGGGAGGAGCCGTGACTTCCCAGAGCTCCCAGGGCTCCTGATAAGAAGATTAGCTTTCCCTGGGTTGAATTGAGTGTGCCCTGAGGCAGGGAACTGAGACTCTCTTAGATGGAGGGATCCAGCCAGGGGGTAACAAGCTCCCCCCGTCTCTCTGTTTCCCTGCTTTCTGGGTGTCCCCTCAAATGGGTCAGGTTGTTTTCAGTATGTGGCATTCAGAATAGCTGGATCCCGAGGCCCTTTTGCCAGTCCTGAGGGTTACTGTTGTTTCAGAAGTCCCTGCTCTCTGAGGGGGAGGGGCCACAGCTTCTTGGAGCTACAAGGGCTGCTCCCAGGGGGTTATGAGCTCCCCGTCCCTCTCTGTTTCCCTGCTGTCTGGGTGTCCTCTTGACTGGGTTAGGTTGTTTTCAGGAAGCAGCCTTCAGAATACCAGGCCTTGGGGCTCTGAGGTTGCCTCTGCTGCCTTGGACTCCGACTCGGCGCTCTGGGTTGGGGACGATGGTCCTAGGACCTTCCTTCTGCCAACCCTTAGGTCCGAGTAGTCTCAGGTTCTGCCTTTTGGGGGGGGGGGTACCTTTTGGTCCAGATCTAGGTCCATGAGGAGGACTCCCAGGGTCTATGCTGTTGATCTTTTTGAATTTCGGTGCCCTAGGAGCATTTGGTTTGAGATTGGTAAGGAAGGCTTTCAGGAGATCTGAACTTTAGCTTTCTCTAAGCCGTCATCTTGACCGGAAGTCTCTGGGAGTAAAATTCTTAAGAGTAGTTGCCATAGATTCTACTATTTGACTATAGCCAATAACTAATTAGTTAGCTTCTTTTAAAACTTTGTACATATTTCCACTTCACTGAGTTTTAAACTTTGTCATGTCAGACTGAACAGGAAGCCAGTTCTGTCTCACTACTTGCATCAATTTCTTGAGTGGGCTGTCAGGTGGAATAGAGTCTAGCTCCCTACTCTTTTTGCTTTCTATCAAATTAACAACCTTTTTAACTAGCTTAAGAATTTCACTTGCACATAAATAAAATAAGGAAATAGAAAGTTCAGTATATGTAGATGCATGTCTGTGTGAGTTTGGCTATGGCACACAGGACACCAACTGGTCTTGTATGGGTGTATTTAGCCATTGTTAAATGCTTTTGGTGATCAAATAAAAAAGTTTAATGGCTTCTTTCAGAGTTGCATTATTCATAACAGTTTAAAAACTGAAAAATGGAACAGACAATGACAAAACCAAAAAAGAAAAAGACCAGAAGTGAAATTATTCCTTCTTGCTGAACAATTGAGTCACTATAAGAGTAAAATTTACTCTGAGCCTTTCACTGAAAACAAAAAAGAAAATTTCCGAGTCTTCATTGCTATCTCGTAGATGAGAAAGACTTTCCTTTAGGTAAAACAGAGCTCTGTTATCAGGGATATTTTAGAAACTTGATTTCTCATCCAGATAACCTTCCTCAGAATGAGGGCATTCTTTAGTCACAAAATATTTAGTTTTAGACCAAGTCCAATTTTAATTAGTTCAATTTATTTAGTCCAATTTTCCTTAGTATGAGGGAGCTCTTGGCCACAGAAACTTTGTGGGCTCATTAACTTCCTAAAATTGTATTAAATTTTAATAAGAAGAAAATTCAGCAGTCTATAAGTCACAAATAGACCTAAAACCAGAAAACCAAGAAAAATAAGCAACAGACGAAATGAGGGCAAAGAACCCACAATGGAAAAAATGAAAGGATCCTTCTAAGGATGGAGTCTCACCTGAATCCAGAAGGAGAGATTGATGTGGAAAAGGAGTCCAGAACTAGAGTCCCTCTGGGAGAGATTCAGGCAATCTTGGAGGCTCACATGAGTGTTCCATGCCTAAAGTCCAGATCCCAGTTCCAAATTTTGCCTTTCATAAAAATAAGATGGTAGGAGACTCTTCTGGGTAAAGATCTGACTTTATTGTGACAGAGAAAATCACATAGCTAGAGGTATGCAGATTTCCTCCAAATTAAAACCCAAGATCCTGACATTAACAGATTTTTTTTTCAAATTTTTTCATTTGTTTATTTGGGTTTTTGTTCTAGGTTTCATATGATTATTCTCTTACAAAAATGAATAATATGGAAATGTGTTTTTCATATTAATACATGTATAACAGATCAAATTGCTTGCCACCTCTGGAAGGAGTGAGAGAAGGGAAGGAGTCAATTTTGATAAATCACTTCAGAAAACTTTTGCAGAAATTTGTTATTATATATAATTGGTAAAAAAATATTTCAACATTTATTTTTCTTCCCTATAAGGTGCAAGATATTGAAATCATCATTGTAAACCATGAAAAGATAATTACAATATATTTAATAGGTGGAACTCAGAGGCAGATAGAGATAGAGATCCAGTCTCAGAATTAGGAAGACCTGGGTTGAGTCCTATTCCTGATATATACTGTCTGTGCAACCTTAGACCTGTCCTTTAACTTCTTAATTTTCCTGTAAATTTCCACTGCAAGATGGAGAACCCTTACCCTCCTGATGTAGTAGAGATATCTATTCAACAGTGAAATCTCAGACCTGGACTACTGCATTAAAAAAAAAAAAGAATTACAAGACTCTGTGATAGATGTTGCGAATAATTTATGTGTAAGGACAAAAAAATACAAAACATCCCCATGTATTCATATTGGTGATGCAAGATCCTTGAGATACTGGTAGATTTTTAAAGGCAAAAAGAAGAACTTACAGAGTTGGGATTATGACATAAAAGAATCATCCTTGATGTGAGTAATAGTGACCCAAGATCATGAATAAGTCAGAATACTTTTGGTGTGAGCTTCTTTCCAGATCATTCTGGCATAGTATATCTCAACTTCCATGAACACTTTAAGGGTCCTTAGCCTACAAAGCTCCAGCTTTCTAAGGGCTCCTGTCCTCCATGACCTGTAGGTAACCTTCTTGTCACTGTAGCCACTTATATAAATTAGTTTGCTATAAAGGGCATTATAAAATAGATTCATATACCTAGGATTAATATAGTAAATTCTGTATTCTTAAATTAAATTGTTGTTTGACTTAAATATATTAATTGGTGGTCACCAGGGATTTAATTTCTAAATCCCAAATGAATTAATATAGTAAACTGGAATTTATGGTAGTTTATTTGCAATAGGGAGAAGATATTAAGGAACTTAGAAATCAGTAGAGAGGGAGAGAGAGCTCTGGCTTCCTCAGAGCCAGGTAGTAATTCTAAGACCCTAATCAGGAAAAAGAGTCTCAAGATGATGGGCCTTTCTGGGAGGTTTATACCTCCAGAAAGGCAGGATCACTAAGTCAACTTTTCATTCACCAAAAGTGACCGTCTAAAAGGAAAGCAGTCTGAGATCTCCTGCACAAGCTCCTCCAGGGGTTCAGTTCCACAGCCAACTCTGAGTGTCCATCATCCACTGTCTCCTCAAGTGTCTGTCTTCCCTCCACTTCCAAGTGACTGATCCTTCACTCCAAGCCTAGGTGACTCTTCAGTCTTTGTTTCCTCTATTTAAAGACCTTTTTCTCTTGTGTCACCTCCTCTAAATTTCACATTTATCAATCACAGCAGATGTTCTTCTCTAGAACTACCCTCTCTTTCACACGTTGGGTCACAGACCTCCCACTCAATGTATGTGTTGATACATTTTGTGGTTAGTTATACCTTTTGTGGTTAGTTAACACCTTTTTTTTTTGGTTAGTTCACCTTTTGTAGTTAGTTAACACCTTTTTGTAGTTAAAATGGGTAGATCTACTTCAAATGCTGAGTTACCACATTTTGGGGATTAAAATCTAAAAATGGTTTGTGGATTACAATTCAATTTTCCCAATACAGGAAGAGGTAAGTACCTTTATTGTTAAAATCAGGGTATTACAATTCAGTCTTCACAATAAAGGAAGAGCTAAGTATCTTCATTGTTACAATCAGGAGATAGCTAAATCCAGTATTCACAGTATGATTAATATGGTAACACACATGTGAATTACTATAACAATACCCTCATTTGAAATTATAACTCAGGTATTATCCTGGGATTACATTCTTAAACTGGTTATATATACAGACTCTTGTCTGAGACAATATTCTTACTACCTTAAACTTCTTAAACATTTACAATGTATTAAAACTAAGGAATCCTCAAGCTAATTTAAAAAAGTTTCCTTTTTGCACAAAAAATTGGAAATTGAGGGGAAGCCCAAAAATTGGGGAATGGTTAGATAAATTGTGGTATATAATTTGATGAAATGCTACTGGGACATAAGAAATTATAAAGGCTAATCAAAGAATTTGGGAAGAACTTTATGGGCTAATGAACCTGATATGAGTAGAACTAAGAATGTAGTATTGCTTTCAAAAGAATTAATACTGGAAGAATAAATTGTGAATGTTACCTTCAGAGAGTGAACTGAAAGATGAAATCGTGAAAAGATAATGTGTATGAACATGGTAGACCAGTATTTAAACTTAGGTTTTATGCTAAACATGATTATTCAAATATTGTAGTCTCCAATAATACTACCAGCCCTTCTTCTAAGAAAACCAGGCTCAGCCCCAGCAGGCACTTCCCTAAATCCCTTGTCTCCACATGGATTTCCTGATAATCCTTAGTCAGAGGTCTCGGTGATGTCTTCAGCCAGTGTTCCACCAATGCAGCCTTCTCCAAAGCCAGGGCAGGAATCTCACTAACTCATCCAGCAAGCCAACACAGGATCTTGGGAAAAGGTCTCCTCCAAAACAAGGCAGGGAACTCAGCCACTCACTCCAAATGCCAGGAAAGGATTGAATCTCCAGAAGTAATCTCTCCAGAAGCCAGAAAAGGAATGCCTCCAGACCATGCTGATCTCTTCTTTTTATGCACCTCTTTTCCATGTCACTTTCTGTCACTTCCTGTCATTTCCCCTTCTTTGCAGAAACCAATGGTAATCTTTCAAATTGCCTACCATTGCCCAAGGGGAGATATTAGCCTTTGGAGGAGTGAGCCTATTCTAGTAAGCACCTTTTGAACTCTCTTTACTTAGTGGTAAATCAGGATGCTTTGAGTTCTTGATTTGATTAGGTAAAAAAAGGCAAGGAGAGAGTTAATCCTATTTTCACCATCTCCATGTGATTCTTTGGGAGACTAATGTCCCCAGTGAATCATGTAACCTAACTAGCTTATATCTCTAGCTAAAGGTGTATACAATGTTGCACTTTCTAAGAGGAAATTGCAATAGTTGGAGATAAGAGGGAAATAGAAGAGAGAGAGTAAAACCAATGTTTGATAGGCACAAAAAGTCAACTATGAGGCAGTCTTTTGGCATAAGAGTTTACATTCGGAAAAAATGATATGTTCCACCCCATTCAGTTCAATGAGTTATACCCCACAGTTCATTCTGGATCTTCTGATGCAGTGTATGTTTCCTTATGGCACTTTTTTTAAACAATGGTTTTTCTTGATTCAGGGAGTTAGTGGACTTCTTTTCCTGAAATTCCTCTGAAAAATATTTTAAATCTTGAATTTTACAAAAATCATCCCCCTGAGGAGAGTGTTGACCAACATCTGGATCAGTTTAGGATGCATGGTTGAGTTATGGGGTATGAGTCAAGAGTCAAAGGAAAATCAAAACCAGAAAAAAAAATAAAAGAAAAAATTAAATTTGAGAAGAAAGAACAAAATTCAAAATTCAAACCAAAATATCAAAATCTATGTATATAAATATTTCTGAGTAAAAAAAAAAGAAAAAATCCACAATAGTTTCTTAAATCAAGATACATGTAAAGAGATTTCTCTCCCAAAAATTTGTAGGACAAATGCAGTAGTATTGCACTAACCCATTGACAGCCAGGACTACGTAAACTTGCCATACTAAAAGAGAGAAAAAAGGACTACATTTTGAAGTAGAAGGGAAGAATGTTTCCCTGGTCTGATTTTTCCTTCAGTCTCAGTGATAGGGGAGTCAAAATGGCACCCAAACTTAAGAACTTGTTGGAAAGTGGCACAGTTAAGACCTGCACCTAATGTATGTCAAACAGCCACTACCTCGAACCTCAAAAAAGTCCTCTATGTTAGTGCAGGTGTCATTAATCCCACAGGAATTTTTGGTCTCTTTGAACTTGTTCTTTGTTCACACTGCACAATGTCTCTTTTGTGATCCCTTCTCCTGGAATTCATCACAGTTATTAATTAAAGTCTTACAATACTTACCAATCAATGTAGATTTCCAAAGTCTAAATCCATACGCCAAAGGGTATGCATTGATATTAGAGTTAAGAAATATTGTAAATTTATCCTTCAAATTCTAAAACCTTATTAATACTGGTTACATGTACTTCAAGTACAAAAAATAAGAAAGAACAACTTAAACATCCTATTGAAAAATAAAAATAATGAATAAAAAATTTAGGAGTCCAATGTCTCAGCCAAAATAGTACCCACTTGTCTATGGACTCTTATCTCCAATGCATGCTACAAGATACAGTCAATAAGTGTCAATAGAAGGTACACATTTTATGTGTCAGCAGTGAATCCAAGAGTCCTTTCCTCCAATTTTTTTAAAAATATTATTTTATTTGGTCGTTTTCGTACATTATTCCCTGGAAACAAAAATCATTTTCTTTTCCAACATTCTCCCCCCCCCCCCCCCGCCTTTCCCTCTCCCATAGCCGACGCATAATTCCACTGGTTATCACATGTGTTCTTGACTCGAACCCATTTCCCTGTTGTTGGAATTTGCATTAGAGTGTTCATTTAGAGTCTCTCCTCAGTCTTATCCCCTCCAACCCTGTAGTCAAGCAGTTACTTTTCATTGGTGTTTTTACTTCCACAGTTTATCCTCTGCTTGTGGGTAGTATTTTTTTTAGATACCTGCAGATTGTTCAGGGAAATTGCATTGATACTAATGGAGAAGTCCATCACCTTCGATTGTACCACAATGTATCAGTCTCTGTGTATAATATTTTCCTGGTTCTGCTCCTTTCGCTCTGCATCACTTCCTGGAGGTTGTTCCAGACTCCATGGAATTGTTCCACTTTATTATTCCTTTTAGCACAATAGTATTGCATCACCAACATATACCACAATTTGTTCAGCCATTCCCCAATTGAATGGCATCCTCTCGTTTTCCAATTTTTGGCCACCACAAAGAGCTCAGCTATGAATATTTTTGTATAAGTCTTTTTGTCCATTATCTCTTTGGGGTACAAGCCCAGCAGTGCTATGGCTGGATCAAAGGGTAGACATTCTTTTATCGCCCTTTGGGCATAGTTCCAAATTGCCCTCCAGAATGGTTGGATCAATTCACAACTCCACCAGCAATGAATTAATGTCCCCACTTTGCCGCATTCCCTCCAGCATTCATTATTTCCATAGCTGTCATGTTAACCAATCTGCTAGGTGTGAGTTGATACCTCAGAGTTGTTTTGATTTGCATCTCTCTGATTATAAGAGATGTAGAGCACTTTTTCATGTGCTTATTAATAGTTTTGATTTCTTTGGCTGAGAACTGCCTGTTCATGTCCCTTGCCCATTTGTGAATTGGAGAATGGCTTGATTTTTTGTACAATTGATTTAGTTCTTTATAAATTTGAGTAATTAAACCTTTGTCAGAGGTTTTTATGAAGATTGTTTCCCAATTTCTTGCTACCCTTCTGATTTTGGTTACATTGGTTTTGTTTGTACAAAAACTTTTTAATTTGATGTAATCCAGTTTATTTATTTTGCATTTTGTAACTCTTTCTAATTCTTGCTTGGTTTTGAAGTATGTCCCTTCCCAAAGGTCTGACATATATACTATTCTGTGTTCACCTAATTTTTTTATAGTTTCCTTCTTTATGTTCAAGTCATTCACCCATTTTGAATTTATCTTGGTGTAGGGTGTGAGGTGTTGATGTAAACCTAATCTTTCCCACACTGTCCTCCAATTTTCCCAGCAGTTTTTATGAAATAGTGGATTTTTGTCGCAAAAGCTGGGATCTTTGGGTTTGTCATATACTGTCTGGCTGAGGTTGCTTGCCCCCAGTCTATTCCACTGATCCTCCTTTCTGTCTCTTAGCCAGTACCAAATTGTTTTGATGACCGCTGCTTTGTAATATAGTCTGAGATCTGGGACTTCAAGACCCCCTTCCTTTGTATTATTTTTTCATTATTTCCCTGGATATCCTTGATCTTTTGTTCTTCCAAATGAACTTTGTTATGTTTTTTTTCTAAATCAGTAAAAAACATTTTTGGAAGTTCCATGGGTATGGCACTAAATAGATAGATGAGTTTGGGTAGGATGGTCATTTTTATTATATTGGCTCGTCCTATCCATGAGCAGTTAATGTTCTTCCAATTGTTCAAGTCTAGTTTTAGTTTTGTGGAAAGTGTTTTGTAGTTGTGTTCATATAGATCCTGTGTTTGTCTCTGGAGATAGATTCCTAAGTATTTTATTTTGTCTAGGGTAATATTGAATGGGATTTCTCTTACTAGTTCTTGCTGCTGAGCTGTGATGGAATTATATAGAAATGCTGATGACTTATGTGGGTTTATTTTGTATCCTGCAACTTTGCTAAAGTTGTTGATTATTTCGATTTGCTTTTTGGTTGAATTTCTAGGATTCTTTAAATAGACCATCATGTCATCTGCAAAGAGCGATAACTTGGTCTCCTCCTTGCCTATTTTAATGCCTTCAATTTCTTTTTCTTCTCTAATTGCTACTGCTAGTGTTTCTAATACAATGTCAAATAATAGAGGTGATAATGGGCATCCTTGTTTCACTCCTGATCTTAATGGGAATGGATTTAGTTTATCCCCATTGCAGATGACATTAGCTGATGGTTTTAGATATATACTGTTTATTATTTTTAGGAATGACCCTTCTATTCCTATGCTTTCTAGTGTTTTTAGTAGGAATGGGTGTTGTATTTTATCAAAGGCTTTTTCTGCATCTATTGAGATAATCATGTGGTTCTTGTTGATTTGCTTGTTGATGTGGTCAATTATGTAGATAGTTTTCCTAATGTTGAACCAGCCCTGCATCCCTGGTATAAATCCTACTTGATCATGGTGGATGACCCTACTAATCACTTGCTGGAGTCTTTTTGCTAGTATCCTATTTAAGATTTTTGCATCTATATTCATTAGGGAGATTGGTCTATAATTTTCTTTCTCTGTTTTTGGCCTGCCTGGTTTTGGAATCAGTACCATGCTTGTGTCATAAAAGGAATTTGGTAGAACTCCCTCTTTGCTTATTATGTCAAATAGTTTGTATAATATTGGGATTAACTGTTCTCTGAATGTTTGATAGAATTCACTGGTGAATCCATCAGGCCCTGGGGATTTTTTCTTAGGAAGTTCTTTCATGGCCTGTTGGATTTCTTTTTCTGATAAGGGATTATTTAAGAATTCTATTTCCTCTTCTGTTAGACTAGGCAGTTTGTATTTTTGTATATATTCATCCATTTCTCCTAAATTGGTGTATTTATTGCCATATAATTGGGCAAAGTAATTTCTAATGATTGCCTTAATTTCCTCCTCATTGGAGGTGCTGTCCCCCTTTTCATCTTTAATGCTGTGAATTTGCTTTTCTTCCTTCCTATTTTTAATTAGATTGACCAGTACTTTGTCTATTTTGTTTGTTTTTTCAAAGTACCAGCTTCTTGTCTTATTTATTAAATCAATAGTTCTATCACTTTCGATTTTATTAATTTCTCCCTTAATTTTTAGGATTTCTAATTTGGTTTTCTGTTGGGGGTTTTTAATTTGATCGCTTTCGAGTTTTTTCAATTGCATTTCCAATTGATTGATGTCTGCTCTCCCTTGTTTGTTAATATAAGCTTTCAGGGATATGAATTTGCCTCTGATTACCGCTTTGGCTGTATCCCAAAAGGTTTGAAAGGATGTTTCGCCATTGTCATTTTCCTTGGTGAAATTATTAATTGTTTCTATGATTTCTTCTTTAACTAAACGGTTTTGGAATATCATATTGTTTAATTTCCAATTGGTTTTAGATTTGGTTTTCCATGTACCATTACTAATCATTATTTTTATTGCCTTGTGATCTGAGAAGGCTGAGAATTCTATCTTCAGTTTAACCCAGGGAAAGCTCATAGAACCAACATCTGCCCAGGACTAAAGCCTCTGAACACCAGACAGAGATAAGAAAAGCTAATCCTCCACATTCAGAGATGGCAAACTCCACAGAAGCACAGAAGCCCCCAAATACCAAGAAAAATAAGAAGAAGGGGGCGACTTTGGACACATTCTATGGAGCCAAAATACAAAATACAGAGCAGATAGAAGAAGATATACAAGAAAATTCTCCAAAATCTTCCAAAGGAAATAGAAACTCTGCACAAACCCATGAAGAATTTGAATCAGAAATGACCAAAAAGATGGAAGCCCTCTGGGAGGAAAAGCGGGAAATAATGCAAAAGAAATTCACGCATCTACAAAACCAGTTTGACCAAACTGTAAAAGAAAACCAGGCTTTAAAGCAAGAACTAAGAAAGCAAAGCCAAAACACCAAGAAATTAGAAGAGAACATAAAATATCTCACCGACAAGGTGATAGATCTGGAAAATAGAGGGAGAAGAGAAAATTTAAGAATAATTGGACTCCCAGAAAAGCCAGAAATAAACACCAAACTGGACATGGTGATACAAGATATAATCAAAGAACATTGCCCAGAGATTCTAGAACAAGGGGGCAATACAGCCACTGACAGAGCTCACAGAACACCTTCTACACTAAACCCCCAAAAGACAACTCCCAGGAATGTAATTGCCAAATTCCAAAGCTATCAAACAAAAGAAAAAATCCTACAGGAAGCCAGAAAAAGACAATTTAGATATAAAGGAATGCCAATCAGAGTCACACAAGACCTTGGAAGTTCTACTCTGAATGATCGTAAGGCATGGAACATGATCTTCAGAAAGGCACGAGAGCTGGGTCTCCAACCAAGAATCAGCTACTCAGCAAAACTGACTATATACTTCCAAGGGAAAGTATGGGCATTCAACAAAATAGAAGACTTCCAACTTTTTGCAAAGAAAAGACCAGAGCTCTGTGGAAAGTTTGATACCGAAAATCAAAGAGCAAGGAATACCTGAAAAGGTAAATATTAAGGAAAGGGGAAAAATGTTATCTTCTTCTTTTACTCAAACTCTCTTCTATAAGGACTACATTTATATCAATCTATGTATACTAACATGTGGGGAAAATGTAATGTATAACTAGGGGGTAAAGAAAGACCAAATAGAATAATGGTTCTCACACAAAGATTCACATGGGAAGGGGAGGGGAAGAAAACTCCTATAAGAAGGAGAGGAAGGGGGGGGGGGTTACTTAAACCTCAATCTCAGGGAAATCAACTCTGAGAGGGAAAAACATCCAGATCCATTGGGATCTTGAATTCTATCTTACCCAACAAGGGTCAGGAGAAGGGAAAACCAAGGGGGGGAGGGGGAGAGGGAGAACAAAAAGGGAGGGAAAGAGAGGGGGAAGGGGGAGGGAAGAAAAAGGGAGGAACTAAAAAGGGAAACATCAAGGGAGGGGACAAGGGGCACTGATTCAAAGTAAATCACTGGACTAAAAGGTAGAGCCGAAGAAGAAAAGGTTAGAATTAGGGAAGGCAATCAAAATGCCAGGGAGTCCACAAATGACAATCATAACTTTGAACGTGAATGGGATGAACTCACCCATAAAACGTAGACGAATAGCAGAATGGATTAGAATCCAAAACCCTACCATATGTTGTCTTCAAGAAACACACATGAGGCGGGTTGACACCCACAAGGTCAGAATTAAAGGATGGAGCAAGACCTTCTGGGCCTCAACTGACAGAAAGAAGGCAGGAGTGGTAATCATGATATCTGATAAAGCCAAAGCAAAAATAGACCTGATCAAAAGGGATAGGGAAGGTAATTATATTTTGTTAAAAGGGACTGTAGACAACGAGGAAATATCATTAATCAACATGTATGCACCAAATAATATAGCACCCAAATTTCTAATGGAGAAACTAGGAGAATTGAAGGAAGAAATAGACAATAAAACCATACTAGTGGAGACTTAAACCAACCATTATAAAATTTAGATAAATAAAATCAAAAAATAAATAAGAAAGAGGTAAAAGAAGTGAATGAAATCTTAGAAAAATTAGAATTAATAGACATATGGAGAAAAATAAATAGGGATAAAAAGGAATATTGCATTTTTCTATGAGGATGATACAATAGTTAGAGATGAAAGCAAAATACAAAAACTGATTGATATTGACAAAATGCCAATTAGGGGGCAGTCCCCTGTGCCATAACAGTTTACATTAAGAATCAGTATGCTCCACCCACTTCAGTTCAGTTCATTATATCCCAAAGTTCATTCTAGTTGTTTTTATGTGGTGTGTGGATTCTTCAGGCATATTTTCAGCAACTTCTCCAGAAGGATCCACTTTATTGATTCAGGATCTTCTTTCCCTGAAATTTCTCAAAAAAAAAATATAAATCTTGGATTAGGATAATTACATAATCCCCCTACCCCCAAAGGAGAATGTTGACCAACATCAGAATCACAATGGGATACATGAATGACTTATGAGGTATATAAAATATTTTCAAAAGAGAAACAAAAACAAACCCCAAAATCCCAAAATAAAAGATTAAAAATTAAATTCTGTATAAAAATATTAAGAAGTACAGAAATGATAAAAATAATATAAAAATATTACATGTATAAAATTCTGAGTAAAATTATAAACCTGTATCAGGTTCTTGAATCACAGAAAGACTCTATTAAAGTGACTTATGTCCCACAAGCCTGTAGGGCAATAGCAACACTATAGCACTTTACATGTTTGCAACTAGGACTACAGAAAATTGCCAAACTATAAGAGAGAAAGGACTAATTTTAGCAGCAAATGAGAAAAACATTCCCTGGTTTGATTTTACCATCACTGTCAAGGATAAAGGGAACCAAGATGATAGCCAACCTGAGTTACTTGACTCAGAATATTGCACATGGAGTGTGGTTCAAGGGAGTCCTGCATCTTAATATATGTCAAGTGCCACAACCTCAATTCTCATACTAGGTTCAAGTCCTTTCATATTGGTATAGAAGTTCAACAATCCTCCCTGGATTGGTTTTTGTCCTTTTTGACCTGGTTCTACTTGGCACTGTATAGTGGCTCTCTTGTTCCCTTCTCCTTGAATCAGACACAATCATTAAACAAAATTATATAACATTTATCAATAAATGGCAGGTTTCCGTAGTCAAAAGCCTTTGAGTATGCAGATTACTAGGGCTAATAGAACCTGTAAATTTATACTGTAAACTTTATCCTTCAAGGCAAAAAAACAAAAAAAACAAACAAACATTAATACTGATTTCATGTACTTCAAACATCACCAATGTTAGGAAAAAAGGAAAGAGGGGAAAAATCAAATATCCTATTGCAAACATAAAGTAGAAAAGATAATTTAAAAAATCATAATTTTGCAGTTCATATTTCATGTGACAATGTGTTAAGCAAGCAAAGGCACAACACAAAAGATGTTCATTCAAAATTGAAATTTATATCACTCTTAACTTGGTCAGAATCCGCAGTGTGAGTGTATATAATTTTTTCAACAGGTAAAATCTTTTAAAAACAGTAGTACAACAGCTAATACACATTCTAAGAACTACCAAAAATCCCCCAAATTATGAGAGTCCTTTAGGGATAACTGCAAACAAACCTGTAATTTGTAGCCATGAGAGGTTCCACCAGCTATCAGTAGGTTTCACATGAGTCTCTATAGCTACTTTCTGTGTGGCATGTAAAAACCTATGAACACATAAATACTTGTCACAAGTTCTACAAATTTAGCCAATCTTTCAACCTCAGAAGAGATTTTTTTAACAAAGTCTATTATTACCATCATTCCAAAATTTGGTAGGAGAGAAAACTGAAAAAACTCTGTGTTGTTGATGAAGAATTACAAATACAGGAAATCCATTTCAAAGCTACTAGGCTTTACAGGAAAAAGCATTCCCACTTCCTGGATGAGATTATAACACATAACTGGGTAACTAAGCCACTTGGGAACCTCCCTCCCTCTTGGTATGAGACTGTAACAGTGTAACAGAACTGTCTCCAATATGTGCCAACCATTTTTACATGAAGCTGAGGTCTAAAAAGTGAAAATCACTGAAGACATGTCATCCATTACATTTACAATAAATGAAGAGATGGGAAAATGCAACGTCAATGCACTCTACTTCAGCTGCAAATGGACCCTAACCTCTTGTTACAAACAACTCAGAGGCAAGCAAATAAATGATCAGAGGTAGGGACACGTCCAGATATCTAAAAATTATTTCTGAAGACCCATTAAAATCAAATTAAATTATTAGAAAATGAAATTCCCAAAACTTGTATCCAGGTTGAAACCAAATTGAAGAAGTCCATCCATCATCATATATGTGACAATTAAAAAACACAAAAAGAGGGACAAAATGCTTTTCATGGGCTTTTACAGTTTATGGTATTCTTCTACAGAAGAATCATAGTCATAGGCGAGGTGCATATTAAGACAATGTAACAGAAAATTTCAATTTTGATAACTTATGAAATAATTGAAAGTAAATAACATACATCTTGTATTTAGAATTGTGTTATGGAGACTTCTTCATTCTGGGGAGGGAAACAAACTATGACAGTTAATGTAAATAGAGCAATGAGGTCTAAAAAGGGTTAAAAATTCACCTCCAGACATTTTGAGGTTCCTTTCCCTCTCAAATACCATCATTCATCACAATCCCTTTATCCACACATCCGGGGTCTCCCATAATGAGGGGAGTTCCTTCACTGAGTACAGATGTTTGAGTTTGAGTTTTGATTTCCCTCATTTGAATAACTAATCCTCCTATTTTTATAACTATTCTTGATACTTCTACTGCTATTTTCCTGATTTCTCTTCTCCAATTCATAATTACAATACCCACTTTCCCACAAAAGTAAAATGTTAGTGCTTGTTTTATGGATTCTTGTATAGAGCTATCATCTTTCCTTGCTTTACCTTTCCAACTGTAATGGTGGAAAGTTCACCTTTTTTTAAGATTGTTGTAATATTGAACAATGGCAGCCAAGGAATTTACTTCTGAAATTCCTAAAATGAAACACTCAAGTCAGAATGGAGTTTATGGAGGTTTAATCACAATGGGAGTAGGGAAAAGGAGAGGGAGAGAAGGAGAGAAGAGAAAAGGGAAAGGGGCTACTCAACCTCTGACCAAGGCAGAGGGAGTTTTAGGCCCAAAGGGCCAAGGTGGAAAGAATCAGTCCTTAACTCACGTGAGTGATCTGAAGGAAAGCTGTCTGCAGGCTTCCTCCCTGTCCAAGCTCCTAATACCAACTGGCGTCTAGCGCTCTCCACAGGAAGTGAGCGAATTCCAGAGGCTGTTCCCTACCTCATTTCCTGTGTCTCACAAGTGCCAATGGTTGGCTCTAGCTTGGCTTAGGACAGCCCAGGTGAGCAATTAGTTATTTCTGATTTGTCATTGACTAGCACATGCCCATGTAGTGTGGGTGTGCCCAATTTTTGGGTGCTATACCAAGATGGAGACTTTTAAAATTCACAATCCCCCCTGATGATGATTGGGGTACTAGTCTCCCCAATTGATCACTAAACATAAGCATACTGCACCCCAAAAATTTCTAGCTGTAAGTGTATACAAAAATTTTTTACCCACTAAGAAGAAAATTATAATAGTTGTAAATATAGGGAAATAGAGGAGAGAGAAAGACAGCAAACCAATGTTTTGCTGGGCGCATTGACAAAAAACAATTAGGGGGCAGTCTCTTTTGGCATAAGAGCGTACATTCAAAAAATGTTCAATCAACCACACCTCAAGGTTCATTCTGGATCTTTCTGTAGTGAAAAGGTTTTGATATCTTTCTGCAAACAGTTCATTCTCTGGATTCAGTTAGTTAGCAAGCTTCTTCTCTGAAGATTTATCTCGAACAAAATTTAAATCTTGGATTTGATGAAATACAATCCCCCCTGAAGAAAGTGTTGAGAAAACACTGAGTCCAGCTGAGGATTCAAGTTTTAGTTGTGGGGGTGTGTGAGTTAATCCAAAAGGAAAACAAAACAAAATGAAAATAAAATAAAAAAATCAAAATCAAAAGAAGAAAAGGGAAAAATTTAAGGGAAAAATATAGACCCTTTATATATTCATATATTTATATTAAAGAAGAAATCAAAATCAGTATCAAAAATATCAAAAAAAAATCTATGTATACAAAATTTGAGAAAGCAAGAATAAAAAATTTTTTTTTTTCTCCACAGGCCCCGGTATTAGTGTCCAGTTAAGTAATTTCTAATCCCACAAGTCTGTAGGACAGAATGCAGCATATTTTACTTCCCCATTTGCAGCCAAGGCTACAGGTAGTTGCCATACTATAGGAGAGAAAAAAGAGGACCAGATTTTTATTTTATATCTAGGGAAGTATCATTCCCTCATCTGATTTTACCTTTGTTCTCAGGGATGGAGGGAGCCAGGATGGTAGCCTACCTTTGGTACTGGTCTGAAGGTATTTTCACAAAGAGTGTGGATACAAGGAAGGCCTACATCTTAACATCTGTCAAGTGTCACAACCCGGAGTCTCACACTAGGTTCACGTCCTTAGTATTGGCTTAGAAATGCATTAATCCTACCTGGATTGGTCTTTGATTTTTAGACCTGTGAGCTCTTTTGGCATTATCCAGGTTATCTCTGTGCTCCTTTTTTTGATCCCGTTCCTAGAATCAGACACAAAAATTAATCATAATCCCACAACAATTATCAATAAATGACAGGTTCCCATAGTCTAAAGCTGTTTGGGTGCATATTAATATTAACAGCAAGTATATATGTTTAAACTAATATTGTAGAATAAAATTAATATTGATTATATGTACCTTAAGTACATAGAAATGAGAAAAAGGGAAAAAATAAAATAATGTCAAAAAATAATAATAAAATAAGGAAAAGAGAAAAAAGGAAAAAAGAAAAAAAATTAAATTTAGGAATTCAATGTTGTGAATTTTAAAAGTCTCCATCTTGGTCTAGCACCCAAAAAATTGTGCACACCCACACTACACGGGCATGTGCTAGTCAATGACAAATCAAAAATAACTAACTGCCCACCTCGGCTGTCCTAAACCAAGCTAGAGCCAACCATTGGATTTGTGAGACACAGGAAGTGAGGTAGGGAACAGCCTCTGGAATTCGCTGGCTTCCTGGGGAGAGGGCGAGAGGGAGAGGTTGGTGTTAGGAGCTTGGAGAGAGAGGACGCCCGCAGACAGCTTTCCTTCAGATCGGTCACGTGAGTTAAGGACTGATTCTTTCCACCTGGGCCTTTAGGCCTAAACTCCCTCTGCCTTGGTCAGAGGTTGAGTAGCCCCTTTTCCCTTTTCTCTTCTCTCCTTCTCTCCCTCTCCTTTTCCCTACTCCCGTTGTGATTAAACCTCCATAAACTCCATTCTGACGTGAGTGTTCATTTTAGGAATTTCATAAGTAAATTCCTTGGCGGCCATTGTTCAATATTACATAAATCCTGTAGCCACATTTTAGTCATTACAATATTATAACCCTCTCACAGAGGCCTAAATTTCCCCATTACAGTTTTGGCAAACCACTACGGGAAAAAGAACCGTATCAGTCTTCTGATCTCCTTACTATCACCTGGGAGTAATCCCACCCTGGCTACCCCCTCTGGCTCTTGGCCCTGCCTTAGTGCTTGGAAGGTTTCTAGAACCTCAATAAATTTCCTGAATTTTCTTGCCTTTTCAACCCACTTATTGCTCAGTCAGTCCTGTTACCAAATACCTTGGCTTAAAGACACAGCTGCCAGAACAGGTGAGTATAAAACACCTTTTCTCTTTTCCCTTTACCCCTTAAGTTAAATTGGGGTCAACAGGATTTTTTTTTTCCTTCTCCTCTTTGTCTCTCATTTCCGTCTCCTTTTACTTTAAGGAGGTGGCTCAGTAGATTGAGAGGCAGGCCAGGCTTACCTAATCAACTGATTAGCAACGAGGAACCTCAGGAGAAGGAGCTCTTAGGAGCTCCTAGCCCGCAAAAAACAGCTGAATACAGCTAGGGAGCTAACTTAAAACCCATTTTTTTTCTGTTTCCTGGCCTTTCTAGTCTTAAAAATTTAAGTGGGCTTTGCTCAAGGAAGATAGCACATGGTCCTAGCGGCTTTAGCCTGAGGGCCAAAGAAGATTGCTGGGACCCACCCACATACACTTTGTAAAGAAGGAGAATTTACAATACAATAGGCCCTTAGCCTGTATAGGGTTGTAGACTCAGAGCCACCTACTGTAAAAAGAAAAAGCCTGTGGAAAGTTTGTTTGTTGCTTTGCCCTGCTCCCCACTTGCTTTGTGAAATTACAAAATATACATATAAAAATGACTACTATATTCTTTGACAATTATACGGCAGCTGAAGTAGGGGCATTGAGGAATGAAGGATACCTCCAAATTTTTATATTAATAGGTACTGTCATTTTTGTAATCCTCAATACTATATTTAGAGATGAAAAAATAAGAAAAATTGAGGATAAAATGCAAGCCCAATTAGAAGATCTAAAAAGTCTCTTACAAGATCAATTGGAAAACAACCACTCTACCAGAAACAGACCTGTTTCTGAACCTTTGAATGAGGAAATTTCCTTCCCTGAAATAGAGATGGAAAGCACCTTCCCTATAGCACAGTTAACAGACTGCTTCTCTCGTGTAGTGCAAATCTTTTCTGAATTTAATCCCCAAAACCCTCCCCCTGCAATCCCAGCTTCTCATGTTCCTTCTCCTACAGAAAACCAAATTCCAATGCAAGAGAAATCTTGTCCTCCTAGAAAAATCTGTTCTTGTCAAACTGACCCACAGGTGCAAAATTCAACTAGAGGCCTGTTTCCTCTAAGAGAAGTACCTGAAATAGGAGGAAATGGGGATGTGGTGACTTTAAGACATAGGATACCGTTTACTCCCCAAGAAATAAATGAATTTACACGAAATATCCCCACATATGAACAAGATCCTTTTCTAGTAACAAAAAAGATGGGAGACATATTTTTTCAGTATAATCCATCTTACAAGGACGTTGAGAGCTTACTACAGGCTTTTTTAAGTGAACGTGAAAAAAATAAAATAATTGCTCATGTCAACAAAACCAGGGGGCGTAATGCAGCACATTGGCCATCTCAGGATCCCGAATGGGACTATAACAATCCTGACGATTATCTACAACTATACCGTTGTAGAGAGGCCATCCTCACGTCCATGAAGGAATGTGCAGACAATACAGATAAGTGGATGGAACTGGAAAAAATTAAGCAAAAGGCCGAAGAAACACCCTCCAGATTTATGGACAGAATTATCGAGTTTGGGGACAGATACTTAGATTGGGACTTAACTAAAGAGAGTAGTATAAGACAAGTTAGAAGAATCTTTGTAAACAATTCTTGCAAAGCAATTAAAAATTATTTCAAAACACAATGCCCAAGATGGTCAGATATGGACCTTGAAGAATTGCGAAAAACAGCTATATATGTTTTAAAGGGAAATGAAGAAAAGGAGATAGAAAATAATGATGACATGGAGGAAATGAAGAAAAAAATGAAATATTTAATAGATAGGATAACTAAATTAGAAAGTGGGCATGATAATGAACCAACGACAATTGCCCCTCTCCAGAAATCCAATTATCAATCCATTACTTGCCACTTCTGTGAGAAGAAGGGCCACAAAATGATGGAATGTAGAACCTTTCTTAAGATGTTTGGAAGGAATACACAGTTTAATAATAGTTTTAGAAAAAATAACTATAATGAATATAGAAATAAGAACTTTAGAAACCAGAATTATAGAAATAGGAATTGGGAAATTAATGACAATGCTCAAATTGAAGAAAATTTTAATGATAATACTCAACAATATATGAGAAATGGCGCTCGTCCAAAAACTACTCGAGGTACTAATGACCCTCAGAGAGGTGCCCTTCAGGGGGGTGCCCAAGGAATATCCCAAACACAATGATGGTGCCCGGGGGGGGGGGCTGGGGCACAGGAATCAGAGGATACAACCTTTGATTTCCCGGACCCTGATGTCCTACTACCCGTTGTCCCTATCCACTGCCCTCCCCATACTAATGAACCCCATGTTACCTTAAAGGTGGGTAACACCTATTATGATTGTCTATTAGACACCAGAGCTTCCTGGTCTGTATTAAAGAGAAAACCTGATTTACAATGTTATTCTATTGGCTCAGAGAATGTAATGGGAGTATCAGGAATAACCCAAAGAGTTAAAAGACTTCCTCCTAGAATGGTGTCTGTAGGACCCCTAGAGGTACAACACTCCTTCCTTTTGATGCCTGACTCCCCTTTAAATTTGCTGGGGAGGGACCTTCTATGCAAACTCAGAGCCACAATAACCTGCTCCCCAGATAGCTCATTATCATTAGAAGTACCAGAGGAATCTTTAAAATTACTCCCTGTACTTCTCTCGGAAAACCAGGACGCAAAAGAGCCTTCCATTTTTGAAATACCTAAAGATATACCTGAGTCTCTTTGGGCCACATCTTCTTCTGATGTAGACTTACTTAAATCTGCTGTTCCTGTGCAGATAAAAACTAAATCTAGCCCACCTACTTCTATCCCTCAGTATCCCCTCTCAAAGGAGGCAATTGAGGGTATTACACCAGTTATTAACTCATTAATAAAACAGGGAATAATAATCCCTTGCAAATCTGAATAAAACACGCCCATCCTGCCAATTAAAAAACCAAAAAAAGGGCCCGATGGCAAGCACATCTATAGATTTATACAGGATCTAAGGGCAGTGAATAATCACGTTATAAAGAGACACTCCGTAGTTTCTAACATACATACTATTATTTCATCTATTACTAGCACAGCTACATACTTTACAGTAATAGAATTGTGTTCAGCTTTCTTTTCCATACCAATACATGAAAACTCCAGACATATTTTTGCTTTCACCTGGAAGGGCTCACAATATACCTGGTGTCAGCTGCCACAGGGTTATGTCGAAAGTCCGAGCTTATTTGAGCAAATTTTGAGCCAAGACACAGACAATATAACATTTAAAAATAGCAAATTAATCAAATATGTAGATGATCTACTCTTGGCTTCAACAGATGCAAAAACATGTCAAGAAGATAGCAAACACCTTCTTTTGGAATTGCACAAAAGAGGTCATAAGATCTCGAAGAACAAAGTTCAGTGGTGTCTCCCCAAAGTAGAATATTTGGGGTTCATTCTGACAGCTGGTGCCCGCTCTATTTCTCCCAAGCGAATTGAGAATATTCAAAAATTGAGTGCTCCTACCACTAAAAAACAGTTAAGAGCAATTCTGGGAGCAACGGGGTTTTGCAGACAATGGATTCCTTGCTATGGGGAAATTACTAAACCTCTTATAGCACTAACAAGGGATGTAGACCCTGAACCCTTCAAATTAGAGCCAGAACACCTGTCAGCTCTATCAGAGCTAAAAAAGGCTATCTTATCTGCCCCTGCTCTAGGCATCCCAAATTACAACAAGCCATTTACTTTGTATGTACATGAGCGAAGAGGAGTAGCCTCAGGCGTTTTAACTCAGACTCTGGGGCCTTCTCAGCGTCCAATTGCTTATTATTCAGCCCAGCTAGACCCAGTAGCAGCAGGAGCACCACCATGCCTTAGAGGAGTAGCTGCTACAGCCTTACTAGTAACAAAAACCATTGATTTAGTATTGGGATGTCCATTAACAATAATGTGCCCACATGAGATTGAAGTATTATTGGTAAAACATAGAACACAGGCATTCTCGGATCAGAGAATTACAAGGTATGAAATAACCTTATTAAATAGTGAAAATATTACCTTGAAACGCTGTTCAACTCTTAACCCTGCCACCTTGCTTCCAGATTTACCCACTTCAGGAGAACCATTACATAACTGTGAAACATTAGTGTCCATGGCAGAAAAGCCTCGAGATAATCTCTTGGACACTCCCTTAGACAATGCAGATCTGATCTTATTTACCGATGGTTCCTCTTTTATGAGGGATGGCATAAGTTACACTGGAGCTGCCGTAGTCTCAGAATTTGCCACTGAATGGTCAGCTTCACTACCTTCTAACATTAGCGCTCAAGGAGCACAGCTCATAGCTCTGAAACATGCCTGTATAATTGCCAAGGATAAAAAGGCAACAATTTATACGGATTCTAGATATCCTTTCGGCATTTGTCACTCAGTCGGGATGCTATGGCTCCAAAGAGGATTTTTAACCTCAGCTGGAAAATCCATAGCTAATGCAGAAATTATTAATGAAGTTCTTTCTGCTCTCAAACTGCCTAAAGCCCTAGCTGTAGTTCATTGCTCAGCCCATACACGTGGCTCTGACCCGGTCTCTAGAGGAAATGACCGAGCAGATGCCGCTGCAAAACTAGCAGCCATAGAAGGACCTGGATTAATTTTAACATTAACAACCACTGATAATTTAAATTTATCACTCTCCTATAATGAAAAGGAAGTGGAAAAATGGAAACAAAAATTTAAAGCAAAACAAATTAATGGAGTATGGGTGTCATCTGAAGGAAAACCCCTGCTCCCTAGAAGTTTCTATAACCAAATTTGTCAATCTGTTCATAATAATGGCCACTTTGGTACCCAGGGCATCGTGGACTCTGTTAAGAGAGTATGGATAGCCCCTGGCATAACTACCAGAGCCTCTAAAGTGTGTTCATCCTGCCCTACCTGCCAGGCATATAACCAACATGCCTTTCGTGGCAAAGCCTTTGGTGGACGTCCTCTGGCTTACACACCGTTTGAGCACCTGCAGATAGATTTTATAATGATGCCAAAGGCTGGACAATACAAATTTTGTTTGGTCATAGTAGACCAACTGACCAGATGGCCAGAAGCATTTCCTACTGCCCGAGCCACAGCAGATTTTGTTGCTAAGGTGCTTTTAAAAGAAATTATTCCTCGCTTTGGCCTACCAGCACGTATTGTCTCCGATAGAGGGAGTCATTTTACCGATTCTGTTTTAAATCAAATATATTCTTGCTTGGGGATAACTCCAAAATTCCATGTTCCATATCATCCCCAGAGTTCAGGCCAAGTTGAGAGGATGAACAAAGAACTTAAAACTATGATTGGCAAATTATGCACTGAGACCCATTTAAAATGGCCTGAAATTCTCCCTCTGGCCCTATTTTATCTTAGAAGCAGGCCTAGAGGAGACTTACATATTTCACCATTTGAGATGCTTTTTGGACATCCACCTATACAGGCTAAGCCTTTCTCCCCGGCTTATACATTGCTATGAGGGGGAGATACTACTATTGCTTCCTATATACAGCAATTATAGCACAAACTGCGTGAGCTACATGAATCCGGAGCTGCAGTACAAGCTGGACCACTAGACTTCTCACTTCACGACCTGAACCCAGGAGACAACGTGTATATAAAGAATTTCAAGCGTACTGGAGCAACTGAACCTTCATGGGAAGGACCATTCCAAATATTGTTAACTACTCCAACATCTATAAAGGTTGGAGAAAAGGACTCTTGCATTCACTGTTCTCATGTAAAGAGAGCATCTTCTGTTGAGACTGATTGACTCTATCCTATACATGCATTGGAGATAACTATACATTGACAAGTGGAACTGTTTTTATTCTGCTTTTGACACACTGAATTCCTAAATTTAATTTTTCCTTTTTTCTCTTTTCCTTATTTTATTATTATTATTTTTACATTATTTTATTTTTTCCATTTTTCTCATTTCTATGTACTTTAGGTACATATGATCAATATTAATTTTATTCTACAATATTAGTTTAAATATATATACTTGCTGTTATTATTAATACGCACCCAAACAGCTTTAGACTATGGGAACCTGCCATTTATTGATAATTGTTGTGGGACTATGATTAATGTTTGTGTCTGATTCTAGATATGAGATCAAACAAGGAGCACAGAGATAACCTGGATAATGCCAAAAGAGCTCACAGGTCTAAAAATCAAAAGACCAATCCAGGTAGGATTAATGCATTTCTAAGCCAATACTAAGGACTTGAACCTAGTGTGAGACTCGGGGTTGCGACACTTGACAGGCGTTAAGATGTAGGCCTTCCCTGTATCCACACTCTTCGTGAAAGTACCTACAGACAAGTACCTAAGGTTGGCTACCATCCTGGCTCCATCCATCCCTGAGAACGAAGGTAAAATCAGACGAGGGAACGACACTTCCCTAGATACTAAAAAAAGGAAATCTGGTCCTCTTTTTTCTCTCCTATAGTATGGCAACTTCCTGTAGCCTTGGCTGCAAATGGGGAAGTAAAATATGCTGCATTCTGTCCTACAGACTTGTGGGATTAGAAATTACTTAACTGGACCCTAATACAGGGGCCTGTGAAAAAAAATTTTTTTAATTCTTGCTTTCTCAAATTTTATATACATAGATTTTTTTGATTTTTGATACTGATTTTGAATTCTTCTTTAATATAAATATGCATATATAAAAGGTTTATATTTTTTCCCTTAATTTTTCCCTTTTCTTCTTTTGATTTTGATTTTTGATTTTATTTTCATATTGTTTTGTTTTTCTTTTGGATTAACTCACACCCCCCCACAACTAAAACTTGAATCCTCAGCTGGACTCAGTGTTTTTTCTACACTTTCTTCAGGGGGGATTGTATTTCATCAAATCCAAAATTTAAATTTTGTTCGAGATAAATCTTCAGAGAAGAAGCTTGCTAACTAACTGAATCCAGAGAATGAACTGTTTGCAGAAAGATATCAAAACCTTTTCACTACAGGAAGATCCAGAATGAACCTTGGGGTGTGGTTGATTGAACATTTTTTAATTGTACACTCTTATGCCAAAGGGGACTGCCCCCTAATTGGCTTTTGTCAATGCACCCAGCAAAACATTGGTTTGCTGTCTTTCTCTCTCCTCTATTTCCCCATATTTACAACTATTACAATTTTCCTCTTAGTGGATAAAAAAAATTTTTGTATACACTTATAGTTAGAAATTTTTGGGGTGCAGTATGCTTATGTTTAGTGATCAATTGGGGAGACTAGTCTCCCAATCATCATCAGGGGGGATTGTGAATTTTAAAAGTCTCCATCTTGGTCTAGCACCCAAAAAATTGTGCACACCCACACTACACGGGCATGCGCTAGTCAATGACAAATCAGAAATAACTAACTGCCCACCTGGGCTGTCCTAAGCCAAGCTAGAGCCAACCATTGGATTTGTGAGACACAGGAAGTGAGGTAGGGAACAGCCTCTGGAATTCGCTGGCTTCCTGGGGAGAGGGCGAGAGGGAGAAGTTGGTGTTAGGAGCTTGGAGAGAGAGGACGCCCGCAGACAGCTTTCCTTCAGATCGGTCACGTGAGTTAAGGACTGATTCTTTCCACCTGGGCCTTTAGGCCTAAACTCCCTCTGCCTTGGTCAGAGGTTGAGTAGCCCCTTTTCCCTTTTCTCTTCTCTCCTTCTCTCCCTCTCCTTTTCCCTACTCCTGTTGTGATTAAACCTCCATAAACTCCATTCTGACGTGAGTGTTCATTTTAGGAATTTCATAAGTAAATTCCTTGGCGGCCATTGTTCAATATTACATAAATCCTGTAGCCACATTTTAGCCATTACAATATTATAACCCTCTCACAGAGGCCTAAATTTCCCCATTACAGTTTGTCAAAAGCAGAATAAAACAGTTCCACTTGTCAATGTATAGTTATCTCCAATGCATGTATAGGATACAGTCAATCAGTCTCAACAGAAGATGCTCTCTTTACATGTGAGCAGTGAATGCAAGAGTCCTTTTCTCCAACCTTTATAGATGTTGGAGTAGTTAACAATATTTGGAATGGTCCTTCCCAGGAAGGCTGGGTTGCTCCTGTACGCTGGAAGTTCTTTATATACACGTTGTCTCCTGGGTTCAGGTCGTGAAGTGAGAAGTCTAGTGGTCCGGCTTGTACTGCAGCTCCGGATTTATGTAGCTCACGCAGTTTGTGCTATAATTGCTGTATATAGGAAGCAATAGTAGTATCTCCCCCTCATAGCAATGTATAAGCCTGGGAGAAAGGCTTAGCCTCTATAGGCGGATGTCCAAAAAGCATCTCAAATGGTGAAATATGTAAGTCTCCTCTAGGCCTGCTTCTAAGATAAAATAGGGCCAGAGGGAGAATTTTAGGCCATTTTAAATGGGTCTCAGTGCATAATTTGCCAATCATAGTTTTAAGTTCTTTGTTCATCCTCTCAACTTGGCCTGAACTCTGGGGATGATATGGAACATGGAATTTGGGAGTTATCCCCAAGTAAGAATATATCTGGTTTAGAACAGAATCAGTAAAATGACTCCCACTATCAGAATCAATATGTGCTGGTAGGCCAAAGCAAGGAATAATTTCTTTTAAAAGCACCTTAGCAACAAAAGCTGCGGTGGCTCAGGCTGTAGGAAATGCTTCCAGCCATCTGGTCAGTTGGTCTACTATGACCAAACAAAATTTGTATTGTCCAGCCTTTGGTATCATTATGAAATCTATCTGCAGGTGCTCAAAAGGTGTGTAAGCCAGAGGATGCCCACCAAAGGCTTTGCCACAAAAGACATGTTGGTTATATGCCTGGCAGGTAGGGCAGGCTGAACACACTTTAGAGGCTATGGTAGTTATACCAGGGGCTATCCATACTCTCTTAACAGAGTCCACGATGCCCTGGGTACCAAAGTGGCAATTATTATGAACAGATTGGCAAATTTGGTGATAGAAACTTCTAGGGAACAGGGGTTTTCCTTCAGATGACACCCAGTCTCCATTGATCTGTTTTGCTTTGAATTTCTGTTTCCATTTTTCCACTTCCTTCTCATTATAGGAAAGTGATAAATTTGAGTCATCAGTAGTTGTTAATGTTAGAAGTAATTCAGGCCGTTCTATGGCTGCTAGCTTTGCTGCAGCATCTGCTCAGTCATTTCCCCTAGAGACAGGGTTGGTGCCACCTGTATGGGCTGAGCAATGAACTACAGCTAGGGCTGCAGGCAGCTGAAGAGCAGAAAGTACTTCATTAATAATTTCAGCATTAGCTATGGATTTTCCAGCTGAGGTTAAAAATCCTCTCTGGAGCAATAGCATCCCGACTGAGTGACAAATGCCAAAGGAATATCTAGAATCCATATAAATTGTTGCCTTTTTACCGTTGGCAATTATACAGGCATGTTTCAGAGCTAGGAGCTCTGCCCCTTGAGTGCTAATGTTAGAGGGCAATGAAGCTGACCACTCAGTGGCAAATTCTGTGACTATAGCAGCTCCACTGTAGCGTGTGCCATCCCTCATGAAAGAAGAACCATCAGCAAATAAGATCAGGTCTGAGTTCTTTAAGGGAGTGTCCAAGAGATCATCTCGAGGCTTTTCTGCCATGGACACTAGTGTTTCACAACTGTGTAATGGTTCTCCTGAAGTTGGTAAGTCTGGAAGCAAGGTTGCAGGATTAAGGCTTGTACAGCGTTTCAGAGTAATATTTTCATTATTTAGCAAGGTTATTTCATACCGTGTAATTTGTTGATCAGAAAATGCTTGTGTTCTCTGTCTTAGCAATAACGCTTCTACCTTATGTGAACACATAATTGTCAATGGGCATCCTAATACTAGATCAACGGTTTTTGTCACTAGTAAAGCAGTAGCAGCCACTCCTCTAAGGCATGGTGGTGTTCCTGAAGCTATTGGTTCCAGCTGGGCTGAATAATAAGCAACTAGACACTGAGAAGGCCCCAGAGTCTGAGTTAAAATGCCTGAGGCTACTCCTCTTTGCTCATGTACATACAAAGTAAATGGCTTGTTATAATTTGGGATGCCTAGAGCAGGGGCAGATAGGATAGCCTTTTTTAGCTCTGATAGAGCTGACAGGTGTTCAGGCTCTAATTTGAGGGGTTCAGGGACTGCATCCCTTGTTAGTGCTATATGAGGTTTAGTAATTTCCCCATAGCAAGGAATCCATTGTCTGCAAAACCCTGTTGCTCCCAGAATTGCTCTTAACTGTTTTTTAGTGGTAGGAGCACTCAATTTTTGAATATTCTCAATTCACTTGGGAGAAATAGAGTGGGCACCAGATGTCAGAATGAACCCCAAATATTCTACTTTTGGGAGACACCACTGAACTTTATCCTTTGAGATCTTATGACCGCTTTTGTGCAATTCCAAAAGAAGGTGTTTGCTATCTTCCTGACATGCTTCTGCATTCACGGAAGCCAAGAGCAGGTCATCTACATATTTTATTAATTTGCTGTTTTTAAATTTTATATTATCTGTACCTTGTCCCAAAATTTGTGCAAATAAGGTTGGACTTTCTACATAACCCTGGGTCAGACGACTCCAGGAATATTGTATGCCATTCCAGGTGAAAGCAAAAATATGCCTCGAGTTCTCATATATGGGTATGGAAAGGAAGGCTGAGCACAAGTCTACTACTGTAAAGTATGTAGCTGTGCTAGGAATAGAAGAAATAATAGTACTGATATTGGGAACTATGGAGTGTCTCTTTATAATGTAATTGTTCACAGCCCTCAAATCCTGTACAAATCTATAGAGGTGTGTGCCATCGGGGCCCCTTTTTGGATTTTTAACGGGGAGGATGTGTGTGTTGTATTCAGATTTACAAGGGAAAATTATTCCTTGGTCAATTAAGGAATTTATTATTGGGGTAATGCCCTCCATTGCCTCCTTGGAAAGAGGATACTGAGGAATGCAAGGAGGTGGGCTGGATTTAGTTTTTATTTGCACGGGAGCAGCTGATTTAAGTAAGCCTACATCAGTAGAAGTTGTGGCCCAAAGAGACTCTGGTATATCTGTAGGTATTTCAAAGGTGGGAGGCTCCTTTGCCTCCTGGCTCTCTGAGAGAAATACAGGGAGTAAATTTAAGTTTTCCTTGGGCACTTCTAAAGAGAGGGAGCCATCTGGGGCGCACATTATTGTGCCTTGTAATTTGCATAGTAAATCTCTCCCAAGCAAATTTGTGGGGGATCCAGGCATTAAAAGAAAAGAATGTTCAACAGTTAGGGGTCCCACGCGTACCATGCGAGGAGAAAGTTTTGGGACCTTTAACGGTTTTCCTGAAACACCTACTACATTTAAGGAGCCAATAGAATCACATTTCTCATCTGGTTTGCTTACTAGATCTGACCTAGATGCTCCAGTGTCTTGAAGACAGTCATAGTATGAATTTCCTACCTTTAAAGTGACATGAGGTTCCTTACTGTTTGGGGGGAATATATAAGGATTATTGGCATTAAAATATCAGGGTCTGGAAAATCAAAATTCTTTGATTCCAAGGCCCTCACCCCCCCTTCACACCTTCATAAAGATGCTTGGGCAGTTTTTTGGGACCCTCCACGCTGGTGGGGGTGTTCACCCTGAGTGTAGCGTGGTCGAGCTCCATTTCTTATATGTTGTTGTTGGGCATTTTTGGGGGTAGTATCATTTTCTGTATTTTGAGCACTGTCATTTTGATTGGCATTGTGATTCCTATAGTTATTATTCCTAAAGGTGTTATTATTTCTTGTTTCCCGTAGCCTAGTCTGCTCCTACAGACTATCATTGCATGGCCTCTCTTCCCACAGAAGAGGCATATTAAGGGGTTTGTTAATGATCTATCTGTGGATTCCTGCAAAGGGGCCATGGTCTCTCCCTTACTTTTCAATTGTTCCTTTAAAATTTCTATTTCTTTTTTTAAGTCTGTCACTGATGTATTGTGTGTCTCGGGTTTTTTTTGTACGATTCTTATAGGCATATGCTGCTACTATACTCAGTTCGTCGAGGTCCATAGACTCCCAGTTGGGACAGCTAGTTTCAAAGTAGTCTTTTACTGCTGAACAACAATTCCTAACGAATTGTCTGCCTATATGTTTAATGTCTTTTTCTCTGGACAAATCAAGGTCCATATATGTACTTCCTACGTCAATAAGTCTGTCCATAAAGTGGGAGGGGGTCTCATCAATTTCCTACTGGGATTGTTAAAATTTTTCCCATGCATCAGGGCTATCAGAGCAGTCTCTCATGGCTTTTAATAATGCTTCTCTGGCCAGGGCTAGGTTTGTGTGATCTTGTGCAATATTGGGGTTCCAGTGTGGATCTACAGTTGGACAGTGATGAGCTCCTCTACCACTTTTCTTATTAGCTAGTGAGATAACATTATTTTTCTCTCTCTTTGTCAGAAATGTATCGAACAAATTCTCCACATCCAACCAAGAAGGGTCAAAGTTTCTGAATATATTTTCTAATTTTTCTATAACCAACATTGGTTCTGCCTCAAATGATTGAACATTGTGCTTGAATTTTTCTAAATCATCAGGTTTAAAAGGTGTATAGTGTCTTACAGACACCAAGTTCCCTTCTTTATTAAAGGTGGGTACTTCCCTCAATGGAAATAAACTTCTGTCTAAATTATCTGGTGTTACTGTTTCTAGGTTACTTGCTCCATTTTCAATGGGGTAGGTAAGAGAAGGGGAAAGGTTAGGATTATTGGCTGTTGGAGCATGGGGGTTGGAGATTAGAGCATGAGTGGAGGAGAGGGCAGGGGGAAGGGCTGGGACAGGAACAGGGGGCGGGGCTAGAGCATGAGCTTGGGTGGGGTGGAGGGCAGGGGGAGGGGCCGGGGCTGAGGAGGCAGGGTAAGATGCATGAATAGAAGGAGGAATCAGGGTGGGAGGGGCAAGAATGGCAGAGAGAGGGCCTGGGTGGTCAGGATGGGGAGGAGCTGGTTGGTGTGAAGGGGCTGCTATTTGAGCCAAATCATTTTGGGCAGGGTGGGTCAGGGAATCTGATAATGATGGGGGATGGAGAGTTAAATCACTCCTATTGTAGGATGTTTTTTTTTTTTTAATATATTTTATTTGATCATTTCCAAGCATTATTCGTTAAAGACATAGATCATTTTCTTTTCCTCTCCCCGGACCCCCCCATAGCCGAAGCATAAATCCACTGGGCATTACATGTTTTCTTGATTTGAACCCATTGCTTTGTTGATAATATTTTCATTAGAGTGTTCATTTAGAGTCTCTCCTCTGTCATGTCCCCTCAACCTCTGTATTCTGGCAGTTGCTTTTCCTCGGTGTTTCCACTCCCATAGTTTATCCTTTGCTTATGAATAGCGTTTTTTTCTCCTGGATCCCTGCAAATTGTTCAGGAACATTACACAGCCATTAATGGAGACGTCCATTACGTTGGATTATACCACAATGTATTAGTCTCTGTGTACAATGTTCTCCTGGTTCTGCTCCTCTCGCTCTGCATCACTTCCTGGAGGTTGTTCCAGTCTCCATGGAACTCCTCCACTTTATTATTCCTTTTAGCACAATAGTATTCCATCACCAACATATACCACAATTTGCTCAGCCATTCCCCAATTGATGGGCATCCCCTCGTTTTCCAGTTTTTGGCCACCACAAAGAGTGCAGCTATGAATGTTTTTGTACAATTTTTTTTTGTTTTGTCCATTATCTCTTTGGGGTACAGACCCAGCAGGGCTATGACTGGGTCAAAGGGTAGATATTCTTTTGTCGCCCTTTGGGCATAGTTCCACATTGCCCTCCAGAATGGTTGGATCAGTTCACAACTCCACCAGCAATGAATTAATATCCCTACTTTGCCACATCCCCTCCAGCATTCATTACTTTCCTTTGCTGTTATGTTAGCCAATCTGCTAGGTGTGAGGTGATACCTCAGAGTTGTTTTGATTTGGATCTCTCTGATTATAAGAGATTTAGAACACTTCTTCATGTGCTTGTTAATAGTTTTGATTTTTTTATCTGAGAACTGCCTATCCATGTCCCTTGCCCATTTATCAATTGGAGAATGGCTTGATTTTTTGTACAATTGATTTAGCTCTTTATAAATATGAATAATTAAACCTTTGTCAGAGGTTTCTATGAAGATTTTTTCCCAGTTTGTTGTTTCCCTTCTGATTTTAGTTACATTGGTTTTGTTTGTACAAAAGCTTTTTAGTTTGATGCAGTCAAAATTATTTATTGTACATTTTGTGATTCTTTCTATGTCTTGCTTGGTTTTAAAGCCTTTCCCCTCCCAAAGGTCTGACATGTATACTATTCTGTGTTTACCCAATTTACTTATGGTTTCCTTCTTTATGTTTAAGTCACTCACCCATTTTGAATTTATCTTGGTGTAGGGTGTGAGGTGTTGATCTATTCCTAGTCTCTCCCACACTGTCTTCCAATTTTCCCAGCAGTTTTTGTCGAATAGTGGATTTTTGTCCCAAAAGCTGGGACCTTTGGGTTTATCGTATTCTGTCTTGCTGAGGTCGCTTTCCCCCAGTATATTCCACTGATCTTCCTTTCTGTTTCTTAGCCAGTACCAAATTGTTTTGATGACTGCTGCTTTGTAATATAGTTTAAGGTCAGGGACTGCAAGGCCCCCATCATATGTGTTTTTTTTTTCATTATTTCCCTGGACATCCTTGATCTTTTGTTCTTCCAAATGAACTTTGTTATGGTTTTTTCTAAATCAGTGAAGAAGTATTTTGGTAGTTCAATGGGTATGGCACTAAATAGATAAATAAGTTTGGGTAGGATGGTCATTTTTATTATATTGGCTCGTCCTACCCATGAGCAGTTAATGTTCTTCCAATTGTTCAAGTCTAGTTTTAGTTGTGTGGAAAGTGTTTTGTACTTGTGTTCATATAGTTCCTGTGTTTGTCTTGGGAGGTAGATTTCCAGGTATTTTATTTTGTCTAAGGTGATTTTGAATGGGATTTCTCTTTCTAGTTCTTGCTGCTGAACTGTGTTGGAGATATATAGAAAAGCTGATGATTTATGTGGGTTTATTTTGTATCCTGCAACTTTGCTAAAGTTGTTGATTATTTCAATTAGCTTTTTGGTTGAATCTTTAGGATTCTTCAAGTAGACCATCATGTCATCCTCAAAGAGTGATAACTTGATCTGCTCCTTGCCTATTTTGATGCCTTCAATTCCTTTATCTTCTCTAATTGCTACTGCTAGTGTTTCTAGTACAATGTCAAATAATAGAGGTGATAATGGGCATCCTTGTTTCACTTCTGATCTTATTGGGAATGCATCTAGTTTATCCCCATTGCAGATGATATTAGCTGATGGTTTTAGATATATACTGTTTATTATTTTTAGGAATGACCCTTCTATTCCTATGCTTTCTAGTGTTTTTAATAGGAATGGGTGTTGTATTTTATCAAAGGCTTTTTCTGCATCCATTGAGATACTCATTTGGTTCTTGCTGGTTTGCTTGTTGATGTGGTCAATTATGTGGATGGTTTTCCTAATATTGAACCAGCCCTGCATCCCTGGTATAAATCCTACTTGATCATGGTGAATGATCCTTCTGATCACTTGCTGGAGTCTTTTTGCTAGTATCCTATTTAAGATTTTTGCATCTATATTCATTAGGGAGATCGGTCTATAGTTTTCTTTCTCTGTTTTTGACCAGTCTGGTTTTGGAATCAGTACCATGTTTGTGTTGTAAAAGGAGTTTGGTAGAACTCCCTCTTTGCTTATTATGTCAAATAGTTTGTATAGTATTGGGATTAACTGTTCTCTGAATGTTTGATAGAAGAAATAGTTTTCATAAATAATCCCATATCAGAAAAAGAAATCCAACAGGCCTTGAAAGAACTTCCTAAGAAAAAATACCCAGCGCCTGATGGATTCACCAGTGAATTCAAGAGTCATATTTTGGCCAGGTAAAAGATATGTCTATCCATGCCTTACAAAGTTTTTTAGCTTCATTATTTATCATCCAACTCTCCTTTGGTAGATTGGGATCAGTGCAAGAATTAAGAAATTCTCCATAGAATGTGTCCAAAGTCGCCCCTTTCTTCTTATTTTTCTTGGTATTTTGGGGCTTCTGTGCTTCTGTGGAGTTTGTCATCTCTGAATGTGGAGGATTAGCTTTTCTTATCTCTGGTGATCCGAGGCTTTAGTCCTGGGCAGATGTTGGGTCTAAGAGCTTTCCCTGGGTTAAACTGAATATGCCTCACTGGAGTTGGAATGGAAGGGTCAGACCACGAGGCCACACTCTCCCCCCAGCTCGCTTTCAAGAAGTTGCCTTCAGAATCACTGGCCGTGAGGCTGTTTCGTCGGCCATAAGTAAATTGGGTAAACACAGAATAGTATACATGTCAGACCTTTGGGAGGGGAAAGGCTTTAAAACCAAGCAAGATATAGAAAGAATCACAAAATGTAAAATAAATAATTTTGACTACATCAAACTAAAAAGCTTTTGTACAAACAAAACCAATATAACTAAAATCAGAAGGGAAACAACAAACTGGGAAAAAATCTTCATAGAAACCTCTGACAAAGGTTTAATTACTCATATTTATAATGAGCTAAATCAATTGTTCAAAAAATCAAGCCATTCTCCAATTGATAAATGGGCAAGGGACATGGATAGGCAGTTCTCAGATAAAAAAATCAAAACTATTAACAAGCACATGAAGAAGTGCTCTACATCTCTTATAATCAGAGAGATGCAAATCAAAACAACTCTGAGGTATCACCTCACACCTAGCAGATTGGCTAACATAACAGCAAAGGAAAGTAATGAATGCTGGAGGGGATGTGGCAAAGTAGGGACATTAATTCATTGCTGGTGGAGTTGTGAATTGATCCAACCATTCTGGAGGGCAATTTGGAGCTATGCCCAAAGGGCGACAAAAGAATATCTACCCTTTGACCCAGCCATAGCACTGCTGGGTCTGTACCCCAAAGAGATAATGGACAAAAAGACTTGTACAAAAATATTCATAGCTGCGCTCTTTGTGGTGGCCCAAAACTGGAAAACGAGGGGATGCCCATCAATTGGGGAATGGCTGAACAAACTGTGGTATATGTTGGTGATGGAGTACTATTGTGCTAAAAGGAATAATAAAGTGGAGAAGTTCCATGGAGACTGGAACAACCTCCAGGAAGTGATGCAGAGCGAGAGGAGCAGAACCAGGAGAACATTGTACACAGAGACTAATACACTGTGGTATAATCGTACGTAATGGACTTCTCCATTAGTGGCGGTGTAATGTCCCTGAACAATTTGCAGGGATCCAGGAGAAAAAAACGCTATTCATAAGCAAACGATAAACTATGGGAGTGGAAACACCGAGGAAAAGCAACTACCTGAATACAGAGGTTGAGGGGACATGATAGAGGACAGACTCTAAATGAACACTCTAGTGCAAATACTATCAACAAAGCAATGGGTTCAAATCAAGAAAACATCTAATGCCCAGTGGACTTACGTGTCGGCTATGGGGGTTGGGGGGAAGGAAAAGAAAATGATCTTTAACGAATAATGCTTGGAAATGATCAAATAAAATATATTGAAAAAAAAAAGAATTAAGAAATTCATGCAAGGGTGTATCAGGAGGAATATTTCCTGATTTCCTTTAATTTTTTGCAGTAGTCTGTATATCCTATTTAAGTTAGTTTGAGTATTGCTAAATGGTCAGCTCAAACAAAGAAAAGTTTTGTTATATTAATTATAAATAACAATAAACAACAATGAACAACAAGTATCAATTATAAAAAATAATTATTAGTAATTAATAGGAATGCCTTATAATAGTTATTTAAAATTAATAATTATTGTTATTGATAGTATTATTAATATTATTGTGTTCTAAAATTATTCCTTAATATTACATTTAATTAACTTGATTTAATGTTAGCTTTGTTCAATTTTAGAAATCTAGTTTTAATTTAAATTTAATATTATTAATATTTCCTATTAATAATTATTTTATTTTAATGTATTAAATTTAATAGCATTATTTTAGATCACTAATAGCAGGAGCAATGGAATTCTTTTTATTTTCCTGCAGTTTCAATTCTCAATGGAAGCTATAAATGTGTGGTGCTATAAATGCATGTAGAGTGGAGGGCACTTGTGGGTAGGCCTTTATCTAAAAGCAATCAGATAAAGGAGGAGAAAGGAAAAAATCATAGCTTTTGATATGCTAAATAGGGCAGGCAGTCTCCAAGGAAAGTTTGAGAAAGAAAATGTAGCTTTTGATATGCTAAAGGGAGGTAAGCTGCAAGGAAAGTTTGAGGGTACAGAGCAAGATTGGAAAATCCAAAGAGAACTTTCTTGTAAAAATGCAGGTTTCCCTACCCCAGAAGTTCAAAGTTGGGGTGGGGGGTGGGAAGGGGGCTCCTAACCCTAGTCCTAAATCTGGAAGGACACCCAAGATTAATTTAATGAGTGTCTCCAAGCAGCTCCGTTCAGCAGCAGCCTAGCTGGTGTGGCATGTGGGGAAAGTCAGGTAGACACTGGACTGGGAAAGACCTGTTGGGTTCTAGTGCCCCTTGGTTTAAATAAAATCTGTACTGTTTGGAATGGGGGAGAGCTCCAATGTGCTGGGCTGTGCTGAGCTGAGGAAAGGTAGCAGGCATGGGGAGCCTGTGTCTGATTCACCTGTATCGTTTACCTGGGGAGAGTGCAGAGGCTGGGAAGAAACAGGAGTCTGCTTTTTTCTCACCCAGGAAAATCAGACTGTTAGGGGGCGAGCATGTGGGATCCTGCCCCATCCTCTACTGCCCCACTCTCATCCAAAATGGGTTGTGTCAAGTGGGGTGGAGTGGGGTTGGGGAGGAAACCACATGGGGAGCATCCTTAACAATTCAGAGGAAAAAGCAGCTACTTCCCTGCCTGATTCCAAAAAACCCTCAGTTCTGTTTGGGCAAAAAGCTGGGACTTCTGTCTTTACTGTCCCAGGGAGTCCCTACCTCTAATCCACAGCCTAGAAGGACGCCAAGGATTAATTTAAGGCATGTCTCCTCGCTCAGCACAGTGCCTGGCTGAGCAAAGCAGCAGTACTTGCCAGCAGTTTCATGAACCTGGGTAAGTCAGGGGTTGGGCTGGGCTGGGTTCCTGTGCTCTGACCAGGACTCACCCTAAACTAAGGTAAAATAATGGTGGAAAAGTGGGAGGGAGTTTTCTCACCAATCCATCCAAAGAGGCACTTTAGATGGTTCTGCTTCTCTTTCTCAATCATTTTCTTATATGCAGGCAAGGCCAGCAACTGAAGGAGTTTCTATTCTTAAGCTTATCTAAGCACTTATTTAAAACTTCTCTGAAGAAAATTAAAGGCCCTAAAAGAAAAGATGCCTGACTAATGGTCACCATCTGTAAGAACTGAGATAATATTTCTACCCAGATATATATTTTATAAAGTTTATCAGAAAAGGTAGACAATTATTTCTCTAAGTAACCTGACCATGTGGTGCCTAGCCTGCAAGTCACTTCCTCCTTCCCCCTTTACCTGCCTGTTCTGTTCCTGACTTCTTCCTTCATAATTTTCTTCTCACTTCTCCCTCCTCTCAAGCCTGAAGCCTTGACTTTTATTGACATACAACATGTATAGGGATGCAAACCTGGCTCAAATATGTTATGTCAGGAATGTTTGATGGAAATATCAAGCTACTCTGGAGGGGAAGGGAATGAAATTCCTTGACACATGAGTACCATTGAATTCATGATTCTGAGACAAATTAAATGTCACTTGCCTTCCCCCTATTCCCTGAGATCAGCATCCCATTGTGATAACCTGCCTTTCTACCAGTGTATACCTTAACACTTAACACTTCCATTTGCTACCATCAATGCTGTTATTTGTTGTGGCATAAGTGTTTTAACTTAAACACATCTAGTTGCTCATATTGCCACTTTGACTTAGTAGTTGGCTTCTTTTTCTCATAATCACCATCACTCAGAATCTGCTTTTATGTGCATGTTGTAGTATCATGGACATTTACCCTAGGCCATTGGCTTAATGTTGAAATGGGATGCAAACTCCTTTCTCAGCCAGTTTCAATCAGAAAGGCAAAGGGCTGGCCCAAATTATTCATGCAGAATCCACCTCATACACAAACTATAATTAATTGAAATGTAAATCTCCACAGAAATTAGAAGAGTGGCAGTCACTGAAAAAACATTTATTTATTCATAGACTACTAGATGTCAGGAATTGCACATGATGCTGGAAATACAAAGAAAAGGCAAAGGAGAGGATCTGCTCTCAAGTAGCTTACAGTCTAATGGAAGAAATAACATGCAAACATTCTAATACAAGTTATTTTGGACATAATTGACTGAGAGAAGGGAGTAGAAGCAAGGAAGATGAGGAAATTTTTCCTTTAGTGGGGGGATTTTAACTAACCCTTAGACAAAGTCAGGGAAGTGAAAAAGTAGAGAGGAGGTGAAAAAGCATTACATACCAATGGAGGTCAGGCATTGGAATATGTCCGGAATTTTTGGTGTCTTGTTTAAAGAACAACAAGGGATTCTTTATGACTGGATTAGAATTCATTGTGAAGGGGACCATGAGTTAGTTGTAAAAAAAAAAAATAGGGAGTAGGCAGATTATGAAGATCATGTATCAACAAACAGATTTTTATTTGACCCTGGAGGTGGTAGAGAATCACTGAAATTTATTGAGTATGTATTTAAACTGGAAAAGCACACTTACAGATTGAGGAGAGGATAGAGTAGAATGGAGAGAAAACTGTATCCAAAAGTTATTGTAATAATTAATGTACAAGATAATAAGGGTTAAAGCAAAGTGGTGGCAATATCAGAGGAGACAAAAGGAGGACATATTTGAAAGATATGGCAAATGTGAAATCAAAGGCAAAATTTTATATATGAAAGAGTGAGGAGGTAAGGATGATACCAAGGTTTTGAGTCTTGGCAACTAGGAGGATGGTGATAATCTCAACAGTCATAAGGAATTTAGATAGAGTGGTGTTTGGATTTCCTTGAATCTCACCCTCCCCTGTTGGTTCTGCTCTTTTCTCTTTTTCCCCATAGAAATCTTTAAGAGTTAAGCATTTTTTCTGTTGTTTACCCATTTCCCCAGTCGTTTTTACCCTTTTGGATTGGGAATTCTGCAAGCTGCTTGCTGATTCTGTCTCTTCTGCTAGCTTGCAGGGATTGGCACTGTGAATTATGCAGCAGAAATTCACAAAGCCAAGTGGTATGAAGTTCTGAACCTCACTATGTGTTGGGGCCAGAGCCTGGGACTTTGAAGGGTGGGTCTGAGGAACTCATTCATAATTGTAGTTGAGGTCCCTCAATCCCAAAGTTGGCTTGTGTCTAGGTTAGGAATCTGGTGCAGTAGATGAGGGGGTTGATCAGGTAGCATTCCTATGTGTGCAACTTTGCTTCCCTTTCCCCGTTATCCTGTTAAAATCACCTCTCACTGCATACCTTTCAAGTTGTACTCAGTGGGATAGCCCCCAACTCTGTCTTGATGATCGATTTTGATTCCTGTCATTTTGAAGAACTTTTCAAAAATTAGTTTGGAAGGATAATCAGAGTGATTCTGGCTTTCGTTGCTACTAAGTTGCCATCTTCTAGGGTGAGTGTTTGGGAAGAAACATGACTTCTGATTTGGAGAATTGTGAGCATCTTTGTCACTATAATAACTTTTAGTGGTGGGATTCTTTTGTTGTTTGTTTAGTCATCCACAATACTTAATGCCAGAGATGGGGCCTCCACACTTCTGGAGGTAAAATCTGGGCTGATCCTATTTTTTCTTACTTGGGCTTTTGAGTTTTGAATCATTCAAGAATTTCAGAGACAACTCATTCTAGGAACTCACAAGCTTTCAGTTCTAATAAAGTTTTCTGTTCTAGGCAAAATATTGATTTCTTCCCTTTTACCCACCCACAGCCAAGACTGAACTCTTTATGCTCCTTGCTTATGATTTGCTTTGAGCAGTAGTAGACTACTTCTAGACTTAACCACTACCAGTTATCTTAGAATATCTGCTTCCTTAGAGTAATCGAACAGCAAGCTCCTTTTTCATTTTATATCCCTGACTGATTATACTGCTGCAGGGTTCAGATTGGATCAGAAACTTGAACTGAAACCCCACTCTTTGGATTCAAGTCACATCCCTACTGTTAGTTAATTTTCCTCTTTTTTAGGTATACTGGTCAGAGCCCACTACTTCTTCTCATACCTGATTCCCTAACAAAGTCGTTCTCCGTTTTTCCTGGATTTGTGACCTACAAATATGTAGATACCATCTGACAACTGTTCCCCTTGAAGTTCCTCAGCATAGGGCTAAGAGAGTTCTACTATAAGTCAGGTATCTCCTCTTGCTCTGGCATTCAGCCTTTCCCTGAACCCTCAGTTAGCTATTTCTACTTGGCAGATCCCATTGCCAATATTTGCAGACCTCTCTGTCTCCTGATTAAATCTGAGATGAAAAAAAAAAAAAAACTCCTGGTGAATTTTAATTGGATTTACCCCTTTGAGATTAAGTCAGATATATTTTCTAAATCTGTTGTGAGGAGTTTGAGGAAGGTAGGAAAGTCAATATACTGCTTCTGTTTACTCACATTGTATTATCTCTTAAGGCCTACACTGTCCTCTTCTTTTTTGATCAGATTGCTTAAACATTTATCAGTTTTCCTAGTCATTTCAAACTATCAGTTATTAACATTTTCCATAATTTGAATTTTTCCAGTTTATTACCTATCCTCTAATTTTAAACATCACTTCCTTAGTTTATTTTAGTTATTTTCTATTTTCTTATTTATTTATTTTTAGGTATATTCAGTTCACTAATCCTATATTTTGACATTTTCTTAATATATATTTTAAAACACATAATTTCCCCTTAAGGAGTAGTATACTTTCATCTTTGTAATTTTGCCATTTTTATTTATTATACTTTCTTGTATTTAATAATTATTTACATATATTGCTCTTTAAAACATTCATTATTTAGGATTTCATTTAAAAGTTATTTTTGTTGAGCTGTGATTTGAAAATGATGTTTAATATTCCTCTAATTTATAATTTTTTGCAATATTTCCATGATCTAATGCATTGTTAGTTTATGTAAAAGTTTGATGTAATGCAAATAAATAAATAAGTCCTCTAACAGTCATATTTGGAGTATCTTTTAATTTTAATTTTATCAATAATTTCTTCAACTGTATATATTTCTCCATTTTTTTTATTCATCCAATATTGAGAAATAGACATTCAAGTCTACTACCTGTATTTTGCATTTCCCTGTAACTTGGTTAATTTTTACAATATGAATTTAGATATTAAGGCATTTTGATCATATAGGTTCAATACTGATATTGGTTTATTATCTGTTTCATTTTAGCAACCATAGTTTTTTTCCTTCTATATTGTATATTTTTGTCTTACCTTAATCAGTTAGAATGTAACAACTCCTGATTTTTTATGTTAACCCCTAGTAGAAAATTTCTTTTTGCCTCTCCATTTATTCTGCATATATTTATTTTGAAGAGTTTCTTATAAGCAGGAGATTATAGGATCTTTTTTTCTTCTCCAATGTCACTTTTTTGTTTCATTGAATCATTTAATCTATCTACACTTAGAATTTTGAGAGTAACGTTTATATTTTCTCCATTGGTTTCTAATATGCCTAATATATCTTCTATTCCTTTTTTTCTTTTAATGATAATCATTTATTGATTCAGGAAATTTTGCTTTATATATCTTATTGAACACTAATTATAGAAGTTCTCTTCTTCCTCTAACATAAAAGGCCTACTTTCCAATTTCTCATCCTTTCCCTTTATTTACCAATACTATTAATTATTTTTCCTTATAACTAGTTATTTAATATTTCTCCTCTTTTTTCTCTCAGTTAAATAGTTAGATAAAATTCTTTCTTTCACTCTCTACAACATACTTTTAATTGTTAAGTATTTTAAATGTAGACTCTTAATGATCAATTTAGTGAATCTATCAATAATATGGAAATAGGTTGTGTAAAACCCACTGGAATTCGACATCCGGTGCCAGGAAAGGAGGGTGAGCTGGGGGGACTTGAGGGAAAGAACATGAATTTTGTAACAATGGCAAAATATTCTAAATTGATTAATTAATTTTTTTTCAATAAAACAAAGGAATGGAATCTCTTTATAGCCACTGGAGCTGAAAGAATGAGATGGCAGGTACTGTTAAATAAGCATGAGCCCTCATCAAGTGGAATTTTTTAATCCCTTTTACTGGAATGGCTAAATAACTTATGGGCAAAAGGGGCTTTGGATAGAGTCCTCCTTTAGGAGTTAGAAGAGTAAGTTTCTAATTTTGGCCTTTCTAGAAACTAAGTATGACTTTGTAGAAATCACTGTCATTTCCTTTCTTTGGGGATATTAGATTCTTAATAAAATGAGGTTTTTAACTTTTGAAAGAAAGGTTTGTATATTTTTTCCTAAAACAAGAATGTATGACCCTTGTTCAACTCATTTATTTTCACTTCTTTTGGTTTTTTTTTTATTTAATGAATAAACATTTATTCCCTCTTTAATCTCTGTTTTCTCCAGGTTTCCTTGATACTCTCTTCCAGTGCTCCTCTTAACTGTCTGACCACCTATTCTTCATCTTTTTTTTTTGCTCCAAATTTATTTAAGTCATCTCTAATCACCTTGACCATCCCACAAGACTTTGTCATAGGCCCTCTTATTTTCATTAAACATTATATACATAACCTCATGAGCTACAAGTAATTCAATTATCATGTCTTAGATGATGATTCTCAGAGCGACTTCTCCAACTTTTCCCTAACATCTACATTCAAATCCCCTTGTATTAGATATCTTGAACTCTATGTCACATAGAACTCTTAAACTCAACTGAACTTTTTTTCTCTCAAATAATTCTGCTTTTTCTTCCTATTAATATTGAGGATATCACCATCAAACAAATTAGCCATCATTACAACTGAGCATTAGATTTCATCTCCCTCTCACCTCCTATATCCAATAATGTGACTTAATTTCTAGATTTTATTTTGTTAAAGTATTTTGCCAATTCCCCCTTTTCTTCTCTGAAAAGCAGGTATATACATCACATCATGCATGTATTGTAAGAGCCTCCTCATTAGTTTCTCTGCCTCAAGACTTTTACTACTCTAGTTCATCATCCACTCAACTATCTAATTTATATTCTTAAGGTACAGGTCTGATCATGTTATCCCTCTATTCAATAAATTCCATTTCCTTCTTATCACATTTAAAATCAAATACAGAATCCTCAAAGTGGCATTCAATGTACCTCAAAATTGAAGCCATTCTGACCTTTCCAGATTGCTAAAACCTTTACTCCTCTGCCTTTACAAATGACACTGCACTTTTGCTGTTTCTCTCAAAAGATACTATATTTCTAAATCATATTCTTTCCCCTGACACTACCTGGCTATACCCTTTCCCTTGAATTCACATTTTTTTTACATATATTCTCTGTCTTCTCTCAGAATTCAAGAGAAATCCCACTCTCTCCACAATAGGCCATTTCCAGTACCATGAAAATATTCCTATTAAGTTTATGTGATATTTACACTATTTATTGTACATAATTCTATATTTCCTTCAATGTCTTTTTTGCTGTTAAAATTTGAGCTTCTTTGGTTCAGAAATGATATTTTTGTCTTTCTTTTTTTTCCTATCATTTAACAACATAACTTGCATTTGTTGATCATTTTATTGCATATTATACTATTTTATGTAATTCACAAAAACCAGGAATTATACTTAGGACTTAATTAATTCATATATTCTTAGCACAATATCATGTAGCCTCTGTAGCAGTGATATCATATTTCAAGTTAAAAACTTTCATTTCACAAAGGAGGAAATTGTGGCATATAATGGTGTTATAACTTACCAAGATGAGTTATCTAGTAAGAGTAAACTGAAAGGAGCCTTAGCCCTCATGATGATCATTTTCACACTGAGGGGTGAAAGAGAAAGATACTTCATTTACAATCCAGATATGAGACAATAAATTCTTTCAAATATGGTTTTATAAAATTCCATGTTTATAACCTATATTTTTTTCTTTGACTGGAAAACCATAACACATGAAGTATTGAGGGGAGATTAGAATCAATAATTGACTAATCCATTCATGAAATCCTTGTGATGCCTCTTCTCCTTCCCAGGTATAAAATGAAGTTTTCCAATACGATTATCACTGCCAATCAGCAATAAGGGAGAGAGGGCAGGGTAACATCCACCAAAAAAGGCTCCAATTGTTTCCACCTCAACTTTATTTTCAAAACTATATGCCACATATAAGGTGCAACAGTTGTTGATCCAGTAGAATAAAACAAAAAAGCTCACAAGCAAGAGAATGGTCTGAGTGGCCTTGATTTCAGGGAAGGATCTAGTGGAATTGCTATTGCTATAAATGTGCTGCACTTGCTTGCTATGTCTATAGAGGAGAAGCACCATGTGGGTACTGGACAATGCCATAAGCAAATGGTAGATAAAGTCATGAACAGTCATACCAAACAAAAATGCAGCTGTAGCTTTGGTCTCATTTAATGGTCTCACCCCGAAAATATGTGATATATACTTATACCTGGAAATATTGTCATTTTTTATTGCTTCATTGTGTTCAATGATCCTGATATATATCAATGCATTTGTTACACAGAAAAAGAGGAAACAATGTAAAATGTATTTGTGGGCTTTGACTTTGATTCTTGCCCACACAGAGTTGTTGGGACTGATGATGATGGCCTGGAACATGCTCAGAAGGCTTGTTGTGCATACAGAAAAACCCCGTGAAAATCTATAAATGTAGAAGACTACTTTACACCCCAAATCATTCAAAACATTTCTCATCCCAAAACAAAACATGATTTCTGGAATGCCTCTGGTAAAAAGTGTTGCCATATTGGCCACAGTCAAATGAGCAAGAATCAAATCAATGGGCTTCTTTTCTTGAGGCTTTTTGAAGGCGATACAAACATAAAGGACAAGCAGCAATGAATTCCCTACAATACCAATGGCACATTGTAAAAAGAAGGCCACACCAAAGATCAGCTCACTAGATATCATTTGTCTTCACGGAGTCAGTAAATCTGATACCCCAAAGAATTGAAGAGCCTAAAAAAGGGAAGAAATAGACAACCTAAAAATGAAAGTAATGTGTTTGCATGACTTTCACAAACATCCCTTTTATGTCCCATTTCTTCCAGCTGTTTGAATATTGAAAACTGATTGAATCCCATGTCTATGTTTAATAAGATCAAAAACCTATATATAGATAATAAAACAATTACAAGGTATTATGATTCCCTCTCTTTGTAAATTAGGAATCTGAAATATAATGTAATAAATTTACTTGATAAATGTTACCAGAAGAACAGAGTAGTACATGTCTTTTTTCTTTTCAATACACTATTCTACTTTAATTTTTCTTCTGGAAAAATACATTTCATATCTGTTGGAATCCCCTGACTTCCTCAGATAATAGTTGCATACTATTTAACATTTATAACACATCAAGGGGAGGTAACTGGGTATCTCAGTGGATTGAGAGCCAAGCCTACAGATGTGAGGTCCTAGGTTCAAATCTGGCCTCAGAAACTTTCCAAGTGTGTGACCCTGGGCAAGTCACTTAACCCCAATTGCCTAGCCCTAACAATTTTCTCCCTTGGAAATAATAAACAGTTTTGATTCCAAGATGGCAGGTAAGGGTTTAAAAAAAAATCAAAGATTTCCTTGACAAAAAAAAAAATCAAAGCCCATAGTGATAATAGTTTGCAAGTTTATGACACAGAGCCTCGCCACAGGGAAAAAAAAGTTACTAAATTTTTATTTCGTTCTGGACTTCCAATTTGCTCACAATTGTTTTTTCTCTCTACATGAGGTCCTCCAATTGGTTAATTGTGCCTATCTTTATTGTGGACATAATTACCATGTAATACTTTCATATATCAAATGCTTTCATCAGGATTTTTATTTCCACCAGACGATCCTGAAATCCTTCTATAATGTCACTTGTATGTTTTTGGTGATGATAGTGGTTTTATGTATGTGATCATAATTTTCTCTCAGAAAAGTTGAGAGCAATGGTTATTGTGGAAGTCAATATGAGGGTGCATTAAATGGGAAAAATGAAGTTTAATTTTATTAATTTTATTTAATTTAGTTTTATTGAAAATTATGTATATGTAGTGACTATCCTATTCTAATCCATTTCTTTATTGTGTTTTGCAAAAATTCAGCACAAAAATTATAATTTTATATATATAATTGGTCTATAAAAATATATCCATGTATCAGCACTTGATATAAAACTCAATTTCATAGCCTCATTCATCCTTTGAAATGATCATGTCTGATTTTTTAAAATATTACTTAAAATTTTGAAAAGTACTGCAGTGTTACTACTTCCCTGAAGGTCTTTCAAATTCATTATCATGCTAAGTAGTCATTAGAATAATAGAATTTGTGACATTAATTTTTTAATCTAGTTATACCATCTATAATCATTTTCAAATGCCTGCTACATGTCATCCAAAGTGATATATCTTATGGATTTAGAAAAATCAAAATATAATCCATATTCTCAAGCATTTTATGATCTAATAGAAAACACCTTATAAAAAAACAATGTATAAGCAAACTGGATGCCAGAGAAGATTCAGAGTTGGAAGATGGAGTATCCTATTCACAAAACAAAAAGAAAAGTGTCACTTGACCAGAGAGTGCCTAGGGAAGACATTTATAAGGTATAAGAATACTAGAAATGTTTGGTCAAACAGATTATGAAAAGTATTAAAAACCCTGGTGATAGAAATCTACTGAACTTTATTGAGTAGGGGAGTGACTTGGTCAGACTTACACTATGTAAGATTGCTTTGTTAATTGAGTAGAGCACGGACTTGAAGTGGGAAGAGATTTGAGGTATGGAAACTAACTAGATGGCTATTGAAATAGTCCAGGAAGGAGCTGATGACCAAGATTTTAGCAGTGTCAGAAGAGAAAGAGTTTGTTAATTTGAGATTATTAATACAGAGTTTAAGATGGGAGACTACAGAGCAGAAGAGAGGATTGACCTAAATAATGAGATTTGAGAATCATTTACATACAGATGACAAATGAATAACTGGAAATGGATACAATCAACAAGTGAATAACACAAAGGGTCAAGAGTAAAGGTAGGGTCCAGGACTGAGATCAATTGACTGCCCAAAATGAAAGGGCATGACTTCAATAAATATTCAGCAATAGCCTATCCAGGAGTAATTAGCATAACCTTGGGAAAGAACCAAAGAGAGCAGCAACATGAAAACCTAGAAAGAAGTGTATCAAGTAGTTGATTAATAGTGTCACAGGCTGGAAAGAGATCAAGAAAGAGGAGGACTGAAAAATAAAGACCATTCTATTTTTTTGGCAATTAAGAGATTGTTAATAACTTTGTGGAGAGCAAGTTTCAATGATTGATGGAGTCAGAAGCCAGACTATGGAGCATTAAAAACAGAGGGAGAAGAGAGGCAAGAAGGCACATTTAGTCAAAAATGGGAAAAGAGACAAAGAACAAAAGCTAAAGGGATCTTTACTTTTGGAGATGTATAAGAAGTGATTGGGAATTGAGTTAGGAGAAAGTTAATTAAATGAACAGTGTGCTCAGAACTTTAGGTGAGTACATAGGTGAGGATAAAGGAAGATTAGATTCCTCTCTCTTTGTAATCTTTCCATATTACCTGTGATGTGGAAGAATACTATGTGTGACAGAACACATGCCAATTAAAAATGATATACTTTGCTTTTCTGTGTTTAGAGGTACTAATGTGGCCTAGAAGAATGTTTAGAGACAATTACTCTGAAAAAACAAACACATTTCAAATGGAGAAAGAGAGGGTTTTATTTAAAGCAAAATAAGTTAATATTCACAAAATAAACTGATAGACATAGTTGCCCTTTTTGGTGGGTGAAAGATAGGGAAAGAAGCAAAAAAGGAAAGAATTAGAACTCATCAGATTACCAGTATGAAAAGAGGAAAGTGGATGGTCGAGGAATGTGAGGTTATCAATATTGAGAAAGCAAATGAGTCAAAAATATAAGACATAGTCAAGGGGGAAATGAAATAAGAAAAGTAGTCTAGAAAGAACAGTCATTAAAAGAAGTAATGGGGTATGTGAAAAAGAGAAATGTTAAAACATGGAAATAGAGTGACTTCAGGTTGGTTTCATTTGGTGAATTGTTAAGGTTAGGTAAGGCAAGAACTGGAATAACAATGACAGTAATTTTGATTCAATTAAATTGAACCCTGTGATTAAAGCATTTACCCTGTTTCGAGAACTTTACAGGGAATTAAAAATAATGGCAAGGGGAAAAATAAAGAATTCAAAAATGTTAGTGAAAATAAGAGATACAAAGTATTGATTAATAAAATGTTGATAAGAAGGCATGTTTAAAGAAACAAATGGAAAATATGGAAAAGGAAAATAGCATATTAGATAGGAGATATGAAAATATGTTCAGGAAAAGGTGAGGAGGAAAAAGAAAGAAATGAAAAAATAAATGATTTTATAACAAAATTAAGAGGTAAAAAGTGAAGAGAAATGAGACAGCATAAATTTTTATTAAAACCTGTTATCTACTTTAATGCAGGAGATTACCAAAAATTGTTTTTAATCATAGAAAATTGGAAGGAAAATCACAACTTGAACCTCACAAAATTAATTAAAATGTAATATTTGGTAATGAAAAAATGAATAGTAACAAAACAATCAAGGAAAGAAAAAGGCTAAAGAATAAAGGAATGCTTAGACATGGCTCAGGTGCTTGAAAATGATATTATTAATTAACAAAAGCCTGCATTTGACTTCTATGATAATGAAAGATTACAAGAACAACTATTATCTTTAAGCTTTCAATATTTTATGGAAGGTGGGGCAACTGGGTGCCTCAGTGGATTGAGAGTCACGCCTAGAGACGGGAGATCCTAGGTTCAAATCTGTCCTCAGACATTTCTCGGCTGTGTGACCCTGGGCAAGTCACTTGATCCCCATTGCCTAGCCCGTACCACTCTTCGGCCTTGGAACCAATACATAGTATTAGCTCCAAGATGGAAGATAATGGTTTCATATATATATATATATATATATTTTTTTAATACGAACAAGAGCAATATTTTGGGGAGAAAAATTCCATCAGAATAAACATATTTGATAATTAAAACACTTCAAGAACAGCTGGATGAGTTAATCTGAGGTTCCCAACTTCCTTTTCAGGCAATCATTAATACAGCATAAGAAGAGAGATGAGATAAACTAGCACAGCAACACAATGGAAAATCAGAATATATTCCTGTCTCATGCTCTGTTCTCTTAATGTGAGACATAAAGTGATTGCATAATATAATTCTATCATGTAAATTAGATAATATAAACTACAGTTTGGAAAAATCTGTACTTCTTAGAAATGCATAGTAAAATAAGAGGACTATACTAAGAGCCAAAGAACTTGGATTTTATTCATACCTCTACTGAAATCTAGTGATGTGATTATGGGCTAGTTATTTTTCCATTCTTGGTATTATTTTTTTTCACCTGTTAAATGGAAAAGCAATTATCTGTTAATTTTCTCTTTTTTACATGCTAACTGAGTATTTAAAGTACAAATTAGTCTGACCTGAAATAGGATATCACAATATTTCAAGTAGTGCATAAAACCTTTTAGAAGGTATGTCAAATGGAATAGATTTAATATGCACTGAGTTAACAAACACAATTTAGAGCATGAAAGAATTATACTGATTATTGGATATATTGAAAATACTGTTGTGAGGGAGAGGGGATTATGAAGAAAAAATCCTTAAACTTAAGTATAACAAACGAGAAAAGAATTAAACAAAATATAAAGAAAAAGGGGGGGGGAGAAGAGGAAGTCAACATAGAAATAGTAATATTTCCTGGCATTAGACAAGGAGGGTGGCAGCATCAGGAAAAGTAGTGGAAACACAGAGAAAAACTTTAAAATAGAAGGAAATAGTTGAAGAAAACAAAGAAAAAGAAACAGAAGAAGAAAAATTGAAAAATTCTAAGTGTTAATTGGCAGGGGAGAGACTGTTATCAGGGGGAAAAGTGAAAAAAAATATTTTTTAGCCTAAAAGAGAAATAGATTTGAAGAGATAATAATTACTCTTTGGGAAAAAAGTGGGGAAACACTTAAAGATACACCCAAATATAGAGAGTTTAAAAAAGATTTAAAATAGGAAAAAATAATATAGAAAACATGAATACACACATATATGCATATATATATACATTATTTTAAAATACATTTTATTGATATATTTAAAATATTAGAGTAAAAAGAAATTGAGATTATACTTACTCCATTTTGAAAGATTACAACTTCATATATAATATGTATTTATATTTGGCAGAAAATGTGGGAAATGGAAACATTAGAAAAGAAAAAGAATGTATTATATAAAAACATCTGTATAGCAGTGAAATGAACAGAATAAAATGAGATTCTTAAGGAACTCTTACCTATTCTTTCTCTATCTCAGAGACCAGGAATTAAGAACCACTTACCGAATCCTTGTGGACTCCTTGGTATCGTGGTAGACAACAAAAGCCAGTGGTGGAGACAGCAACAGCTAGCACTCAAGATATAAGGACCTTAGTGCTCTCATAATGAGGTCTCCCGCAGTCTAGGTCTGGGTGCCAAATCATATAGAAGTGAACTCTATGAGTTCATCTTTTAATAGGTCTGTGATTATCATCACCTGCAAAAGCTTTGACACTGTCAGCATTGGGAATTTCCAACCTGTTCCCAACAATAACAAATGCATCTAATATGTGAAAATCATCTCTATCACAATTAATTGCAATTATGCATTTCAAATGGAAAATTGCTCTCTGAGAAATGAGTTTTGAGTCTTAAATACCTTAACTGAAGAGTTTGATTTTAACTAGGGAAAATGAAGTTGATAGGAAAGAAGAGACACAACCATTTCTCACTTTTCTTACTCTTGGGAGATATTGTGCTGTCAATTATTATCCATTTACATCAAATGAGGAAAAATTTTATTTCTAAAAGAATGACCATGCTCTCTGAGGATGAGCAGTTGCAGCTTCCCTGGGCTCAGGGCTAGGGCTCCTGATAAGAAGATTAGCTTTCCCTGGGTTGATCTGAGATTTGGATAGAAGGTTCCAGCCAGGGGGTTAAGAGCTCCCCTGTCTCTCCCTATTTCCCTGCTGTCTGGGTGCCCCCGACACTGGGTTAGGTTGTTTTCAGGGTGAGTCCTGCAGAATAGACAGTTATGGGGTCCTTTTGCCAGCCGGGCAGGTTACTACTGTTTCCAAAGACCCTGCTCTCTGAGGGGAAGGAGCCATGACTTCCCAGAGCTCCCAGGGCTCCTGATAAGATTAGCTTTCCCTTAGTTGAATTGAGTGTGTCCTGAGGCAGGGAACTGAGACTCTCTTAGATGGAGGGATCCAGCCAGGGGGTTACAGGCTCCCCCCATCTCTCTGTTTCCCTGCTTTCTGGGTGTCCCCTCGACTGGGTCAGGTTGTTTTCAGGATGTTGCATTCAGAATAGCTGGCTCCCAAGGCCCTTTTGCCAGTCCTGAGTGTTACTGTTGTTTCAGAAGACCCTGCTCTCTGAGGGGGAGGGGCCACAGAATCTCGGAGCTACAAGGGCTGCTCCCAGGGGGTTATGAGCTCCCTGTCCCTCTCTGTTTCCCTGCTGTCTGGGTGCCCTCTTGACTGGGTTAGGTTGTTTTCAGGAAGAAGCCTTCAGAATAGCAGGCCATGGGGCTCTGAGGTTGCCTCTGCTGCCTTGGACTCCGACTCGGTGCTCTGGGTTGGGGGTGATGGGTCCTACAACCTTCCTTCTGCCAACCCTTATGTCCGAGTGGTCTCAGGTTCTGCCTTTTGGGGGGGGGGCTACCTTTTGGTCCAGGTCCAGGTCCATGAGGAAGACTCCCAGGGTCTATGCTGTTGATCTTTTTGAATTTCGGTGCCCTAGGAGCATTTCGTTTGAGATTGGTAAGGAAGGCTTTCACGAGATCTGAACTTTAGCTTTTTCTAAGCCGCCATCTTGACAAGAAGTCTCTGGGAGTAAAATTCTTAAGAGTAGTCGCCATAGATTCTACTATTTGACTATAGCCAATAACTAATTAGTTAGCTTCTTTTAAAACTTTGTACATATTTCCACTTCACTGAGTTTTAACCTTTGTCATGTCAGACTGAACAGGAAACCAGTTCTGTCTCACTACTTGCATCAATTTCTTGAGTGGGCTGTAAGGTGGAATAGAGTCTAGCTCCCTACTCTTTTTGCTTTCTATCAAATTAACAACCTTTTTAACTAGCTTAAGAATTTCACTTGCACATAAATAAAATAAGGAAATAGAAAGTTCAGTATATGTAGATGCATGTCTGTGTGAGTTTGGCTATGGCACACAGGACACCAACTGGTTCTGTATGGGTGTATTTAGCCATTGTTAAATGCTTTTGGTGATCAAATAAAAAAGTTTAATGGCTTCTTTCAGAGTTGCATTATTCATAACAGTTTAAAAACTGAAAAATGGAGCAGACAATGACAAAACCAAAAAAGAAAAAGACCAGAAGTGAAATTATTCCTTCTTGCTGAACAATTGAGTCACTATCAGAGTAAAATTTACTCTGAGCCTTTCACTGAAAACAAAAAAGAAAATTTCCGAGTCTTCATTGCTATCTCGTAGATGAGAAAGACTTTCCTTTAGGTAAAACAGAGCTCTGTTATCAGGGATATTTTAGAAACTTGATTTCTCATCCAGATAACCTTCCTCAGAATGAGGGCATTCTTTAGTCACAAAATATTTAGTTTTAGACCAAGTTCAATTTTAATTAGTTCAATTTATTTAGTCCAATTTTCCTCAGTATGAGGGAGCTCTTGGCCAGAGAACCTTTGTGGGCTCATTAACTTCCTAAAATTGTTTTAAATTTTAATAAAAAGAAAATTCAGCAGCCTATAAGTCACAAATAGACCTAAAACCAGAAAACCAAGAAAAATAAGTAACAGACGAAATGAGGGCAAAGAACCCACAATAGAAAGAATGAAAGGATCCTTCTAAGGATGGAATCTCACCTGAACCCAGAAGGAGAGATTGATGTGGGAAAGGAGTCCAGAACTAGATTCCCTCTGGGAGAGATTCAGGCAATCTTGGAGGCTCACATGTGTGTTCCATGCCTAAAGTCCAGATCCCAGTTCCAAATGTTGCCTTCTATAAAAATAAGATGCTAGGAGACCCTTCTGGGTAAAGATCTGATTTTATTGTGACAGAGAAAATCACACAGCTAGAGGTATGCAGATTTCCTCCAAATTAAAACCCAAGATCCTGACATTAACAGATTTTTTTTTCAAATTTTTTCATTTGTGTATTTGGGTTTTTGTTCTAGGTTTCATATGATTATTCTCTTACAAAAATGGACAATATGGAAATGTGTTTTTCATATTAATACATGTATAACAGATCAAATTGCTTGCCACCTCTGGAAGGAGTGAGAGAAGGGAAGGAGTCAATTTTGATAAATCACTTCAGAAACTTTTGCAGAAATTTGTTATTATATATAATTGGTAAAAAAAATATTTCAACATTTATTTTTCTTCCCTATAAGGTGCAAAATATTGAAATCATCATTGTAAACCATGAAAAGATAATTACAATATATTTAATAGGTGGAACTCAGAGGCAGATAGAGATAGAGATCCAGTCTCAGAATTAGGAAGACCTGGGTTGAGTCCTATTCCTGATATATACTGTCTGTGCAACCTTAGACCTGTCCTTTAACTTCTTAATTTTCCTATAAATTTCCACTGCAAGATGGAGAACCCTTACCCTCCTGATGTAGTAGAGATATCTATTCAACAGTGAAATCTCAGACCTGGACTACTGCATTAAAAAAAAAAAAAGAATTACAAGACTCTGTGATAGATGTTGCGAATAATTTATGTGTAAGGACAAAAAAAATACAAAACATCCCCTGTATTCATATTGGTGATGCAAGATCCTTGAGATACTGGTAGATTTTTAAAGGCAAAAGGAAGAACTTACAGAGTTGGGATTATGACATAAAAGAATCATCCTTGATGTGAGTAATAGTGACCCAAGATCATGAATAAGTCAGAATACTTTTGGTGTGAGCTTCTTTCCAGATCATTCTGGCATAGTATATCTCAACTTCCATGAACACTTTAAGGGTCCTTAGCCTACAAAGCTCCAGCTTTCTAAGGGCTCCTGTCTTCCATGACCTGTAGGTAACCTTCTTGTCACTGTAGCCACTTATATAAATTAGTTTGCTATAAAGGGCATTATAAAATAGATTCATATACCTAGGATTAATATAGTAAATTCTGTATTCTTAAATTAAATTGTTGTTTGACTTAAATATATTAATTTGTGGTCACCAGGGATTTAATTTCTAAATCCCAAATGAATTAATAAAGTAAACTGGAATTTATGGTAGTTTATTTGCAATAGGGAGAAGATATTAAGGAACTTAGAAATCAGTAGAGAGGGAGAGAGAGCTCTGGCTTCCTCAGAGCCAGGTAGTAATTCTAAGACCCTAATCAGGAAAAAGAGTCTCAAGATGATGGGCCTTTCTGGGAGGTTTATACCTCCAGAAAGGCAGGATCACTAAGTCAACTTTTCATTCACCAAAAGTGACCGTCTAAAAGGAAAGCAGTCTGAGATCTCCTGCACAAGCTCCTCCAGGGCTTCAGTTCCACAGCCAACTCTGAGTGTCCATCATCCAGTGTCACCTCAAGTGTCTGTCTTCCCTCCAGTTACAAGTGACTGATCCTTCACTCCAAGCCCAGGTGACTGCCTCTCTTCAGTCTTTGTTTCCTCTATTTAAAGACCTTTTTCTCTTGTGTCACCTCCTCTAAATTTCACATTTATCAATCACAGCAGATGACCTTCCCGAGAACTACCCTCTCTTTCACACGTTGGGTCACAAACCTCCCACTCAATGTATGTGTTCATACATTTTGTGGTTAGTTAACACCTTTTTTTTTGGTTAGTTCACCTTTTGTAGTTAGTTAACACCTTTTTGTAGTTAAAATGGGTAGATCTACTTCAAATACTGAGTTACCACCTTTTCGGGATTAAAATCTAAAAATGGTTTGTGGATTACAATTCAATTTTCCCAATAAAGGAAGAGGTAAGTACCTTTATTGTTAAAATCAGGGTATTACAATTCAGTCTTCACAATAAAGGAAGAGCTAAGTATCTTGATTGTTACAATCAAGAGATAGCTAAATCCAATCTTCACAGTATGATTAATATGGTAACACACATGTGAATTACTATAACAATACCCTCATTTGAAATTATAACTCAGGTATTATCCTGGGATTACATTCTTAATCTGGTTATATATACAGACTCTTGTCTGAGATAATATTCCTACTACCTTAAACTACTTAAACATTTACAATGTATTAAAACTAAGGAATCCTCAAGCTAATTTAAAAGAACTTTCCTTTTTGCACAAAGAATTGGAAATTGAGGGGAAGCCCAAAAATTGGGGAATGGTTAGATAAATTGTGGTATATAATTTGATGAAATGCTACTAGGACATAAGAAATTATAAGAAGGCTAATCAAAGAACTTGGGAAGAACTACATGGGCTAATGAACCTGATATGAGTAGAACTAAGAAAGTAGTATTGATTTCAAAAGAATTAATACTGGAAGAATAAATTGTGAATGTTAACTTCAGAGAATGAACTGAAAGATGAAATCATGAAAAGATAATGTGTATGAACATGGTAGACCAGTATTTAAACTTAGGTTTTATGCTAAACATGATTATTCAAATATTGTAGTCTCCAATAATACTACCAGCCCTTCTCCGAAGAATCCAGGCTCAGTCCCAGCAGGCACTTCCCTAAATCCCTTGTCTCCACATGGATTTCCTGATAATCCTTAGTCAGAGGTCTTGGTGATGTCTTCAGCCAGTGTTCCACCAATTCAGCCTTCTCTAAAGCCAGTGCAGGAATCTCACTAACTCATCCAGCAAGCCAACACAGGATATTGGGAAAAGGTCTCCTCCAAAACAAGGCAGGGAACTCAGCCACTCACTCCAAATGCCAGGAAAGGATTGAATCTCCAGAAGTAATCTCTCCAGAAGCCAGAAAAGGAATGCCTCCAGACCATGTTGGTCTCTTCTTTTTATGCTCCTCTTTTCCATGTCACTTTCTGTCACTTCCTGTCATTTCCCCTTCTTCGCAGAAACCAATGGTAATCTTTCAATTTGCCTACCATTGCCCAAGGGGAGATATTAGCCTTTGGAGGAGTGAGCCTATTCTAGTAAGCACCTTTTGAACTCTCTTTACGTAGTGGTAAATCAGGATGCTTTGAGTTCTTGATTTGATTAGGTAAAAAAAGGCAAGGAGAGAGTTAATCCTATTTTCACCATCTCCATGTGATTCTTTGGGAGACTAATGTCCCCAGTGAATCATGTAACCTAACTAGCTTATATCTCTACCTAAAAGTGTATACAATGTTGCACTTTCTAAGAGGAAATTGCAATAGTTGGAGATAAGAGGGAAATAGAAGAGAGAGAGTAAAACCAATGTTTGATAGGCACAAAAAGTCAACTATGAGGCAGTCTTTTGGCATGATAGTTTACATTCAGAAAAAATGATATGTTCCACCCCGTTCAGTTCAATCAGTTATACCCCACAGTTCATTCTGGATCTTCTGATGCAGTGTATGTTTCCTTATGGCACTTTTTTTAAACAATGGTTTTTCTTGATTCAGGGAATTAGTGAACTTCTTTTTCTGAAATTCCTCTCAAAAATATTTTAAATTTTGAAATTTACAAAAATCATCCCCCTGAGGAGAGTGTTGACCAACATCTGGATCAATTCAGGATGCATGGTTGAGTTATGGGGTATGAGTCAAGAGTCAAAGGAAAATCAAAACCAGAAAAAAAAATAAAAGAAAAAATTAAATTTGAGTACAAAGAACAAAATTCAAAATTCAAACCAAAATATCAAAATCTATGTACATAAACATTTCTGAGTAAAAAAAAAAAAGAATTAATCCACAGTAGTTTCTTAAATCAAGGTACAAGTAAAGAGATTTCTCTCCCACAAATTTGTAGGACAAATGCAGTAGTATTGCACTAACCCATTGACAGCCAGGACTACATAAACTTGCCATACTAAAAGAGAGAAAAAAGGACTACATTTTGAAGTAGAAGGGAAGAATGTTTCCCTGGTCTGATTTTTCCTTCAGTCTCAGTGATAGGGGAGTCAAAATGGCAGCCAAACTTAGGAACATGTTGGAAAGTGGCACAGGTAAGACCTGCACCTAATGTATGTCTAACAGCCACTACCTCAAACCTCAAAAAAGTCCTCTATCTTAGTGCAGGTGTCATTAATCCCACAATAATTTTTGGTCTCTTTGAACTTGTTCTTTGTTCACACTGTACGATGTCTCTTTTGTGATCCCTTCTCTTGGAATTCATCACAGTTATTAATTAAAGTCTTACAATACTTAGCAATCAATGTAGATTTCCAAAGTCTAAATCCATACGCCAAAGGGTGTGCATTGATATTAGAGTTAAGAAATGTTGTAAATTTATCCTTCAAATTCTAAAACCTTATTAATACTGGTTACATGTACTTCAAGTACAAAAAATAAGAAAGAACAACTTAAATATCCTATTGAAAAATAAAAATAATGAATAAAAAATTTAGGATTGCAATGTCTCAGCCAAAATAGTACCCAATTGTCTATGGACCCTTATCTCCAATGCATGCTACAAGATACAGTCAATAAGTGTCAATAGAAGGTACCCATTTTATGTGTGAGCAGTGAATCCAAGAGTCCTTTCCTCCGATTTTAATAGCTGCTGGAGTACTTAACAATACTTGAAATGGACCTTGTGTTTGAAACTACATTACAGAGATTTCTTTAATATAAGGAGGGGAACAGACTGAAACAGTTAACCTCAATAAGGATTAGATTCACCTCCAGTGTCTTTGAGGTTCCTTCATTCTCAGAGTACGATCATTTACCTAGATTCCCTAGGTCATGCCTCTGGGGTCCCCCATGCTGAGGAGTGTTTCCACTTTGAGTTGGGTGTGTACAAACTACATTTGGGGTGTTTTGTTGTGATACTTGATTTGACTCATTTGGATTATTATTTCTGTAATTTTCTATAATTGTTTCTGTTATGATTATGATTATTGATACTTCTAAAATGACTGTTATTTCTTAAATTATCATTATTTCTAAAATTTATGCTATTAAATACCTGATTCCACTTTCTGAAGTTTAAAAATAGGTGACCTCTTTTTCCACATAAATAAAACATTGATGTTATATTTGTGGATTCCTTCGAAGTGGCTACAGCTACTGCTCAGTTTGATATTTCTTTTTCAGTTTCTTCTCTTAACACTTAATTCTTCCTTTAATTACTCTACTGAGTCACTCTTATCTTCATCTTTCCTCTAGTGACCTTTAATGATGTAAACTGATACTTACCTCAATTCATCAAGGCCCATACAAAACCACTTTGGGCAGTAGGATTTAAAATAATATTTGACCACTTTACAACAGTTTTCTACCAATTGTTTTCTTATCTGTCTGATATCCCTTTCTCTGGAAAGATCCAGGCCAATATATCTCCTTCTCTAGTCAATAAGTCTATCCAAAAACTGGGAAGGATTTTCATTGTTTTTTGTTTTTTTGCTGAAAATTATCAAACTTTTTCCATGCCACAGGCCTATAAGAACAAACTCTTATTGTTGTTAGCAATGCCTCTCTAGCATGACATAGTTTGAAATAATCTTCCTTTCTTTTGGTGTGTTCCATTTGGGGTCTTGCTGGGACCAATGAATTATTCTCCTTCTCTGGGCCTGATTGGCATGGGAGATGATTTTATTTTTATCTCTATCAAAAATCCTTGGAGCAAATTATCTATATCTAGCCATGAAGGATCAGAAGTCCAATAAATGCTTTCAAGCTTTTTAATAACTACAATAGGAACATCTTCAAAGGAAGGAGTATTTTGCTTGAATCTCTCCATATCTTGCGGGGTGAAGTGTGTGTGTTGTGTTAAGGACACCAAATCTCCAGTTTTATTGAAGGTAGATACATCCTTTAAGAGGATGTAATTCAGCTTTTAGCTGAATTAGTTTCTGTTTCTGTTTCTTGACTTGATGTTTGAGTTGTCATAGATTGGGGAAGGGGTATAGGAGCGAAAAAATTCTGGTAGGAGCAGTCTGGGTAGATATAGAGGTAGTTAGAGCAGGATGAGTAACATGGAGAGATATATCTCTCTTTTGAATCTGGGGATTTCTCAAGATGTTCTCAAGGTCATTTATATAAGCCTTGATAAACCCTAAACTATCCTCCAGTTTCTTCTCAAGGTCCCATGAGGTATTTTCCAGTTGTCTAATAAGAAAAGCTTTTAGTTGAGCTTTGAGGTCAAGGATTGATTGAGTAGTGGGAGAAATTGGTTGGAGTTGGCAGGAAATGAATCAGACAGGAGAAGGCCAAGATGAATCTCTCATCTGAATCTCAAGGTTACTCACTCTATTTACCAGTTTTTTTTTTTCTTAAAAATGGATTGATAAACTGCAATGTATCTTTTTATTATTAGTATACCTAGGAACTGTGCCAAATAAAGCCATTATGAAATGTTCTCTGAGATCGTGTGTCATTTTAGATAAATAAGAAAAATTACTTTTTGCAATTTGGGTTATGCTGCTTAGTATTATATTTATTTGCCCATTTAGTTTTATATTAACTATTAAATTGTTTGCAATTCTACTTCTTGTCAGTAGGTGGTGGTACTGGCTAGGAATTAGGGTTTCACAAATCTTGATTAAAAACTTCAGATTTGTGAAGTGCCTGTTTTTGGGTGGTAGAACCTAGACCATAGTTCCCCAGGTAAGGTTGGGGAAAAATAAAAAGAGGAAATACAAAGGTAGAAGTTAGAAGGGCCTCGCCTATGAATAAGGGCAAGGAAAAAAATAACAATCAAAAATACAATGAAGACAAAAAGTGGGGTCAGAAGAACCTCATTGCTGGTGACAATGAGTACAGTTTAATGTTAGGTGGTTACATCTTTTAAAGGTACAAACCACAGCAAGTAAAAACAATCATCTGTGAGAAAACTCCAAGGAAAAGTGTAACAAAAATGTAGATAGGTTAGCTGGGTAAAAGATGATTCCAAGCATCATAGATTCTTGGAAAGGTCATTAAAAACATGTGTTGCCAGCAAAAACACATGTTGTTATGAGAAGCTTAAAGAAAAGGTGAAGGAGAGGACACTTGTACCAGTTCTTAGACAGACCCTGAGTTATCTACATCTTCATGAGGGCGCTCAGATCATTATCTTAGATGGACTCCAAGTTATCAAACTCTGACAAGACTTAAAATAGATTATCTGCCTCTCAAACAGCAATGAATATGTAAAACAGAAGTGTAACAGCCAAGGATTGCAATTGCAACAGAGGGACAGCACAGTGAAACAAGACTAGCATGACTTTACAGAAGACAGAAAGACAGAAGTGAAGGTGGCAATAAGAAGGAACCAATGGTGTATAAAGAGGCCTAGGACAGGATGGACAAAACCTCAAAGCTCCCCTCCTACTGATGAATCAATGTTTTTGTGGAACTGAATTATCTAATAGCAAAGCATGAAGGAAAGGGTAGTAAAACAGGAGGAAGTTATAGAGGAATATCGGATTTGCCCAGGTAAAGTCAAGTGATCAGAATGACTCTGAGATAACTCCTATGATCTGTAAAGGAGAAAGGAGTCTGCACAGGAGAGGTGAGGGAATATACCAAGAAGGGAAAGGTGAAAAGAAAGGCCTTACTTTGGTAGTGAAGGTAATGCATTCATGAACACTCCTTTGATTAAAGAGATCTCCCTTTAATTCTGTGAAGAGAGATGGTCACATTATACTGGACCTTTTCTCTGTTTTTATTTAGAGCTTGAAGGGAACACTTGTCTTATCCAGGAGAGTGGGAAACCACAATGGAGGTTCCTAGTAAATGGGAGAGAGAAATAGCATGAACTTAGGAAGAACATTTTAAAGTAAATTGGAAAGCCAGGTGAGGAAGGAGTCCAAGAAGATTTTCCCAACCAACCTTTTTATGGACCTGGGAGGTCCATAACTCTGGCATATTATACAGGCTTTTTCTGACTTTTTAAATGTAATGATTAGGTGTACAGATTTTTTTCCTTTCTGGACTTTAAAAATACTATTGGTTATAAAGAATGTGTGTCTAAGAGAGGGTAAATTAAAGGTGCCATCAGCTCAGGACCTACCTTTCTCATGGCTTCCGGGGCTCTCAACCTGTTGTGATAGCAAAGCAAAAATGATGAAAACAGCTATGTGTGTAGCCTGGGACCAAGCTTTGCATGAAACTGCTTCTAGTAGACCCAGTGGTGGTTTATTTTTATACCCAATTAATACATACTCAACATATATGATCAAATAAAGTTAATAAGATAACTGATACATTAACTTATAACAAATCATTTGTTTAACATTCTATAATCATTCTATACACTTGTAACTATTGATTCTGACAGGATACACAATGGTTTTGCACAAGATAAATAATTGTGTCACAGGTGGATTAGTTGGAGGTTAGTTTTTCTCATTAACCTGTGAATTGCTTGGCTTATGGACAATCAAAGAAAACCATTTGTTACCTTTAATAATCAATCAGAAATTCTGGAGACAATCAACAATCATAGTAGTCAAGTTGAGAGATCAAAGGGCTACTAGAAACACAATTCAGATTTAATATTAGACTAAGCATTTATCAGTTTTCATCATGGAATTTCTGAGATAGGTTTTGGTTGGTAAATGGAGTTACTGAGGCATGATGTACTAAGGCATATTGTACAATCCTCTCCCTGTGAGAATTTATATAGTGGTTCAAGAGAGTTTGTTTCTGTGCATGGGAGTAGGGGATTTCTGAGCACAGATTTTGTGGGCACAGCTTTTGTTAGGAATTATATACCTAAGCAAAAGTTAAGTCATGATAGTCTTTTTGGTGTGTTTTTGTGACTCTGCTCTTTTGGTGGTATTTTTCTCTCATATTACTTTTTCTGAGATGAGGGAGAAGACAATAATCATATCAATTCCATTAGTAGGGGATGTTAATGAAAGAAGTCCCACAGAGGGGGCTGAGTAGATATATCCATCATGCCAACGATCTACTTTGTGATCTCCTGGCTTCTACGTTTGACTATGTAAAGACATCATGGCCTGATGGCTCCCAGCAGAAACGTAACTGAACAATGCCCATAAAATTTTATTCAAAATTAAAGGGAAATTAAGGGCAGAATGTTTTTAAGTTTGGGAATTTGTAAAAACATTCATGTGAAAGAAAGAATTTTTTTCAAAGCATAGAAGGAAAGTAGAGATTCTAAGAAATGTAACTGAGGTGGGAGTACTTCCAGGCTTTAGAATATCTCCCTGAAAGCTATATGTCATTCTTAGCCCATTACCAAATGCTTATAAAGACATAGAAAAAAGTGTTTGGACACAGACTTGAAAGCTTTGCAATAATTGATACTATTTCTTTTCCCTTTCTCATGTCTCTGTGAGATAATAAGAATATGACTATATTTTTGTCCTACTTTATGGGTATTCAGTTTTCCTCCCCTATTCAACTGAGGTATATGAATTGAAAAACCACTCATTTTGACATATATGATAGGTAGAAAAAGCAATCATTTCAGGTAACATCTATTGAACTTAATACTCTCTTCTCCTTTCCTGGCCATACAGATAACAGTCCTTATAAAAGAATCATGAAAATAATTGATGAAAAGGCAACATGAGTGTAAGAATTGAAATAATATATATTTTAATATATATTCTAAAAAATTTATTAGAAAGGGTAAACAATTATTCCTCTAAGTAACCTGACAATGTGGTACCTGCACTGCAAGTCTCTTCCTCCTTCCCCCTTTACCTGCCTGCCCTGTTCCCAACTTCTTCCTTCTTCATTCTCTTCTAACTTCTCTCTCAAGCCCAACACTTTGACATTTATTGTCTTACTGCACGTACAGGAATGCAAACCTGGTGGAACTATGTTATGTCCGGGAATGTTTGATGAATAGGTCAAGCTACTCAGGAGGGGGAGGGAATGAACTTTCTTGACACAATTGCCCCTGTGATCTTTTGGGAGACCCATCTTTCCAATGGATCATTTAAATATAAATATCTTATAACTCTAAATACCTTCTAGCTAAAATAACATACAATATTACATTTTTCTATGAGGATGATACAATAGTTAGAGATGAAAGTAAAATACAAAAACTGATTAATATTGACAAAATGCCAATTAGGGGGAAGTCCCCTGTGCCATAACAGTTTACATTCAGAATCAGTATGTTCCACCCACTTCAGTTCAGTTCATTATATCCCAAAGTTCATTCTAGATGTTTTTATGTGGTGTGTGGATTCTTCAGGCATATTTTCAGCAACTTCTCCAGAAGGATCCACTTTATTGATTCAGGATCTTCTTTTCCTGAAATTTCTCAAAAAAAAATTAAATCTTGGATTAAGGTAATTAAATAATCTCCCCACCCACCAAGGAGCCTGTTGACCACCACCAGAATCACAGTGGGACACATGAATGAGTTATGAGGTATATAAAATATTTTCAAAAGAGAAAGGAAAATAAACCCCCAAATCCCAAAATAAAAGAATAAAAATTAATTCTATATAAAAATATTAAGAAGTACAGAAATGATAAAAATAATATAAAAATATTACATGTATAAAATTCTGAGTAAAATTATAAACCTGTAACAGGTTCTTGAACCACAGAAAGACTCTATTAAAGTGACTTATGTCCCACAAGCCTGTAGGGCAATAGCAACACTATAGCACTTTACATGTTTGCAACTAGGACTACAGAAAATTGCCAAACTATAAGAGAGAAAGGACTAATTTTAGCAGCAAATGAGAAAAACATTCCCTGGTTTGATTTTACCATCACTGTCAAGGATAAAGGGAACCAAGATGATAGCCAACCTGAGTTACTTGACTCAGAATATTGCACATGGAGTGTGGTTCAAGGGAGTCCTGCCTCTTAATATATGTCAAGTGCCACAACCTCAATTCTCACACTAGGTTCAAGTCCTTTCATATTGGTATAGAAGTTCAACAATCCTCCCTGGATTGGTTTTTGTCTTTTTTGACATTGTTCTACTTGGCACTGTATAGTGGCTCTCTTGTTCCCTTCTCCTTGAATCAGACACAATCATTAAACAAAATTGCATAACATTTATCAATAAATGACAGGTTTCTGTAGTCAAAAGCCTTTGAGTATGCAGATTACTAGGGCTAATAGAACCTGTAAATTTATACTGTAAACTTTATCCTTCAAGGCAAAAACACAAAAAAAACAAACAAACATTAATACTGATTTCATGTACTTCAAACATCAGCAATGTTAGGAAAAAAGTAAAGAGGGGAAAAAATCAAATATCCTTTTGCAAACATAAAGAAGAAAAGATAATTTAAAAAATCATAATTTTGCAGTTCATATTTCATGTGATAATGTGTTAAGCAAGCAGAGGCACAACACAAAAGATGTTCATTCAAAATTGAAATTTATATCACTCTTAACTTGGTCAGAATACGCAGTGTGGGTGTATATAATGTTTTCACCAGGTAAAATCTTTTAAAAACAGTAGTACAACAGCTAATACAGATTCTAAGAACTACCAAAAATCCCCCAAATTATGAGAGTCCTTTAGGGATAACTGCAAACAAACCTCTAATTTTTAGCCATGAGAGGTTCCACCAGCTATCATTAAGTTTCACATGAGTCTCTATAGCTACTTTCTATGTGGCATGTAAAAACCTATGAACACATAAATACTTGTCACAAGTTCTACAAATTTAGCCAATCTTTCAACCTCAGAAGAGATATTTTTAACAAAGTCTATTATTACCATCATTCCAAAATTTGGTAGGAGAGAAAACTGAAAAAACTCTGTGTTGTTGATGAAGAATTACAAATACAGGAAATCCATTTCAAAGCTACTAGGCTTTACAGGAAAAAGCATTCCCACTTCCTGGATGAGATTATAACACATAACAGGGTAACTAAGCCACTTGGGAACCTCACTCCCTCTGGGTATGAGACTGTAACTGTGTAACAGAACTGTCTCCATATGTGCCAACCATTTTTACGTGAAGCTGAGGTCTAAAAAGTGAAAATCACTGAAGACATGTCATCCATTACATTTACAATAAATGAAGAGATGGGAAAATGCAACGTAAATGCGCTCTACTTCAGCTACAAATGGACCCTAACCTCTTGTTACAAACAACTCAGAGGCAAGCAAATAAATGATCAGAGGTAGGGACACGTCCAGATATCTAAAAATTATTTCTGAAGACCCATTAAAATCAAATTAAATTATTAGAAAATGAAATTCCCAGAACTTGTATCCAGGTTGAAACCAAATTGAAGAAGTCCATCCATCATCATATATGTGACAATTAACAAAGATAAAAAAAGGGACAAAATGCTGTTTATGGGCTTTAACAGTTTATGGTATTCTTCTACAGAACAATCATAGTCATAGGCGAGGTGCATATTAAGACAATGTAACAGAAAATTTCAATTTTGATAACTTATGAAATAATTGAAAGTAAATAACATACATCTTGTATTTAGAATTGTGTTATGGAGACTTCTTCATTCTGGGGAGGGAAACAAACTATGACAGTTAATGTAAATAGAGCAATGAGGTCTAAAAAGGCTTAAACATTCACCTCCAGACATTTTGAGGATCCTTTCCCTCTCAATTAACATCATTCATCAAAATCCCTTTATCTACACATCTGGGGTCTCCCATAATGAGGGGAGTTCCTTCACTGAGTATAGATGTTTGAGTTTGAGTTTTGATTTCCCTCATTTGAATAACTAATCTTCCTATTTTTATAACTATTCTTGATGCTTCTACTGCTATTTTCCTGATTTCTCTTTTTATAATTCATAATTACAATACCCACTTTCCCACAAAAGTAAAATGTTAGTCCTTGTTTTATGGATTCTTGTATAGAGCTATAATCTTTCCTTGCTTTACCTTTCCAACTGTAATGGTGGATATTTCACATTTTTTTAAGATTGTTGTAATATTGAACAATGGCAGCCAATGGCAGCTGAACTGTGTTGGAGATATATAGAAAAGCTGATGATTTATGTGGGTTTATTTTGTATCCTGCAACTTTGCTAAAGTTGTTGATTATTTCAATTAGCTTTTTGGTTGAATCTTTAGGATTCTTCAAGTAGACCATCATGTCATCCTCAAAGAGTGATAACTTGATCTGCTCCTTGCCTATTTTGATGCCTTCAATTCCTTTATCTTCTCTAATTGCTACTGCTAGTGTTTCTAGTACAATGTCAAATAATAGAGGTGATAATGGGCATCCTTGTTTCACTTCTGATCTTATTGGGAATGCATCTAGTTTATCCCCATTGCAGATGATATTAGCTGATGGTTTTAGATATATACTGTTTATTATTTTTAGGAATGACCCTTCTATTCCTATGCTTTCTAGTGTTTTTAATAGGAATGGGTGTTGTATTTTATCAAAGGCTTTTTCTGCATCCATTGAGATACTTATTTGGTTCTTGCTGGTTTGCTTGTTGATGTGGTCAATTATGTGGATGGTTTTCCTAATATTGAACCAGCCCTGCATCCCTGGTATAAATCCTACTTGATCATGGTGAATGATCCTTCTGATCACTTGCTGGAGTCTTTTTGCTAGTATCCTATTTAAGATTTTTGCATCTATATTCATTAGGGAGATCGGTCTATAGTTTTCTTTCTCTGTTTTTGACCTGTCTGGTTTTGGAATCAGTACCATCTTTGTGTTGTAAACGGAGTTTGGTAGAACTCCCTCTTTGCTTATTATGTCAAATAGTTTGTATAGTATTGGGATTAACTCTTCTCTGAATGTTTGATAGAAGAAATAGTTTTCATAAATAAACCCATATCAGAAAAAGAAATCCAACAGGCCTTGAAAGAACTTCCTAATAAAAATCCCCAGGGCCTGATGGATTCACCAGTGAATTCAAGAGTCATATTTTGGCCAGGTAAAAGATATGTCTATCCATGCCTTACAAAGTTTTTTAGCTTCATTATTTATCATCCAACTCTCCTTTGGTAGATTGGGATCAGTGCAAGAATTAAGAAATTCATGCAAGGGTGTATCAGGAGGAATATTTCCTGATTTCCTTTAATTTTTTGCAGTAGTCTGTATATCCTATTTAAGTTAGTTTGAGTATTGCTAAATGGTCAGCTCAAACAAAGAAAAGTTTTGTTATTAATCATAAATAACAATAAACAACAATGAACAATAAGTATCAATTATAAAAAATAATTATTAGTAATTAATAGGAATGCCTTATAATAGTTATTTAAAATTAATAATTATTGTTATTGATAGTATTATTAATACTATTGTGTTCTAAAATTATTCCTTAATATTACATCTAATTAATTTGATTTAATGTTAGCTTTGTTCAATTTTAGAAATCTAGTTTTAATTTAAATTTAATATTATTAATATTTCCTATTAATAATTCTTTTATTTTATTGTATTCACTTTAATAGCATTATTTTAGATCACTAATAGCAGGAGCAATGGAATTCTTTTTATTTTCCTGCAGTTTCAATTCTCAATGGAAGCTATAAATGTGTGGTGCTATAAATGCATGTAGAGTGGAGGGCACTTGTGGGTAGGCCTTTATCTAAAAGCAATCAGATAAAGGAGGAGAAAGGAAAAAATCATAGCTTTTGATATGCTAAATAGGGCAGGCAGTCTCCAAGGAAAGTTTGAGAAAGAAAATGTAGCTTTTGATATGCTAAAGGGAGGTAAGCTGCAAGGAAAGTTTGAGGGTACGGGAGCAAGATTGGAAAATCCAAAGAGAACTTTCTTGTAAAAATGAAGGTTTCCCTACCCCAGAAGTTCAAAGTTGGGGTGGGGGGCGGGAAGGGGGCTCCTAACCCTAGTCCTAAACCTGGAAGGACCCCCAGGATTAATTTAATGAGTGTCTCCAAGCAGCTCCCTTCAGCGGCAGCCTGGCTGGTGTGGCATGTGGGGAAAGTCAGGTAGACACTGGACTGGGAAAGACCTGTTGGGTTCTAGTGCCCCTTGGTTTAAATAAAATCGGTCCTGTTTGGAATGGGGGAGAGCTCCAATGTGCTGGCCTGTGCTGAACTGAGGAAAGGTAGCAGGCATGGGGAGCCTGTGTCTGATTCAACTGTATCGTTTACCTGGGGAGAGTGCAGAGGCTGGGAAGAAACAGGAGTCTGCTTTTTTCTCACCCAGGAAAATCAGACTGTTAGGGGGCGAGCATGTGGGATCCTGCCCCATCATCTACTGCCCCACTCTCATCCAAAATGGGTTGTGTCAAATGGGGTGGAGTGGGGTTGGGGAGGAAACCACATGGGGAGCATCCTTAACAATTGAGAGGAAAAGGCAGCCGCTTCCCTGCCTGGTTCCAAAAGACCCTCAGTTCTGTTTGGGCAAAAAGCTGGGACTTCTGTCTTTACTGTCCCAGGGAGTCCCTACCTCTAATCCACAGCCTAGAAGGACGCCAAGGATTAATTTAAGGCATGTCTCCTCGCTCAGCACAGTGCCTGGCTGAGCAAAGCAGCAGTACTTGCCAGCAGTTTCGCGAACCTGGGTAAGTCAGGGGTTGGGCTGGGCTGGGTTCCTGTGCTCTGACCAGGACTCACCCTAAACTAAGGTAAAATAATGGTGGAAAAGTGGGAGGGAGTTTTCTCACCAATCCATCCAAAGAGGCACTTTAGATGGTTCTGCTTCTCTTTCTCAATCATTTTCTTATATGCAGGCAAGGCCAGCAACTGAAGGAGTTTCTATTCTTAAGCTTATCTAAGCACTTATTTAAAACATCTCTGAAGAAAATTAAAGGCCCTAAAAGAAAAGATGCCTGACTAATGGTCACCATCTGTAAGAACTGAGATAATATTTCTACCCAGATATATATTTTATAAAGTTTATCAGAAAAGGTAGACAATTATTTCTCTAAGTAACCTGACCATGTGGTGCCTAGCCTGCAAGTCACTTCCTCCTTCCCCCTTTACCTGCCTGCTCTGTTCCTGACTTCTTCCTTCATAATTTTCTTCTCACTTCTCCCTCCTCTCAAGCCTGAAGCCTTGACTTTTATTGACATACAACATGTATAGGGATGCAAACCTGGCTCAAATATGTTATGTCAGGAATGTTTGATGGAAATATCAAGCTACTCTGGAGGGGAAGGGAATGAAATTCCTTGATACATGAGTACCATTAAATTCATGATTGTGAGACTAATTAAATGTCACTTTCCTTCCCCCTATTCCCTGAGATCAGCATCCCATTGTGATAACCTGCCTTTCTACCAGTGTATACCTTAACACTTAACTCTTCCATTTGCTACCATCAATGCTGTTATTTGTTGTGGCATAAGTGTTTTAACTTAAACACATCTAGTTGATCATATTGCCACTTTGACTTAGCAGTTGGCTTATTTTTCTCATAATCACCATCACTCAGAATATGCTTTAATGTGCATGTTGTAGTATCATGGACATTAATACTAGACCCATGGCTTAACGCAGAAATGAGATGCAAACTCCATTCTCAGCCAGTTTCAATCAGAAAGGCAAAGGGCTGGCCCAAATTATTCATGCAGAATCCAACTCATACACAAACTATAATTAATTGAAATGTAAATCTCCACAGAAATTAGAAGACTGGCAGTCACTCAAAAAACATTTATTTATTCATAGACTACTAGATGTCAGGAATTGCACATGATGCTGGAAATACAAAGAAAAGGCAAAGGAGAGGATCTGCTCTCAAGTAGCTTACAGTCTAATGGAAGAAATAACATGCAAACATTCTAATACAAGTTATTTTGGACATAATTGACTGAGAGAAGGGAGTAGAAGCAAGGAAGATGAGGAAATCTTTCCTTTAGTGGGGGGATTTTAACTAACCCTTAGACAAAGTCAGGGAAGTGAAAAAGTAGAGAGGAGGTGAAAAAGCATTACATACCAATGGAGGTCAGGCATTGGAATATGTCCGGAATTGTTGGTGTCTTGTTTAAAGAACAACAAGGGATTCTTTATGACTGGATTAGAATTCATTGTGAAGGAGACCATGAGTTAGTTGTAAAAAAAAAAATAGGGAGTATGCAGATTATGAAGATTATGTATCAACAAACAGATTTTTATTTGACCCTGGAGGTGGTAGAGAATCACTGAAATTTATTGAGTATGTATTTAAACTGGAAAAGCACACTTACAGATTGAGGAGAAGATAGAGTAGAATGGAGAGAAAACTGTATCAAAAAGTTTATTGTAATAATTCATGTACAAGATAATAAGGGTTAAAGCAAAGTGGTGGCAATATCAGAGAAAAAAAAGGAGGACATATTTGAAAGATATGGCAAATGTGAAATCAAAGGCAAAATTTTATATATGAAAGAGTCAGGAGGTAAGGATGATACCAAGGTTTTGAGTCTTGACAACTAGGAGGATGGTGATAATCTCAACAGTCATAAGGAATTTAGATAGAGTGGTGTTTGGATTTCCTTGAATCTTACCCTCCCCTGTTGGTTCTGCTCTTTTCCCTTTTTCCCCATAGAAATGTTTAAGAGCTAAGCATTTTTTCTGTTGTTTGCCCATTTCCCCAGTAGTTTTTTACCCTTTTGGATTGGGAATTCTGCAAGCAGTTTGCTGATTCTGTCTCTTCTGCTAGCTTGCAGGGGTTGGCACTGTGAATTATGCAGCAGAAATTCACAAAGCCAAGTGGTATGAAGTTCTGAACCTCACTATGTGTTGGGGCCAGAGCCTGGGACTTTGAAGGGTGGGTCTGAGGAACTCATTCATAATTGTAGTTGAGGTCCCTCAATCTCAAAGTTGGCTTGTGTCTAGGTTAGGAATCTGGTGCAGTAGATGAGGGGGTTGATCAGGTAGCATTCCTATGTGTGCAACTTTGCTTCCCTTTCCCCGTTATCCTGTTAAAATCACCTCTCACTGCATACCTTTCAAGTTGTGCTCAGTGGGATAAACCCCAACTCTGTCTTGATGATCGATTTTGATTCCTGTCATTTTGAAGAACTTTTTAAAAATTAGTTTGGAAGGATAATCAGAGTGATTCTGGCTTTCGTTGCTACTAAGTTGCCATCTTCTAGGGTGAGTGTTTGGGAAGAAACATGACTTCTGATTTGGAGAATTGTGAGCATCTTTGTCACTATAATAGCTTTTAGTGGTGGGATTCTTTTGTTGTTTGTTTAGTCATCCACAATACTTAATGCTAGAGATGGGGCCTCCACACTTCTGGAGGTAAAATCTGGGCTGATCCTATTTTTTCTTACTTGGGCTTTTGAGTTTTGAATCATTCAAGAATTTCAGAGACAACTCATTCTAGGAACTCACAAGCTTTCAGTTCTAATAAAGTTTTCTGTTCTAGGCAAAATATTGATTTCTTCCCTTTTACCCACCCACAGCCAAGACTGAACTCTTTATGCTCCTTGCTTATGATTTGCTTTGAGCAGTAGTAGACTACTTCTAGACTTAACCACTACCAGTTATTTTAGAATATCTGCTTCCTTAGAGTAACCGAACAGCAAGCTCCTTTTTCATTTTATATCCCTGACCTGATTATACTGCTGCAGGGTTCAGATTGGATCAGGAACTTGAACTGAAACCCCACTCTTTGGATTCAAGTCACATCCCTACTGTTAGTTAATTTTCCTCTTTTTTAGGTATACTGGTCAGAGCCCACAACGTCTTCTCATACCTGATTCCCTAACAAAGTCGTTCTCCGTTTTTCCTGGATTTGTGACCTACAAATATGTAGATACCATCTGACAACTGTTCCCCTTGAAGTTCCTCAGCATAAATGCTAAGAGAGTTCTACTATAAGTCAGGTATCTCCTCTTGCTCTGGCATTCAGCCTTTCCCTGAACCCTCAGTTAGCTATTTCTCCTTGGCAGATCCCATTGCCAATATTTGCAGACCTCTCTGTCTCCTGATTAAATCTGAGATGAAAAAAAAAAAACTCCTGGTGAATTTTAATTGGATTTACCCCTTTGAGATTAAGTCAGATATATTTTCTAAATCTGTTGTGAGGAGTTTGGAGAAGGTAGGAAAGTCAATATACTGCTTCTGTTTACTCACATTGTATTATCTCTTAAGGCCTACACTGTCCTCTTCTTTTTTGATCAGATTGCTTAAACATTTATCAGTTTTCCTAGTCATTTCAGACAATCAGTTATTAACATTTTCTATCATTTGAATTTTTCCAGTTTATTCCCTATCCTCTAATTTTAAACATCACTTCTTTAGTTTATTTTAGTTATTTTCTATTTTCTTATTTATTTATTTTTAGGTATATTCAGTTCATTAATCCTATATTTTGACATTTTCTTAATATATGTTTTAAAACACATAATTTCCCCCTAAGGAGTAGTATTTTTTCATCTTTGTAATTTTGCCATTTTTATTTATTATACTTTCTTGTATTTAATTATTATTTACATATATTGCTCTTTAAAACATTCATTATTTAGGATTTCATTTAAAGTTATTTTTGTTGAGCTGTGATTTGAAAATGATGTTTAATATTCCTATAATTTATAATTTTTTGCAATATTTCCATGATCTAATGCATTGTTAGTTTTCGTAAAAGTTTGATTTAATACAAATAAATAAATAAGTTCTCTAATAGTCATATTTGGAATATCTTTTAATTTTAATTTTATCAATAATTTCTTCAACTGTATATATTTCTCCCTTTTTTTTATTCATCCAAAATTGAGAAATGGATCTTCAAGTCTACTCCCTGTATTTTGCATTTCCCTGTAACTTGGTTAAGTTTTACAATATGAATTTAGATATTAAGGCATTTTGATCATATAGGTTCAATACTGATATTGGTTTATTATCTGTTTCATTTTAGCAAATATAGTTTTTTTTCCTTCTATATTGTATATTTTTGTCTTACCTTAATCAGTTAGAATGGTAACAATTCCTGATTTTTTATGTTAACCCCTAGAAGAAAATTACTTTTTGCCTCTCCATTTATTCTGCATATATTTATTTTGAAGAGTTTCTTATAAGCAGGAGATTATAGGATTTTGTTTTCTTCTCCAATGTCACTTTTTTGTTTCATTGAATCATTTAATCTATCTACACTTAGAGTTTTGAGAGTAAGGTTTATATTTTCTCCATTTGGTTTCTAATATGCCTAATATACCGTCTGTTCCTTTTTCTCTTTTAACGATAATCATTTATTGATTCAGGAAATTTTGCTTAATATATCTTATTGAACACTAATTATAGAAGCTCTCTTCTTCCTCTAACATAAAAGGCCTACTTTCCAATTTCTCATCCTTTCCCTCTCTTTACCAATACTATTAATTATTTTTCCTTATAACTAGTTATTTAATACTTCCCCTCTTTTTTCTCTCAGTTAAATAGTTAGATAAAATTCTTTCTTTCACTCTCTACAACATACTTTTAATTGTTAAGCATTTTAAATGTAGACTCTAAATGATCAATTTAGTGAATCTATCAATAATATGGAAATAGGTTGTGAAAAACCCATTGGAATTGGGCATCCGCTGCCAGGAAGGGAAGGTAAGCTGGGGGGACTTGAGGGAAAGAACATGAATTATGTAACAATGGCAAAATATTCTAAATTGATTAATTAATTTTTTTCAATAAAACAAAGGAATGGAATCTCTCTATAGCCACTGGAGCTGAAAGAATGAGATGAAAGGTACTGTTAAATAAACATGAGCCATCATCAAGTGGAATTTTTTAATCCCTTTTATAGGAGTGGCTAAATAACTTATGGGCAAAAGGGGCTTTGGATAGATTCCTCCTTTAAGAGTTAGAAGAGTAAGTTTCTAATTCTGGCCTTTCTAGAAACTAAGTATGACTTTGTAGAAATCACTGTCATTTCCTTTCTTTGGGGATATTAGATTCTTAATAAAATGAGGTTTTTAACTTTTGAAAGAAAGGTTTGTATATTTTTTCCTAAAATAAGAATGTATTACCCTTGTTCAACTCATTTATTTTCACTTCTTTTGGTTTTTTATTATTTAATGAATAAACATTTATTCCCTATTTAATCTCTGTTTTCTCCAGGTTTCCTTGATAGTCTCTTCCAGTGCTCCTCTTAATTGTCTGACCATCTTCATCTTTTTTTTTTGCTCCATATTTATTTAAGTCATCTCTAATCACCTTGACCATCCCACAAGACTTTGTCATAGGCCCTCTTATTTTCATTCTACATTTTATACATAACCTCATGAGCTACAAGTAATTCAATTATCATGTCTTAGATGATGATTCTCAGAGCGACTTCTCCACCTTTTCCCTAACATCAACATTCAAATCCCCTTCTATTAGATATCTTCAACTCTATGTCACATAGACATCTTAAACTCAACTGAACTTTTTTTCTCTCAAATAATTCTGCTTTTTCTTCCTATTACTATTGAGGATATCACCATCAAACAAATTAGCCAACATTACAACTGAGCATTAGATTTCACCTCCCTCTCACCTCCTATATCCAATAATGTGATTTAATTTTTAGATTTTATTTTGTTAAAGTATTTTGCCAATTCCCCCTTTTCTTCTCTGAAAAGCAGGTATATACATCATATCATGCATGTATTGTAAGAGCCTCCTCATTAGTTTCTCTGCCTCAAGACTTTTACTACTCTAGTTCATCATCCACTCAACTATCCAATTTATATTCTTAAAGGACAGGTCTGATCATGTTATCCCGCTATTCAATAAATTCCATTTCCTTCTTATCACATTTAAAATCAAATACAGAATCCTCGAAGTGGCATTCAATGTATTTCAAAACTGAAGCCATTCTGACCTTTCCAGATTGCTAAAACCTTTACTCCTCTGCCTTTACAAATGACACTGCACTTTTGCTGTTTCTCTCAAAAGATACTATATTTCTAAATCATATTCTTTACCCTGACACTACCTGGCTACCCATTCCCTTGAATTCACATCTTTTTTTTACATATATTCTATGTCTTCTCTCAGAATTCAAGAGAAATCCCACTCTCCACAATAGGCCATTTCCAGTACCATGAAAATATTCCTATTAAGTTTATGTCGTATTTACACTTTTTATTGTACGTAATTCTATATTTGCTTCAATGTCTTTTTTGCCATTAAAATGTGAGCTTCTTTGGTTCAGAAATGATATTTTTGTCTTTCTTTTTTTTACTATCATTTAACAAAATAACTTGCACTTGTTGATCATTTTATTGCATATTATACTATTTTATGTTATTCACAAAAACCAGGAATTATACTTAGGACTTAATTAATTCATATGTTCTTAGCACAAAATCATGTAGCCTCTGTAGCAGTGATATCATATTTCTAGTTAAAGACTTTCATTTCACAAAGGAGGATATTGTGGCATATAATGGTGATATAACTTACAAAGATGAGTTATCTAGTAAGAGTAAACTGAAAGTAGCCTGAGCCCTCATGATGATCATTTTCACACTGAGGGGTGAAAGAGAAAGATACGTCATTTACAATCTAGATATGAGACAATAAATTCTTTCAAATATGGTTTAATAAAATTCCATGTTTATAATCTATATTATTTCTTTGACTGGAAAACCATAACACATGAAGTATTGAGGGGAGATTAGAATCAATAATTGACTAATGTATTCATGAAATCCTTGTGAAGCCTCTTCTCCTTCCCAGGTATAAAATGAAGTTTTCCAATACGATTATCACTGCCAATCAGCAATAAGGGAGAGAGGGCAGGGTAACATCCACCAAAAAAGGCTCCAATTGTTTCCACCTCAACTTTATTTTCAACACTATATGCCACATATAAGGTGCAACAGTTGTTGATCCAGTAGAATAAAACAAAACAGCTCACAAGCAAGAGAATGGTCTGAGTGGCCTTGATTTCAGGGAAGGATCTATAGGAATGGCTATTGCTATAAATGTGCTGCACTTGCTTGCTATGTCTATAGAGGAGAAGCACCATGTGGGTACTGGACAATGCCATAAGCAAATGATAGATGAAGTCATGAAGAGTCATACCAAACAAAAATGCAGCTGTAGATTCGTTCTCATTTAATGATCTTACCATGAAAATATGTGATATATACTCATACCTGGAAATATTGTCATTTTTTATTGCTTCACTGTGTTCAATGACCCTGATATAGATCAATGCATTTGTTACACAGAAAAAGAGGAAACAATGTAAAATGTATTTGGGGGCTTTGACTTTGATCCTTGCCCACACAGAGTTGTTGGGACTGATGATGATGGCCTGGAACATGCTCAGAAGGCTTGTTGTGCATACAGAAAATCCCCGTGAAATTCTATAAATGTACATGACTACTTTACACCCCAAATCATTCAAAAGATTTCTCATCCCAAAACAAAACATGATTTCTGGAATGCCTCTGGTAAAAAGTGTTGCCATATTGGCCACAGTCAAATGAACAAGAATCAAATCCATGGGCTTCTTTTCTTGAGGCTTTTTGAAGGCGATACAAACATAAAGGACAAGCAGCAATGAATTCCCTACAATACCAATGACACATTGTAAAAAGAAGGCCACACCAAAGATCAGCTCACTAGATATCATTTGTCTTCAAGGAGTCAGTAAATCTGATACCCCAAAGAATTGAAGAGCCTAAAAAGGGGAAGAAATAGACAACATAAAATGAAAGTAATGAGTTTGCATGACTTTCACAAACATCCCTTTTATGTCCCATTTCTTCCAGCTGTTTGAATATTGAAAATTGATTGAATTCCATGTCGATGGTTAATAAGACCATAGATCTATATATAGATAATAAAACAATTACAAGGTATTATGATTCCCTCTCTTTGTAAATTAGAAATCTGAAATATAATGTAATAAATTTACTTGATAAATGTTACCAGAAGAACAGAGTAGTGCATGTCTTTTTTCTTTTCAATACACGATTCTACTTTAATTTTTCTTCTGGAAAAATACATTTCATATCTGTTGGAATCCACTGACTTCCGCAGGTAATAGTTGCATACTATTTAACATTTATAACACATCAAGGGGAGGCAACTGGGTATCTCAGTGGATTGAGAGCCAAGCCTATAGATGTGAGGTCCTAGGTTCAAATCTGGCCTCAGAAACTTTCCAAGTGTGTGACCCTGGGCAAGTCACTTGACCCCATTTGCCTAGCCCTAACAATTTTCTCCCTTGGAAATAATAAACAGTATTGATTCCAAGATGGCAGGTAAGGGTTTAAAAAAAAAATCAAAGATTCCCTTGACAAAAAAAAAATCAAAGCCCATAGTGATAATACTTTGCAAGGTTATGACACAGAGCCTCGCCACAGGGAAAAAAAAGTTACTAAATTTTAATTTCTTTCTGGACTTCCAATTTGCTCACAATTGTTTTTTCTCTCTACATGAGGTCCTCCAATTGGTTAATTGTGCCTATCTTTATTGTGGACATAATTACCTTGTAATACTTTCATATATCAAATGCTTTCATCAGGATTTTTATTTCGACCAGACTATCCTGAAATCCTTCTATGATGTCACTTGTGTGTTTTTGGTGATGATAGTGGTTTTATATATATGATCATAATTTTCTCTCAGAAAAGTTGAGAGCAATGTTTATTGTGGAACTCAATAAAATATGAGGGTGCATTAAATTGGAAAGATCAAGTTTAATTTTATTATTTTTATTTAGTTTAGTTTTATTGAAAATTATGTATATGTAGTGACTATCCTATTCTAATACATTTCTTTATTATGTTTTGCAAAAATTCAGCACAAAAAAATTATAATTTTATATATATAATTGGTGATAAAAATATCTCCATGTATCAGCACTTGATATAAAACTCAATTTCATATCCTCATTCATTCTTTGAAATGATATTGTCTGATTTTTTTAAATATTACTTAAAATTTTGAAAAGTACTGTAATGTTACTACTTCCCAGAAAGTCTTTCAAATTCATTATCGTGCTAAGTAGTCATTAGAATAATAGAATTTTTGACATTAATTTTTTAATCTAGTTATTCCATCTATAATCATTTTCAAATGCCTCCAAAGTGATATATTATGGATTTAGAAAAATCAAAATATAATCCATATGCTCAAGCATTTTATGATCTAATAGAAAACACCTTATAAAAAAACAATGTATAAGCAAACTGGATGCCAGAGAAGATTCAGAGTTGGAAGATGGAGTATCCTATTCACAAAACAAAAAGAAAAGTGTCACTGGACCAGAGAGTGCCTAGGGAAGACAGTTATAAGTTATAAGAATACTAGAAAGGTTTGGTCAAATAGATTATGAAAAGTATTAAAAACCCTGGTGATAGAAATCTACTGAACTTTATTGAGTAGGGGAGTGACTTGGTCAGACTTACACTATGTAAGATTGCTTTGTTAATTGAGTAGATCAAGGACTTGAAGTGGGAAGAGATTTGAGGTATGGAAACTAACTAGATGGCTATTGAAATAGTCCAGGAAGGAGCTGATGACCAAGATTTTAGCAGTGTCAGAAGAGAAAGAGTTTATTAATTTGAGATTATTAATACAGAGTTTAAGATGGTAGACTACAGAGCAGAAGAGAGGATTGACCTAAATAATGAGATTTGAGAATCATTTACATACAGATGACAAATGAATAACTGGAAATGGATACAATCAACAAGTGAATAACACAAAGGGTCAAGAGTAAAGGTAGGGTCCAGGACAGAGACCAATTGACTGCCCAAAATGAAAGGGCATGACTTGAATAAATATTCAGCAATAGCCTATCCAGGAGTAATTAGCATAAACTTGGGAAAGATCCAAAGAGAGCAGCAACATGAAAACCTAGAAAGAAGTGTATCAAGTAGTTGATTAATAGTGTCAGAGGCTGGAAAGAGATCAAGAAAGAGGAGGACTGAAAAATAAAGACCATTCTATTTTTTTGGAAATTAAGAGATTGTTAATAACTTTGTGGAGAGCAAGGTTCAATGATTGATGGAGTCAGAAGCCAGACTATGGAGCATTAAAAACAGAGGGAGAGGAGAGGCAAGAAGGCACATTTAGTCAAAAATGGGAAAAGAGACAAAGAACAAAAGCTAAAGGGATCTTTACTTTTGGAGATGTATAAGAAGTGATTGGGAATTGAGTTAGGAGAAAGTTAATTAAATGAACAGTGTGCTCAGAACTTTAGGTGAGTACATAGATGAGGATAAAGGAAGATTAGATTCCTCTCTCTTTGTAATCTTTCCATATTACCTGTGATGTGGAAGAATACTATGTGTGACAGAACACATGCCAATTAAAAATGATATACTTTGCTTTTCTGTGTTTAGAGGTACTAATGTGGCCTAGAAGAATGTTTAGAGACAATTACTCGGAAAAAAAAAAACCAAACACATTTCAAATGGATAAACAGAGGGTTTTATTTAATGCAAAATAAGTTAATATTCACAAAATAAACTGATAGACATAGTTGCCCTTTTTGGTGGGTGAAAGATAGGGAAAGAAGCAAAAAAGGAAAGAATTAGAACTCATCAGATTACCAGTATGAAAAGAGGAAAGTGAATGGTAGAGGAATGTGAGGTTATCAATATTGATAGAGCAAATGAGTCAAAAATATAAGACATAGTCAAGGGGGAAATGAAATAAGAAAAGTAGTCTAGAAAGAAGAGTCATTAAAAGAAGTAATGGCGTATGTGAAAAAGAGAAATGTTAAAACATGGAAATAGAGTGGCTTCAGGTTGGTTTCATTTGGTGAATTGTTAAGGTTAGGTAAGGCAAGAACTGGAATAACAATGACAGTAAAAATGATTCAATTAAATTGAACCCTGTGATTAAAGCATTTACCCTGTTTCGAGAACTATACAGGGAATTAAAAATAATGGCAATGGGAAAAATAAAGAATTCAAAAATGTTAGTGAAAATAAGAGATACAAAGTATTGACTAGTAAAATGTTGATAAGAAGGCATGTTTAAAGAAACAAATGGAAAAATATGGAAAAGGAAAATAGCATATTAGATAGGAGATATGAAAATATGTTCAGGAAAAGGTGAGGAGGAAAAAGAAAAAATGAAAAAATAAATGATTTTAAATCAAAATGAAGAGGCAAAAAGTGAAGAGAAATGAGACAGCATAAATTTTTATTAAAACCTGTTATCTTCTTTAATACAGAAGATTACCAAAAATTATTTTTAATCATAGAAAATTGGAAGGAAAATCACAACTTGAACCTCACAAAATTAATTAAAATGTAATATTTGGCAATGAAAAAAGTGAATAGTAAGAAAAAAATCGAGGAAAGGAAAAAGGCTAAAGAATAAAGGAATGATAAGACACGGCTCAGGTGCTTGAAAATGATATTATTAATTAAAGAAAGCCTACATTTGACTTCTATGCTAATGAAAGATTACAGGAACAACTATTATCTTTAAGCTTTCAATATTTTATGGAAGGTGGGGCAACTGGGTGGCTCAGTGAATTGAGAGTCACGCCTAGAGACAGGAGATCCTAGGTTCAAATCTGTCCTCAGATATTTCTCAGGTGTGTGACCCTGGGCAAGTCACTTGATCCCCATTGCCTAGCCCGTACCACTCTTCGGCCTTGGAACCAATACATAGTATTGGCTCCAAGATGGAAGATAATGGTTTTATATATATATATTTTTTAAATTGGAACAAGAGCAATATTTTGGGAGAAAAATTCCATCAGAATAAACATATTTGATAATTAAAACACTTCAAGAACAGCTGGATGAGTTAATCTGAGGTTCCCAACTTCCTTTTCAGGCAATCATTAATACAGCATAAGAAGAGAGATGAGATAAACTAGCACAGCAACACAATGGAAAATCAGAATATATTCCTGTCTCATGCTCTGTTCTCTTAATGTGAGACATAAAGTGATTGCATAAGATAATTCTATCATGTAAATTAGATAATATAAACTACAGTTTGGAAAAATCTGTACTTCTTAGAAATGCATAGTAAAATAAGAGGACTATACTAAGAGCCAAAGAACTTGGATTTTATTCATACCTCTACTGAAATCTAGTGATGTGATTGTGGGCTAGTTATTTTTCCATTCTTGGTATTATTTTTTTTCACCTGTTAAATGGAAAAGCAATTATCTATTAATTTTCTCTTTTTACATGCTAACTGAATATTTTAAAGTACAAATTAGTCTGACCTGAAATAGGATATCACAATATTTCAAGTAGTGCATAAAACCTTTTAGAAGGTATGTCAAATGGAATAGATTTTAATATGCACTGAGTTAACAAACACAATTTAGAAAATGAAAGAATTATACTGATTACTGGATATATTGAAAATACTGTTGTGAGGGAGAGGGGATTATGAAGAAAAAATCCTTAAACTTAAGTATAACAAGGAGAAAAGAATTAAACAAAATATAAAGAAAAAGAGTGGGGGGTGGGGGATAAGAGGAAGTCAACATAGTAATAGTAATATTTCCTGGCATTAGACAAGGAGTGTGGCAGCATCAGGAAAAGGAGTGGAAACACAGAGAAAAACTTTAAAATAGAAGGAAATAGTTGAAGAAAACAAAGAAAAAGAAACAGAAGAAGAAAAATTGAAAAATTCTAAGTGTTAATTTGCAGGGGAGAGACTGTTTTGATGGGGAAAAGTGAAAAAAAAAATTTTTTAGCCTAAAAGAGATATAGATTTGAAGAGATAATAATTACTCTTTGGGAAAAAAGTGGGGAAACATTTAAAGATACACCCAAATATAGAGAGTTTAAAAAAGATTAAAAAAGTGAAAAAATAATATAGAAAACATGAATACACACATATATGCATATATATATATAAATTATTTTAAAATACATTTTATTGATATATTTAAAATATTAGAGTAAAAAGAAATTAAGATTATATTTACTCCATTTTGAAAGATTACAACTTCATATATAATATGTATTTACATATGGGAGAAAATGTGAGAAATGGAAACATTAGAAAAGAAAAAGAATGTATTTATTATATAAAAACATCTGTATAGCAGTGAAAAGAACAGAATAAAATGAGATTCTTAAGGAACTCTTCCCTATTCTTTCTCTATCTCAGAGCCCAGGAATTAAGAACCACTTACTGAATCCTTGTGGACTCCTTGGTATTCGTGGTAGACAACAACAGCCAGTGGTGGAGACAGGAACAGCTAGCACTCAAGATATAAGGACCTTAGTGCTCTCATAGTGAGGTCTCCCGCAGTCTAGGTCTGGGTGCCAAATCATATAGAAGTGAACTCTATGAGTTCATCTTTTAATAGGTCTGTGATTATCATCACCTGCAAAAGCTTTGACACTGTCAGCATTGGGAATTTCCAACCTGTTCCCAACAATAACAAATGCATCTAATATGTGAAAATCATCTCTATCACAATTAATTGCAATTATGCATTTCAAATGGAAAATTGCTCTCTGAGAAATGAGTTTTGAGGCTTAAATACCTTAACTGAAGAGTTTGATTTTAACTAGGGAAAATGAAGTTGATAGGAAAGAAGAGACACAACCATTTCTCACTTTTCTTACTCTTTGGAGATATTGTGCTGTCAATTATTATCCATTTACATCAAATGAGGAAAAATTGTATTCCTAAAAGAATGATGAGAAAACTATTCATCCCTAGTTCTGATCTTTCTCATAAATATACATCCTCTATGACAGGGAAAAAGAAATAAAATTGGACAATATTTTAAATCTATTGCAGTCAAACCCCTTCATTTTAGAGATGAAAAAACTAAGACTAAATGAAGATAAGTGATATGCCTAAGGTCACACTAGTAAGAATCATCAGAAGCAGGATTGGAACTCAAGTTCTTTTGCTCCTAAGACAATTGTGGAGGAAGGGTCAACAGATTATTCTGAGCTGTGCTTGGCCAATCCATCCTATTCCCACACATTTTACTGAGCAAACTGGAGGATAAGTTATCAGTATGAGTTCTGATGTCTTATCAATAATATGGGTTACCTTTTGATATAGGGCCTCTGTTTTATCCAAACTATTCAATATATCATTAGTATAGTTGTGTATGTCTATTCTCATAAGAAAGGAAGCCCTTTTGAATCTTCTATTCATGATAATATGGAAAGAAAAGGGAGAATTTAAGTAGTGCTGGATGAATGTTCCATATATGGTGAATTCCTTTCAATGTGAATACAAAGTAATTCTGAATAATCTCAGTCACAGGAATAGACTGATAATGATTGGTGAAGTCACTAACTTGTAACATGGACCACATAGTATCAGTTACAGGCAATTGTATTTATGATCGTTTGATATTAAGGTTGTTTAGTGCAAGAAAATTTGGGTAAGGGAAGTTTTAGGGTTTTACAATAAATTCAGTACAATAAATGTATGAACAAAACCATTACAAAGAAATTTGAAGCTTAATGATAATACTACTTACTCTTGCTAAGTTAAACTTATACAATTTAAACTTTACTCTCTGCAAATGAAGCTCAAGTCTATTCCTGAGTATAACTGTCTATGCTAGGCTTAACTTAACTTACTCTTGTTCTATTCCTTATTAATTATAACTATTTTCTAAATCCCTAGCCTAATCTATAATCTAATTTTATGTACAACATATATACATGCTATACTAAATATTTACAGACTCTATCACTGTTACTAACCTAAATATAGCATATATTTTATAGAGATTATTTACATATAATACAATAATATACATAGTTCCCTAATCTTGATGTCAGTCAAATAGAAATATCTGTTGATCTTTCTATTTGCCCAAGATCTTATGGAACTAACTATATGCATATTTATAATTTGTATAAATATCATTTCAGACACTCTTTTATTTACATGAGATCTCCCAATATATGCCAGTTTGTGATTTTGTGTTTTGCGTCTAATACTGTTGTGTGGAACGAATACTTATCAAGTTTATTCAGATTTCCACTTCTCATGTTGACTGATAGATCTCTTCTTTCTTCCACATTATATAGTGTTGCATGCTATTTCCCAAATATGTGAAATTAATTTTGTTTCATGATTTCACCACACTCTGTCTTACATATAAGTTCTGCTTTCCATCTGTCCTCTTTTTATTAAACAAATTTACAAACTTCAGTCTTAGCTGTCCATTTCAGCTTTTTTTCTTTGTTTCTTTTCACTAGCAGCTTTTCTTGATGCTTTTCCTCTGGGATGCTTTAAAATCTATTCCTCTAGGATGCTTTTAAAACCTCTGAACTAGAAATTTGTCTTCTTCTCATCACTCTGGTATGCTTGACTTCTGGGATGTCTCTGTTTCAAACATTATGTGTTACTATTGTTTCTTTGCGGAGTATTTTTTGATGTTAATCAGTGTTTGTTTTCATTTCTCCGTACTACCTTTTGTCTAATTATCTTCTTCTGTTATGTCTGTTACAGTGATGTTGGATTTTTCTATTTTTATGTGAGAACAGTGGAACCTTTAGTCTTTCCCAGAAATTTTTATAGATGTTGGGTAGTAAGCAAAACTTCATGTGGACCAGTCCATTTTATGTCTATAGCCAATTTCCTATTGAAAATTTTTATGTATATTTTATCTCCTGGTTTGATATTGTGGGAAATTGTAATCCAGGGATGCTGTTTTTTGTATCAAACCCATTTCATGCAACTCTGATGTTCTTGTTTGTAAAGCTTGTATATGTTTTGTTAATTGACAATCTGGTTTGTGAGAAGTTCTAAGTCAGATAAAGGAAGGTGTGATGGGATCATTAAGTTGTTTACTTCTTCCTCTGTTTGTTTTCTTATTTTTTTAAACTCTTCATATTCTTTTATTCACCAATCTTTCAACAGAGCATACCCAAATGTTTTTGTCAGCCTTCTTTACAGAAGCAAAAACAAACAAATCCCAAAACAAAGGAAGGACCTATTGATAGTGGAATGGTGGACCAGATTGTGGTATGTAAATGTAATGGAAAATTATTGCACCATGATAAATGATGAAAGAAATTCATGAAACATTGGAAGACTTGTAGGAACTGATACAAAGGGAAGAACATAGAATCAGGAAACAAAATATGTGATATCAACAGCAATGTAAATAAAATTTTAAAAATATCAAGACATCTGAATTTATATTTAAATAGAAGGATAATTTTGGTTCCAGGGGACAAATAATAAAAACATGGTGATACTCTTGGTAAAAACGTAGAGAATCACAGGTATAGAATATTACATATATCCTCAAAGTTGGCCACTGCACTATTTAGTTTTGTTTAATATTTTTTCACAACAATGATCCTGATGATGATGGAGATGATATAATGATTATGATGATGGTATCTGAGTTTTATTTAGTGCTTTAATTGTATATATATGTATATATATATAAGTATATATATATATATATATATATATTACCTTATTAGTTTCAACTTTCTTTGAGTTACATGTTTACCCATAATTATTTTTGTATTTGGCACTAGAGACTATATATTCTAATTGGTGGGAGAGGAAAGGAATGTTTTTTTTTATTTTACAATATTTTATTTGATCATTTATAAGCATTATTAGTTCAAGACAAAGATCATTTTCTTTTCCTCACCCACATCCCCCATAGCCGACGTGTGATTCCACTGGGTATCACATGTGTTCTTGATTCAAACCCATTGTCATATTGTTAATATTTGCATTAGAGTTTCATTTAGAGTCTCTCCTCTGTCACATTCCCCTCAACCGCTGTAGTCAGGCAGTTCCTTTTCCTTGGTGTTTCTACTCCCACAGTTTATCCTCTGCTTATGAAGAGTGTTTTTTCTCCTAGATCCCTGCAGATTGCTCAGGGACATTACACCACCCCTAATGGAGAACTCCATTACTTTCCATTATACCACAGTGTATTAGTCTCTGTGTACAATGTTCTCCTGGATCTGCTCCTTTCTCTCTGCATCACTTCCTGGAGGTCATTCCAGTCTCCATGGAATTCCTCTACTTTATTATTCCTTTTAGCACAATAGTATTCCATCACCAACATATACCACAATTTGTTCAGCCATTCCCCAATTGATGGGCATCCCCTCATTTTCCAATTTTTGGCCACCACAAAGAGTGCAGCTATGAATATTCTTGTACAAGTCTTTTTTCCTTATTATCTCCTTGGGGTACAAACCAAGCAGTGCTATAGCTGGATCAAAGGGCAGACAGTCTTTTATCACCCTTTGGGCATAGTTCCAAATTGCCCTCCAGAATGGCTGGATCAATTCACAACTTCACCAGCATTGAATTGGTGTCCACACTTTGCCACATCCTCCAGCAATCATTATTTTCCATAGCTGTCATGTTAGCCAATCTGCTAGGTGTGAGGTAATACCTCAGAGTTGTTTTGATTTGCATCTCTCTTATTATAAGAGATGTAGAGCACTTTTTCATGTGCTTATTAATAGTTTTGATTTCTTTGGCTGCAAACTGCCTGTTCATGTCCCTTGCTCAATTGTCAATTGGAGAATGGCTTGATTTTTTGTACAATTGATTTAGTTCTTTATAAATTTGAGTAATTAACCCTTTGTCAGAAGTTTTTATGAAGATTGCTTCCCAATTTGTTGCTACCCTTCTGATTCTGGTTACATTGGTTTTGTTTGTACAAAAACTTTTTAATTTGATGTATTCCAGATTATTTATTTTGCATTTTGTAACTCTTTCTAAGTCTTGCTTGGTTTTGAAGTCTTTCCCTTCCCAAAGGTCTGACATGTATGCTATTCAGTGTTCTCCTAATTTTCTTATAGATTGCTTCTTTATGTTCAAGTCATTCACCCATTTTGAATTTATCTTGGTGTTGGGTGTGAGGTGTTGATCTAAACCTAATCTTTCCCACACTGTCCTCCAATTTTCCCAGCAGTTTTTATGAAATAGTGGATTTTTTTTTCCCAAAAGCTGGGGTCCTTGGGCTTGTCATATACTGTCTTGCTGAGGTTGCTTGCCCCCAGTCTATTCCACTGATCCTCCTTTTTGTCTTTTAGTAAGTACCAGATTGTTTTGCTGACTGCTGCTTTATAATGTAGTCTGAGATCTGGGACTGCAAGGCCCCTTTCCTTGGTATTTTTTTTTTCATTATTTCCCTGGATATCTTTGATTTTTTGTTCTTCCAAATGAACTTTGTTATGGTTTTTTCTAAATCAGTAAAAAAAATTTCTGAAAGTTCCATGGGTATGGCATTAAATAGATAAATGAGTTTGGGTAGAATGTTCATTTTTATTATATTGACTCATCCTACCCATGAGCAGTTAATATTTTGCCAATTGCTCAAGTCTAGTTTTAGTTGTGTGGAGAGTGTTTTGTAGTTTTGTTCATATAGTTCCTGTGTTTGTCTCGGGAGATAGATTCCTAAGTATTTTATTCTGTCTAAGGTAATTTTGAATGAGATTTCTCTTTCTAGTTCTTGCTGCTGAGCTGTGTTGGAAATATATAGAAATGCTGATGATTTATGTGGGTTTATTTTGTATCATGCAACTTTGCTAAAGTTGTTGATTATTTCGATTAGCTTTTTGGTTGAATCTCTAGGATTCTTTAAGTAGACCATCATGTCATGTGCAAAGAGCGATAACTTGGTCTCCTCCTTGCCTATTTTAATGCCTTCAATTTCTTTTTCTTCTCTAATTGCTACTGCTATTGTTTCTAATACAATGTCAAATAATAGAGGTGATAATGGGCATCCTTGTTTCACTCCTGATCTTAATGGGAATGGATTTAATTTATCCCCATTGCAGATGATATTAGTTGATGGTTTTAGATATATACTGTTTATTAATTTTAGGAACGACCCTTCTATTCCTATGCTTTCTAGTGTTTTTAGTAGCAATGGGTGTTGTATTTTATCAAAGGTTTTTTCTGCATCTATTGAGATAATCATGTGGTTCTTGTTGTTTTGCTTGTTGATACTGTCAATTATGTGGATAGTTTTCCTAATATTGAACCAGCCCTGCATCCCTGGTATAAATCCTACTTGATTATGGTGGATGACCCTTCTTATCACTTGCTGGTGTCTTTTTGTTAGTATCCTATTTAAGATTTTTGCAACTATATTCATTAGGGAGATTGGTCTATAATTTTCTTTCTCTTTTTTTGGCCTGCCTGGCTTTGGAATTAGTACCATATTTGTGTCATAAAAGGAATTTGGTATAACTCCCTCTTTGCTTTTTATGTCAAATAGTTTGTATAGTATTGGAGTTAGCTGTTCTTTGAATGTTTGATAGAATTCACTGGTGAATCCATCAGGCCCTGGGGATTTTTTCTTCGGAAGTTCTTTGATGGCCTGTTGGATTTCTTTTTCTGATAAGGGATTCTTTAAAAAATCTATTTCTTCTTTTGTTAGTCTAGGCAATTTATATTTTTGTAAATATTCATCCATATCACCTAGGTTGGTATATTTATTGCCATATAGTTGGGCAAAGTGGTTTTTAATGATTGCCTTAATTTCCTCTTCATTGGAGGTGAGATCCCCCTTTTCATCCTTGATGCTTTTAATTTGCCTTTCTTCTTTCCTTTTTTTAATTAGATTGACCAGTACTTTGTCTATTTTGTCTGTTTTTTCAAAGTACCAGCTTCTAGTCTTGTTTATTAGCTCAATAGTTCTGTCACTTTCAATTTTATTAATTTCTTCCTAAGTTTTTAGGATCTCTAGTTTGGTTTTCTTCTGGGGGGTTTTAATTTGTTCTTTCTCAAGGTTTTTGATTTGCATTTCCAATTCCTTGATCTCTGTCGTCCCTAATTTGTTAATATATTCAGTCAGGGATATGAATTTTTCTCTAAATACTGCCTTGGCTGCATCCCATAAGGTTTGAAACGATGTCTTGCCATTGTCATTTTCCTCAATGAAATTATTAATTGTTTCTATGATTTCTTCTCTAACAAACCGATTTTGGAGTATCATATTATTTAATTTCCAATTAATTTTATATTTGGCTCTCCATGTACCCTTACCAATCAATATTTTTATTGCCTTGTGATCTGAAAAGGCTGTATTTATTATTTCTGCTTTTCTGCATTTGAGTGCCATATTTCTGTGACATAGTGTATGATCTATTCTTGTGAATGTGCCATGTGGTGCTGAAAAGAAGGTTTATTCCTTTTTGTCCCTCTTTATTTTTCTCCATATGTCTATTAACTCTAATTTTTCTAAGATTTCATTTACCTCTTTTACCTCTTTCTTATTTATTTGTTGATTTGATTTATCTAAATTTGATAATGGTTGGTTCAAGTCTCCCACTAATATGGTTTTACTGTCTATTTCCTCCTCCAATTCTCCTAGTTTCTCTATTAAAAATTTAGATGCCATACCATTTGATGCATACATGTTCTTTAGTGATATTTCCTGATAGGCTATACTCCCTTTTAACAAAATATATTTACCTTCCCTATCCCTTTTGATCAGGTCTATTTTTGCTTTGGCTTTGTCAGATATCATGATTGCAACTCCTGCCTTCCTTCTATCAGTTGAGGCCCAAAAGGTCTTACTCCAACCTTTAATTCTAACCTTGTGAGTGTCAACCCGTCTCATATGTGTTTCTTGAAGACAACATATGGTAGGGTTAGGGGTTCTAATCCAATCTGTTATTTGTCTACGTTTTATGGGTGAGTTCATCCCATTCACGTTCAATGTTATGATTGTCATTTGTGGATTTCCTGGCATTTTGATATCTTCCCCTAGTTCTGACCTTTCTTCTTTAGCTATCTACTTTTGAACCAGTGATTTACTTTAGGTCAGTCCCCCTAGTAACCTCCCTTGAGATGCTTCCCATTCTAGCCCCTCCCTTTTTATGCTCCCTTCCTTGGCCCCCTCTCTTTCCCTCCCTTTTTATACTCACTTCCCCCGCCCACTCCTTAATTTTCCTTTCTTTCTTGCCCTATTGGATAAGATAGAATTCAGGATCCCACTGGATCTAGATGTTCTTCCCTCTCAGATTTGATTTCACTGAGAGTAAGGTTTAAGTAATTCCACTTCACGCTCTTTTCCTCTCCTTCTCATATGAGAGTTCTTCCCCTCCCCTTCCCATGTGTATCTTTATATGGGAAAGATTATCCCCCCCTATTTCTTGAAGTAAATCTTAGTGTTATCAACAGTTTCCCCCTCCCTTTTCCTTTCTTTGCTCCCACTTTCCCCAAATCTTCTTAATGCCCTAATCTTTCCCTATGCATCTTTCTTCTAACTACTCTTATGATGCATACAATTTTTGAGAGTTACACAAAACATTTTCCCCACATATTAATATATTTATTTTGATGTAAATGTAGTCCTTATGGAAGAGAGTTTGACTTAAAGAAAAAGATAAGATTTATCTCCTTTTCCCTAATGAGATTAGCTTTCCCTGGGTTGAATTTAGTATGCCTTGAGGCAAGGACTTTTTTCGTGGGACTCGGATGGAAGGATCCAGCCAGCAGGTTACAAGCTCCCCCCTCTCTCTCTGTTTCCCTGCTGTCTGGGTGCCCCCTCGAGTGGGTTAGGTTGTTTTCAGGATGTGGCCTACAGAATAGCCGGCTCCTGAGGCCCTTTTGCCAGTCCTGAGGGTTGCTGTTGTTTCCAAAGACCCTGCTCTCTGAGGGTCAGCAGCTGCGACTTCCCATGGCTCAGGGCTAGGGCTCCTGATAAGAAGATTAGCTTTCCCTGGTTGAACTGAGATTTGGATAGAAGGTTCCAGCCAGGGTTTATGAGCTCCCCTGTCTCTTCCTATTCCCCGACACTGGTTCAGGTTGTTTTCAGGGTGAGTCCTTCAGAATTGCCAGTTCTGGGGTCCTTTTGCCAGCCGTGCAGGTTACTGTTGTTTCCAAAGACCCTGCTCTTTGACGGGGAGGAGCCGTGACTTCCCAGAGCTCCCAGGGCTCCTGATAAGAAGATTAGCTTTCCCTGGGTTGAATTGAGTGTGCCCTGAGGCATGGAACTGAGACTCTCTTAGATGGAGGGATCCAGCCAGGGGGTAACAAGCTCCCCCCGTCTCTCTGTTTCCCTGCTTTCTGGGTGTCCCCTCGACTGGGTCAGGTTGTTTTCAGGATGTGGCATTCAGAATAGCTGGATCCCGAGGCCCTTTTGCCAGTCCTGAGGGTTACTGTTGTTTCAGAAGTCCCTGCTCTCTGAGGGGGAGGGGCCACAGCTTCTTGGAGCTAAAAGGGCTGCTCCCAGGGGGTTATGAGCTCCCCGTCCCTCTCTGTTTCCCTGCTGTCTGGGTGTCCTCTTGACTGGGTTAGGTTGTTTTCAGGAAGCAGCCTTCAGAATACCAGGCCTTGGGGCTCTGAGGTTGCCTCTGCTGCCTTGGACTCGGACTCGGCTCTCTGGGTTGGGGGTGATGGGTCCTACAACCTTCCTTCTGCCAACCCTTAGGTCCGAGTAGTCTCAGGTTCTGCCTTTTGGGGGGGGGGTACCTTTTGGTCCAGATCCAGGTCCATGAGGAGGACTCCCAGGGTCTATGCTGTTGATCTTTTTGAATTTCGGTGCCCTAGGAGCATTTGGTTTGAGATTGGTAAGGAAGGCTTTCAGGAGATCTGAACGTTAGCTTTCTCTAAGCCGCCATCTTGACCGGAAGTCTCTGGGAGTAAAATTCTTAAGAGTAGTTGCCATAGATTCTACTATTTGACTATAGCCAATAACTAATTAGTTAGCTTCTTTTAAAACTTTGTACATATTTCCACTTCACTGAGTTTTAACCTTTGTCATGTCAGACTGAACAGGAAGCCAGTTCTGTCTCACTACTTGCATCAATTTCTTGAGTGGGCTGTCAGGTGAAATAGAGTCTAGCTCCCTACTCTTTTTGCTTTCTATCAAATTAACAACCTTTTTAACTAGCTTAAGAATTTCACTTGCACATAAATAAAATAAGGAAATAGAAAGTTCAGTATATGTAGATGCATGTCTGTGTGAGTTTGGCTATGGCACACAGGACACCAACTGGTCTTGTATGGGTGTATTTAGCCATTGTTAAATGCTTTTGGTGATCAAATAAAAAAGTTTAATGGCTTCTTTCAGAGTTGCGTTATTCATAACAGTTTAAAAACTGAATAATGGAACAGACAATGACAAAACCAAAAAAGAAAAAGACCAGAAGTGAAATTATTCCTTCTTGCTGAACAATTGAATCACTATCAGAGTAAAATTTACTCTGAGCCTTTCACTGAAAACAAAAAAGAAAATTTCCGAGTCTTCATTGCTATCTCGTAGATGAGAAAGACTTTCCTTTAGGTAAAACAGAGCTCTGTTATGAGGGATATTTTAGAAACTTGATTTCTCATCCAGATAACCTACCTCAGAATGAGGGCATTCTTTAGCCAAAAAAAAATGTGTAGTTTAAGACCAAGTCCAATTTTAATTAGTTCAATTTATTTAGTCCAATTTTCCTTAGTATGAGGGAGCTCTTGGCCAGAGAACCTTTGTGGGCTCATTAACTTCCTAAAATTGTATTAAATTTTAATAAGAAGAAAATTCAGCAGTCTATAAGTCACAAATAGACCTAAAACCAGAAAACCAAGAAAAATAAGCAACAGACGAAATGAGGGCAAAGAACCCACAATAGAAAAAATGAAAGGATCCTTCTAAGGATGGAGTCTCACCTGAATCCAAAAGGAGAGATCTATGTGGAAAAGGAGTCCAGAACTAGAGTCCCTCTGGGAGAGATTCAGGCAATCTTGGAGGCTCACATGAGTGTTTCATGCCTAAAGTCCAGATCCCAGTTCCAAATTTTGCCTTTCATAAAAATAAGATGCTAGGAGACCCTTCTGGGTAAAGATCTGACTTTATTGTGACAGAGAAAATCACATAGCTAGAGGTATGCAGATTTCCTCCAAATTAAAACCCAAGATCCTGACATTAACAGATTTTTTTTTCAATTTTTTTCATTTGTTTATTTGGGTTTTTGTTCTAGGTTTCATATGATTATTCTCTTACAAAAATGGACAATATGGAAATGTGTTTTTCATATTAATACATGTATAACAGATCAAATTGCTTGCCACCTCTGGAAGGAGTGAGAGAAGGGAAGGAGTCAATTTTGATAAATCACTTCAGAAAACTTTTGCAGAAATTTGTTATTATATATAATTGGTAAAAAAATATTTCAACATTTATTTTTCTTCCCTATAAGGTACAAGATATTGAAATCATCATTGTAAACCATGAAAAGATAATTACAATATATTTAATAGGTGGAACTCAGAGGCAGATAGAGATAGAGATCCAGTCTCAGAATTAGGAAGACCTGGGTTGAGTCCTATTCCTGATATATACTGTCTGTGCAACCTTAAACCTGTCCTTTAACTTCTTAATTTTCCTGTAAATTTCCACTGCAAGATGGAGAACCCTTACCCTCCTGATGTAGTAGAGATATCTATTCAACAGTGAAATCTCAGACCTGGACTACTGCATTAAAAAAAAAAAAAAGAATTACAAGACTCTTTGATAGATGTTGCGAATAATTTATGTGTAAGGACAAAAAAATACAAAACATCCCCTGTATTCATATTGGTGATGCAAGATCCTTGAGATACTGGTAGATTTTTAAAGGCAAAAAGAAGAACTTACAGAGTTGGGATTATGACATAAAAGAATCATCCTTGATGTGAGTAATAGTGACCCAAGATCATGAATAAGTCAGAATACTTTTGGTGTGAGCTTCTTTCCAGATCATTCTGGCATAGTATATCTCAACTTCCATGAACACTTTAAGGGTCCTTAGCCTACAAAGCTCCAGCTTTCTAAGGGCTCCTGTCCTCCATGACCTGTAGGTAACCTTCTTGTCACTGTAGCCACTTATATAAATTAGTTTGCTATAAAGGGCATTATAAAATAGATTCATATACCTAGGATTAATATAGTAAATTCTGTATTCTTAAAATAAATTGTTGTTTGACTTAAATATATTAATTGGTGGTCACCAGGGATTTAATTTCTAAATCCCAAATGAATTAATAAAGTAAACTGGAATTTGTGGTAGTTTATTTGCAATAGGGAGAAGATATTAAGGAACTTAGAAATCAGTAGAGAGGGAGAGAGAGCTCTGGCTTCCTCAGAGCCAGGTAGTAATTCTAAGACCCTAATCAGGAAAAAGAGTCTCAAGATGATGGGCCTTTCTGGGAGGTTTATACCTCCAGAAAGGCAGGATCACTAAGTCAACTTTTCATTCACCAAAAGTGACCGTCTAAAATGAAAGCAGTCTGAGATCTCCTGCACAAGCTCCTCCAGGGGTTCAGTTCCACAGCCAACTCTGAGTGTCCATCATCCACTGTCTCCTCAAGTGTCTGTCTTCCCTCCACTTCCAAGTGACTGATCCTTCACTCCAAGCCTAGGTGACTCTTCAGTCTTTGTTTCCTCTATTTAAAGACCTTTTTCTCTTGTGTCACCTCCTCTAAATTTCACATTTATCAATCACAGCAAATGTTCTTCTCTAGAACTACCCTCTCTTTCACACGTTGGGTCACAGACCTCCCACTCAATGTATGTGTTGATACATTTTGTGGTTAGTTATACCTTTTGTGGTTAGTTAACACCTTTTTTTTTTTTGGTTAGTTCACCTTTTGTAGTTAGTTAAGACCTTTTTGTAGTTAAAATGGGTAGATCTACTTCAAATACTGAGTTACCACCTTTTCGGGATTAAAATCTAAAAATGGTTTGTGGATTACAATTCAATTTTCCCAATACAGGAAGAGGTAAGTACCTTTATTGTTAAAATCAGGGTATTACAATTCAGTCTTCACAATAAAGGAAGAGCTAAGTATCTTGATTGTTACAATCAGGAGATAGCTAAATCCAGTCTTCACAGTATGATTAATATGGTAACACACATGTGAATTACTATAACAATACCCTCATTTGAAATTATAACTCAGGTATTATCCTGGGATTACATTCTTAAACTGGTTATATATACAGACTCTTGTCTAAGACAATATTCTTACTACCTTAAACTTCTTAAACATTTACAATGTATTAAAACTAAGGAATCCTCAAGCTAATTTAAAAAAGTTTCCTTTTTGCACAAAAAATTGGAAATTGAGGGGAAGCCCAAAAATTGGGGAATGGTTAGATAAATTGTGGTATATAATTTGATGAAATGCTACTGGAACATAAGAAATTATAAAGGCTAATCAAAGAATTTGGGAAGAACTTCATGGGCTAATGAACCTGATATGAGTAGAACTAAGAAAGTAGTATTACTTTCAAAAGAATTAATACTGGAAGAATAAATTGTGAATGTTACCTTCAGAGAGTGAACTGAAAGATGAAATCGTGAAAAGATAATGTGTATGAACATGGTAGACCAGTATTTAAACTTAGGTTTTATGCTAAACATGATTATTCAAATATGGTAATCTCCAATAATACTACCAGGCCTTCTTCTAAGAAAACCAGGCTCAGCCCCAGCAGGCACTTCCCTAAATCCCTTGTCTCCACATGGATTTCCTGATAATCCTTAGTCAGAGGTCTCGGTGATGTCTTCAGCCAGTGTTCCACCAATTCAACCTTCTCCAAAGCCAGGGCAGGAATCTCACTAACTCATCCAGCAAGCCAACACAGGATCTTGGGAAAAGGTCTCCTCCAAAACAAGGCAGGGAACTCAGCCACTCACTCCAAATACCAGGAAAGGATTGAATCTCCAGAAGTAATCTCTCCAGAAGCCAGAAAAGGAATGCCTCCAGACCATGCTGATCTCTTCTTTTTATGCACCTCTTTTCCATGTCACTTTCTGTCACTTGCTGTCATTTCCCCTTCTTTGCAGAAACCAATGGTAATCTTTCAAATTGCCTACCATTGCCCAAGGGGAGATATTAGCCTTTGGAGGAGTGAGCCTATTCTAGTAAGCACCTTTTGAACTCTCTTTACTTAGTGGTAAATCAGGATGCTTTGAGTTCTTGATTTGATTAGGTAAAAAAAGGCAAGGAGAGAGTTAATCCTATTTTCACCATCTCCATGTGATTCTTTGGGAGACTAATGTCCCCAGTGAATCATGTAACCTAACTAGTTTATATCTCTAGCTAAAAGTGTATACAATGTTGCACTTTCTAAGAGGAAATTGCAATAGTTGGAGATAAGAGGGAAATAGAAGAGAGAGAGTAAAACCAATGTTTGATAGGCACAAAAAGTCAACTATGAGGCAGTCTTTTGGCATAAGAGTTTACATTCGGAAAAAATGATATGTTCCACCCCATTCAGTTCAATGAGTTATACCCCACAGTTCATTCTGGATCTTCTGATGCAGTGTATGTTTCCTTATGGCACTTTTTTTAAACAACTGTTTTTCTTGATTCAGGGAGTTAGTGGACTTCTTTTCCTGAAATTCCTCTGAAAAATATTTTAAATCTTGAATTTTACAAAAATCATCCCCCTGAGGAGAGTGTTGACCAACATCTGGATCAGTTTAGGATGCATGGTTGAGTTATGGGGTATGAGTCAAGAGTCAAAGGAAAATCAAAACCAGAAAAAAAAATAAAAGAAAAAATTAAATTTGAGTACAAAGAACAAAATTCAAAATTCAAACCAAAATATCAAAATCTATGTATATAAACATTTCTGAGTAAAATAAAAAAAGAATAAATCCACAGTAGTTTCTTAAATCAAGGTACATGTAAAGAGATTTCTCTCCCAAAAATTTGTAGGACAAATGCAGTAGTATTGCACTAACCCATTGACAGCCAGGACTACGTAAACTTGCCATACTAAAAGAGAGAAAAAAGGACTACATTTTGAAGTGGAAGGGAAGAATGATTCCCTGGTCTGATTTTTCCTTCAGTCTCAGTGATAGGGGAGTCAAAATGGCACCCAAACTTAGGAACTTGTTGGAAAGTGGCACAGGTAAGACCTGCACCTAATGTATGTCAAACAGCCACTACCTCGAACCTCAAAAAAGTCCTCTATGTTAGTGCAGGTGTCATTAATCCCACAGGAATTTTTGGTCTCTTTGAACTTGTTCTTTGTTCAAACTGCACAATGTCTCTTTTGTGATCCCTTCTCCTGGAATTCATCACAGTTATTAATTAAAGTCTTACAATACTTAGCAATCAATGTAGATTTCCAAAGTCTAAATCCATACGCCAAAGGGTATGCATTGATATTAGAGTTAAGAAATATTCTAAATTTATCCTTCAAATTCTAAAACCTTATTAATACTGGTTACATGTACTTCAAGTACAAAAAATAAGAAAGAACAACTTAAACATCCTATTGAAAAATAAAAATAATGAATAAAAAATTTAGGAGTCCAATGTCTCAGCCAAAATAGTACCCACTTGTCTATGGACTCTTATCTCCAATGCATGCTACAAGATACAGTCAATAAGTGTCAATAGAAGGTACCCATTTTATGTGTGAGCAGTGAATCCAAGAGTCCTTTCCTCCAATTTTTTTTTAAATATTATTTTATTTGGTCGTTTTCGTACATTATTCCATGGAAACAAAAATCATTTTCTTTTCCACCCATTCCCCCCCCCCCCCCGCCTTTCCCTCTCTCATAGCCGACGCATAATTCCACTGGTTATCACATGTGTTCTTGACTCGAACCCATTTCCCTGTTGTTGGAATTTGCATTAGAGTGTTCATTTAGAGTCTCTCCTCAGTCTTATCCCCTCCAACCCTGTAGTCAAGCAGTTACTTTTCATTGGTGTTTTTACTTCCACAGTTTATCCTCTGCTTGTGGGTAGTATTTTTTTTAGATCCCTGCAGATTGTTCAGAGAAATTGCATTGATACTAATGGAGAAGTCCATCACCTTCGATTGTACCACAATGTATCAGTCTCTGTGTATAATATTTTCCTGGTTCTGCTCCTTTCGCTCTGCATCACTTCCTGGAGGTTGTTCCAGACTCCATGGAATTGTTCCACTTTATTATTCCTTTTAGCACAATAGTATTGCATCACCAACATATACCAAATTTGTTCAGCCATTCCCCAATTGATGGGCATCCTCTCGTTTTCCAATTTTTGGCCACCACAAAGAGCTCAGCTATGAATATTTTTGTACAAGTCTTTTTGTCCATTATCTCTTTGGGGTACAAGCCCAGCAGTTCTATGGCTGGATCAAAGGGCAGACAGTCTTTTATCGCCCTTTGGGCATAGTTCCAAATTGCCTCCAGAATGGTTGGATCAATTCACAACTCCACCAGCAATGAATTAATGTCCCCACTTTGCCGCATTCCCTCCAGCATTCATTATTTCCATAGCTGTCATGTTAGCCAATCTGCTAGGTGTGAGTTGATACCTCAGAGTTGTTTTGATTTGCATCTCTCTGATTATAAGAGATGTAGAGCACTTTTTCATGTGCTTATTAATAGTTTTGATTTCTTTGGCTGAGAACTGCATGTTCATGTCCCTTGCCCATTTGTGAATTGGAGAATGGCTTGATTTTTTGTACAATTGATTTAGTTCTTTATAAATTTGAGTAATTAAACCTTTGTCAGAGGTTTTTATGAAGATTGTTTCCCAATTTCTTGCTACCCTTCTGATTTTGGTTACATTGGTTTTGTTTGTACAAAAACTTTTTAATTTGATGTAATCCAGTTTATTTATTTTGCATTTTGTAACTCTTTCTAATTCTTGCTTGGTTTTGAAGTATGTCCCTTCCCAAAGGTCTGACATATATACTATTCTGTGTTCGCCTAATTTTTTTATAGTTTCCTTCTTTATGTTCAAGTCATTCACCCATTTTGAATTTATCTTGGTGTAGGGTGTGAGGTGTTGATGTAAACCTAATCTTTCCCACACTGTCCTCCAATTTTCCTAGCAGTTTTTATGAAATAGTGGATTTTTGTCGCAAAAGCTGGGATCTTTGGGTTTGTCATATACTGTCTTGCTGAGGTTGCTTGCCCCCAGTCTATTCCACTGATCCTCCTTTCTGTCTCTTAGCCAGTACCAAATTGTTTTGATGACCTCTGCTTTGTAATATAGTCTGAGATCTGGGACTGCAAGACCCCCTTCCTTTGTATTATTTTTTCATTATTTCCCTGGATATCCTTGATCTTTTGTTCTTCCAAATGAACTTTGTTATGGTTTTTTCTAAATCAGTAAAAAACATTTTTGGAAGTTCCATGGGTATGGCACTAAATAGATAGATGAGTTTGGGTAGGATGGTCATTTTTATTATATTGGCTCGTCCTACCCATGAGCAGTTAATGTTCTTCCAATTGTTCAAGTCTAGTTTTAGTTGAGTGGAAAGTGTTTTGTAGTTGTGTTCATATAGATCCTGTGTTTGTCTCTGGAGATAGATTCCTAAGTATTTTATTTTGTCTAGGGTAATATTGAATGGGATTTCTCTTACTAGTTCTTGCTGCTGAGCAGTGATGGAATTTTATAGAAATGCTGATGACTTATGTGGGTTTATTTTGTATCCTGCAACTTTGCTAAAGTTGTTGATTATTTCGATTTGCTTTTTGGTTGAATCTCTAGGATTCTTTAAATAGACCATCATGTCATCTTCAAAGAGTGATAATTTGGTCTCCTCCTTGCCTATTTTAATGCCTTCAATTTCTTTTTCTTCTCTAATTGCTACTGCTAGTGTTTCTAATACAATGTCAAATAATAGAGGTGATAATGGGCATCCTTGTTTCACTCCTGATCTTAATGGGAATGGATTTAGTTTATCCCCATTGCAGATGACATTAGCTGATGGTTTTAGATATATACTGTTTATTATTTTTAGGAATGACCCTTCTATTCCTATGCTTTCTAGTGTTTTTAGTAGGAATGGGTGTTGTATTTTATCAAAGGCTTTTTCTGCATCTATTGAGATAATCATGTGGTTCTTGTTGATTTGCTTGTTGATGTGGTCAATTATGTAGATAGTTTTCCTAATGTTAAACCAGCCCTGCATCCCTGGTATAAATCCTACTTGATCATGGTGGATGACCCTACTAATCACTTGCTGGAGTCTTTTTGCTAGTATCCTATTTAAGATTTTTGCATCTATATTCATTAGGGAGATTGGTCTATAATTTTCTTTCCCTGTTTTTGGCCTGCCTGGTTTTGGAATCAGTACCATGCTTGTGTCATAAAAGGAATTTGGTAGAACTCCCTCTTTGCTTATTATGTCAAATAGTTTGTATAGTATTGGGATTAACTGTTCTCTGAATGTTTGATAGAATTCACTGGTGAATCCATCAGGCCCTGGGGATTTTTTCTTAGGAAGTTCTTTCATGGCCTGTTGGATTTCTTTTTCTGATAAGGGATTATTTAAGAATTCTATTTCCTCTTCTGTTAGTCTAGGCAGTTTGTATTTTTGTATATATTCATCCATTTCTCCTAAATTGGTGTATTTATTGCCATATAATTGGGCAAAGTAATTTCTAATGATTGCCTTAATTTCCTCCTCATTGGAGGTGCTGTCCCCCTTTTCATCTTTAATGCTGTGAATTTGCTTTTCTTCCTTCCTTTTTTTAATTAGATTGACCAGTACTTTGTCTATTTTGTTTGTTTTTTCAAAGTACCAGCTTCTTGTCTTATTTATTAAATCAATAGTTCTATCACTTTCGATTTTATTAATTTCTCCCTTAATTTTTAGGATTTCTAATTTGGTTTTCTGCTGGGGGTTTTTAATTTGATCGCTTTCGAGTTTTTTCAATTGCATTTCCAATTGATTGATGTCTGCTCTCCCTTGTTTGTTAATATAAGCTTTCAGGGATATGAATTTGCCTCTGATTACCGCTTTGGCTGCATCCCAAAAGGTTTGAAAGGATGTTTTGCCATTGTTATTTTCCTTGATGAAATTATTAATTGTTTCTATGATTTCTTCTTTAACTAAACGGTTTTGGAGTATCATATTGTTTAATTTCCAATTGGTTTTAGATTTGGTTTTCCACGTACCATTACTAATCATTATTTTTATTGCCTTGTGATCTGAGAAGGCTGAGAATTCTATCTTCAGTTTAACCCAGGGAAAGCTCATAGAACCAACATCTGCCCAGGACTAAAGCCTCTGAACACCAGACCGAGATAAGAAAAGCTAATCCTCCACATTCAGAGATGGCAAACTCCACAGAAACACAGAAGCCCCAAAATACCAAGAAAAATAAGAAGAAAGGGGCGACTTTGGACACATTCTATGGAGCCAAAATACAAAATACAGAGCAGATAGAAGAAGATATACAAGAAAATTCTCCAAAATCTTCCAAAGGAAATAGAAACTCTGCACAAACCCATGAAGAATTTGAATCAGAAATGACCAAAAAGATGGAAGCCCTCTGGGAGGAAAAGCGGGAAATAATGCAAAATAAATTCACGCATCTACAAAACCAGTTTGACCAAACTGTAAAAGAAAACCAGGCTTTAAAGCAAGAACTAAGAAAGCAAAGCCAAAACACCAAGAAATTAGAAGAGAACATAAAATATCTCACCGACAAGGTGATAGATCTGGAAAATAGAGGGAGAAGAGAAAATTTAAGAATAATTGGACTCCCAGAAAAGCCAGAAATAAACACCAAACTGGACATGGTGATACAAGATATAATCAAAGAAAATTGCCCAGAGATTCTAGAACAAGGGGGCAATACAGCCACTGACAGAGCTCACAGAACTCCTTCTACACTAAACCCCCAAAAGACAACTCCCAGGAATGTAATTGCCAAATTCCAAAGCTATCAAACAAAAGAAAAAATCCTACAGGAAGCCAGAAAAAGACAATTTAGATATAAAGGAATGCCAATCAGGGTCACACAAGACCTTGCAAGTTCTACTCTGAATGATCGTAAGGCATGGAACATGATCTTCAGAAAGGCAAGAGAGCTGGGTCTCCAACCAAGAATCAGCTACCCAACAAAACTGACTATATACTTCTAAGGGAAAGTATGGGCTTTCAACAAAATAGAAGACTTCCAACTTTTTGCAAAGAAAAGACCAGAGCTCTGTGGAAAGTTTGATACCGAAAATCAAAGAGCAAGGAATACCTGAAAAGGTAAATATTAAGGAAAGGGGAAAAATGTTATCTTCTTCTTTTACTCAAACTCTCTTCTATAAGGACTACATTTATATCAATCTATGTATACTAACATGTGGGGAAAATGTAATGTATAAATAGGGGGTAAAGAAAGACCAAATAGAATAATGGTTCTCACACAAAGATTCACATGGGAAGGGGAGGGGAAGAAAACTCCTATAAGAAGGAGAGGAAGAGAGGGGGGGGGGTTACTTAAACCTCAATCTCAGGGAAATCAACTCTGAGAGGGAAAAACATCCAGATCCATTGGGATCTTGAATTCTATCTTACCCAACAAGGGTAAGGAGAAGGGAAAACCAAGGGGGGGGGGGGAGGGGGAGAGGGAGAACAAAAAGGGAGGGAAAGAGAGGGGGGAGGGGGAAGGAAGAAAAAGGAGGGACTAAAAAGGGAAACATCAAGGGAGGGGACAAGGGGGACTGATTCAAAGTAAATCACTGGACTAAAAGATAGAGCCGAAGAAGAAAAGGTTAGAATTAGGGAAGGCAATCAAAATGCCAGGGAGTCCACAAATGACAATCATAACTTTGAACGTGAATGGGATGAACTCACCCATAAAACGTAGACGAATAGCAGAATGGATTAGAATCCAAAACCCTACCATATGTTGTCTTCAAGAAACACACATGAGGCGGGTTGACACCCACAAGGTCAGAATTAAAGGATGGAGTAAGACCTTCTGGGCCTCAACTGATAGAAAGAAGGCAGGAGTGGTAATCATGATATCTGATAAAGCCAAAGCAAAAATAGACCTGATCAAAAGGGATAGGGAAGGTAATTATATTTTGTTAAAAGGGACTCTAGACAACGAGGAAATATCATTAATCAACATGTATGCACCAAATAATATAGCACCCAAATTTCTAATGGAGAAACTAGGAGAATTGAAGGAAGAAATAGACAATAAAACCATACTAGTGGGAGACTTAAACCAACCATTATAAAATTTAGATAAATAAAATAAAAAAATAAATAAGAAAGAGGTAAAAGAAGTGAATGAAATCTTAGAAAAATTAGAATTAATAGACATATGGAGAAAAATAAATAGGGATAAAAAGGAATATTGCATTTTTCTATGAGGATGATACAATAGTTAGAGATGAAAGCAAAATACAAAAACTGATTGATATTGACAAAATGCCAATTAGGGGGCAGTCCCCTGTGCCATAACAGTTTACATTAAGAATCAGTATGCTCCACCCACTTCAGTTCAGTTCATTATATCCCAAAGTTCATTTTAGATGTTTTTATGTGGTGTGTGGATTCTTCAGGCATATTTTCAGCAACTTCTCCAGAAGGATCCACTTTATTGATTCAGGATCTTCTTTTCCTGAAATTTCTCAAAAAAAAATATAAATCTTGGATTAGGATAATTACATAATCCCCCTACCCCCCAAGGAGAATGTTGACCAACATCAGAATCACAATGGGATACATGAATGAGTTATGAGGTATATAAAATATTTTCAAAAGAGAAACAAAAACAAACCCCAAAATCCCAAAATAAAAGAATAAAAATTAAATTCTGTATAAAAATATTAAGAAGTAAAGAAATGATAAAAATAATATAAAAATATTATATGTATAAAATTCTGAGTAAAATTATAAACCTGTATCAGGTTCTTGAACCACAGAAAGACTCTATTAAAGTGACTTATGTCCCACAAGCCTGTAGGGCAATAGCAACACTATAGCACTTTACATGTTTGCAACTAGGACTACTGAAAATTGCCAAACTATAAGAGAGAAAGGACTAATTTTAGCAGCAAATGAGAAAAACATTCCCTGGTTTGATTTTACCATCACTGTCAAGGATAAAGGGAACCAAGATGATAGCCAACCTGAGTTACTTGACTCAGAATATTGCACATGGAGTGTGGTTCAAGGGAGTCCTGCATCTTAATATATGTCAAGTGCCACAACCTCAATTCTCATACTAGGTTCAAGTCCTTTCATATTGGTATAGAAGTTCAACAATCCTCCCTGGATTGGTTTTTGTCCTTTTTGACCTGGTTCTACTTGGCACTGTATAGTGGCTCTCTTGTTCCCTTCTCCTTGAATCAGACACAATCATTAAACAAAATTATATAACATTTATCAATAAATGGCAGGTTTCCGTAGTCAAAAGCCTTTGAGTATGCAGATTACTAGGGCTAATAGAACCTGTAAATTTATACTGTAAACTTTATCCTTCAAGGCAAAAAAACAAAAAAAACAAACAAACATTAATACTGATTTCATGTACTTCAAACATCACCAATGTTAGGAAAAAAGGAAAGAGGGGAAAAATCAAATATCCTATTGCAAACATAAAGTAGAAAAGATAATTTAAAAAATCATAATTTTGCAGTTCATATTTCATGTGACAATGTGTTAAGCAAGCAAAGGCACAACACAAAAGATGTTCATTCAAAATTGAAATTTATATCACTCTTAACTTGGTCAGAATCCGCAGTGTGAGTGTATATAATTTTTTCAACAGGTAAAATCTTTTAAAAACAGTAGTACAACAGCTAATACACATTCTAAGAACTACCAAAATTCCCCCAAATTATGAGAGTCCTTTAGGGATAACTGCAAACAAACCTGTAATTTTTAGCCATGAAGGTTCCACCAGCTATCATTAGGTTTCACATGAGTCTCTATAGCTATTTTCTGTGTGGCATGTAAAAACCTATGAACACATGAATACTTGTCACAAGTTCTACAAATTTAGCCAATCTTTCAACCTCAGAAGAGATATTTTTAACAAAGTCTATTATTACCATCATTCCAAAATTTGGTAGGAGAGAAAACTGAAAAAATTCTGTGTTGTTGATGAAGAATTACAAATACAGGAAATCCATTTCAAAGCTACTAGGCTTTACAGGAAAAAGCATTCCCACTTCCTGGATGAGATTATAACACATAACTGGGTAACTAAGCCACTTGGGAACCTCCCTCCCTCTTGGTATGAGACTGTAACAGTGTAACAGAACTGTCTCCAATATGTGCCAACCATTTTTACATGAAGCTGAGGTCTAAAAAGTGAAAATCACTGAAGACATGTCATCCATTACATTTACAATAAATGAAGAGATGGGAAAATGCAACGTCAATGCACTCTACTTCAGCTGCAAATGGACCCTAACCTCTTGTTACAAACAACTCAGAGGCAAGCAAATAAATGATCAGAGGTAGGGACACGTCCAGATATCTAAAAATTATTTCTGAAGACCCATTAAAATCAAATTAAATTATTAGAAAATGAAATTCCCAAAACTTGTATCCAGGTTGAAACCAAATTGAAGAAGTCCATCCATCATCATATATGTGACAATTAAAAAACACAAAAAGAGGGACAAAATGCTTTTCATGGCCTTTTACAGTTTATGGTATTCTTCTACAGAAGAATCATAGTCATAGGCGAGGTGCATATTAAGACAATGTAACAGAAAATTTCAATTTTGATAACTTATGAAATAATTGAAAGTAAATAACATACATCTTGTATTTAGAATTGTGTTATGGAGACTTCTTCATTCTGGGGAGGGAAACAAACTATGACAGTTAATGTAAATAGAGCAATGAGGTCTAAAAAGGGTTAAAAATTCACCTCCAGACATTTTGAGGTTCCTTTCCCTCTCAAATACCATCATTCATCACAATCCCTTTATCCACACATCCGGGGTCTCCCATAATGAGGGGAGTTCCTTCACTGAGTACAGATGTTTGAGTTTGAGTTTTGATTTCCCTCATTTGAATAACTAATCCTCCTATTTTTATAACTATTCTTGATACTTCTACTGCTATTTTCCTGATTTCTCTTCTCCAATTCATAATTACAATACCCACTTTCCCACAAAAGTAAAATGTTAGTGCTTGTTTTATGGATTCTTGTATAGAGCTATCATCTTTCCTTGCTTTACCTTTCCAACTGTAATGGTGGAAAGTTCACCTTTTTTTAAGATTGTTGTAATATTGAACAATGGCAGCCAAGGAATTTACTTCTGAAATTCCCAAAATGAAACACTCAAGTCAGAATGGAGTTTATGGAGGTTTAATCACATTGGGAGTAGGGAAAAGGAGAGGGAGAGAAGGAGAGAAGAGAAAAGGGAAAGGGGCTACTCAACCTCTGACCAAGGCAGAGGGAGTTTTAGGCCCAAAGGGCCAAGGTGGAAAGAATCAGTCCTTAACTCACGTGAGTGATCTGAAGGAAAGCTGTCTGCCGGCTTCCTCCCTGTCCAAACTCCTAATACCAACTGGCGTCTAGCGCTCTCCACAGGAAGTGAGCGAATTCCAGAGGCTGTTCCCTACCTCATTTCCTGTGTCTCACAAGTGCCAATGGTTGGCTCTAGCTTGGCTCAGGACAGCCCAGGTGAGCAATTAGTTATTTCTGATTTGTCATTGACTAGCACATGCCCATGTAGTGTGGGTGTGCACAATTTTTGGGTGCTATACCAAGATGGAGACTTTTAAAATTCACAATCCCCCCTGATGATGATTGGGGTACTAGTCTCCCCAATTGATCAGTAAACATAAGCATACTGCACCACAAAAATTTCTAGCTGTAAGTGTATACAAAAATTTTTTACCCACTAAGAAGAAAATTATAATAGTTGTAAATATAGGGAAATAGAGGAGAGAGAAAGACAGCAAACCAATGTTTTGCTGGGCGCATTGACAAAAACAATTAGGGGGCAGTCTCTTTTGGCATAAGAGCGTACATTCAAAAAATGTTCAATCAACCACACCTCAAGGTTCATTCTGGATCTTTCTGTAGTGAAAAGGTTTAGATATCTTTCTGCAAACAGTTCATTCTCTGGATTCAGTTAGTTAGCAAGCTTCTTCTCTGAAGATTTATCTCGAACAAAATTTAAATCTTGGATTTGATGAAATACAATCCCCCCTGAAGAAAGTGTTGAGAAAACACTGAGTCCAGCTGAAGATTCAAGTTTTAGTTGTTGGGGTGTGTGAGTTAATCCAAAAGGAAAACAAAACAAAATGAAAATAAAATAAAAAAATCAAAATCAAAAGAAGAAAAGGGAAAAAATTAAGGGAAAAATATAGACCCTTTATATATTCATATATTTATATTAAAGAAGAATTCAAAATCAGTATCAAAAATATCAAAAAAAAATCTATGTATACAAAATTTGAGAAAGCAAGAATAAAAAAAAATTTTTTTTTCTCCACAGGCCCCTGTATTAGTGTCCAGTTAAGTAATTTCTAATCCCACAAGTCTGTAGGACAGAATGCAGCATATTTTACTTCCCCATTTGCAGCCAAGGCTACAGGTAGTTGCCATACTATAGGAGAGAAAAAAGAGGACCAGATTTTTATTTTATATCTAGGGAAGTGTCATTCCCTCATCTGATTTTACCTTTGTTCTCAGGGATGGAGGGAGCCAGGATGGTAGCCAACCTTTGGTACTGGTCTGAAGGTATTTTCACAAAGAGTGTGGATACAAGGAAGGCCTACATCTTAACATCTGTCAAGTGTCGCAACCCCGAGTCTCACACTAGGTTCACATCCTTAGTATTGGCTTAGAAATGCATTAATCCTACCTGGATTGGTCTTTGATTTTTAGACCTGTGAGCTCTTTTGGCATTATCCAGGTTATCTCTGTGCTCCTTTTTTTGATCCCGTTCCTAGAATCAGACGCAAACATTAATCATAATCCCACAACAATTATCAATAAATGACAGGTTCCCATAGTCTAAAGCTGTTTGGGTGCATATTAATATTAACAGCAAGTATATATGTTTAAAATAATATTGTAGAATAAAATTAATATTGATTATATGTACCTTAAGTACATAGAAATGAGAAAAAGGGAAAAAATAAAATAATGGAAAAAAATAATAATAAAATAAGGAAAAGAGAAAAAAGAAAAAAAGAAAAAAAATTAAATTTAGGAATTGAATGTGTCAAAAGCAGAATAAAACAGTTCCACTTGTCAATGGGTAGTTATCTCCAATGCATGTATAGGATACAGTCAATCAGTCTCAACAGAAGATGCTCTCTTTACATGTGAGCAGTGAATGCAAGAGTCCTTTTCTCCAACCTTTATAGATGTTGGAGTAGTTAACAATATTTGGAATGGTCCTTCCCAGGAAGGCTGGGTTGCTCCTGTACGCTGGAAGTTCTTTATATACACGTTGTCTCCTGGCTTCAGGTCGTGAAGTGAGAAGTCTAGTGGTCCGGCTTGTACTGCAGCTCCGGATTTATGTAGCTCACGCAGTTTGTGCTATAATTGCTGTATATAGGAAGCAATAGTAGTATCTCCCCCTCATAGCAATGTATAAGCCTGGGAGAAAGGCTTAGCCTCTATAGGCGCATGTCCAAAAAGCATCTCAAATGGTGAAATATGTAAGTCTCCTCTAGGCCTGCTTCTAAGATAAAATAGGGCCAGAGGGAGAATTTCAGGCCATTTTAAATGGGTCTCAGTGCATAATTTGCCAATCATAGTTTTAAGTTCTTTGTTCATCCTCTCAACTTGGCCTGAACTCTGGGGATGATATGGAACATGGAATTTGGGAGTTATCCCCAAGTAAGAATATATCTGGTTTAGAACAGAATCAGTAAAATTACTCCCCCTATCAGAATCAATATGTTCTGGTAAGCCAAAGCAAGGAATAATTTCTTTTAAAAGCACCTTAGCAACAAAAGCTGCGGTGGCTCGGGCTGTAGGAAATGCTTCCGGCCATCTGGTCAGTTGGTCTACTATGACCAAACAAAATTTATATTGTCCAGCCTTTGGTATCATTATGAAATCTATCTGCAGGTGCTCAAAAGGTGTGTAAGCCAGAGGATGCCCACCAAAGGCTTTGCCACAAAAGACATGTTGGTTATATGCCTGGCAGGTAGGGCAGGCTGAACACACTTTAGAGGCTATGGTAGTTATACCAGGGGCTATCCATACTCTCTTAACAGAGTCCACGATGCCCTGGGTACCAAAGTGGCCATTATTATGAACAGATTGGCAAATTTGGTAATAGAAACTTCTAGGGAACAGGGGTTTTCCTTCAGATGACACCCAGTCTCCATTGATCTGTTTTGCTTTGAATTTCTGTTTCCATTTTTCCACTTCCTTCTCATTATAGGAAAGTGATAAATTTGAGTCATCAGTAGTTGTTAATGTTAGAAGTAATTCAGGCCCTTCTATGGCTGCTAGCTTTGCTGCAGCATCTGCTCAGTCATTTCCCCTAGAGACAGGGTTGGTGCTACCTGTATGGGCTGAGCAATGAACTACAGCTAGGGCTGCAGGCAGCAGAAGAGCAGAAAGTACTTCATTAATAATTTCAGCATTAGCTATGGATTTTCCAGCTGAGGTTAAAAATCCTCTCTGGAGCCATAGCATCCCGACTGAGTGACAAATGCCAAAGGAATATCTAGAATCCATATAAATTGTTGCCTTTTTACCCTTGGCAATTATACAGGCATGTTTCAGAGCTAGGAGCTCTGCCCCTTGAGTGCTAATGTTAGAGGGCAATGAAGCTGACCACTCAGTGGCAAATTCTGTGACTACAGCAGCTCCACTGTAGCGTGTGCCATCCCTCATGAAAGAAGAACCATCAGCAAATAAGATCAGGTCTGAGTTCTTTAAGGGAGTGTCCAAGAGATCATCTCGAGGCTTTTCTGCCATGGACACTAGTGTTTCACAACTGTGTAATGGTTCTCCTGAAGTTGGTAAGTCTGGAAGCAAGGTTGCAGGATTAAGGCTTGTACAGCGTTTCAGAGTAATATTTTCATTATTTAGTAAGGTTATTTCATACCGTGTAATTCATTGATCAGAAAATGCTTGTGTTCTCTGTCTTAGCAATAACGCTTCTACCTTATGTGAACACATAATTGTCAATGGGCATCCTAATACTAGATCAACGGTTTTTGTCACTAGTAAAGCAATAGCAGCCACTCCTCTAAGGCATGGTGGTGCTCCTGAAGCTATTGGTTCCAGCTGGGCTGAATAATAATTAACTGGACACTGAGAAGGCCCCAGAGTCTGAGTTAAAATGCCTGAGGCTACTCCTCTTTGCTCATGTACATACAAAGTAAATGGCTTGTTATAATTTGGGATGCCTAGAGCAGGGGCAGATAGGATAGCCTTTTTTAGCTCTGATAGAGCTGACAGGTGTTCAGGCTCTAATTTGAGGGGTTCAGGGACTGCATCCCTTGTTAGTGCTATAAGAGGTTTAGTAATTTCCCCATAGCAAGGAATCCATTGTCTGCAAAACCCTGTTGCTCCCAGAATTGCTCTTAACTGTTTTCTAGTGGTAGGAGCACTCAATTTTTGAATATTCTCAATTCACATGGGAGAAATAGAGTGGGCACCAGCTGTCAGAATGAACCCCAAATATTCTACTTTTGGGAGACACCACTGAAATTTATCCTTTGAGATCTTATGACCTCTTTTGTGCAATTCCAAAAGAAGGTGTTTGCCATCTTTCTGACATGCTTCTGCATTCACGGAAGCCAAGAGCAGGTCATCTACATATTTTATTAATTTGCTGTTTTTAAATTTTATATTATCTGTACCTTGTCCCAAAATTTGTGCAAATAAGGTCGGACTTTCTACATAACCCTGGGTCATACGACTCCAGGAATATTGTATGCCATTCCAGGTGAAAGCAAAAATATGCCTCGAGTTCTCATATATGGGTATGGAAAGGAAGTCTGAGCACAAGTCTACTACTGTAAAGTATGTAGTTGTGCTAGGAATAGAAGAAATAATAGTACTGATATTGGGAACTATGGAGTGTCTCTTTATAATGTGATTGTTCACAGCCCTCAAATCCTGTACAAATCTATAGAGGTGTGTGCCATCGGGGCCCCTTTTTGGATTTTTAACGGGGAGGATGTGTGTGTTGTATTCAGATTTACAAGGGAAAATTATTCCTTGGTCAATTAAGGAATTTATTATTGGGGTAATGCCCTCCATTGCCTCCTTGGAAAGAGGATACCGAGGAATGCAAGGAGGTGGGCTGGATTTAGTTTTTATTTGCATGGGAGCAGCTGATTTAAGTAAGCCTACATCAGTAGAAGTTGTGGCCCAAAGAGACTCTGGTATATCTGTAGGTATTTCAAAGGTGGGAGGCTCCTTTGCCTCCTGGCTCTCTGAGAGAAATACAGGGAGTAAATTTAAGTTTTCCTTGGGCACTTCTAAAGAGAGGGAGCCATCTGGGGTGCACATTATTGTGCCTTGTAATTTGCATAGTTAATCTCTCCCAAGCAAATTTGTGGGGGATCCAGGCATTAAAAGAAAAGAATGTTCAACAGTTAGGGGTCCCACACGTACCATGCAAGGAGAAAGTTTTGGGACCTTTAACGGTTTTCCTGAAACACCTACTACATTTAAGGAGCCAATAGAATCACATTTCTCATCTGGTTTGCTTACTAGATCTGACCTAGATGCTCCAGTGTCTTGAAGACAGTCATAGTATGAATTTCCTACCTTTAAAGTGACATGAGGTTCCTTACTGTTTGGGGGGAATATATAAGGATTATTGGCATTAAAATATCAGGGTCTGGAAAATCAAAATTCTTTGATTCCAAGGCCCTCACCCCCCCTTCACACCTTCATAAAGATGCTTGGGCAGTTTTTTGGGACCCTCCACGCTGTTGGGGGTGTTCACCCTGAGTGTAGCGTGGTCGAGCTCCATTTCTTATATGTTGTTGTTGGGCATTTTTGGGGGTAGTATCATTTTCTGTATTTTGAGCACTGTCATTTTGATTGGCATTGTGATTCCTATAGTTATTATTCCTAAAGGTGTTATTATTTCTTGTTTCCCATAGCCTACTCTGCTCCTACAGACTATCATTGCATGGCCTCTCTTCCCACAGAAGAGGCATATTAAGGGGTTTGTTAATGATCTATCTGTGGATTCCTGCAAAGGGGCCATGGTCTCTCTCTTACTTTTCAATTGTTCCTTTAAAATTTCTATTTCTTTTTTTAAGTCTGTCACTGATGTATTGTGTGTCTCGGGTTTTTTTGTACGATTCTTATAGGCATATGCTGCTACTATACTCAGTTCGTCGAGGTCCATAGACTCCCAGTTGGGACAGCTAATTTCAAAGTAGTCTTTTACTGCTGAACAACAATTCCTAACAAATTGTCTGCCTATATGTTTAATGTCTTTTTCTCTGGACAAATCAAGGTCCATATATGTACTTCCTACGTCAATAAGTCTGTCCATAAAGTGGGAGGGGGTCTCATCAATTTCCTACTGGGATTGTTCAAATTTTTCCCATGCATCAGGGCTATCAGAGCAGTCTCTCATGGCTTTTAATAATGCTTCTCTGGCCAGGGCTAGGTTTGTGTGATCTTGTTCAATATTGGGGTTCCAGTGTGGATCTACAGTTGGCCAGTGATGAGCTCCTCTACCACTTTTCTTATTAGCTAGTGAGATAACATTATTTTTCTCTCTCTTTGTCAGAAATGTATCGAACAAATTCTCCACATCCAACCAAGAAGGGTCAAAGTTTCTGAATATATTTTCTAATTTTTCTATAACCAACATTGGTTCTGCCTCAAATGATTGAACATTGTGCTTGAATTTTTCTAAATCATCAGGTTTAAAAGGTGTATAGTGTCTTACAGACACCAAGTTCCCTTCTTTATTAAAGGTGGGTACTTCCCTCAATGGAAATAAACTTCTGTCTAAATTATCTGGTGTTACTGTTTCTAGGCTACTTGCTCCATTTTCAATGGGGTATGTAAGAGAAGGGGAAAGGTTAGGATTATTGGCTGTTGGAGCATGGGGGTTGGAGATTAGAGCATGAGTGGAGGGGAGGGCAGGGGGAAGGGCTGGGACAGGAACAGGGGGCGGGGCTAGAGCATGAGCTTGGGTGGGGTGCAGGGCAGGGGGAGGGGCCGGGGCTGAGGGGCAGGGTAAGATGCATGAATAGAAGGAGGAATCAGGGTGGGAGGGGCAAGAATGGCAGGGAGAGGGCCTGGGTGGTCAGGATGGGGAGGAGCTGGTTGGTGTGAAGGGGCTGCTATTTGAGCCAAATCATTTTGGGCAGGGTGGGTCAGGGAGTCTGATAATGATGGGGGATGGAGAGTTAAATCACTCCTTTTGTAGGATGTTTTTTTTTAAAATATATTTTATTTGATCATTTCCAAGCATCATTCGTTAAAGACATAGATCATTTTCTTTTCCTCCCCCCGGATCCCCCTATAGCCGAAGCGTATATCCACTGGGCATTACATGTTTTCTTGATTTGAACCCATTGCTTTGTTGATAATATTTGCATTAGAGTGTTCATTTAGAGTCTCTCCTCTGTCATGTCCCCTCAACCTCTGTATTCTGGCAGTTGCTTTTCCTCGGTGTTTCCACTCCCATAGTTTATCCTTTGCTTATGAATAGCGTTTTTTTCTCCTGGATCCCTGCAAATTGTTCAGGAACATTACACAGCCATTAATGGAGACGTCCATTACGTTCGATTATACCACAATGTATTAGTCTCTGTGTACAACGTTCTCCTGGTTCTGCTCCTCTTGCTCTGCATCACTTCCTGGAGGTTGTTCCAGTCTCCATGGAACTCCTCCACTTTATTATTCCTTTTAGCACAATAGTATTCCATCACCAACATATACCACAATTTGCTCAGCCATTCCCCAATTGATGGGCATCCCCTCGTTTTCCAGTTTTTGGCCACCACAAAGAGTGCAGCTATGAATGTTTTTCTACAATTTTTTTTTGTTTTGTCCATTATCTCCTTGGGGTACAGACCCAGCAGGGCTATGGCTGGATCAAAGGGTAGATATTCTTTTGTTGCCCTTTGGGCATAGTTCCACATTGCCCTCCAGAATGGTTGGATCAGTTCACAACTCCACCAGCAATGAATTAATGTCCCTACTTTGCCACATCCCCTCCAGCATTCATTACTTTCCTTTGCTGTTATGTTAGCCAATCTGCTAGGTGTGAGGTGATACCTCAGAGTTGTTTTGATTTGCATCTCTCTGATTATAAGAGATTTAGAACACTTCTTCATGTGCTTGTTAATAGTTTTGATTTCTTTATCTGAGAACTGCCTATCCATGTCCCTTGCGCATTTATCAATTGGAGAATGGCTTGATTTTTTGTACAATTGATTTAGCTCTTTATAAATATGAGTAATTAAACCTTTGTCAGAGGTTTCTATGAAGATTTTTTCCCAGTTTGTTGTTTCCCTTCTGATTTTAGTTACATTGGTTTTGTTTGTACAAAAGCTTTTTAGTTTGATGCAGTCAAAATTATTTATTGTACATTTTGTGATTCTTTCTATGTCTTGCTTGGTTTTAAAGCCTTTCCCCTCCCAAAGGTCTGACATGTATACTATTCTGTGTTTACCCAATTTACTTATGGTTTCCTTCTTTATGTTTAAGTCACTCACCCATTTTGAATTTATCTTGGTGTAGGGTGTGAGGTGTTGATCTATTCCTAGTCTCTCCCACACTGTCTTCCAATTTTCCCAGCAGTTTTTGTCGAATAGTGGATTTTTGTCCCAAAAGCTGGGACCTTTGGGTTTATCGTATTCTGTCTTGCTGAGGTCGCTTTCCCCCAGTATATTCCACTGATCTTCCTTTCTTTTTCTTAGCCAGTACCAAATTGTTTTGATGACTGCTGCTTTGTAATAACATATGTGTTTTTTTTTCATTATTTCCCTGGATATCCTTGATCTTTTGTTCTTCCAAATGAACTTTGTTATGGTTTTTTCTAAATCAGTGAAGAAGTATTTTGGTAGTTCAATGGGTATGGCACTAAATAGATAAATAAGTTTGGGTAGGATGGTCATTTTTATTATATTGGCTCGTCCTACCCATGAGCAGTTAATGTTCTTCCAATTGTTCAAGTCTAGTTTTAGTTGTGTGGAAAGTGTTTTGTAGTTGTGTTCATATAGTTCCTGTGTTTATCTTGGGAGGTAGATTTCTAGGTATTTTATTTTGTCTAAGGTGATTTTGAATGGGATTTCTCTTTCTAGTTCTTGCTGCTGAACTGTGTTGGAGATATATAGAAAAGCTGATGATTTATGTGGGTTTATTTTGTATCCTGCAACTTTGCTAAAGTTGTTGATTATTTCAATTAGCTTTTTGGTTGAATCTTTAGGATTCTTCAAGTAGACCATCATGTCATCCTCAAAGAGTGATAACTTGATCTGCTCCTTGCCTATTTTGATGCCTTCAATTCCTTTATCTTCTCTAATTGCTACTGCTAGTGTTTCTAGTACAATGTCAAATAATAGAGGTGATAATGGGCATCCTTGTTTCACTTCTGATCTTATTGGGAATGCATCTAGTTTATCCCCATTGCAGATGATATTAGCTGATGGTTTTAGATATATACTGTTTATTATTTTTAGGAATGACCCTTCTATTCCTATGCTTTCTAGTGTTTTTAATAGGAATGGGTGTTGTATTTTATCAAAGGCTTTTTCTGCATCCATTGAGATACTTATTTGGTTCTTGCTGGTTTGCTTGTTGCTGTGGTCAATTATGTGGATGGTTTTCCTAATATTGAACCAGCCCTGCATCCCTGGTATAAATCCTACTTGATCATGGTGAATGATCCTTCTGATCACTTGCTGGAGTCTTTTTGCTAGTATCCTATTTAAGATTTTTGCATCTATATTCATTAGGGAGATCGGTCTATAGTTTTCTTTCTCTGTTTTTGACCTGTCTGGTTTTGGAATCAGTACCATCTTTGTGTTGTAAACGGAGTTTGGTAGAACTCCCTCTTTGCTTATTATGTCAAATAGTTTGTATAGTATTGGGATTAACTCTTCTCTGAATGTTTGATAGAAGAAATAGTTTTCATAAATAAACCCATATCAGAAAAAGAAATCCAACAGGCCTTGAAAGAACTTCCTAATAAAAATCCCCAGGGCCTGATGGATTCACCAGTGAATTCAAGAGTCATATTTTGGCCAGGTAAAAGATATGTCTATCCATGCCTTACAAAGTTTTTTAGCTTCATTATTTATCATCCAACTCTCCTTTGGTAGATTGGGATCAGTGCAAGAATTAAGAAATTCATGCAAGGGTGTATCAGGAGGAATATTTCCTGATTTCCTTTAATTTTTTGCAGTAGTCTGTATATCCTATTTAAGTTAGTTTGAGTATTGCTAAATGGTCAGCTCAAACAAAGAAAAGTTTTGTTATTAATCATAAATAACAATAAACAACAATGAACAATAAGTATCAATTATAAAAAATAATTATTAGTAATTAATAGGAATGCCTTATAATAGTTATTTAAAATTAATAATTATTGTTATTGATAGTATTATTAATACTATTGTGTTCTAAAATTATTCCTTAATATTACATCTAATTAATTTGATTTAATGTTAGCTTTGTTCAATTTTAGAAATCTAGTTTTAATTTAAATTTAATATTATTAATATTTCCTATTAATAATTCTTTTATTTTATTGTATTCACTTTAATAGCATTATTTTAGATCACTAATAGCAGGAGCAATGGAATTCTTTTTATTTTCCTGCAGTTTCAATTCTCAATGGACGCTATAAATGTGTGGTGCTATAAATGCATGTAGAGTGGAGGGCACTTGTGGGTAGGCCTTTATCTAAAAGCAATCAGATAAAGGAGGAGAAAGGAAAAAATCATAGCTTTTGATATGCTAAATAGGGCAGGCAGTCTCCAAGGAAAGTTTGAGAAAGAAAATGTAGCTTTTGATATGCTAAAGGGAGGTAAGCTGCAAGGAAAGTTTGAGGGTACGGGAGCAAGATTGGAAAATCCAAAGAGAACTTTCTTGTAAAAATGAAGGTTTCCCTACCCCAGAAGTTCAAAGTTGGGGTGGGGGGCGGGAAGGGGGCTCCTAACCCTAGTCCTAAACCTGGAAGGACCCCCAGGATTAATTTAATGAGTGTCTCCAAGCAGCTCCCTTCAGCGGCAGCCTGGCTGGTGTGGCATGTGGGGAAAGTCAGGTAGACACTGGACTGGGAAAGACCTGTTGGGTTCTAGTGCCCCTTGGTTTAAATAAAATCGGTCCTGTTTGGAATGGGGGAGAGCTCCAATGTGCTGGCCTGTGCTGAACTGAGGAAAGGTAGCAGGCATGGGGAGCCTGTGTCTGATTCAACTGTATCGTTTACCTGGGGAGAGTGCAGAGGCTGGGAAGAAACAGGAGTCTGCTTTTTTCTCACCCAGGAAAATCAGACTGTTAGGGGGCGAGCATGTGGGATCCTGCCCCATCATCTACTGCCCCACTCTCATCCAAAATGGGTTGTGTCAAATGGGGTGGAGTGGGGTTGGGGAGGAAACCACATGGGGAGCATCCTTAACAATTGAGAGGAAAAGGCAGCCGCTTCCCTGCCTGGTTCCAAAAGACCCTCATTTCTGTTTGGGCAAAAAGCTGGGACTTCTGTCTTTACTGTCCCAGGGAGTCCCTACCTCTAATCCACAGCCTAGAAGGACGCCAAGGATTAATTTAAGGCATGTCTCCTCGCTCAGCACAGTGCCTGGCTGAGCAAAGCAGCAGTACTTGCCAGCAGTTTCATGAACCTGGGTAAGTCAGGGGTTGGGCTGGGCTGGGTTCCTGTGCTCTGACCAGGACTTACCCTAAACTAGGGTAAAATAATGGTGGAAAAGTGGGAGGGAGTTTTCTCACCAATCCATCCAAAGAGGCACTTTAGATGGTTCTGCTTCTCTTTCTCAATCATTTTCTTATATGCAGGCAAGGCCAGCAACTGAAGGAGTTTCTATTCTTAAGCTTATCTAAGCACTTATATAAAACTTCTCTGAAGAAAATTAAAGGCCCTAAAAGAAAAGATGCTTGACTAATGGTCACCATCTGTAAGAACTGAGATAATATTTCTACCCAGATATATATTTTACAAAGTTTATCAGAAAAGGTAGACAATTATTTCTCTAAGTAACCTGACTATGTGTTGCCCTGCCTTCAAGTCACTTCCTCCTTCCCCCTTTACCTGCCTGTTCTGTTCCTGACTTCTTCTTTCATAATTTTCTTCTCACTTCTCCCTCCTCTCAAGCCTGAAGCCTTGACTTTTATTGACATACAACATGTATAGGGATGCAAACCTGGCTCAAATATGTTATGTCAGGAATGTTTGATGGAAATATCAAGCTACTCTGGAGGGGAAGGGAATGAAATTCCTTGACACATGAGTACCATTAAATTCATGATTCTGAGACTAATTAAATGTCACTTGCCTTCCCCCTATTCCCTGAGATCAGCATCCCATTGTGATAACCTGCCTTTCTACCAGTGTATACCTTAACACTTAACAATTCCATTTGCTACCATCAATGCTGTTATTTGTTGTGGCATAAGTGTTTTAACTTAAACACATCTAGTTGCTCATATTGCCACTTTGGCTTAGCAGTTGGCTTATTTTTCTCATAATCACCATCACTCAGAATCTGCTTTTATGTGCATGTTGTAGTATCATGGACATTTACCCTAGGCCCATGGCTTAATGCAGAAATGGGATGCAAACTCCTTTCTCAGCCAGTTTCAATCAGAAAGGCAAAGGGCTGGCCCAAATTATTCATGCAGAATCCACCTCATACACAAACTATAATTAATTGAAATGTAAATCTCCACAGAAATTAGAAGAGTGGCAGTCACTCAAAAAACATTTATTTATTCATAGACTACTAGATGTCCGGAATTGCACATGATGCTGGAAATACAAAGAAGAGGCAAAGGAGAGGATCTGCTCTCAAGTAGCTTACAGTCTAATGGAAGAAATAACATGCAAACATTGTAATACAAGTTATTTTGGACATAACTGACTGAGAGAAGGGAGTACAAGCAAGGAAGATAAGGAAATCTTTCCTTAAGTGGGGGGATTTTAACTAACCCTTAGACAAAGTCAGGGAAGTGAAAAAGTAGAGAGGAGGTGAAAAAGCATTACATACCAATGGAGTTCAGGCATTGGAATATGTCCGGAATAGTAGGTGTCTTGTTTAAAGAACAACAAGGTATTCTTTATGACTGGATTAGAATTCATTGTGAAGGGGACCATGAGTTAGTTGTAAAAAAAAAAAATATAGGGAGTAGGCAGATTATGAAGATCATGTATCAACAAACAGATTTTTATTTGACCCTGGAGGTGGTAGAGAATCACTGAAATTTATTGAGTATGTATTTAAACTGGAAAAGCACACTTACAGATTGAGGAGAGGATAGAATAGAATGGAGAGAAAACTGTATCCAAAAGTTTATTGTAATAATTCATGTACAAGATAATAAGGGTTAAAGCAAAGTGGTGGCAATATCAGAGGAGAGAAAAGGAGGACATATTTGAAAGATATGGCAAATGTGAAATCAAAGGCAAAATTTTATATATGAAAGAGTGAGGAGGTAAGGATGATACCAAGGTTTTGAGTCTTGGCAACTAGGAGGATGGTGATAATCTCAACAGTAATAAGAAATTTGATAGAGTTGTGTTTGGATTTCCTTGAATCTCACCCTCCCCTGTTGGTTCTGCTCTTTTCTCTTTTTCCCCATAGAAATGTTGAAGAGCTAAGCATTTTTTCTGTTGTTTGCCCATTTCACCAGTCTTTTTTTACCCTTTTAGATTGGGAATTCTATAAGCTGCTTGCTGATTCTGTCTCTTCTGCTAGCTTGCAGGGGTTGGCACTGTGAATTATGCAGGAGAAATTCACAAAGCCAAGTGGTATGAAGTTCTGAACCTCACTATGTGTTGGGGCCAGAGCCTGGGACTTTGAAGGGTGGGTCTGAGGAACTCATTCATAATTGTAGTTGAGGTCCCTCAATCCCAAAGTTGGCTTGTGTCTAGGTTAGGAATCTGGTGCAGTAGATGAGGGGGTTGATCAGGTAGCATTCCTATGTGTGCAACTTTGCTTCCCTTTCCCCCTTATCCTGTTAAAATCACCTCTCACTGCATACCTTTCAAGTTGTACTCAGTGGGATAGACCCCAACTCTGTCTTGATGATCGATTTTGATTCCTGTCATTTTGAAGAACTTTTTAAAAATTAGTTTGGAAGGATAATCAGAGTGATTCTGGCTTTCGTTGCTACTAAGTTGCCATCTTCTAGGGTGAGTGTTTGGGAAGAAACATTACTTCTGATTTGGAGAATTGTGAGCATCTTTGTCACTATAATAGCTTTTAGTGGTGGGATTCTTTTGTTGTTTGTTTAGTCATCCACAATACTTAATGCTAGAGATAGGGCCTCCACACTTCTGGAGATAAAATCTGGGCTGATCCTATTTTTTCTTTCTTGGGCTTTTGAGTTTTGAATCATTCAAGAATTTCAGAGACAACTCATTCTAGGAACTCACAAGCTTTCAGTTCTAATAAAGTTTTCTGTTCTAGGCAAAATATTGATTTCTTCCCTTTTACCCACCCACAGCCAAGACTGAACTCTTTATGCTCCTTGCTTATGATTTGGTTTGAGCAGTAGTAGACTACTTCTAGACTTAACCACTACCAGTTATCTTAGAATATCTGCTTCCTTAGAGTAACCGAACAGCAAGCTCCTTTTTCATTTTATATCCCTGACCTGATTATACTGCTGCAGGGTTCAGATTGGATCAGAAACTTGAACTGAAACCCCACTCTTTGGATTCAAGTCACATCCCTACTGTTAGTTAATTTTCCTCTTTTTTAGGTATACTGGTCAGAGCCCACAACTTCTTCTCATACCTGATTGCCTAACAAAGTCGTTCTCCGTTTTTCCAGGATTTGTGCCCTACAAATATGTAGATACCATCTGACAACTGTTCCCCTTGAAGGTCCTTAGCATAAATGCTAAGAGAGTTCTACTATAAGTCAGGTATGTCCTCTTGCTCTGGCATTCAGCCTTTCCCTGAACCCTCAGTTAGCTATTTCTTCTTGGCAGATCCCATTGCCAATATTTGCAGACCTCTCTGTCTCCTGATTAAATCTGAGATGAAAAAAAAAACTCCTGATGAATTTTAATTGGATTTACCCCTTTGAGATTAAGTCAGATATATTTTCTAAATCTGTTGTGAGGAGTTTGGGGAAGGTAGGAAAGTCAATATACTGCTTCTGTTTACTCACATTGTATTATCTCTTAAGGCCTACACTGTCCTCTTCTTTTTTGATCAGATTGGTTAAACATTTATCAGTTTTCCTAGTCATTTCAAACAATCAGTTATTTACATTTTCCATCATTTGAATTCTTCAAGTTTATTCCCTATCCTCTAATTTTAAACATCACTTCTTTAGTTTATTTTAGTTATTTTCTATTTTCTTATTTATTTATTTTTAGGTATATTCAGTTCATTAATCCTATATTTTGCCATTTTCTTAATATATATTTTAAAACACATAATTTCCCCCTAAGGAGTAGTACACTTTCATCTTTGTAATTTTGCCATTTTTATTTATTATACTTTCTTGTATTTAATTATTATTTACATATATTGCTCTTTAAAACATTCATTATTTAGGATTTCTTTTAAAAGTTATTTTTGTTGAGCTGTGATTTGAAAATGATGTTTAATATTCCTCTAATTTATAATTCTTTGCAATATTTCCATGATCTAATGCATTGTTAGTTTATGTAAAAGTTTGATATAATACAAATAAATAAATAAATTCTTTAACAGTCATATTTGGAATATCTTTTAATTTTAATTTTATCAATAATTTCTTCAACTGTATATATTTCTCCCTTTTTTTATTCATCCAAAATTGAGAAATGGACCTTCAAGTCTACTACCTGTATTTTGCATTTCCCTGTAACTTGGTTAAGTTTTACAATATGAATTTAGATATTAAGGCATTTTGATCATATATTTTCAATACTGATATTGGTTTATTATCTGTTTCATTTTAGCAAATATAATTTTTTCCTTCTATATTGTATATTTTTGTCTTACCTTAATCAGTTAGAATGTTAGAACTCCTGATTTTTTATGTTAACCCCTAGAAGAAAATTTCTTTTTGCCTCTCCATTTATTCTGCATATATTTATTTTGAAGAGTTTCTTGTAAGCAGGAGATTATAGGATTTTGTTTTCTTCTCCAATGTCACTTTTTTGTTTCATTGAATCATTTAATCTATCTACACTTAGAATTTTGAGAGTAATGTTTATATTTTCTCCATTTGGTTTCTAATATGCCTAATATACCTTCTATTCCTTTTTTTCTTTTAATGATAATCATTTATTGATTCAGGAAATTTTGCTTAATATATCTTATTGAACACTAATTATAGAAGCTCTCTTCTTCCTCTAACATAAAAGGCCTACTTTCCAATTTCTCATCCTTTCCCTTTCTTTACCAATACTATTAATTATTTTTCCTTATAACTAGTTATTTAATACTTCCCCTCTTTTTTCTCTCAGTTAAATAGTTAGATAAAATTCTTTCTTTTACTCTCTACAACATACTTTTAATTGTTAAGTATTTTAAATGTAGACTCTTAATGATCAATTTAGTGAATCTATCAATAATATGGAAATAGATTGTGAAAAACCCACTGGAATTGGGCATCCTCTGCCAGGAAGGGAAGGTGAGCTGGGGGGACTTGAGGGAAAGAACATGAATTTTGTAACAATGGCAAAATATTCTAAATTGATTAATTAAATTTTTTCAATAAAACAAAGGAATGGAATCTCTCTATAGCCACTGGAGCTGAAAGAATGAGATGGCAGGTACTGTTAAATAAACATGAGCCCTCATCAAGTGGAATTTTTTAATCCCTTTTACTGGAATGGCTAAATAACTTATGGGCAAAAGGGACTTTGGATAGAGTCCTCCTTTAGGAGTTAGAAGAGTAAGTTTCTAATTCTGGCCTTTCTAGAAACTAAGTATGACTTTGTAGAAATCACTGTCATTTCCTTTCTTTGGGGATATTAGATTCTTAATAAAATGAGGTTTTTAACTTTTGAAAGAAAGGTTTGTATATTTTTTTCCTAAAACAAGAATGTATTGCCCTTGTTCAACTCATTTATTTTCACTTCTTTTGGTTTTTTATTATTTAATGAATAAACATTTATTCCCTCTTTAATCTCTGTTTTCTCCAGGTTTCCTTGATACTCTCTTCCAGTGCTCCTCTTAACTGTCTGACCATCTTCATCTTTTTTTTTGCTCCAAATTTATTTAAGTCATCTCTAATCACCTTGACCATCCCACAAGACTTTGTCAAAGGCCCTCTTATTTCATTCTAAATTATATACATAACCTCATGAGCTAAAAGTAATTCAATTATCATGTCTTAGATGATGATTCTCAGAGTGACTTCTCCAACTTTTCCCTAACATCAACATTCAAATCCCCTTCTATTAGATATCTTGAACTCTATGTCACATAGACATCTTAAACTCAACTGAACTTTTTTTCTCTCAAATAATTCTGCTTTTTCTTCCTATTACTATTGAGGATATCACCATCCAACAAATTAGCCAATATTACAACTGAGCATTAGATTTCATCTCCCTCTCACCTCCTATATCCAATAATGTGACTTAATTTCTAGATTTTATTTTGTTAAAGTATTTTGCCAATTCCCCCTTTTCTTATCTGAAAAGCAGGTATATACATCACATCATGCATGTATTGTAAGAGCCTCCTCATTAGTTTCTCTGCCTCAAGACTTTTACTACTCTAGTTCATCATCCACTCAACTATCAAATTTATATTCTTAATGTACAGGTCTGATCATGTTATCCCTCTATTCAATAAATTCCATTTCCTTCTTATCACATTTAAAATCAAATACAGAATCCTCGAAGTGGCATTCAAAGTATTTCAAAACTGAAGCCATTCTGACCTTTCCAGATTGCTAAAACATTTACTCCTCTGCCTTTACAAATGACACTGCACTTTTGCTGTTTCTCTCAATAGATACTATATTTATAAATCATATTATTTCCCCTGACATTATCTGGCTATACCCTTTCCCTTGAATTCACATCTTTTTTACATATATTCTCTGTCTTCTCTCAGAATTCAAGAGAAATCCCACTCTCTCCACAATAGGCCATTTCCAGTACCATGAAAATATTCCTATTAAGTTTATGTGATATATACACTATTTATTGTACATAATTCTATATTTGCTTCAATGTCTTTTTTGCCATTAAAATGTGAGCTTCTTTGGTTCAGAAATGATATTTTTGTCTTTCTTTTTTTTCCTATCATTTAACAACATAACTTGCATTTGTTGATCATTTTATTGCATATTATACTATTTTATGTAATTCACAAAAACCAGGAATTATATTTAGGACTTAATTAATTCATATGTCCTTAGCACAATATCATGTAGCCTCTGTAGAAGTGATATCATATTTCTAGTTAAAAACTTTCATTTCACAAAGGAGGAAATTGTGGCATATAATGGTGATATAACTTACCAAGATGAGTTATCTAGTAAGAGTAAACTGAAAGTAGCCTGAGCCCTCATGATGATCATTTTCACATTGAGGGGTGAAAGAGAAAGATACATCATTTACAATCCAGATATGAGACAATAAATTCTTTCAAATATGGTTTTATAAAATTCCATGTTTATAATCTATATTTTTTCTTTGACTGGAAAACCATAACACATGAAGTATTGAGGGGAGATTAGAATCAATAATTGACTAATCCATTCATGAAATCCTTGTGATGCCTCTTCTCCTTCCCAGGTATAAAATGAAGTTTTCCAATACGATTATCACTGCCAATCAGCAATAAGGGAGAGAGGGCAGGGTAACATCCACCAAAAAAGGCTCCAATTGTTTCCACCTCAACTCTATTTTCAAAACTATATACCACATATAAGGTGCAACAGTTGTTGATCCAGTAGAATAAAACAAAACAGCTCACAAGCAAGAGAATGGTCTGAGTGGCCTTGATTTCAGGGAAGGATCTAGAGCAATTGCTATTGCTATAAATGTGCTGCACTTGCTTGCTATGTCTATAGAGGAGAAGCACCATGTGGGTACTGGACAATGCCATAAGCAAATGATAGATAAAGTCATGAACAGTCATACCAAACAAAAATGCAGCTGTAGCTTTGGTCTCATTTAATGGTCTCACCCCGAAAATATTTGATATATACTCATACCTGGAAATATTGTCATTTTTTATTGCTTCATTGTGTTCAATGATCCTGATATATATCAATGCATTTGTTACACAGAAAAAGAGGAAACAATGTAAAATGTATTTGTGGGCTTTGACTTTGATCCTTGCCCACACAGAGTTGTTGGGACTGATGATGATGGCCTGGAACATGCTCAGAAGGCTTGTTGTGCATACAGAAAATCCCCGTGAAATTCTATAAATGTAGAAGACTACTTTACACCCCAAATCATTCAAAACATTTCTCATCCCAAAACAAAACATGATTTCTGGAATACCTCTGGTAAAAAGTGTTGCCATATTGGCCACAGTCAAATGAGCAAGAATCAAATCAATGGGCTTCTTTTCTTGAGGCTTTTTGAAGGCGATACAAACATAAAGGACAAGCAGCAATGAATTCCCTACAATACCAATGGCACATTGTAAAAAGAAGGCCACACCAAAGATCAGCTCACTAGATATCATTTGTCTTCACGGAGTCAGTAAATCTGATACCCCAAAGAATTGAAGAGCCTAAAAAAGGGAAGAAATAGACAACCTAAAAATGAAATTAATGTGTTTGCATGACTTTCACAAACATCCCTTTAATGTCCCATTTCTTCCAGCAGTTTGAATATTGAAAACTGATTGAATCCCATGTCTATGGTTAATAAGATCTTAGATCTATATATAGATAATAAAACAATTACAAGGTATTATGATTCCCTCTCTTTGTAAATTAGGAATCTGAAATATAATGTAATAAATTTACTTGATAAATGTTACCAGAAGAACAGAGTAGTGCATGTCTTTTTTCTTTTCAATACATGATTCTACTTTAATTTTTCTTCTGGAAAAATACATTTCATATCTGTTGGAATCCACTGACTTCCTCAGATAATAGTTGCATACTATTTAACATTTATAACACATCAAGGGGAGGCAACTGGGTATCTCAGTTGATTGAGAGTCAAGCCTACAAATGTGAGGTCCTAGGTTCAAATCTGGCCTCAGAAACTTTCCAAGTGTGTGACCCTGGGCAAGTCACTTCACCCCAATTGACTAGCCCTAACAATTTTCTCCCTTGGAAATAATAAACAGTATTGATTCCAAGATGGCAGGTAAGGGTTTAAAAAAAAAAATCAAAGATTTCCTTGACAAAAAAAAAATCAAAGCCCATAGTGATAATAGTTTGCAAGTTTATGACACAGAGCCTCACCACAGGGGGAAAAAAAGTTACTAAATTTTAATTTCTTTCTGGACTTCCAATTTGCTCACAATTGTTTTTTCAATCTACATGAGGTCCTCCAATTGGTTAATTGTGCCTATCTTTATTGTAGACATAATTACCTTGTAATACTTTCATATATCAAATGCTTTCATCAGGATTTTTATTTCCACCAGACTATCCTGAAATCCTTCTATGATGTCACTTGTATGTTTTTGGTGATGATAGTGGTTTTATGTATATGATCATAATTTTCTCTCAGAAAAGTTGAGAGAAATGGTTATTGTGGAACTCAATAAAATATGAGGGTGCATTAAATTGGAAAGATCAAGTTTAATTTTATTAATTTTATTTAGTTTTGTTTTATTGAAAATTATGTATATGTATTGACTATCCTACTCTAATCCATTTCTTTATTGTTTTGCAAAAATTCAGCACAAAAAATTATAATTTTATATATATAATTGGTCTATAAAAATATCTCCATGTATCAGCACTTGATATAAAACTCAATTTCAGAGCCTCATTCATCCTTTGAAATGATCATGTCTGATTTTTTAAAATATTACTTAAAATTTTGAAAAGTACTGTAGTATTACTACTTCCCTGAAAGTCTTTTCAAATTCATTATCATGCTAAGTAGTCATTAGAATAATAGAAATTGTGACATTAATTTTTTAATCTAGTTATTCCATCTATAATCATTTTCAAATGCCTGCTACATGTCATCCAAAGTGATATATCTTATGGATTTAGAAAAATCAAATTATAATCCATATTCTCAAGCATTTTATGATCTAATAGAAAACACCTTATAAAAAAACAATGTATAAGCAAACTGGATGCCAGAGAAGATTCAGAGTTGGAAGATGGAGTATCCTATTCACAAAACAAAAAGAAAAGTGTCACTGGACCAGAGAGTGCCTAGGGAAGACAGTTATAAGGTATAAGAATACTAGAAAGGTTTGGTCAAACAGATTATGAAAAGTATTAAAAACCCTGGTGATAGAAATCTACTGAACTTTATTGAGTAGGGGAGTGACTTGGTCAGACTTACACTATGTAAGATTGCTTTGTTAATTGAGTAGAGCAAGGACTTGAAGTGGGAAGTGATTTGAGGTATGGAAACTAACTAGATGGCTATTGAAATAGTCCAGGAAGGAGCTGATGACCAAGATTTTAGCAGTGTCAGAAGAGAAAGAGTTTATTAATTTGAGATTATTAGTACAGAGTTTAAGATGGGAGACTACAGAGCAGAAGAGAGGATTGACCTAAATAATGAGATTTGAGAATCATTTACATACAGATGACAAATGAATAACTGAAAATGGATACAATCAACAAGTGAATAACACAGAGGGTCAAGAGGGTCCAGGACAGAGACCAATTGACTGCACAAAATGAAAGGGCATGACTTGAATAAATATTCAGCAATAGCCTATCCAGGAGTAATTAGCATAACCTTGGGAAAGAACCAAAGAGAGCAGCAACATGAAAACCTAGAAAGAAGTGTATCAAGTAGTTGATTAATAGTGTCAGAGGCTGAAAAGAGATCAAGAAAGAGGAGGACTGAAAAATAAAGACCATTCTATTTTTTTGGCAATTAAGAGATTGTTAATAACTTTGTGGAGAGCAAGTTTCAATGATTGATGGAGTCAGAAGCCAGACTATGGAGCATTAAAAACAGAGGGAGAGGAGAGGCAAGAAGGCACATTTAGTCAAAAATGGGAAAAGAGACAAAGAACAAAAGCTAAAGGGATCTTTACTTTTGGAAATATATAAGAAGTGATTGGGAATTGAGTTAGGAGAAAGTTAATTAAATGAACAGTGTGCTCAGAACTTTGAGTGAGTACATAGGTGAGGATAAAGGAAGATTAGATTCCTCTCTCTTTGTAATCTTTCCATATTACCTGTGATGTGGAATAATACTATGTGTGACAGAACACATGCCAATTAAAAATGATATACTTTGCTTTTCTGTGTTTAGAGGTACTAATGTGGCCTAGAAGAATGTTTAGAGACAATTACTCTGAAAAAAAAAAACAAACATATTTCAAATGGAGAAACAGAGGGTTTTATTTAATGCAAAATAAGTTAATATTCACAAAATAAACTGATAGACATAGTTGCCCTTTTTGGTGGGTGAAAGTTAGGGAAGAAAAAGGGACAAAGGAAAGAATTATAACTCATAAGATTACCAGTATGAAAAGAGGAAAGTGGATGGTAGAGGAATGTGAGGTTATCAATATTGAGACAGCAAATGAGTCAAAAATATAAGACATAGTCAAGGGGGAAATGAAATAAGAAAAGTAGTCTAGAAAGAAGAGTCATTAAAAGAAGTAATGGTGTATGTGAAAAAGAGAAATGTTAAAACATGGAAATAGAGTGGCTTCAGGTTGGTTTCATTTGGTGAATTGTTAAGGTTAGGTAAGGCAAGAACTGGAATAACAATGACAGTAAAATTGATTCAATTAAATTGAACCCTGTGATTAAAGCATTTACCCTGTTTAGAGAACTATACAGGGAATTAAAAATAATGGCAAGGGGAAAAATAAAGAATTCAAAAATGTTATTGAAAATAAGAGATACAAAGTATTGAATAATAAAATGTTGATAAGAAGGCATGTTTAAAGAAACAAATGGAAAATATGGAAAAGGAAAATACCATATTAGATAGGAGATATGAAAATATGTTCAGGAAAAGGTGAGGAGGAAAAAGAAAGAAATGAAAAAATAAATGATTTTAAAACAAAATGAAGAGGTAAAAAGTGAAGAGAAATGAGACAGCATAAATTTTTATTAAAACCTGTTATCTTCTTTAATGCAGGAGATTACCAAAAATTGTTTTTAATCATAGAAAATTGGAAGGAAAATCACAACTTGAAACTCACAAAATTAATTAAAATGTAATATTTGGCAATGAAAAAAATGAATAGTAACAAAACAATCAAGGAAAGGAAAAAGGCTAAAGAATAAAGGAATGATAAGACACGGCTCAGGTGCTTGAAAATGATATTATTAATTAAAGAAAGCCTGCATTTGACTTCTATGGTAATGAAAGATTACAGGAACAACTATTATCTTTACGCTTTCAACATTTTATGGAAGGTGGGGCAACTGGGTGGCTCAGTTGATTGAGAGTCACGCCTAGAGACGGGAGATCCTAGGTTCAAATCTGTCCTCAGACATTTCTCAGCTGTGTGACCCTGGGCAAGTCACTTGAACCTCATTGCCTAGCCATTACCACTCTTCGCCCTTGGAACCAATACATAGTATTAGCTCCAAGATGGAAGATAATGGTTTCATATATATATATATATATATATATATTTTTTTTAATAGGAACAAGAGCAATATTTTGGGGAGAAAAATTCCATCAGAATAAACATATTTGATAATTAAAACACTTCAAGAACAGCTGGATGAGTTAATCTGAGGTTCCCAACTTCCTTTTCAGGCAATCATTAATACAGCATAAGAAGAGAGATGAGATAAACTAGCACAGCAACACAATGGAAAATCAGAATATATTCCTGTCTCATGTTCTGTTCTCTTAATGTGAGACATAAAGTGATTGCATAAGATAATTCTATCATGTAAATTAGATAATATAAACTACAGTTTGGAAAAATCTGTACTTCTTAGAAATGCATAGTAAAATAAGAGGACTATACTAATAGCCAAAGAACTTGGATTTTATTCATACCTCTACTGAAATCTAGTGATGTGATTGTGGGCTAGACATTTTTCCATTCTTGGTATTATTTTTTTTCACCTGTTAAATGGAAAAGCAATTATCTGTTAATTTTCTCTTTTTACATGCTAACTGAATATTTAAAGTACAAATTAGTCTGACCTGAAAAAGGATATCACGATATTTCAAGTATTGCATAAAACCTTTTAGAAGGTATGTCAAATGGAATAGATTTAATATGCACTGAGTTTACAAACACAATTTAGAGCAGGAAAGAATTATACTGATTACTGGATATATTGAAAATACTGTTGTGAGGGAGAGGGGATTATGAAGAAAAAATCCTTAAACTTAAGTATAACAAACGAGAAAAGAATTAAACAAAATATAAAGAAAAAGGGGGGGGGGGAGAAGAGGAAGTCAACATAGAAATAGTAATATTTCCTGGCATTAGACAAGGAGTGTGGCAGCATCAGGAAAAGGATTGGAAACACAGAGAAAAACTTTAAAATAGAAGGAAATAGTTGAAGAAAACAAAGAAAAAGGAACAGAAGAAGAAAAATTGAAAAATTCTAAGTGTTAATTGGCAGGGGAGAGACTGTTATGAGGGGGAAAAGCGAAAAAAAATATTTTTTAGCCTAAAAGAGAAATAGATTTGAAGAGATAATAATTACTCTTTGGGAAAAAAGTGGGGAAACACTTAAAGATACACCCAAATATAGAGAGTTTTAAAAGGATTTAAAAAATGAAAAAATAATATAGAAAACATGAATACACACATATATGCATATATATATACATTATTTTAAAATACATTTTATTGATATATTAAAATTTTAGAGTAAAAAGAAATTGAGATTATACTTACTCCATTTTGAAAGATTACAACTTCATATATAATATGTATTTACATTTGGCAGAAAATTTGGGAAATAGAAACATTAGAAAAGAAAAAGAATGTATTATATAAAAACATCTGTATAGCATTGAAAAGAACAGAATAAAATGAGATTTTTAAGGAACTCTTCCCTATTCTTTCTCTATCTCAGAGCCCAGGAATTAAGAACCACTTACTGAATCCTTGTGGACTCCTTGGTATCGAGGTAGACAACAACAGCCAGTGGTGGAGACAGGAACAGCTAACACTCAAGATATAAGGACCTTAGTGCTCTCATAGTGAGGTCTCCCGCAGTCTAGGTCTGGGTGCCAAATCATATAGAAGTGAACTCTATGAGTTCATCTTTTAATAGGTCTGTGATTATCATCACCTGCAAAAGCTTTGACACTGTCTACATTGGGAATTTCCAACCTGTTCCCAACAATAACAAATGCATCTAATATGTGAAAATCATCTCTATCACAATTAATTGCAATTATGCATTTCAAATGGAAAATTGCTGTCTGAGAAATGAGTTTTGAGGCTTAAATACCTTAACTGAAGAGTTTGATTTTAACTAGGGAAAATGAAGTTGATAGGAAAGAAGAGACACAACCACTTCTCACTATTCTTACTCTTGGGAGATATTGTGCTGTCAATTATTATCCATTTACATCAAATGGGGAAAAATTTTATTTCTAAAAGAATGATGAGAAAACTATTCATCCCTAGTTCTGATCTTTCTGATAAATATACATCCTCTATGACAGGGACAAAAGAAATAAAACTGGAAAATATTTCAAATCTATTGAAGTCATACCCCTTCATTTTAGAGATGAAAAAACTAAGACTAAATGAAGATAAGTGATATGCCTAAGGTCACACTAGTAAGAATCATCAGAAGCAGGATTGGAACCCAAGTTCTTTTGCTCCTAAGACAAATGTGTAGAAGGGTCAACAGATTATTCTGAGCTGTGTTTGGCAAATCCATCCAATTCCCACAAATTTTACTGAGGAAACTGGAGGAGAAGTTATCAGTATGAGTTCTGATGTCTTATCAATAATATGGGTTACTTTTTGATATAGGGCCTCTGTTTTATCCAAATTATTCAACATATCATTAGTATAGTTGTGTATGTCTATTCTCATAAGAAAGGAAGCCCTTTTGAATCCTCTATTCATGATAATATGGAAAGAAAGGGGAGAATTTAAGTAGTGCTGGATGAATGTTCCATATATGATGAATTCCTTTCAATGTGAATACAAAGTAATTCTGATTAATCTCAGTCACAGGAATAGAGTGATAATGATTGGTGAAGTCACTAACTTGTAACATGGACCACATAGTATCAGTTACAGGCAATTGTATTTATGATCGTTTGATATTAAGGTTGTTTAGTGGCTAGAATATTGGGGGCCCAGAGTCATGAAAACCTCATTTCAAATCTGGTCTCACAAACTTACAAATTATGTGTCATTGCACAAGTCCCTTAACCATCTATGAGCCTCGGTTTCCTCAACTGGAGAAAATAAATAATAATAGCACTTATTTTGCAGAGAATCACATGGTATGTTTTTAAAGCATTTATGAGATTACATTTCACATAGTAGGCACTTAATAAGTAATTCCTTCCTTTCTTTTGTTCTTCTTTCCTTCTTGTAAACTCCCTAGTTACTCAGTAATGATAGCTCACTCAGCCTGTGTTCTCTTGATGAAAGAAATCAGCTTCTCAGTAGTAACAATAAAATGTGATGACATATCAAGCACTGTAGTGTAATGTTGGGAGCCATTACACCCCCACTGGCTGACAATATCACATTTTAGGAAATAGGAGCTGCCTTGCAGCACTCAAAACTGAGTCCCCACTGATCCCCTTCTGTGACTTGTCTCTATCTTCCCTCACTAATGGATAATAATTGTTCTCTCTCTAATAAAAAAGAAATTATTTAAGAGCAAAGACTTATAGAATAAACATATATCCCACTTTAATCCTCTTAGATTATTACCCGAAAAGAGTATATTCACAGAATTAAAACCTAAATATCATTACCCAATATCCCCTACTCCTTTCCCTCTCTACAGAGTTACATTCACTCCCATTACAAGCCAGGCAAGCCAAGAACATCAATCTCCTTTAAGACACTCTCTTCTGCAGACAGAAACCAGGCAATATTGCCAGGCACTTTAAAGTAACACAAGAAAAATAGAACTTGTAAATTAGGAAAATCCCAATTCTGGTATGTCATTAAATTACCCTCTAACCCTATACCTAGCTACCAAATGTTTTGTTATCTATCTCCTAAGTAATTGTGATGGATTGTGAAAGCTGACAAAAAGTAACAATGATTCTCCTTAAGTCAAGAGGGACTAAACTCCAAACCACTCAACTTATGTCATTCATCTATTTTTGTCATAGCAACCTTGTTTGGTTGACTATCTCCTTAGGCTCCATATCAGTTGTTAAGTTCTATGGAAGCATGTATGTAGAAAATTGATTGTGAGCCAGAAAAGCATGTACTACCTGAAGCTATAAAATAAACCAACCTCATTCCATGGCAGAACGCGATGTGATGCTTACCCATGTGTGACTGAGCATATAGTGCTTCTCTCTCCATTATTTGACTAAAATCCTAACACCTGGAGAGAGTGTACTCCAGACCCTCAGAAATACTGCTGTATGGCTCTGTAAAGTGTAGGTCTGTTGTTGATGAGGATGATATTTAGTTCCCAGTTGGCTTCCATATGCTATCAGATGTTATTTACTTCTAGTTTTTTTATAGAAAACACAAGGACTTTTGTTAGGGGGTTTATTATAATGAATTTCTCCTCCTTCCTTTACTTCTATTCCTAGAAAGGAGACATATTTCAAACTATCCCTAAAAATTCAATATTGTTTTGTTGTGGTCTGCATGGGCTGATTTGGGTAAATCGATTGTATAGAGATAAAATTAGGAATTTAGGATAATTTGGGTTTTGTTAGTAAAGGACTATGTGAAGGCCTCAAGCCCAGCTTGGAATATTGAGCCAGAATTAGGCTTGGAATTCTGAGGGACTTAAAGAGTGGATTCACCAACTGTCAAAGCATCTCTTGTTGTTATCTGAGCTCTGAGAGCCTGGTCCTTCCTGTTCTCTGGATATGTTTTTGGGAAACTTGGAAAACCCGAGTGTTAGTTTGGTTGGTAGAGAACGTGAAAATTGGAGAGTTGCTGAACAAAGAAGACCAACAGAGGAAAAAGAAAGATCTCTTTTGTATCTCTGTGTGGCTGGACGTTAGAGGCAGAGAACTTGGTTAAGCTGACAGTTGAAGAACTGAACTAAAATTTACTTGGAGGCAGTAATTTAAGATTTATGTATAATGTAATTTTTAAAAGAATTGTAGGGGTATTAAAGAGGTACAGGGGATAAGGAAGGTTTTGTAACAGGGAATGGAAGAGTTGAAGGGACAGAGGAATATGGCTGCTGGTGAGGTAAAGGGAAAGAGATGCTCCCTTCCAAGAAGCTATCTTTCAAAAATTGGGTTCCCAGAAATGGGTCAAATATAATAGCCTGAGGGGATGTCTTCTCTATTGAGATGTTGAAGATACCCCAGAACAGGTAAGCATGGATTCGCCTGAGGAACAAGCCTTACCCTGGACCAAAGTCTCCTAGCAGGGGTCCAATAAGGACTGTTTATGGTTGAATAGCTGTCCTTAGGTTCAGATGCCTCTAAGTTCCCCTGAAATGATAGTCCTCTTATCTGACTGTGATTTTATTAAATAAAGATGAATTTTAATAACAAATTTGCATTGGGGAGGTATTAGGGTAGGGGGAATCTGGATTTCCCTTTATTGGATTTGCATCTCTCTCAGCTTTTGAGCTGAGGCCAGGTCTCACAGGCTGGTGGAGGGTTTCTATTATTCCTGTCTAAGCTAATCTATGCTGTTTTTCTTTAATTCAAAGCTTTTAGCAGTAGACAGCAAGAGGAAGAAAAGGTTCTGAACTTCACAGTTGGTTAGGCCTGTCTCTTTTGTCTGAGAGGACAGGCCTTACAGTTCAAACCACTCACCTTAAATCTTTTTCTTTGATGACATGATTACAGGAATCCAAATAGAGCACACAGTTGGGAAAATTAGGAATAGAGATACTTCTATCCTGAAGCAGGGCGAGAGGCTCCTTCCAGTCCAAGGCCCAGGAAAGAGATACCTTCAAGACCAACTGTCACTCCAAGTTGCACCTCCCCTCACCCACTGTAATTGCTGTCAATATCTTGTCTTTAATATTCCAACTGCTGTTTGTTCTACCTGAGTGGCAGAAAGTCCAAAACTTGCTTCAGTTTTCCTTTCCACAATTGTTCCCTTTTTTTGTTTGTTTTGACCTTCCCAAGGTCACTTATTTTTATTATACTTACCAGTCTACTAAATCTAATTACTAAGTACTCTCCCCAAAATAATAAACTTCCCTCAATTACTGCATCACTATTCTATGCTAATTTTATCTACTCTAAGGAATTCTATGCAAGAAAATTTGGGTAAGGGATGTTTTAGGGTTTTACAATAAATTCAGTACAATAAATGTATGAACAAAACCATTACAAAGAAATTTGAAGCTTAATGATAATACTACTTACTCTTGCTAAGTTAAACTTCTACAATTTAAATTTTACTATCTGCAAATGAAGCTCAAGTCTATTCCTGAGTATAACTGTCTATGCTAGGCTTAACTTAACTTACTCTTGTTCTTTCCTTATTTATTATAACTATTTTCTAAATCCCTAGCCTAATCTATAATATAATTTTATGTACAACATATATACATGCTATACTAAATATTTACAGACTCTATCACTGTTACTAACCTAAATATAGCATATATTTTATAGAGATTATTTACATATAATGCAATAATATACATAGTTCCCTAATCTTGATGTCAGTCAAATAGAAATATCTGTTGATCTTTCTATTTGCCCAAGACCTTATGGAACTAACTATATACATATTTATGTTTTGTATAAATATCATTTCAGACACTCTTTTCTTTACATGAGATCTCCCAATATATGCCAGTTTGTGATTTTGTGTTTTGTGTCTAATAGTGTTGTGTGGAAGGAATACTTATCAAGTTTATTCAGATTTCCACTTCTCATGTTGACTGATAGATCTCTTCTTTCTTCCACATTATGTAGTGTTGCATGCTATATCCCAAATATGTGAAATTAATTTTGTTTCATAATTTCACCACACTCTGTCTTACATATAAGTTCTGCTTTCCATCTGTCCTCTTTTTATTAAACAAATTTACAAACTTCAGTCTTAGCTGTCCATTTCAGCTTTTTTTCTTTGTTTCTTTTCACTAGCAGCTTTTTTTGATGCTTTTCCTCTGGGATGCTTTAAAATCTATTCCTCTAGGATGCTTTTAAAACCTCTGAACTGGAAATTTGTCTTCTTCTCATCACTCTGGTATGCTTGACTTCTGGGATGTCTCTGTCTCAAACATTATGTGTTACTATTGTGTCTTTGTGGGGTATTTTTTGATGTTAATCAGTGTTTGTTTTCATTTCTCCGTACTACCTTTTGTCTAATTATCTTCTTCTGTTATGTCTGTTACAGTGATGTTGGATTTTTCTATTTTTATGTGAGAAAAGTGGAACCTTTAGTCTTTCCCAGAAATTTTTATAGATGTTGGGTAGTAAGCAATACTTCATGTGGTCCAGTCCATTTTATGTCTATAGCCAATTTTCTATTGAAAATTTTTATGTATATTTTATCTCCTGGTTTGATATTGTGGGAAATTGTAATCCAGGGATGCTGTTTTTTGTATCAAACCCATTTCATGCAACTCTGATATTCTTGTTTGTAAAGCTTGTATATGTTTTGTTAATTGACAATCTGGTTTGTGAGAAGTTCTAAGTCAGATAAAGGAATGTGTGATGGGATCAGTAAGTTGTTTACTTCTTCCTCTGTTTGTTTTCTTATTTTTTTAAACTCTTCATATTCTTTTATTCACCAATCTTTCAACAGAGCATACCCAAATGTTTTTGTCAGCCTTCTTTACAGAAGCAAAAACAAACAAACCCCAAAACAAAGGAAGGACCTATTGATAGTGGAATGGTGGACCAGATTGTGGTATGTAAATGTAATGGAAAATTATTGCACCATGATAAATGATGAAAGAAATTTATGAAACATTGGAAGACTTGTTGGAACTGATGCAAAGGGAAGAAAATAGAATCAGGAAACAAAGTATGTGATATCAACAGCAATGTTAATAAAAATTTAAAAATATCAAGACATTTGAATTTATATTTAAATAGAAAGACAATTTTGGTTGCAAGGGACAAATAATAAAAACATGGTGATACTCTTGGTAAAAATGTAGAGGATCACAGGTATAGAATATTACATCTATCCTCAAAGTTGGCCAATGCACTATTTAGTTTTGTTTAATATTTTTTCACAACAATGATTCTGATGATGATGGTGATGATATAATGATTATGATGATGGTATCTGAGTTTTATTTAGTGCTTTAATTATATATATGTGTGTATATATATATATATATATTACCTTATTAGTTTTAAATTTCTTTGAGTTACATGTTTAGCCCTAATTATTTTTGTATTTGGCACTAGAGACTATATATTCTTATTGGTGGGAGAGGAAAGGAATGGTTTTTTTTTATTTTACAATATTTTATTTGATCATTTATAAGCATTATTAGTTGAAGACAAAGATCATTTTCTTTTCCTCACCCGCATCCCCCATAGCCGATGTGTGATTCCACTGGGTATCATATGTGTTCTTGATTCGAACCCATTGTCATGTTGTTAATATTTGCATTAGAGTTTCATTTAGAGTCTCTCCTCTGTCATGTCCCCTCAACCACTGTAGTCAGGCAGTTGCTTTTCCTTGGTGTTTCTACTCCCACAGTTTATCCTCTGCTTATGAATAGTGTTTTTTCTCCTAGATCCCTGCAAATTGTTCAGGAACATTACACAGCCATTAATGGAGAAGTCCATTACGTTCGATTATACCACAGTGTATTAGTCTCTGTGTACAATGTTCTGGTTCTGCTCCTCTGCATCACTTCCTGGAGGTCATTCCAGTCTCCATGGAATTTCTCTACTTTATTATTCCTTTTAGCACAATAGTATTCCATCACCAACATATACCACAATTTGTTCAGCCATTACCCAATTGATGGGCATCCCCTCATTTTCCAATTTTTGGCCACCACAAAGAGTGCAGCTATGAATATTTTTGTACAAGTCTTTTTGTCCATTATCTCTTTGGGGTACAGACCCAGCAGTGCTATGGCTGGGTCAAAGGGTAGATATTCTTTTGTCGCCCTTTGGGCATAGTTCCAAATTGCCCTCCAGAATGGCTGGATCAATTCACAACTTCACCAGCATTAAATTGGTGTCCACACTTTGCCACATCCTCCAACAATCATTATTTTCCATAGCTGTCATGTTAGCCAATCTGCTAGGTGTGAGGTGATACCTCAGAGTTGTTTTGATTTGCATTTCTCTTATTATAAGAGATGTAAAGCACTTTTTCATGTGCTTATTAATAGTTTTGATTTCTTTGGCTGCAAACTGCCTGTTCATGTCCCTTGCCCATTTGTCAATTGGAGAATGGCTTGATTTTTTGTACAATTGATTTAGTTCTTTATAAATTTGAGTAATTAACCCTTTGTCAGAAGTTTTTATGAAGATTGCTTCCCAATTTGTAGCTACCCTTCTGATTTTGGTTACATTGGTTTTGTTTGTACAAAAACTTTTTAATTTGATGTATTCCAGATTATTTATTTTGCATTATGTAACTCTTTCTATGTCTTGCTTGGTTTTTAAGTCTTTCCCTTCTCAAAGGTCTGACATGTATGCTATTCAGTGTTCTCCTAATTTTCTTATACATTGCTTCTTTATGTTCAAGTCATTCACCCATTTTGAATTTATCTTGGTGTAGGGGGTGAGGTGTTGACCTAACCTAATCTTTCCCACACTGTCCTCCAATTTTCCCAGCACTTTTTATGAAATAGTGGATTTTTTTCCCCAAAAGCTGGGATCCTTGGGCTTGTCATATACTGTCTTGCTGAGGTTGCTTGCCCCCAGTCTATTCCACTCATCCTCCTTTTTGTCTTTTAGTAAGTACCAGATTGTTTTGCTGACTGCTGCTTTATAATATAGTCTGAGATCTGGGACTGCAAGGCCCCTTTCCTTGGTATTTTTTTTTCATTATTTCCCTGGATAACTTTGATCTTTTGTTCTTCCAAATGAACTTTGTTATGGTTTTTTCTAAATCAGTAAAAAAATTTTTGCAGGTTCCATGGGTATGGCATTAAATAGATAGATGACTTTGGGTAGAATGGTCATTTTTATTATATTGGCTCATCCTACACATGAGCATTTAATATTTTTCCAATTGCTCAAGTCTAGTTTTAGTTGTGCGGAGAGTGTTTTGTAGTTTTGTTCATATCGTTCCTGTGTTTGTCTCGGGAGATAGATTCTTAAGTATTTTATTCTGTCTAAGGTAATTTTGAATGGGATTTCTCTTTCTAGTTCTCGCTGCTGAGCTTTGTTGGAAATATATAGAAATGCTGATGACTTATGTGGGTTTATTTTGTATCCTGCAACTTTGCTAAAGTTGTTGATTATTTCGATTAGCTTTTTGGTTGAATCTCTAGGATTCTTTAAGTAGACCATCATGTCATCTGCAAAGAGCAATAACTTGGTCTCCTCCTTGCCTATTTTAATGCCTTCAATTTCTTTTTCTTCTCTAATTGCTACTGCTATTGTTTCTAATACAATGTCAAATAATAGAGGTTATAATGGGCATCCTTGTTTCCCTCCTGATCTTAATGGGAATTGATTTAGTTTATCCCCATTGCAGATGATATTAGTTGATGGTTTTAGATATATACTGTTTATAAATTTTAGGAACGACCCTTCTATTCCTATGCTTTCTAGTGTTTTTAGTAGCAATGAGTGTTGTATTTTATCAAAGGTTTTTTCTGCATCTATTGAGATAATCATGTGGTTCTTGTTGGTTTGCTTGTTGATACTGTCAATTATGTGGATAGTTTTCCTAATATTGAACCAGCCCTGTATCCTTGGTATAAATCCTACTTGATTATGGTGGATGACCCTTCTGATCACTTGCTGGTGTCTTTTTGTTAGTATCCTATTTAAGATTTTTGCAACTATATTCATTAGGGAGATTGGTCTATAATTTTCTTTCTCTGTTTTTGGCCTGCCTGACTTTGGAATTAGTACCATATTTGTGTCATAAAAAGGAATTTGGTAGAAATCCCTCTTTGCTTTTTATGTCAAATAGTTTGTATAGTATTGGAGTTAGCTGTTCTTTGAATGTTTGATAGAATTCTCTGGTGAATCCATCAGGCCCTGGGGATTTTTTCTTAGGAAGTTCTTTGATGGCCTGTTGGATTTCTTTTTCTGATAAGGGATTCTTTAAAAAATCTATTTCTTCTTTTGTTAGTCTAGGCAATTTATATTTTTGTAAATACTCATTCATATCACCTAGGTTGGTATATTTATTGCCATATAGTTGGGCAAAGTGGTTTTTAATGATTGTCTTAATTTCCACTTCATTAGAGGTGAGATCCACCTTTTCATCCTTGATGCTTTTAATTTGCCTTTCTTCTTTCCTTTTTTTAATTAGATTGACCAGTACTTTGTCTATTTTGTCTGTTTTTTCAAAGTACCAGCTTCTAGTCTTGTTTATTAGCTCAATAGTTCTGTCACTTTCGATTTTATTAATTTCTTCCTAAGTTTTTAGGATCTCTATTTTGGTTTTCTTCTGGGGGGTTTTAATTTGTTCATTCTCAAGTTTTTTGATTTGCATTTCCAATTCCTTGATCTCTGTTGTCCCTAATTTGTTAATATATGCAGTCAGGGATATGAATTTTTCTCTAAATATTGCCTTGGCTGCATCCCATAAGGTTTGAAACGATGTCTTGCCATTGTCATTTTCCTCAATGAAATTATTAATTGTTTCTATGATTTCTTCTCTAATAAACCAATTTTGGAGTATCATATTATTTAATTTCAAATTAATTTTATATTTGGCTCTCCATGTACCCTTACCAATCAATATTTTTATTGCCTTGTGATCTGAAAAGTCTGTATTTATTTTTTCTGCTTTTCTGCATTTGAGTGCTATGTTTCTGTGACCTAGTGTATGATCTATTTTTGTGAATGTGCCATGTGGTGCTGAAAAGAAGGTTTATTCCTTTTTGTCCCTATTTATTTTTCTCCATATGTCTATTAACTCTAATTTTTCTAAGATTTCATTCATCTCTTTTACCTCTTTCTTATTTATTTGTTGATTTGATTTATCTAAATTTGATAATGGTTGGTTCAAATCTCCCACTAATATGGTTTTACTGTCTATTTCCTCCTCCAATTCTCCTAGTTTCTCTATTAAAAATTTAGATGCCATACCATTTGATGCATACATGTTCTTTAGTGATATTTCCTGATTGTCTATACTCCCTTTTAACAAAATATATTTACCTTCCCTATTCCTTTTGATTAGGTCTATTTTTGCTTTGGCTTTGTCAGATATCATGATTGCAACTCCTGCCTTCTTTCTATCAGTTGAGCCCCAAAAGGTCTTACTCCAACCTTTAATTCTAACCTTGTGAGTGTCAACCCACCTCATATGTGTTTCTTGAAGACAACAAATGTAGGAGTTTTGTGTTCTAATCCATTTTGGTATTTGTCTATGTTTTATGGGTGAGTTCATCCCATTCACGTTCAATGTTATGATTGTCATTTGTGGATTTCCTGGCATTTTGATATCTTCCCCTAGTTCTGACCTTTCTTCTTTAGCTATCTAATTTTGAACCAGTGATTTACTTTAGGTCAGTCCCCCTAGTAACCTCCTTTGAGATGCTTCCCTTTCTAGCCCCTCCCTTTTTATGCTCCCTTCCTTGGCCCCCTCTACTTCCCTCCCTTTTTATACTCCCTTCCCCCGCCCACTCCTTAATTTTCCTTTCTTTCTTGCCCTATTGGATAAGATAGAATTCAGGATCCCACTGGATCTAGATGTTCTTCCCTCTCAGATTTGATTTCACTGAGAGTAAGGTTTAAGTAATTCCACTTCACGCTCTTTTCCTCTCCTTCTCATATGTGAGTTCTTCCCCTCCCCTTCCCATGTGTATCTTTATATGGGAAAGATTATCCCCCCCCTATTTCTTGAAGTAAATCTTAGTGTTATCAACAGTTCCCCCCCTCCCTTTTCCTTTCTTTGCTCCCACTTTCCCCAAATCTTCTTAATGCCCCAATCTTTCCCTATGCATCTTTCTTCTAACTACTCTTATGATGCATACAGTTTTTGAGAGTTACACAAAACATTTCCCCCACATATTAATATATATAATTTGATGTAAATGTAGTCCTTATGGAAGAGAGTTTGACTTAAAGAAAAAGATAAGATTTATCTCCTTTTCCCTAATGAGATTAGCTTTCCCTGGGTTGAATTTAGTATGCCTTGAGGCAAGGACTTTTATCCTGAGACTCCTATGGAAGGATCCAGCCAGAGGGTTACAAGCTCCCCCCCCTCTCTCTGTTTCCCTGCTGTCTGGGTCCCCCCTCGACTGGGTTAGGTTGTTTTCAGGATGTGGCCTACAGAATAGCCGGCTCCCGAGGCCCTTTTGCCAATCCTGAGGGTTGCTGTTGTTTCCGAAGACCCTGCTCTCTGAGGGTGAGCAGCTGCGGCTTCCCTGGGCTCAGGGCTAGGGCTCCTGATAAGAAGATTAGCTTTCCCTTGGTTGATCTGAGATTTGGATAGAAGGTTCCAGCCAGGGGGTTAAGAGCTCCCCTGTCTCTCCCTATTTCCCTGCTGTCTGGGTGCCCCCGACACTGGGTTAGGTTGTTTTCAGGGTGAGTCCTGCAGAATAGACAGTTCTGGGGTCCTTTTGCCAGCCGTGCAGGTTACTGTTGTTTCCAAAGACCCTGCTCTCTGAGGGGAAGGAGCCGTGACTTCCCAGAGCTCCCAGGGCTCCTGATAAGAAGATTAGCTGTCCCTTAGTTGAATTGAGTGTGTCCTGAGGCAGGGAACTGAGACTCTCTTAGATGAAGAGATCCAGCCAGGGGGTTACAAGCTCCCCCCATCTCTCTGTTTCCCTGCATTCTGGGTGTCCCCTCGACTGGGTCAGGTTGTTTTCAGGATGTGGCATTCAGAATAGCTGGATCCCGAGGCCCTTTTGCCAGTCCTGAGGGTTACTGTTGTTTCAGAAGACCCTGCTCTCTGAGGGGGAGGGGACACCGAATCTCGGAGCTACAAGGGCTGCTCCCAGGAGGTTATGAGCTCCCCATCCCTCTCTGTTTCCCTGCTGTCTAGGTGCCCTCTTGACTGGGTTAGGTTGTTTTCAGGAAGCAGCCTTCAGAATAGCAGGCCATGGGGCTCTGAGGTTGCCTCTGCTGCCTCGGACTTGGACTCGGCGCTCTGGGTTGGGGGGGATGGGTCCTAAGACCTTCCTTCTGCCAACCCTTAGGTCCGAGTGGTCTCAGGTTCTGCCTTTTGGTGGGGGGGGCGTACCTTTTGGTCCAGGTCCAGGTCCATGAGGAAGACTCCCAGGGTCTATGCTGTTGATCTTTTTGAATTTCGGTGCCCTAGGAGCATTTGGTTTGAGATTGGTAAGGAAGGCTTTCAGGAGATCTGAACTTTAGCTTTCTCTAAGCCGCCATCTTGACCAGAAGTCTCTGGGAGTAAAATTCTTAAGAGTAGTCGCCATAGATTCTACTATTTGACTATAGCCAATAACTAATTAGTTAGCTTCTTTTAAAACTTTGTACATATTTCCACTTCACTGAGTTTTAACCTTTGTCATGTCAGACTGAACAGGAAGCCAGTTCTGTCTCACTACTTGCATCAATTTCTTGAGTGGGCTGTCAGGTGGAATAGAGTCTAGCTCCCTACCCTTTTTGCTTTCTATCAAATTAACAACCTTTTTAACTAGCTTAAGAATTTCCCTTCACATGAATAAAATAAGGAAATAGAAAGTTCAGTATATGTAGATGCATTTCTGTGTGAGTTTGGCTATGGAACACAGGACACCAACTGGTACGGTATCGGTGTATTTAGCCATTGTTAAATGCTTTTGGTGATCAAATAAAAAAGTTTAATGGCTTCTTTCAGAGTTGCATTATTCATAACAGTTTAAAAACTGAAAAATGGAACAGACAATGACAAAACCGAAAAAGAAAAAGACCAGAAGTGAAATTATTCCTTCTTGCTGAACAATTGAGTCACTATCAGAAGAAAATTTACTCTGAGCCTTTCACTGAAAACAAAAAAGAAAATTTCGGAGACTTCATTGCTATCTCATAGATGAGAAAGACTTTCCTTTAGGTAAAACAGAGCTCTGTTATGAGGGATATTTTAGAAACTTGATTTCTCATCAAGAGTCAAAGGAAAATCAATACCAGAAAAAAATAAAAGAAAAAATTAAATTTGAGAAGAAAGAACAAAATTCAAAATTCAAACCAAAATATCCAAATCTATGTATATAAACATTTCTGAGTAAAAAAAAAAAAGAAGAAATCCACAACATTTTCTTAAATCAAGGTACAAGTAAAGAGATTTCTGTTCCACAAATTTGTAGGACAAATGCAGTAGTATTGCACTAACCCATTGACAGCCAGGACTACATAAACTTGCCATACTAAAAGAGAGAAAAAAGGTCTACATTTTGAAGTAGAAGGTAATAATGTTTCCCTGGTCTGATTTTTCCTTCAGTCTCAGTGATAGGGGACTCAAAATGGCAGCCAAACGTAGGAACATGTTGGAAAGTGGCACAGGTAAAACCTGCACCTAATGTATGTCAAACAGCCACTACCTCAAACCTCAAAAAAGTCCTCTATCTTAGTGCAGGTGTCATTAATCCCACAAGAATTTTTGGTCTCTTTGAACTTGTTCTTTGTTCACACTGTACAATGTCTCTTTTGTGATCCCTTCTCCTGGAATTCATCACAGTTATTAATTAAAGTCTTACAATACTTAGCAATCAATGTAGATTTCCAAAGTCTAAATCCATACCCCAAAGGGTATGCATTGATATTAGAGTTAAGAAATGTTGTAAATTTATCCTTCAAATTCTAAAACCTTATTAATACTGGTTACATGTACTTCAAGTACAAAAAATAAGAAAGAACAACTTAAATATCCTATTGAAAAATAAAAATAATGAATAAAAAATTTAGGAATGCAATGTCTCAGCCAAAATAGTACCCAATTGTCTATGGACTCTTATCTCCAATGCATGCTACAAGATACAGTCAGTAAGTGTCAATAGAAGGTACCCATTTTATGTGTGAGCTGTGAATCCAAGAATCCTTTCCTCCAATTTTAATAGCTGCTGGAGTACTTAACAATACTTGAAATGGACCTTGTGTTTGAAACTACATTACAGAGACTTCTTTAATATAGGGAGGGGAACAGACTGAAACAGTTAACCTCAATAAGGAAATGGAATCTGAAAAGGTATTAGATTCACCTCCAGTGTCTTTGAGGTTCCGTCATTCTCAGAGTACCATCATTTACCTAGATTCCCTTGGTCATGCCTCTGGGGTCCCCCATGCTGAGGAGTGTTTCCACTTTGAGTAGGGTGTGTACAAACTCCATTTGGGGTGTTTTGTTGTGATACTTGATTTGACCCATTTGGATTATTATTTCTGTAATTTTCTATAATTGTTTCTGTTATGATTATGATTATTGATACTTCTAAAATCACTGTTATTTCTTAAATTATCATTTTTTCTAAAACTTATGCTATTAAATACCTGATTCCACTTTCTGATGTTTAAAAATAGGTGACCTCTTTTTCCACATAAATAAAACATTGATATTATATTTGTGGATTCTTTCGAAGTGGCTATGGCCGCTGCTCAGTTTGATTTTTATTTTTCAGTTTCTTCTCTTAACACTTAATTCTTCCTTTAATTACTCTACGGAGTCACTCTTATCTTCATCTTTCCTCTAGTGACCTTTAAAGATGTAAACTGATACTTACCTCAATTCATCAAGGCCCATGCAAAACCACTTTGGGCAGTAGGATTTAAAATAATATTTGACCACTTTACAACAGTTTTCTACCAATTGTTTTCTTATCTGTCTGATATCCCTTTCTCTGGAAAGATCCAGGCCTATATATCTCCCTCCCAGGTCAATAAGTCTATCCAAAAACTGGGAAGGATTTTCATTGTTTTTTGTTTTTTGTTGCTGAAAATTATCAAACGTTTTCCATGCCACAGACCTATAAGAACAAACTCTTATTGTTGTTAGCAATGCCTCTCTAGCATGACATAGTTTGAAATAATCTTCCTTTCTTTTGGGGTGTTCATTTTGGGGTCTTGCTGGGACCAATGAATTACTCTCCTATCTGGGCCTGATTGGCATGGGAGATGATTTTATTTTTATCTCTATCAAAAATCTTTGGAGCAAATTATCTATATCTAGCCAGAAGTCCAATAAATGCTTTCAAGCTTTTTAATAACTACAATAGGAACATCTTCAAAGCAAGGAGTATTTTGCTTGAATCTCTCCATATCTTGCGGGGTGAAGTGTGTGTGGTGTCTTAAGGACACCAAATCTCCAGTTTTATTGAAGGTAGGTACATCCTTTAAGAGGATGTAATTCAGCTTTTAGATGAATTAGTTTCTGTTTCTGTTTCTTGACTTGATGTTTGAGTTGTCATAGATTGGGGAAGGGGTATAGGAGGGAAAAAAGTCTGGTAGGAGCAGTCTGGGTAGATATAGAGGTAGTTAGAGCAGGATGAGTAACATGGAGAAATAAATCTCTCTTCTGAATCTGGGGATTTCTCAAGATGTTCTCAAGGTCATTTATATAAGGCTTGATAAACCCTAAACTATCCTCCAGTTTCTTCTCAAGGTCACATGAGGTATTTTCCACTTGTCTAATAAGAAAAGCTTTTAGTTGAGCTTTGAGGTCAAGGATTGATTGAGTAGTGGGAGAAATTGGTTGGAGTTGGCAGGAAATGAATCAGACAGGAGAAGGCCAAGATGAATCTCTCATCTGAATCTCAAGGTTACTCACTCTATTTACCAGTTTCTTTTTCTTAAAAATGGATTGATAAACTGCAATGTATCTTCTTATTATTAGTATACCTAGGAACTGTGCCAAATAAAGCCATTATGAAATGTTCTCTGAGATTGTGAGTCATTTTAGATCAATAAGAAAAATTACTTTTTGCAATTTGGGTTATGCTGCTTAGTATTATACTTATTTGCCCATTTAGTTTTAAATTAACTATTAAATTGTTTGCAATTCTACTTCTTGTCAGTAGGTGGTGGTACTGGCTAGGAATTAGGTTTTCACAAATCTTGATTAAAAACTTCAGATTTGTGAAGTGCCTGTTTTTGGGTGGTAGAACCTAGACCTTAGTTCCCCAGGTAAGGTTGGGGAAAAATAAAAAGAGGAAATACAAAGGTAGAAGTTAGAAGGGCCTCGCCTATAAATAAGGGCAAGGAAAAAAATAACAATCAAAAATACAATGAATACAAAAAGTGGGGTCAGAAGAACCTCATTGCTGGTGACAATGAGTACAGTTTAATGTTAGGTGGTTACATCTTTTAAAGGTACAAACCACAGCAAGTAAAAACAATCATCTGTGAGAAAACTCCAAGGAAAAGTGTAACAAAAATGTAGATAGGTTAGCTGGGTAAAAGATGATTCCAAGCATCATCAGATTCTTGGAAATGTCATTAAAAACATGTGTTGCCAGCAAAAACACATGTTGTTATGAGAAGCTTAAAGAAAAGGTGAAGGAGAGGACACTTGGACCAGTTCTTAGACAGACCCTGAGTTATCTACCTCTTCATGAGGGCGCTCAGATCATTATCTTAGATGGCCTCCAAGTTATCAAACTCTGACAAGACTTAAAATAGACTATCTGCCTCTCAAACAGCAATGAATATGTAAAACAGAAGTGTAACAGCCAAGGATAGCTATTGCAACAGAGGGACAGCACAGTGAAACAAGACTAGCATGACTTTACAGAAGACAGAAAGACAGAAGTGAAGGTGGCAATAAGAAGGAACCAATGGTGTAAAGAGGCCTAGGACATGATGGACAAAACCTCAAAGCTCCCCTCCTACTGATGAATCAATGTTTTTGTGGAACTGAATTATCTAATAGCAAAGCATGAAGGAAGGGGTAGTAAAACAGGAGGAAGTTATAGAGGAATATCGGATTTGCCCAGGTAAAGTCAAGTGATCAGAATGACTCTGAGATAACTCCTATGATCTGTAAAGGAGAAAGGAGTCTGCACAGGAGAGGTGAGGGAAAATACCAAGAATGGAAAAGTGAAAAGAAAGGCCTTACTTTGGTAGTGAAGGTAATGCTACTCATGAACACTCCTTTGATTCAAGAGATCTCCCTTTAATTCTATGAAGAGAGATGGTCACATTATACTGGACCTTTTCCCTGTTTTTATTTAGAGCTTGAAGGGAACACTTGTCTTATCCAGGAGTGTGGGAAACCACAATGGAGGTTCCTAGTAAATGGGAGAGAGAAATAGCATGAACTTTAGGAAGAACATTTTAAAGTAAATTGGAACGCCAGGTGAGGAAGGAGTACAAGAAGATTTTCCCAACCAACCTTTTCATGGACCTGGGAGGTCCATAACTCTGGCATATTATACAGGCTTTTCTGACTTTTTAAATGTAATGATTAGGTGTACAGATTTTTTTTCCTTTCTGGACTTTAAAAATACTATTGTTTATAAAGAATGTGTGTCTAAGAGAGGGTAAATTAAAGGTGCCCTCAGCTCAGGACCTACCTTTCTCATGGCTTCAGGGACTCTCAACCTGTTGTGATAGCAAAGCAAAAATGATGAAAACAGCTATGTGTGTAGCCTGGGACCAAGCTTTGCATGAAACTGCTTCTAGTAGACCCAGTGGTGGTTTATATTTATACCCAATTAATACATACTCAACATACATGATCAAATAAAGATAATAAGATAACTGATACATTAACTTATAACAAATCATTTGTTTAACATTCTATAATCATTCTATACACTTGTAACTATTGATTCTGACAGGATACACAATGGTTTTGCTCAAGATAAATAATTGTGTCACAGGTGGATTAGTTGGAGATTAGTTTTTCTCATTAACCTGTGAGTTGCCTGGCTTATGGACAATCAAAGAAAACCATTTGTTACCTTTAATAATCAATCAGAAATTCTGGAGACAATCAACAATCATAGTAGTCAATTTGAGAGATAAAAGGGCTACTAGAAACACAATTCAGATTTAATATTAGACTAAGCATTTATCAGTTTTCATCATGGAATTTCTGAGATAGGTTTTGGTTGGTAAATGGAGTTACTGAGGCATGATGTACTAAGGCATATTGTACAATTCTCTCCCTGTGAGAATTTATATCGTGGTTCAAGAGAGTTTGTTTCTGTGCATGGGAGTAGGGGATTTCCGAGCACAGATTTTGTGGGCACAGCTTTTGTTAGGAATTATATACCTAAGCAAAAGTTAAGGCATGATAGTGTTTTTGGTGTGTTTTTGTGACTCTGCTCTTTTGGTGGTATTTTTCTCTTATATTACTTTTTCTGAGATGAGAGAGAAGACAATAATCATATCAATTCCATTAGTAGGGGATGTTAATGAAAGAAGTCCCACAGAGGGGGCTGAGTAGATATATCCATCATGCCAAGGATCTACTTTGTGATCTCCTGGCTTCTACGTTTAACTATGTAAAGACATCATGGCCTGATGGCTCCCGGCAGAAAGGTAACTGAACTATGCCCATAAAATTTTATTCAAAATTAAAGGGAAATTAAGGGCAGAATGTTTTTAAGTTTGGGAATTTGTAAAAACATTCATGTGAAAGAAAGAATTTTTTCAAAGCATAGAAGGAAAGTAGAGATTCTAAGAAATGTAACTGAGGTGGGAGTACTTTCAGGCTTTAGAATATCTCCCTGAAAGCTATATGTCATTCTTAGCCCATTACCAAATGCTTATAAAGACATAGAAAAAAGTGTTTGGACACAGACTTGAAAGCTTTGCAATAATTGATACTATTTCTTTTCCCTTTCTCATGTCTCTGTGAGATAATAAGAATATGACTATATTTTTGTCCTACTTTATGGGTATTCAGTTTTCCTCCCCTATTCAACTGAGGTATATGAATTGAAAAACCACTCATTTTGACATATATGATAGATAGAAAAAGCAATCATTTCACGTAACATCTATTGAACTTAATACTCTCTTCTCCTTTCCTGGCCATTGTAAACCTCAAATTTCCTTAGACTTATAAATGTTGGAAATTTCACCATTGGGATATTTCATACTTGGAAAATTTCTTACTGATAGTCTATTGGAATGGGAACCCCATTGGCATGGGAGGTTCCTTCTCTTCCCTTCTTAAGATTACTTTAGGACAGAAACCCTTTGCTGAACAATGGAAAGGACTTTGACCTATGCTTAAGCATAGAACAGGAATTTCTTTGAGGCATGATTGATTTTAGAATTGATACAATGGAGATACTTGGAATAAATCTCCACCCTATTCAGTCCTAACAGGATTGAGTAAGGGCTGCAGCCTAGATCAAAATTTAATTATTCCAATCTCTACCCTACTCAGGTTAACAGGATTTAGAAAGGGCTGTAGCAAAGGAGCAAAGATTTAATCATTTGAAAATATGACCATCAACAGACATGTGCAAAAGCCAGAAACCTCTGGGCGGTCCTGGGTTAAGCTAGAGCCTCCATTGGCACAGGGAAATTGATGAACAGGGATTGGTAGATGTGAGAGCTGAGGGGAGGCAACTTGGATGGTTTCCTTAAAGATAGGGGGTCTGAAGGCTCGAGGGGGATTTTGAGTAGTTGGTCGATGTGGTTTGTGTGGGCTCTGAGAAGCTTGCACTGAAGGAAGCTGAAGGTGGGGGCCTCTGAGACTGTTTCTCCATTTTGGTCACGTGAGTAATAGGGACTGATCTCTTTTCTTTGCCCCAGCTATCTAAGGGCTTGGGCCTTTTGGCCCAGCCTAAACAGAAGGGGTATTTAAGCTCTATTTCCTTCTCTCCCTTTTCTCTCTCTCTATCTCTAATTACTTCCTCCTATTGTAATTAAACTCCATAAAAGATTGACGGCTGACTTAAGTTTTCATTTAGGAATTACATAGCTGAATTCCTTGGCGACCTTAAATTAATATATATCAGTCTTTTAAAGTGATTCCCTTGTAACACCATACAGATAAGAGTCCTTATAAAAGAATCATGAAAATAATTGATGAAAAGGCAACATGAGTGTAAGAATTGAAATAATATATATTTTAATATATAATTTAAAAATTTATTAGAAAGGGTAGACAATTATTCCTCTAAGTAACCTGACAATGTGGTACCTGCACTGCAAGTCTCTTCCTCCTTCCCCCTTTACCTGCCTGCCCTGTTCCCAACTTTTTCCTTCTTCATTCTCTTCTAGCTTCTCTCTCAAGCCCAACACTTTGACTTTTATTGTCTTACTGCACGTACAGGGATGCAAACCTGGTGGAACTATGTTATGTCTGGGAATGTTTGATGGATAGGTCAAGCTACTCAGGAGGGGGAGGGAATGAACTTTCTTGACACAATTGCCCCTGAATTGAACCTTTGGGAGACCCATCTTTCCAATGGATCATTTAAATATAAATATCTTATAACTCTAAATACCTTCTAGCTAAAATAACATACAATATTACATTTTTCTATGAGGATGATACAATAGTTAGAGATGAAAGCAAAATACAAAAACTGATTGATATTGACAAAATGCCAAATCGGGGGAAGTCCCCTGTGCCATAACAGTTTACATTCAGAATCAGTATGTTCCAACCACTTCAGTTCAGTTCATTATATCCCAAAGTTCATTCTAGATGTTTTTATGTAGTGTGTGGATTCTTCAGGCATATTTTCAGCAACATCTCCAGAAGGATCCACTTTATTTTTTCAGGATCTTCTTTTCCTGAAATTTCTCAAAAAAAAATTTAAATTTTGGATTAGGATAATTACATAATCTCCCCACCCCCCAAGGAGCCTGTTGACCAACACCAGAATCACACTGGGATACATGAATGAGTTATGAGGTATATAAAATATTTTCAAAAGAGAAACAAAAATAAACCCCAAAATCCCAAAATAAAAGAATAAAAATTAAATTCTGTATAAAAATATTAAGAAGTACAGAAATGATAAAAATAATATAAAAATATTACATGTATAAAATTCTGAGTAAAATTATAAACCTGTAACAGGTTCTTGAACCACAGAAAGACTCTATTAAAGTGACTTATGTCCCACAATCCTGTAGGGCAATAGCAACACTAAAGCACTTTACATGTTTGCAACCAAGACTACAGAAAATTGCCAAACTATAAGAGAGAAAGGACTAATTTTAGCAGCAAATGAGAAAAACATTCCCTGGTTTGATTTTACCATCACTGTCAAGGATAAAGGGAACCAAGAGGATAGCCAACCTGAGTTACTTGACTCAGAATATTGCACATGGAGTGTGGTTCAAGGGAGTCCTGCATCTTAATATATGTCAAGTGCCACAACCTCAATTCTCACACTAGGTTCAAGTCCTTTCATATTGGTATAGAAGTTCAACAATCCTCCCTGGATTGGTTTTTGTATATATTCATCCATATCACTTAAATTGGTATATTTATTGCCATATAATTGGGCAAAGTAATTTCTAATGATTGCCTTAATTTCCTCTTCCTCAGAGGTGATGTCCCCCTTTTCATCTTTGATGCTGTTAATTTGCTTTTCTTCCTTCCTTTTTTTAATTAGATTGACGAGTACCTGGATTGGTTTTTGTCTTTTTTGACATTGTTCTACCTGGCACTGTATAGTGGCTCTCTTGTTCCCTTCTCCTTGAATCAGACACAATCATTAAACAAAATTGCATAACATTTATCAATAAATGACAGGTTTCTGTAGTCAAAAACCTTTGAGCATGCAGATTACTAGGGCTAATAGAACCTGTAAATTTATACTGTAAACTTTATCCTTCAAAGCAAAAAAACAAAAAAAACAAACAAACATTAATACTGATTTCATGTACTTCAAACATCACCAATGTTAGGAAAAAAGGAAAGAGGGGAAAAAATCAAATATCCTTTTGCAAACATAAAGAAGAAAAGATAATTTAAAAAATCATAATTTTGCAGTTCATATTTCATGTGACATGTGTTAAGCAAGCAGAGGCACAACACAAAAGATGTTCATTCAAAATTGAAATTTATATCACTCTTAACTTGGTCAGAATCCGCAGTGTGGGTGTATATAATTTTTCACCAGGTAAAATCTTTTAAAAACAGTAGTACAACAGGTAATACAGATTCTAAGAACTACCAAAAATCCCCCAAATTATGAGAGTCCTTTAGGGATAACTGCAAACAAACCTGTAATTTGTAGCCATGAGAGGTTCCACCAGCTATCATTAGGTTTCACATGAGTCTCTATAGCTACTTTCTGTGTGGCATGTAAAAACCTATGAACACATGAATACTTGTCACAAGTTCTACAAATTTAGCCAATCTTTCAACCTCAGAAGAGATATTTTTAACAAAGTCTATTATTACCATCATTCCAAAATTTGGTAGGAGAGAAACCTGAAAAAACTCTGTGTTGTTGATGAAGAATTACAAATACAGGAAATCCATTTCAAAGCTACTAGGCTTTACAGGAAAAAGCATTCCCACTTCCTGGATGAGATTATAACACATAACAGGGTAACTAAGCCACTTGGGAACCTCCCTCCCTCTTGGTATGAGACTGTAACAGTGTAACAGTACTGTCTCCAATATGTGCCAACCATTTTTACGTGAAGCTGAGGTCTAAAAAGTGAAAATCACTGAAGACATGTCATCCATTACATTTATAATAAATGAAGAGATGGGAAAATGTAATGTCAATGCGCTCTACTTCAGCTACAAATGGACCCTAATCTCTTGTTACAAACAACTCAGAGGCAAGCAGATAAATGATCAGAGGTAGGGACACGTCCAGATATCTAAAAAATATTTCTGAAGACCCATTAAAATCAAATTAAATTATTAGAAAATGAAATTCCCAAAACTTGTATACAGGTTGAAACCAATTTGAAGAAGTCCATCCATCATCATATATGTGACAATTAACAAAGATAAAAAAAGGGACAAAATGCTGTTTATGGGCTTTAACAGTTTATGGTATTCTTCTACAGAACAATCATAGTCATAGGAGAGGTGCATATTAAGACAACGTAACAGAAAATTTCAATTTTGATAACTTATGAAATAATTGAAAGTAAATAACATACATCTTGTATTTAGAATTGTGTTATAGAGACTTCTTCATTCTGGGGAGGGAAACAAACTCTGACAGTTAATGTAAATAAAGCAATGAGGTCTAAAAAGGCTTAAACATTCACCTCCAGACATTTTGAGGTTCCTTTCCCTCTCAATTAACATCATTCATCACAATCCCTTTATCTACACATCTGGGGTCTCCCATAATGAGGGGAGTTCCTTCACTGAGTACAGATGTTTGAGTTTGAGTTTTGATTTCCCTCATTTGAATAACTACTCCTCCTATTTTTATAACTATTCTTGATACTTCTACTGCTATTTTCCTGATTTCTCTTTTTACAATTCATAATTACAATACCCACTTTCCCACAAAAGTAAAATGTTAGTGCTTGTTTTATGGATTCTTGTATAGAGCTATAATCTTTCCTTGCTTTACCTTTCCAACTGTAATAGTGGACATTTCACATTTTTTTTAAGATTGTTGTAATATTGAGCAATGGCAGCCAAGGAATTTACTTATGAAATTCCTAAAATGAAACACTCAAGTCAGAATGGAGTTTATGGAGGTTTAATCACAATGGGAGTAGGGAAAAGGAGAGGGAGAGAAGGAGAGAAGAGAAAAGGGAAAGGGGCTACTCAACCTCTGACCAAAGCAGAGGGAGTTTTAGGCCCAAAGGGCCAAGGTGGAAAGAATCAGTCCTTAACTCACGTGAGTGATCTGAAGGAAAGCTGTCTGCAGGCGACCTCCCTGTCCAAGCTCCTAACAACAACTGGCATCTAGCGCTCTCCACAGGAAGCGAGCGAATTCCAGAGGCTGTTCTCTACCTCACTTCCTGTGTCTCACAAGTGCCAATGGTTGGCTCTAGCTTGGCTTAGGACAGGCCAAGTGAGCAGTTAGTTATTTCTGATTTGTCATTGACTAGCACATGCCTGTGTAGTGTGGGTGTGCACAATTGTTGGGTGCTATACCAAGATGGAGATTTTTAAAATTGACAATCCCCCCTGATTATGATTGGGGGACTAGTCTCCCCAATTGATCACTAAACATAAGCATACTACACCCCAAAAAGTTCTAACTGTAAGTGTATACAAAAATTATAATAGTTGTAAATATGGGGAAATAGAGGAGAGAGAAAGACAGCAAACCAATGTTTTGATGGGCACATTGACAATAACCAATTAGGGGGCAGTCTCTTTTGGCATAAGAGTTTACATTAAAAAAATGTTCAATCAACCACACCCCAAGGTTCATTCTGGATCATCCTGTGGTGAAAAAGTTTAGATAGCTTTCTGCAAACAGTTCATTCTCTGGATTCAGTTAGTTAGCAAGCGTCTTCTCTGAAGATTTATCTCGAACAAAATTTACATCTTGGATTTCATGAAATACAATCCCCCCTGAAGAAAGTGTTGAAAAAACACTGAGTCCAGCTGAAGATTCAAGTTTTAGTTGTGGGGGTGTGTGAGTTAATCCAAAAGGAAAACAAAACAAAATGAAAATAAAATAAAAAACTCAAAATCAAAAGAAGAAAAGGGAAAAAATTAAGGGAAAAATATAGACCCTTTATATATTCATATATTTATATTAAAGAAGAATTCAAAATCAGTATCAAAAATATCAAAAAAAATCTATGTATACAAAATTTGAGAAAGGAAGAATAAAAAAAAAAAATTTTCCCCCACAGGCCTCTGTATTAAGGTCCAGTTAAGTAATTTCTAAAACTACAAGTCTGTAGGACAGAATGCAGCATATTTTACTTCCCCATTTGCAGCTAAGGCTATAGGAAGTTGCCAGACAATAGGAGAGAAAAAAGAGGACCAGATTTTTATTTTATATCTAGGAAAGTGTCATTTCCTCATCTGATTTTACCTTCATTCTCAGGGATGGAGGGAGCCAGGATGGTAGCCAACCTTTGCTACTGGTCTGTAGGTATTTTCACAAAGAGTGTGGATACAAGGAAGGCCTATATCTTAACATCTGTCAAGTGTCACAACCCCGAGTCTCACACTAGTTTCAAGTCCTTAGTATTGGCTTAGAAATGCATTAATCCTACCTGGATTGGTCTTTGATTTTTAGACCTGTGAGCTCTTTTGGCATTATCCAGGTTATCTCTGTGCTCCTTTTTTTGATCCCGTTCCTAGAATCAGACACAACGATTAATCATAATCCCACAACAATTATCAATAAATGGCAGGTTCCCATAGTCTAAAGCTGTTTGGCTGCATCTTAATAATAACAGCAAGTATATATATTTAAACTAATATTGTAGAATAAAATTAATATTGATTATATGTACCTTAAGTACATAGAAATGAGAAAAAGGGAAAAAATAAAATAATGTAAAAAAATAATAAAATAAGGAAAAGAGAAAAAAGGAAAAAAGAAAAAAAATAAATTTAGGAATTCAGTGTGTCAAAAGAAGAATAAAACAGTTCCACTTGTCAATGGGTATTTATCTCCAATGCATGTATAGGATACAGTCAATCAGTCTCAACAGAAGATGCTCTCTTTACATGTGAGCAGTGAATCCAAGAGTCCTTTTCTCCAACTTTTATAGATGTTGGAGTAATTAACAATATTTGGAATGGTCCTTCCCACGAAGACTGGTTGCTCCTGTACGCTGGAAGTTCTTTATATACACGTTGCCTCCTGGGTTCAGGTCGTGAAGTGAGAAGTATAGAGGTCCGGCTTGTACTGCAGCTCCGGATTCATGTAGCTCACTCAGTTTGTGCTGTAATTCCTGTATATATGAAGCAATAGTAGAATCTCCCCATAATAGCGATGTATAATCCGGGGAGAAAGGCTTAGCCTGTATAGGCGGATATCCAAAAAGCATCTCAAATGGTGAAATATGTAAGTCTCCTCTAGGCCTGCTTCTAAGATAAAATCGGGCCAGAGGGAGAATTTCAGGCCATTTTAAATGGGTCTCGGTGCATAATTTGCCAATCATAGTTTTAAGTTCTTTGTTCATCCTCTCAACTTGGCCTGAACTCTGGGGATGATATGGAACATGGAATTTGGGAGTTATCCCCAAGCAAGAATATATCTGGTTTAGAACAGAATCAGTAAAATGACTCCCCCTATCAGAATCAATATGTGCTAGTAGGCCAAAGCGAGGAATAATTTCTTTTAAAAGCACCTTAGCAACAAAAGCTGCGGTGTCTGGGGCTGTAGGAAATGCTTCCGGCCATCTGGTCAGTTGGTCTACTATGACCAAACAAAATTTATATTGTCCAGCCTTTGGCATCATTATGAAATCTATCTGCAGGTGCTCAAAAGGTGTGTAAACCAGAGGACACCCACCAAAGGCTTTGCCACGAAAGACATGTTGGTTATATGCCTTGCAGTTAGGGCAGGCTGAACACACTTTAGAGGCTATGGTAGTTATACCAGGGGGTATCCATACTCTCTTAACAGAGTCCACGATGGCCTGGGTACCAAAGTGGCCATTATTATGAACAGATTATCAAATTTGGTGATAGAAACTTCTAGGGAGCAGGGGTTTTCCTTCAGATGACAACCAGACTCCATTGATCTGTTTTGCTTTGAATTTCTGTTTCCATTTTTCCACTTCCTTCTCATTATAGAAAAGTGATAAATTTGAGTCATCAGTAGTTGTTAATGTTAGAAGTAATTCAGGCCCTTCTATGGCTGCTAGCTTTGCTGCAGCATCTGCTCGGTCATTTCCCCTAGAGACAGGGTCGGTGCCACCTGTATGGGCTGAGCAATGAACTACAGCTAGGGCTTCAGGCAGCTGAAGAGCAGAAAGTACTTCATTAATAATTTCAGCATTAACTATGGATTTACCAACTGAGGTTAAAAATCCTCTCTGGAGCCATAGCATCCCGACTGAGTGACAAATGCCAAAAGCATATCTAGAATCCGTATAAATTGTTGCCTTTTTACCCTTGACAATTATACAGGCATGTTTCAGAGCTAGGAGCTCTGCCCCTTGAGTGCTAATGTTAGAGGGCAAAGAAGCTGACCACTCAGTGGCAAATTCTGTGACTACAGCAGCTCCACTGTAGCGTGTGCCATCCCTCATGAAAGAAGAACCATCAGTAAATAAGATCAGGTCTGAGTTCTTTAAGGGAGTGTCCAAGAGATCATCTTGAGGCTTTTCTGCCATGGACACTAGTGTTTCATAACTGTGTAATGGTTCTCCTGAAGTTGGTAAGTCTGGAAGCAAGGTGGCAGGATTAAGGGTTGTACAGCTTTTCAGAGTAATATTTTCATTATTTAGCAAGGTTATTTCATACCTTGTAATTCGCTGATCAGAAAATGCTTGTGTTCTCTGTCTTAGCAATAATGCTTCTACCTCATGTGGACACATAATTGTCAATGGGCATCCTAATACTATATCAACAGTTTTTGTCACTAGTAAAGCAGTAGCAGCCACTCCTCTAAGGCATGGTGGTGCTCCTGAAGCTATTGATTCCAGCTGGGCTGAATAATAAGCAACTGGACACTGAGAAGGCCCCAGATTCTGAGTTAAAATGCCTGAGGCTACTCCTCTTCGCTCATGTACATACAAAGTAAATGGCTTGTTATAATTTGGGATGCCTAGAGCAGGGGCACATAGGATAACCTTTTTTAGCTCTGATAGAACTGACAGGCAGGCTCTAATTTGAGGGGTTCAGGGACTGCATCTCTTGTTAGTGCTATAAGAGGTTTAGTAATTTCCCCATAGCAATGATTCCATTGTCTACAAAACCCTGTTGCTCCCAGAATTTCTCTTAACTGTTTTCTAGTGGTAGGAGCACTCAATTTTTGAATATTCTAAATTTGCTTGGGAGAAATAGAGTGGGCACCAGCTGTCAGAATGAACCCCAAATATTCTACTTTGGGGAGACACCACTGAATTTTATCCTTTGAGATCTTATGACCTCTTTTGTGCAATTCCAAAAGAAGGTGGTTACTCTCTTCCTGACATGCTTCTGTATCCACGGAAGCCAAGAGTAGGTCATCTACATATTTTATTAATTTGCTGTTTTTAAATTTTATATTATCTGTATCTTGTCCCAAAATTTGTGCAAATAAGGTCGGACTTTCTACATAACCCTGGGTCAGACGACTCCAGGAATATTGTATGCCATTCCAGGTGAAAGCAAAAATATGCCTCGAGTTCTCATGTATGGGTATGGAAAGGAAGGCTGAGCACAACTCTACTACTGTTAAGTATGTAGCTGTGCTAGGAATAGAAGAAATAATAGTATTGGGAACTATGGAGTGTCTCTTTATAAAGTGATTGTTCACAGCCCTCAAATCCTGTACGAATCTATAGAGGTGTGTGCCATCGGGCCACCTTTTTGGATTTTTAACGGGGAGGATGTGCGTGTTGTATTCAGATTTACAAGGGAAAATTATTCCTTGGTCAATTAAAGAATTTATTATTGGGGTAATGCCCTCCACTGCCTCCTTGGAAAGAGGATACTGAGGAATGCAAGGAGTTGGGCTGGATTTAGTTTTTGTTTGCAGGGGAGCAGCTGATTTAAGTAAGCCTACATCAGTAGAAGAGGTGGCCCAAAGAGACCCTGGTATATCTGTAGGTATTTCAAAGGTGGGAGCCTCCTTTCCCTCCTGGCTCTCTGAGAGAAATACAGGGAATAAATTTAAGTTTTCCTCGGGCACTTCTAAAGAGAGGGAGGCATCTGGGGCACACATTATTGTGGCTTGTAATTTGCATAGTAAATCTCTCCCCAGCAAATTTGTGGGGGATCCAGGCATTAAAAGAAAAGAATGTTCAACAGTTAGGGGTCCCACACGTACCATGCGAGGAGAAAGTTTTGGGACCTTTAAAGGTTTTCCTGAAACACCTACTACATTTAAGGAGCCAATAGAATCACATTTCTCATCTGGTTTGCTTACTAGAACTGACCTAGATGCTACAGTGTCTAGAAGACAGTCATAGTATGAATTTCCCACCTTTAAAGTGACATGAGGTTCTTTACTGTTTGGGGGGGAATATATAAGGAATATTGGTATTAAAATATCAGGGTCTGGAAAATCAAAGGTTTCATTCTTTGATTCCAAGGCCCTCACCCCCCCTTCACACCTTCATAAAGATGCTTGGGCAGTTCTTTGGGACCCTCCACGCTGTTGGGGGTGTTCACCCTGAGTGTAGCGTGGTCAACCTCCATTTCTTATATATTGTTGTTGGGCATTTATTGGGGTAGTATCATTTTCTGTATTTTGAGCACTGTCATTTTGATTGGCATTGTGATTCCTATAGTTATTATTCCTAAAGGTGTTATTATTTCTTGTTTCCCGTAGCCTAGTCTGCTCCTACAGACTATCATTGCATGGCCTCTCTTCCCACAGAAGAGGCATATTAAGGGGTTTGTTAATGATCTATCTGTGGATTCCTGCAAAGGGGCCATGGTCTCTCTCTTACTTTTCAATTGTTCCTTTAAAATTTCTATTTCTTTTTTTAAGTCTCTCACTGATGTATTGTGTGTCTCAGGTTTTTTTGTACGATTCTTATAGGCATATGCTGCTACTATCATCAGGGGGTAGCTGGGATGGGAACCTCTCCCAGGTGATTAGTGAGGAGATCAGAAAGGAAGATAAGAAGATTGATATAGTTCTTTTTCCCGAAGTGGTTACAACAACTTTCATGGTGGAAATTTCACCTTTTTTTTAAGATTGTTGTAATATTGAACAATGGCCACCAAGGAATTTACTTATGAAATTCCTAAAATGAAACACTCAAGTCAGAATGGAGTTTATGGATGTTTAATCCCAATGGGAGTAGGGAAAAGGAGAGGGAGAGAAGGAGAGAAGAGAAAAGGAAAAGGGGCTACTCAACCTCTGACCAAGGCAGAGGGAGTTTTAGGCCCAAAGGGCCAAGGTGGAAAGAATCAGTCCTTAACTCACATGAGTGATCTGAAGGAAAGCTGTCTGCGGGCTTCCTCCCTGTCCAAGCTCCTAACACCAACTGGCGTCTAGCTCTCTCCACAGGAAGTGAGCGAATTCCAGAGGCTGTTCCCTACCTCATTTCCTGTGTCTCACAAGTGCCAATGGTTGGCTCTAGCTTGGCTTAGGACAGCCCAGGTGAGCAGTTATTTATTTCTGATTTGTCATTGACTAGCACATGCCTGTGTAGTGTGGGTGTGCACAATTTTGGATGCTATACCAAGATGGAGACTTTTAAAATTCACACAACTCTTTCAGTTAGTTCTTTTATTTCCTTCTTCAACATCTCTACTAAAGTAGATTTCTCTTTATCCTTCTTACCCTTTTTAGAAGTCAATTCCCTTATTTCCTTCCCTAATACTTCCACTAAATGTCTTCTCCTTCTCCTTTTCCTTATGTCCCTCAAAAGCATAAACTGTCACTTTTTTCAATTCTTAAAGGTCCATAGTAGATCAGTTTGATAGCCAATCATAAAATAATTCCTAACTACCTTAACAACTGTTTTTTTTTTTCTACAATTTGCAATCTGATTTGTCTAAGGTCCCATTCTCTATCAAGATCAGGCTCAATATATCTGCCTCCCAGCTCAATAAGTCTATCCATAAACTGGGAGGGATTTTCTTTGTCTTCTTGCTTAAGATTTTTGAATTTAGTCCATGTACCAGGCCTGTCATAACAGGCTCTCATAGCATTTAGCAATGCATTTCTAGCCTGGCATAGTTGTAAGTATTATTGCTCTGAATTTTGGTCCCATTTGGGACCTTCAGTTGACCAATGAATTGTTCCCTCTCCTTGGGCCTGATTAACAACAGAAAAAATCTTATTCCTTTCTCTTTCTGTTAGCAAGGCCTGGAGGAACTTGTCCACATCAACCTGTGTGGGGTTATATGTATGAAAAATGTTCTAAATTATATTTATTAACTATATAGGCTTGGTTTCAAATGAGGGAGATTTTTATTTAAATTTCTCAATATCCTGTGAAGAGAAAGGTGTATAATGTCTATTGTTTATTAAATATCCATATCTGTGATATGTAGGGACATCTCTTAGAGGGAAAACACCTTTATTTGAATCATCTGTGGCAATTGTTGCTTGGCCCTTATTCTGAAGTTCAACAGATTGGGTTGCAGTGAGTCTAGTAGGGGAATTGTGGAATGGAGCTAATCAGCATATGGGGAGGCAGAGTGAAAGGATCAGGGGGAGGATTGGGGGTGCGGTACAGAGGAATGAGGGAGGGGCTGGCCAGGATGGAGAGGAACTGGGGTGGAGCTGGGGCAGTTTGGAGAGGAAGTGGAGTGGGACTGGGTACAGGGTAGAGAGAAGTAGGAGGGGTGAGGTCTAGGGGAATCATAGTAAGGTGGGTGGGAAGGAGGGTACAGAAAAGGATTGAAGTAGCGATGGTATGGGTGGGGATAGGGGAGATAAGTGGGCACTGGGTAATGTGATATTAAGGGAGGGTAGAGAGATAGATTGAGGGCAAAGGAGATCAAAGGAGTAGAGGATGAGCTGAGGGGTGCAAGTCCTGGTTTGGGTCAGTATGAGGAGAAACCTCCTCACAGGCCAGGTGGGCTGATAGAGTGTGTTTCTTGCTAGATTTCACTGAAGGAGTTAAGCTAGAATGGTTTGGTTTCAAAGAAAGAATGGTTTCCTCAGTGCAGAGAATAGTAGATTTATCAACATTATATGCCCACAAGAACCAGTATTTATAGTCATTGTACTCTGTGTTTTTAATGGCAAACTTCAAATTTTTTAAGATCTTGAAGTCAAAAGAGTCATATTTTGGCCAGGTAAAAGATATGTCCATCCATGCCTTACAAAGTTTTTTAGCTTCATAATTTATCATCCAACTCTCCTTAGGTAGATTGTGATCAGTGCAAGAAATAAGAAATTCATGCAAGGTGTATCAGGAGGAATATTTCCTGATTTCCTTTAATTTTTTGCAGTAGTATGTATATCCTATTTAATTTAGTTTGAGCATTGCTAAATGGTCAGCTCAAACAATGAAAAGTTTTGTTATTAATCATAAATAACAATAAACAACAATGAACAAGTATCAATTATGAAAAATAATTATTAGTAATTAATAGGAATGCCTAATAATAGTTATTTAAAATTAATAATTATTGTTATTGATAGTATTATTAATACTATTGTTTTCTAAAATTATTCCTTAATATTACATCTAATAAATTTGATTTAATGTTAGCTTTGTTCAATTTTAGAAATCTAGTTTTAATTTAAATTTATTATTATTAATATTTCCTATTAATAATTCTTTTATTTTAATGTATTCTATTTAATAGCATTATTTTAGATTACTAATAGCATTAGCAATGGAATTCTTTTTATTTTTCTGCAGTTTCAATTCTCATGGAAGCTATAAATGTGTGGTGTTATAAATGCATGTAGAGTGGAGGGCACTTGTGGGTAGGCCTTTATCTAAAAGCAATCAGATAAAGGAGGAGAAAGGAAAAATTCATAGCTTTTGATATGCTAAATAGGGCAGGCAGTCTCCAAGGAAAGTTTGAGAAAGAAAATGTAGCATTTGATATGCTAAAGGAAGGCAGGCTGCAAGGAAAGTTTGAGGGTGGGGAGCTAGATAGGAAAATCCAAAGAGAACTTTCTTGTAAAAATGCAGTTTCCCCTACCCCAGAAGTTCAAAGTTGGGGTGGGGGTGGGAAGGGAGCTCCTAACCCTAGTCCTAAACCTGGAAGGACCCCCAGGATTAATTAATGAGTGGCTCCAAGCAGCTCCGTTCAGCAGCAGCCTAGCTGGTGTGGCATGTGGGGAAAGTCAGGTAGACACTGGACAGGGAAAGACCTGTTGGGTTCTAGTGCACCTTGGTTTAAATAAAATCGGTCCTGTTTGGAATGGGGGGGAGCTCCAATGTGCTGGCCTGTGCTGAGCTGAGGAAATGTAGCAGGCATGGGGAGCCTGTGTCTGATTCACCTGTATCATTTACCTGGGGAGAGTGCAGAGGCTGGGAAAAAACAGGAGTCTACTTTTTTCTCAACCAAGGAAATCAGACTGTTAGGGGGCGAGCGTGTGGGATCCTGCCGAATCCTCTACTGCCCCACTCTCATCCAAAATGGGTTGTGTCAAGTGGGGTGGAGTGGATTTGGGGAGGAAACCACATGGGGAGCATCCTTAACAATTGAGAGGAAAAGGCAGCCACTTCCCTGCCTGATTCCAAAAGACCCTCATTTCTGTTTGGGCAAAAAGCTGGGACTTCTGTCTTTACTGTCCCAGGGAGTCCCTACCTCTAATCCACAGCCTAGAAGGACGCCAAGGATTAATTTAAGGCATGTCTCCTCACTCAGCACAGTGCCTGGCTGAGCAAAGCAGCAGTACTTGCCAGCAGTTTTGCGAACCTGGGTAAGTTAGGGCTTGGGCTGGGCTGGGTTCCTGTGCTCTGACCAGGACTCACCCTAAACTAAGGTAAAATAATGGGGGTGGGAGAAAAGTGGGAGGGAGTTTTCTCACCAATCCATCCAAAGAGGCACTTTAGATGGTTCTGCTTCTCTTTCTCAATCATTTTCTTATATGCAGGCAGGGCCAGCAACTGAAGTAGTTTCTATTCTTAAGCTTATCTAAGCACTTATTTAAAACTTCTCTGAAGAAAATTAAAGGCCCTAAAAGAAAAGATGCCTGACTAATGGTCACCATCTGTAAGAACTGAGATAATATTTCTACCCAGATATATATTTTATAAAGTTTATCAGAAAAGGTAGACAATTATTTCTCTAAGTAACCTGACCATGTGGTGCCTAGCCTGCAAGTCACTTCCTCCTTCCCCCTTTACCTGCCTGCTCTGTTCCTGACTTCTTCCTTCATAATTTTCTTCTCACTTCTCCCTCCTCTCAAGCCTGAAGCCTTGACTTTTATTGACATACAACATGTATAGGGATGCAAACCTGGCTCAAATATGTTATGTCAGGAATGTTTGATGGAAATATCAAGCTACTCTGGAGGGGAAGGGAATGAAATTCCTTGACACATGAGTATCATTAAATTCATGATTCTGAGACAAATTAAATGTCACTTGCCTTCCCCCTATTCCCTGAGATCAGCATCCCATTGTGATAACCTGCCTTTCTACCAGTGTATACCTTAACACTTAACACTTCCATGTGCTACCATCAATGCTGTTATTTGTTGTGGCATAAGTGTTTTAACTTAAACACATCTAGTTGCTCATATTGACACTTTGGCTTAGCAGTTGGCTTATTTTTCTCATAATCACCATCACTCAGAATCTGCTTTTATGTGCATGTTGTAGTATCATGGACATTTACCCTAGGCCCATGGCTTAATGGGGAAATGGGATGCAAAATCCTTTCTCAGCCAGTTTCAATCAGAAAGGCAAAGGGCTGGCCCAAATTATTCATGCAGAATCCACCTCATACACAAACTATAATTAATTGAAATGTAAATCTCCACAGAAATTAGAAGAGTGGCAGTCACTCAAAAAACATTTATTTATTCATAGACTACTAGATGTCCGGAATTGCACATGATGCTGGAAATACAAAGAAGAGGCAAAGGAGAGGATCTGCTCTCAAGTAGCTTACAGTCTAATGGAAGAAATAACATGCAAACATTCTAATACAAGTTATTTTGGACATAATTGACTGAGAGAAGGGAGTAGAAGCAAGGAAGATAAGAAATCTTTCCTTAAGTGGGGGGATTTTAACTAACCCTTAGACAAAGTCAGGGAAGTGAAAAAGTAGAGAGGAGGTGAAAAAGCATTACATACCAATGGAGTTCAGGCATTGGAATATGTCCGGAATAGTAGGTGTCTTGTTTAAAGAACAACAAGGTATTCTTTATGACTGGATTAGAATTCATTGTGAAGGGGACCATGAGTTAGTTGTAAAAAAAAAAATATAGGGAGTAGGCAGATTATGAAGATCATGTATCAACAAACAGATTTTTATTTGACCCTGGAGGTGGTAGAGAATCACTGAAATTTATTGAGTATGTATTTAAACTGGAAAAGCACACTTACAGATTGAGGAGAGGATAGAGTAGAATGGAGAGAAAACTGTATCCAAAAGTTTATTGTAATAATTCATGTACAAGATAATAAGGGTTAAAGCAAAGTGGTGGCAATATCAGAGGAGAGAAAAGGAGGACATATTTGAAAGATATGGCAAATGTGAAATCAAAGGAAAAATTTTATATATGAAAGAGTGAGGAGGTAAGGATGATACCAAGGTTTTGAGTCTTGGCAACTAGGAGGATGGTGATAATCTCAACAGTAATAAGGAATTTGATAGAGTGGTGTTTGGATTTCCTTGAATCTCACCCTCCCCTGTTGGTTCTGCTCTTTTCTCTTTTTCCCCATAGAAATGTTTAAGCATTTTTTCTGTTGTTTGCCCATTTCCCCAGTCTTTTTTTACCCTTTTGGATTGGGAATTCTGCAAGCTGCTTGCTGATTCTGTCTCTTCTGCTAGCTTGCAGGGGTTGGCACTGTGAATTATGCAGCAGAAATTCACAAAGCCAAGTGGTATGAAGTTCTGAACCTCACTATGTGTTGGGGCCAGAGCCTGGGACTTTGAAGGGTGGGTCTGAGGAACTCATTCATAATTGTAGTTGAGGTCCCTCAATCCCAAAGTTGGCTTGTGTCTAGGTTAGGAATCTGGTGCAGTAGTTGAGGGGGTTGATCAGGTAGCATTCCTATGTGTGCAACTTTGCTTCCCTTTCCCCGTTATCCTGTTAAAATCACCTCTCACTGCATACCTTTCAAGTTGTGCTCAGTGGGATAGCCCCCAACTCTGTCTTGATGATCGATTTTGATTCCTGTCATTTTGAAGAACTTTTTAAAAATTAGTTTGGAAGGATAATCAGAGTGATTCTGGCTTTCGTTGCTACTAAGTTGCCATCTTCTAGGGTGAGTGTTTGGGAAGAGACATGACTTCTGATTTGGAGAATTGTGAGCATCTTTGTCACTATAATAGCTTTTAGTGGCGGGATTCTTTTGTTGTTTGTTTAGTCATCCACAATACTTAATGCTAGAGATAGGGCCTCCACACTCCTGGAGGTAAAATCTGGGCTGATCCTATTTTTTTCTTTCTTGGGCTTTTGAGTTTTGAATCATTCAAGAATTTCAGAGACAACTCATTCTAGGAACTCACAAGCTTTCAGTTCTAATAAAGTTTTCTGTTCTAGGCAAAATATTGATTTCTTCCCTTTTACCCACCCACAGCGAAGACTGAACTCTTTATGCTCCTTGCTTATGATTTGGTTTGAGCAGTAGTAGACTACTTCTAGACTTAACCACTACCAGTTATCTTAGAATATCTGCTTCCTTAGAGTAACCGAACAGCAAGCTCCTTTTTCATTTTATATCCCTGACCTGATTATACTGCTGCAGGGTTCAGATTGGATCAGAAACTTGATCTGAAACCCCACTCTTTGGATTCAAGTCACATCCCTACTGTTAGTTAATTTTCCTCTTTTTAGGTATACTGGTCAGAGCCCACTACTTCTTCTCATACCTGATTCCCTAACAAAGTCGTTCTCCGTTTTTCCTGGATTTGTGCCCTACAAATATGTAGATACCATCTGACAACTGCTCCCCTTGAAGTTCCTTAGCATAAATGCTAAGAGAGTTCTACTATAAGTCAGGTATCTCCTCTTGCTCTGGCATTCAGCCTTTCCCTGACCCCTCAGTTAGCTATTTCTCCTTGGCAGATCCCATTGCCAATATTTGCAGACCTCTCTGTCTCCTGATTAAATCTGAGATAAAAAAAAAAAAAAACTCCTGGTGAATTTTAATTGGATTTACCCCTTTGAGATTAAGTCAGATATATTTTCTAAATCTGTTGTGAGGAGTTTGTGGAAGGTAGGAAAGTCAATATACTGCTTCTGTTTACTCACATTGTATTATCTCTTAAGGCCTACACTGTCCTCTTCTCTTTTGATCAGATTGGTTAAACATTTATCAGTTTTCCTAGTCATTTCAAACAATCAGTTATTAACATTTTCCATCATTTGAATTCTTCAAGTTTATTCCCTATCCTCTAATTTTAAACATCACTTCTTTAGTTTATTTTAGTTATTTTCTATTTTCTTATTTATTCATTTTTAGATCTATTCAGTTCATTAATCCTATATTTTGCCATTTTCTTAATATATATTTTAAAACACATAATTTCCCCCTAAGGAGTAGTACACTTTCATCTTTGTAATTTTGCCATTTTTATTTATTATACTTTCTTGTATTTAATTATTATTTACATATATTGCTCTTTAAAACATTCATTATTTAGGATTTCTTTTAAAAGTTATTTTTGTTGAGCTGTGATTTGAAAATGATGTTTAATATTCCTCTAATTTATAATTTTTTGCAATATTTCCATGATCTAATGCATTGTTAGTTTATGTAAAAGTTTGATATAATACAAATAAATAAATAAATTCTTTAACAGTCATATTTGGAATATCTTTTAATTTTAATTTTATCAATAATTTCTTCAACTGTATATATTTCTCCCTTTTTTTATTCATCCAAAATTGAGAAATGGACCTTCAAGTCTACTACCTGTATTTTGCATTTCCCTGTAACTTGGTTAAGTTTTACAATATGAATTTAGATATTAAGGCATTTTGATCATATAGTTTCAATACTGATATTGGTTTATTATCTGTTTCATTTTAGCAAATATAATTTTTTCCTTCTATATTGTATATTTTTGTCTTACCTTAATCAGTTAGAATGTTAGAACTCCTGATTTTTTAAGTTAACCCCTAGAAGAAAATTTCTTTTTGCCTCTCCATTTATTCTGCATATATTTATTTTGAAGAGTTTCTTGTAAGCAGGTGATTATAGGATTTTGTTTTCTTCTCCAATGTCACTTTTTTGTTTCATTGAATCATTTAATCTATCTACACTTAGAGTTTTGAGAGTAACGTTTATATTTTCTCCATTTGGTTTCTAATATGCCTAATATACCTTCTGTTCCTTTTTCTCTTTTAACAATAATCATTTATTGATTCAGGAAATTTTGCATAATATATCTTATTGAACACTAATTATAGAAGCTCTCTTCTTTCTCTAACATAAAAGGCCTACTTTCCAATTTCTCATCCTTTCCCTTTCTTTACCAATACTATTAATTATTTTTCCTTATAACTAGTTATTTAATACTTCCCCTCTTTTTTCTCTCAGTTAAATAGTTAGATAAAATTCTTTCTTTCACTCTCTACAACATACTTTTAATTGTTAAGTATTTTAAATGTAGACTCTAAATGATCAATTTAGTGAATCTATCAATAATATGGAAATAGGTTGTGTAAAACCCACTGGAATTGGGCATCCTCTGCCAGGAAGGGAAGGTGAGCTTGGGGGACTTGAGGGAAAGAACATGAATTTTGTAACAATGGCAAAATATTCTAAATTGATTAATTAAATTTTTTCAATAAAACAAATCAATGGAATCTCTCTATAGCCACTGGAGCTGAAAGAATGAGATGGCAGGTACTGTTAAATAAACATGAGCCCTCATCAAGTGGAATTTTTTAATCCCTTTTACTGGAATGGCTAAATAACTTATGGGCAAAAGGGGCTTTGGATAGAGTCCTCCTTTAGGAGTTAGAAGAGTAAGTTTCTAATTCTGGCCTTTCTAGAAACTAAGTATGATTTTGTAGAAATCACTGTCATTTCCTTTCTTTGGGGATATTAGATTCTTAATAAAATGAGGTTTTTAACTTTTGAAAGAAAGGTTTGTATATTTTTTTCCTAAAACAAGAATGTATTGCCCTTGTTCAACTCATTTATTTTCACTTATTTTGGTTTTTTATTATTTAATGAATAAACATTTATTCCCTCTTTAATCTCTGTTTTCTCCAGGTTTCCTTGATACTCTCTTCCAGTGCTCCTCTTAACTGTCTGACCATCTTCATCTTTTTTTTTGCTCCAAATTTATTTAAGTCATCTCTAATCACCTTGACCATCCCACAAGACTTTGTCATAGGCCCTCTTATTTTCATTCTACATTATATACATAACCTCATGAGCTACAAGTAATTCAATTATCATGTCTTAGATGATGATTCTCAGAGTGACTTCTCCAACTTTTCCCTAACATCTACATTCAAATTCCCTTCTATTAGATATCTTGAACTCTATGTCACATAGACATCTTAAACTCAACTGAACTTTTTTTTTCTCAAATAATTCTGCTTTTTCTTCCTATTACTATTGAGGATATCACCATCCAACAAATTAGCCAACATTACAACTGAGCATTAGATTTCATCTCCCTCTCACCTCCTATATCCAATAATGTGACTTAATTTCTAGATTTTATTTTGTTAAAATATTTTGCCAATTCCCCCTTTTCTTCTCTGAAAAGCAGGTATATACATCAAATCATGCATGTATTGTAAGAGCCTCCTCATTAGATTCTCTGCCTCAAGACTTTTACTACTCTAGTTCATCATCCACTCAACTATCCAATTTACTTTCTTAAAGGACAGGTCTGATCATGTTATCCCTCTATTCAATAAATTCCATTTCCTTCTTATCACATTCAAAATCAAATACAGAATCCTCTAAGTGGCCTTCAATGTACCTCAAAACTGAAGCCATTCTGACCTTTCCAGATAGCTAAAACATTTACTCCTCTACCTTTACAAATGACACTGCACTTTTGCTGTTTCTCTCAATAGATACTATATTTCTAAATCATATTATTTCCCCTGACATTATCTGGCTATACCCTTTACCTTGAATTCACATCTTTTTTACATATATTCTCTGTCTTCTCTCAGAATTCTAGAGAAATCCCACTCTCTCCACAATAGGCCATTTCCAGTACCATGAAAATATTCCTATTAAGTTTATGTGATATATACACTATTTATTGTACATAATTCTATATTTGCTTCAATGTCTTTTTTGCCGTTAAAATGTGAGCTTCTTTGGTTCAGAAATGATATTTTTGTCTTTCTTTTTTTTCCTATCATTTAACAACATAACTTGCATTTGTTGATCATTTTACTGCATATTATACTATTTTATGTAATTCACAAAAACCAGGAATTATATTTAGGACCTAATTAATTCATATGTTCTTAGCACAATATCATGTAGCCTCTGTAGAAGTGATATCATATTTCTAGTTAAAAACTTTCATTTCACAAAGGAGGAAATTGTGGCATATAATGGTGATATAACTTACCAAGATGAGTTATCTAGTAAGAGTAAACTGAAAGTAGCCTGAGCCCTCATGATGATCATTTTCATATTGAGGGGTGAAAGAGAAAGATACATCATTTACAATCCAGATATGAGACAATAAATTCTTTCAAATATGGTTTTATAAAATTCCATGTTTATAATCTATATTTTTTCTTTGACTGGAAAACCATAACACATGAAGTATTGAGGGGAGATTAGAATCAATAATTGACTAATCCATTCATGAAATCCTTGTGATGCCTCTTCTCCTTCCCAGGTATAAAATGAAGTTTTCCAATACGATTATCACTGCCAATCAGCAATAAGGGAGAGAGGGCAGGGTAACATCCACCAAAAAATGCTCCCATTGTTTCCACCTCAACTCTATTTTCAAAACTATATGCCACATATAAGGTGCAACAGTTGTTGATCCAGTAGAATAAAACAAAACAGCTCACAAGCAAGAGAATGGTCTGAGTGGCCTTGATTTCAGGGAAGGATCTAGAGGAATTGCTATTGCTATAAATGTGCTGCACTTGCTTGCTATGTCTATAGAGGAGAAGCACCATGTGGGTACTGGAAAATGCCATAAGCAAATGATAGATAATGTCATGAACAGTCAAACCAAACAAAAATGCAGCTGTAGCTTTGGTCTCATTTAATGGTCTTACCCCGAAAATATGTGATATATACTCATACCTGGAAATATTGTCATTTTTTATTGCTTCATTGTATTCAATGACCCTGATATATATCAATGCATTTGTTACACAGAAAAAGAGGAAACAATGTAAAATGTATTTGTGGGCTTTGACTTTGATCCTTGCCCACACAGAGTTGTTGGGACTGATGATGATGGCCTGGAACATGCTCAGAAGGCTTGTTGTGCATACAGAAAATCCCCGTGAAATTCTATAAATGTAGAAGACTACTTTACACCCCAAATCATTCAAAACATTTCTCATCCCAAAACAAAACATGATTTCTGGAATACCTCTGGTAAAAAGTGTTGCCATATTGGCCACAGTCAAATGAGCAAGAATCAAATCAATGGGCTTCTTTTCTTGAGGCTTTTTGAAGGCGATACAAACATAAAGGACAAGCAGCAATGAATTCCCTACAATACCAATGGCACATTGTAAAAAGAAGGCCACACCAAAGATCAGCTCACTAGATATCATTTGTCTTCACGGAGTCAGTAAATCTGATACCCCAAAGAATTGAAGAGCCTAAAAAAGGGAAGAAATAGACAACCTAAAAATGAAATTAATGTGTTTGCATGACTTTCACAAACATCCCTTTAATGTCCCATTTCTTCCAGCAGTTTGAATATTGAAAACTGATTGAATCCCATGTCTATGGTTAATAAGATCTTAGATCTATATATAGATAATAAAACAATTACAAGGTATTATGATTCCCTCTCTTTGTAAATTAGGAATCTGAAATATAATGTAATAAATTTACTTGATAAATGTTACCAGAAGAACAGAGTAGTGCATGTCTTTTTTCTTTTCAATACACGATTCTACTTTAATTTTTCTTCTGGAAAAATACATTTCATATCTGTTGGAATCCACTGACTTCCTCAGATAATAGTTGCATACTATTTAACATTTATAACACATCAAGGGGAGGCAACTGGGTATCTCAGTGGATTGAGAGCCAAGCCTACAAATGTGAGGTCCTAGGTTCAAATCTGGCCTCAGAAACTTTCCAAGTGTGTGACCCTGGGTAAGTCACTTGACCCCATTTGCCTAGCCCTAACAATTTTCTCCCTTGGAAATAATAAACAGTTTTGATTCCAAGATGGCAGGTAAGGGTTTAAAAAAAAATCAAAGATTTCCTTGACAAAAAAAAAATCAAAGCCCATAGTGATAATAGTTTGCAAGTTTATGACACAGAGCCTCACCACAGGGGGAAAAAAAAGTTACTAAATTTTAATTTCTTTCTGGACTTCCAATTTGCTCACAATTGTTTTTTCAATCTACATGAGGTCCTCCAATTGGTTAATTGTGCCTATCTTTATTGTGGACATAATTACCTTGTAATACTTTCATATATCAAATGCTTTCATCAGGATTTTTATTTCCACCAGACTATCCTGAAATCCTTCTATGATGTCACTTGTATGTTTTTGGTGATGATAGTGGTTTTATGTATATGATCATAATTTTCTCTCAGAAAAGTTGAGAGAAATGGTTATTGTGGAACTCAATAAAATATGAGGGTGCATTAAATTGGAAAGATCAAGTTTAATTTTATTAATTTTATTTAGTTTTGTTTTATTGAAAATTATGTATATGTATTGACTATCCTACTCTAATCCATTTCTTTATTGTGTTTTGCAAAAATTCAGCACAAAAAATTATAATTTTATATATATAATTGGTCTATAAAAATATCTCCATGTATCAGCACTTGATATAAAACTCAATTTCAGAGCCTCATTCATCCTTTGAAATGATCATGTCTGAAAAGTACTGTAGTGTTACTACTTCCCTGAAAGTCTTTTCAAATTCATTATCATGCTAAGTAGTCATTAGAATAATAGAATTTGTGACATTAATTTTTTAATCTAGTTATTCCATCTATAATCATTTTCAAATGCCTGCTACATGTCATCCAAAGTGATATATCTTATGGATTTAGAAAAATCAAAATATAATCCATATTCTCAAGCATTTTATGATCTAATAGAAAACACCTTATAAAAAAACAATGTATAAGCAAACTGGATGCCAGAGAAGATTCAGAGTTGGAAGATGGAGTATCCTATTCACAAAACAAAAAGAAAATGTCACTGGACCAGAGAGTGCCTAGGGAAGACAGTTATAAGGTATAAGAATACTAGAAAGGTTTGGTCAAACAGATTATGAAAAGTATTAAAAACCCTGGTGATAGAAATCTACTGAACTTTATTGAGTAGGGGAGTGACTTGGTCAGACTTACACTATGTAAGATTGCTTTGTTAATTGAGTAGAGCAAGGACTTGAAGTGGGAAGTGATTTGAGGTATGGAAACTAACTAGATGGCTATTGAAATAGTCCAGGAAGGAGCTGATGACCAAGATTTTAGCAGTGTCAGAAGAGAAAGAGTTTATTAATTTGAGATTATTAGTACAGAGTTTAAGATGGGAGACTACAGAGCAGAAGAGAGGATTGACCTAAATAATGAGATTTGAGAATCATTTACATACAGATGACAAATGAATAACTGAAAATGGATACAATCAACAAGTGAATAACACAGAGGGACAAGAGGGTCCAGGACAGAGACCAATTGACTGCACAAAATGAAAGGGCATGACTTGAATAAATATTCAGCAATAGCCTATCCAGGAGTAATTAGCATAACCTTGGGAAAGAACCAAAGAGAGCAGCAACATGAAAACCTAGAAAGAAGTGCATCAAGTAGTTGATTAATAGTGTCAGAGGCTGGAAAGAGATCAAGAAAGAGGAGGACTGAAAAATAAAGACCATTCTATTTTTTTGGAAATTAAGAGATTGTTAATAACTTTGTGGAGAGCAAGTTTCAATGATTGATGGAGTCAGAAGCCAGACTATGGAGCATTAAAAACAGAGGGAGAGGAGAGGCAAGAAGGCACATTTAGTCAAAAATGGGAAAAGAGACAAAGAACAAAAGCTAAAGGGATCTTTACTTTTGGAAATGTATAAGAAGTGATTGGGAATTGAGTTAGGAGAAAGTTAATTAAATGAACAGTGTGCTCAGAACTTTGGGTGAGTACATAGGTGAGGATAAAGGAAGATTAGATTCCTCTCTCTTTGTAATCTTTCCATATTACCTGTGATGTGGAAGAATACTATGTGTGACAGAACACATGCCAATTAAAAATGATATACTTTGCTTTTCTGTGTTTAGAGGTACTAATGTGGCCTAGAAGAATGTTTAGAGACAATTACTCTGAAAAAAAAAAACAAACATATTTCAAATGGAGAAACAGAGGGTTTTATTTAATGCAAAATAAGTTAATATTCACAAAATAAACTGATAGACATAGTTGCCCTTTTTGGTGGGTGAAAGTTAGGGAAGAAAAAGGGACAAAGGAAAGAATTATATCTCATAAGATTACCAGTATGAAAAGAGGAAAGTGAATGGTAGAGGAATGTGAGGTTATCAATATTGAGAGAGCAAATGAGTCAAAAATATAAGACATAGTCAAGGGGGAAATGAAATAAGAAAAGTAGTCTAGAAAGAAGAGTCATTAAAAGAAGTAATGGGGTATGTGAAAAAGAGAAATGTTAAAAGATGGAAATAGAGTGGCTTCAGGTTGGTTTCATTTGGTGAATTGTTAAGATTCGGTAAGGCAAGAACTGGAATAACAATGACAGTAAAATTGATTCAATTAAATTGAACCCTGTGATTAAAGCATTTACCCTGTTTAGAGAACTATACAGGGAATTAAAAATAATGGCAAGGGGAAAAATAAAGAATTCAAAAATGTTATTGAAAATAAGAGATACAAAGTATTGATTAATAAAATGTTGATAAGAAGGCATGTTTAAAGAAACAAATGGAAAATATGGAAAAGGAAAATACCATATTAGATAGGAGATATGAAAATATGTTCAGGAAAAGGTGAGGAGGAAAAAGAAAGAAATGAAAAAATAAATGATTTTAAAACAAAATAAAGAGGTAAAAAGTGAAGAGAAATGAGACAGCATAAATTTTTATTAAAACCTGTTATATTCTTTAATGCAGGAGATTACCAAAAATTGTTTTTAATCATAGAAAATTGGAAGGAAAATCACAACTTGAAACTCACAAAATTAATTAAAATGTAATATTTGGCAATGAAAAAAATGAATAGTAACAAAACAATCAAGGAAAGGAAAAAGGCTAAAGAATAAAGGAATGATAAGACACGGCTCAGGTGCTTGAAAATGATATTATTAATTAAAGAAAGCCTGCATTTGACTTCTATGGTAATGAAAGATTACAGGAACAACTATTATCTTTAAGCTTTCAATATTTTATGGAAGGTGGGGCAACTGGGTGGCTCAGTTGATTGAGAGTCACACCTAGACACGGGAGATCCTAGGTTCAAATCTGTCCTCAGACATTTCTCAGCTGTGTGACCCTGGGCAAGTCACTTGAACCTCATTGCCTAGCCATTACCACTCTTCGGCCTTGGAACCAATACATAGTATTAGCTCCAAGATGGAAGATAATGGTTTCATATATATATATATATATTTTAATAGGAACAATAGCAATATTTTGGGGAGAAAAATTCCATCAGAATAAACATATTTGATAATTAAAACACTTCAAGAACAGCTGGATGAGTTAATCTGAGGTTCCCAACTTCCTTTTCAGGCAATCATTAATACAGCATAAGAAGAGAGATGAGATAAACTAGCACAGCAACACAATGGAAAATCAGAATATATTCCTGTCTCATGTTCTGTTCTCTTAATGTGAGACATAAAGTGATTGCATAAGATAATTCTATCATGTAAATTAGATAATATAAACTACAGTTTGGAAAAATCTGTACTTCTTAGAAATGCATAGTAAAATAAGAGGACTATACTAAGAGCCAAAGAACTTGGATTTTATTCATACCTCTACTGAAATCTAGTGATGTGATTGTGGGCTAGATATTTTTCCATTCTTGGTATTATTTTTTTTCACCTGTTAAATGGAAAAGCAATTATCTGTTAATTTTCTCTTTTTACATGCTAACTGAATATTTAAAGTACAAATTAGTCTGACCTGAAAAAGGATATCACAATATTTCAAGTAGTGCATAAAACCTTTTAGAAGGTATGTCAAATGGAATAGATTTAATATACACTGAGTTAACAAACACAATTTAGAGCATGAAAGAATTATACTGATTACTGGATATATTGAAAATACTGTTGTGAGGGAGAGGGGATTATGAAGAAAAAATCCTTAAACTTAAGTATAACAAACGAGAAAAGAATTAAACAAAATATAAAGAAAAAGGGGGGGCGAGAAGAGGAAGTCAACATAGAAATAGTAATATTTCCTGGCATTAGACAAGGAGTGTGGCAGCATCAGGAAAAGGAGTGGAAACACAGAGAAAAACTTTAAAATAGAAGGAAATAGTTGAAGAAAACAAAGAAAAAGAAACAGAAGAAGAAAAATTGAAAAATTCTAAGTGTTAATTGGCAGGGGAGAGACTGTTATGAGGGGGAAAAGCAAAAAAAAATATATTTTTTAGCCTAAAAGAAAAATAGATTTGAAGAGATAATAATTACTCTTTGGGAAAAAAGTGGGGAAACACTTAAAGATACACCCAAATATAGAGAGTATAAAAAAGATTAAAAACATGAAAAAATAATATAGAAAACATGAATACACACATATATGCATAAATATATACCTTATATTAAAATACATTTTATTGATATATTTAAAATATTAGAGTAAAAAGAAATTGAGATTATACTTACTCCATTTTGAAAGATTACAACTTCATATATAATATGTATTTACATTTGGCAGAAAATGTGGGAAATAGAAACATTAGAAAAGAATAAGAATGTATTTATTATATAAAAACATCTGTATAGCAGTGAAAAAAACAGAATAAAATGAGATTCTTAAGGAACTCTTCCCTATTCTTTCTCTATCTCAGAGCCCAGGAATTAAGAACCACTTACTGAATCCTTGTGGACTCCTTGGTATCGAGGTAGACAACAACAGCCAATGGTGGAGACAGGAACAGCTAGCCCTCAAGATATAAGGACCTTTGTGCTCTCATAGTGAGGTCTCCCGCAGTCTAGGTCTGGGTGCCAAATCATATAGAAGTGAACTCTATGAGTTCATCTTTTAATAGGTCTGTGATTATCATCACCTGCAAAAGCTTTGACACTGTCTGCATTGGGAATTTCCAACCTGTTCCCAACAATAACAAATGCATCTAATATGTGAAAATCATGTCTATCACAATTAATTGCAATTATGCATTTCAAATGGAAAATTGCTCTCTGAGAAATGAGTTTTGAGGCTTAAATACCTTAACTGAAGAGTTTGATATTAACTAGGGAAAATGAAGTTGATAGGAAAGAAGAGACACGACCACTTCTCACTATTCTTACTCTTGGGAGATACTGTGCTCTCAATTATTATCCATTTACATCAAATGGGGAAAAATTTTATTTCTAAAAGAATGATGAGAAAACTATTCATCCCTAGTTCTGATCTTTCTGATAAATATACATCCTCTATGACAGGGACAAAAGAAATAAAACTGGAAAATATTTCAAATGTATTGAAGTCATACCCCTTCATTTTAGAGATGAAAAAACTAAGACTAAATGAAGATAAGTGATATGCCTAAGGTCACACTAGTAAGAATCATCAGAAGCAGGATTGGAACCCAAGTTCTTTTGCTCCTAAGACAATTGTGGAGGAAGGGTCAACAGATTATTCTGAGCTGTGCTTGGCCAATCCATCCTATTCCCACACATTTTACTGAGCAAACTGGAGGATAAGTTATCAGTATGAGTTCTGATGTCTTATCAATAATATGGGTTACTTTTTGATATAGGGCCTCTGTTTTATCCAAACTATTCAACATATCATTAGTATAGTTGTGTATGTCTATTCTCATAAGAAAGGAAGCCCTTTTGAATCCTCTATTCATGATAATATGGAAAGAAAAAGGAGAATTTAAGTAGTGCTGGATGAATGTTCCATATATGATGAATTCCTTTCAATGTGAATACAAAGTAATTCTGATTAATCTCAGTCACAGGAATAGACTGATAATGATTGGTGAAGTCACTAACTTGTAACATGGACCACATAGTATCAGTTACAGGCAATTGTATTTATGATCGTTTGATATTAAGGTTGTTTAGTGGCTAGAATATTGGGGGCCCAGAGTCATGAAAACCTCATTTCAAATCTGGTCTCACAAACTTACTAATTATGTGTCATTGCACAAGTCCCTTAACCATCTATGGGCCTCAGTTTCCTCAACTGGAGAAAATAAATAATAATAGCACTTATTTTGCAGAGAATCACAATGTATGTTTTTAAAGCATTTATGAGATTACATTTCACATAGTAGGCACTTAATAAGTAATTCCTTCCTTTCTTTTGTTCTTCTTTCCTTCTTGTAAACTCCCTAGTTACTCAGTAATGATAGCTCACTCAGCCTCTGTTCTCTTGATGAAAGAAATCAGCTTCTCAGTAGTAACAATAAAATGTGATGACATATCAAGCACTGTAGTGTAATGTTGGGAGCCATTACACCCCCACTGGCTGACAATATCACATTTTAGGAAATGGGAGCTGCCTTGCAGCACTCAAAAATGAGTCCCCACTGATCCCCTTCTGTGACTTGTCTCTATCTTCCCTCACTAATGGATAATAATTGTTCTCTCTCTAATAAAAAAGAAATTATTTAAGAGCAAAGACTTATAGTATAAACATATATCCCACTTTAATCCTCTTAGATTATTACCCGAAAAGAGTATATTCACAGAATTGAAACCTAAATATCATTACCCAATATCCCCTACTCCTTTCCCTCTCTACAGAGTTACATTCACTCCCATTACAAGCCAGGCAAGCCAAGAACATCAATCTCCTTTAAGACACTCTCTCCTGCAGACAGAAACCAGGCAATATTGCCAGGCACTTTAAAGTAACACAAGAAAAATAGAACTTGTAAATTAGGAAAATCCCAATTCTGGTATGTCATTAAATTACCCTCTAACCCTATACCTAGCTACCAAATGTTTTGTTATCTATCTCCTAAGTAATTGTGATGGATTGTGAAAGCTGAAAAAAAGTAACAATGATTCTCATTAAGTCAAGAGGGACTAAACTCCAAACCACTCAACTTATGTCATTCATCTATTTCTGTCATAGCAACCTTATTATGTTGACTATCTCCTTAGGCTTCATATCAGTTGTTAAGTTCTATGGAAGCATGTATGTAGAAAATTGATTGTGAGCCAGAAAAGCATGTACTACCTGAAGCTATAAAATAAACCAACCTCATTCCATGGCAGAACCCGATTTGATGCTTACCCATGTGTGACTGAGCATATAGTACTTCTCTCTCCATTATTCGACTAAAATCCTAACACCTGGAGAGAGTGTACTCCAGACCCTCAGAAATACTGCTGTATGGCTCTGTAAAGTGCAGGTCTGTTGTTGTTGAGGATGATATTTAGTTCCCAGTAGGCTTCCATATGCTATCAGATGTTATTTACTTCTAGTTTTTTTTATAGAAAACACAAGGACTTTTGTTAGGGGGTTTATTATAATGAATTTCTCCTCCTTCCTTTACTTCTATTCCTAGAAAGGAGACATATTTCAAACTATCCCTAAAAATTCAATATTGTTTTGTTGTTGTCTGCATGAGCTGATTTGGGAAAATTGATTGTATAGAGATAAAATTAGGAATTTAGGATAATTTGGGTTTTGTTAGTAAAGGACTATGTGAAGGCCTCAAGCCCAGCTTGGAATATTGAGCCAGAATTAGGCTTGGAATTCTGAGGGACTTAAAGAGTGGATTCATCAACTGTCAAAGCATCTCTTGTTGTTATCTGAGCTCTGAGAGCCTGGTCCTTGCTGTTCTCTGGATATTTTCTTGGGAAACTTGGAAAACCCGAGTGATAGTTTGGTTGGTAGAGAAAGTGAAAGTTGGAGAGTTGCTGAACAAAGAAGACCAACAGAGGAAAAAGAAAGATCTCTTTTGTATCTCTGTGTGGCTGGACATTAGAGGCAGAGAACTTGGTTAAGCTGACAGTTGAAGAACTGAACTAAAATTTACTTGGAGGCAGTAATTTTAGATTTATGTATAATGTAATTTTTAAAAGAATTGTTGGGGTATTAAAGAGGTACAGGGGATAAGGAAGGTTTTGTAACAGGGAATGGAAGAGTTGACGGGACAGAGGGAATATGGCTGCTGGTGAGGTAAAGGGAAAGAGATGCTCCCTTCCAAGAAGCTATCTTTCAAAAATTGGGTTCCCAGAAATGGGCCAAATATAATAGCCTGAGGGGATGTCTTCTCTATTGAGATGTTGAAGATACCCCAGAACAGGTAAGCATGGATTCGCCTGAGGAACAAGCCTTACCCTGGACCAAAGTCTCCTAGCAGGGGTCCAATAAGGACTGCTTATGGTTGAATAGCTGTCCTTAGGTTCAGATGCCTCTAAGTTCCCCTGAAATGATAGTCCTCTCATCTGACTGTGATTTTATTAAATAAAGATGAATTTTAATAACAAATTTTCATTGGGGAGGTATTAGGGTAGGGGGAATCTGGATTTCCCTTTATTGGATTTGCATCTCTCTCAGCTTTTGAGCTGAGGCCTGGTCTCACAGGCTGGTGGAGGGTTTCTATTATTCCTGTTTAAGCTAATCTATGCTATTTTTCTTTAATTCAAAGCCTTTAGCAGTAGACAGCAAGAGGAAGAAAAAGTTCTGAACTTCACAGTTGGTTAGGCCTGTCTCTTTTGTCTGAGAGGACAGGCCTTACAGTTCAAACCACTCACCTTAAATCTTTTTCTTTGATGACATGATTACAGGAATCCAAATAGAGCACACAGTTGGGAAAATTAGGAATAGAGATACTTCTATCCTGAAGCAGGGGGAGAGGCTCCTTCCAGTCCAAGGCCCAGGAAAGAGATACCTTCAAGACCAACTGTCACTCCAAGTTGCACCTCCCCTCACCCACTGTAATTGCTGTCAATATCTTGTCTTTAATATTCCAACTGCTGTTTGTTCTACCTGAGTGGCAGAAAGCCCAAAACTTGCTTCAGTTTTCCTTTCCACAATTGTTCCCTTTTTTGTTTGTTTTGACCTTCCCAAGGTCACTTGTTTTTATTATACTTACCAGTCTACTAAATCTAATTACTAAGTACTCTCCCCAAAATAATAAACTTCCCTCAATTACTGCATCACTATTCTATGCTAATTTTATCTACTCTAAGGAATTCTATGCAAGAAAATTTGGGTAAGGGATTTTTTAGGGTTTTACAATAAATTCAGTACAATAAATATATGAACAAAACCATTACAAAGAAATTTGAAGCTTAATGATAATACTACTTACTCTTGCTAAGTTAAACTTATACAATTTAAACTTTACTATCTGCAAATGAAGCTCAAGTCTATTCCTGAGTATAACTGTCTATGCTAGGCTTAACTTAACTTACTCTTGTTCTTTCCTTATTTTTTATAACTATTTTCTAAATCCCTAGCCTAATCTATAATCTAATTTTATGTACAACATATATACATGCTATACTAAATATTTACAGACTCTATCACTGTTACTAACCTAAATATAGCATATATTTTATAGAGATTATTTACATATAATACAATAATATACATAGTTCCCTAATCTTGATGTCAGTCAAATAGAAATATCTGTTGATCTTTCTATTTGCCCAAGACCTTATGGAACTAAGTATTTACATATTTATAATTTGTATAAATATCATTTCAGACAGTCTTTTATTTACATGAGATCTCCCAATATATGCCAGTTTGTGATTTTGTGTTTTGCGTCTAATAGTGTTGTGTGCAAGGAATACTTATCAAGTTTATTCAGATTTCCACTTCTCATGTTGACTGATAGATCTCTCCTTTCTTCCACATTATGTAGTGTTGCATGCCATTTCCCAAATATATGAAATTAATTTTGTTTCTTGATTTCACCACACTCTGTCTTACATATAAGTTCTGCTTTCCATCTGTCCTCTTTTTATTAAACCAATTTACAAACTTCAGTCTTAGCTGTCCATTTCAGCTTTTTTTCTTTGTTTCTTTTCACTAGCAGCTTTTCTTGATGCTTTTCCTCTGGGATGCTTTAAAATCTATTCCTCTAGGATGCTTTTAAAACCTCTGAACTGGAAATTTGTCTTCTTCTCATCACTCTGGTATGCTTGACTTCTGGGATGTCTCTGTCTCAGACATTATGTGTTACTATTGTGTCTTTGTGGGGTATTTTTTGATGTTAATCAGTGTTTGTTTTCATTTCTCGGTACTACCTTTTGTCTAATTATCTTCTTCTGTTATGTCTGTTACAGTGATGTTGGATTTTTCTATTTTTATGTGAGAACAGTGGAACCTTTAGTCTTTCCCAGAAATTTTTATAGATGTTGGGTAGTAAGCAATACTTCATGTGGTCCAGTCCATTTTATGTCTATAGCCAATTTCCTATTGAAAATTTTTATGTATATTTTATCTCCTGGTTTGATATTGTGGGAAATTGTAATCCAGGGATGCTGTTTTTTGTATCAAACCCATTTCATGCAACACTGATATTCTTGTTTGTAAAGCTTGTATATGTTTTGTTAATTGATAATCTGGTTTGTGAGAAGTTCTAAGTCAGATAAAGGAATGTGTGATGGGATCAGTAAGTTGTTTACTTCTTCCTCTGTTTTCTTATTTTTTTAAACTCTTCATATTCTTTTATTCACCAATCTTTCAATAGAGCATACCCAAATGTTTTTGTCAGCCTTCTTTACAGAAGCAAAAACAAACAAACCCCAAAACAAAGTAAGGACCTATTGATAGTGGAATGGTGGACCAGATTGTGGTATGTAAATGTAATGGAAAATTATTGCACCATGATAAATGATGAAAGAAATTTATGAAACATTGGAAGACTTATTGGAACTGATACAAAGGGAAGAACATAGAATCAGGAAACAAAGTATGTGATATCAACAGCAATGTAAATAAAAATTTAAAAATATCAAGACATTTGAATTTATATTTAAATAGAAAGACAATTTTGGTTCCAAGGGACAAATAATAAAAATATGGTGATACTCTTGGTAAAAATGTAGAGGATCACAGGTATAGAATATTACATCTATCCTCAAAGTTGGCCAATGCACTATTTAGTTTTGTTTAATATTTTTTCACAACAATGATCCTGATGATGATGGTGATGATATAATGATTATGATGATGGTATCTGAGTTTTATTTAGTGCTTTAATTATATATATTTGTATATATATATATATATATATATATATATATATATTACCTTATTAGTTTTAACTTTCTTTGAGTTACATGTTTAGCCCTAATTATTTTTGTATTTGGCACTAGAGAATATATAATCTTATTGGTGGGAGAGGAAAGGAATGTTTTTTTTTTTATTTTACAATATTTTATTTGATCATTTATAAGCATTATTAGTTGAAGACGAAGATCATTTTCTTTTCCTCACCCGCATCCCCCATAGCCGATGTGTGATTCCACTGGGTATCATATGTGTTCTTGATTCGAACCCATTGTCATGTTGTTAATATTTGCATTAGAGTTTCATTTAGAGTCTCTCCTCTGTCATTTCCCCTCAACCCTTGTAGTCAGGCAGTTGCTTTTCCTTGGTGTTTCTACTCCCACAGTTTATCCTCTGCTTATGAATAGTTTTTTTTCTCCTAGATCCCTGCAGATTGCTCAGGGACATTACACCACCCGTAATGGAGAAGTCCATTACGTTCCATTATACCACAGTGTATTAGTCTCTGTGTACAATGTTCTCCTGGTTCTGCTCCTTTCTCTCTGCATCACTTCCTGGAGGTCATTCCAGTCTCTATGGAATTCCTCTACTTTATTATTCCTTTTAGCACAATAGTATTCCATCACCAACATATACCACAATTTGTTCAGCCATTGCCCAATTGATGGGCATCCCCTCATTTTCCAATTTTTGGCCACCACAAAGAGTGCAGCTATGAATATTCTTGTACAAGTCTTTTTCCTTATTATCTCTTTGGGGTACAAACCAAGCAGTGCTATAGCTGCATCAAAGGGCAGACAGTCTTTTATCACCCTTTGGGCATAGTTCCAAATTGCCCTCCAGAATGGCTGGATCAATTCACAACTTCACCAGCATTGAATTGGTGTCCACACTTTGCCACATCCTCCAGCAATCATTATTTTCCATAGCTGTCATGTTAGCCAATCTGCTAGGTGTGAGGTGATACCTCAGAGTTGTTTTGATTTGCATCTCTCTTATTATAAGAGATGTAGAGCACTTTTTCATGTGCTTATTAATAGTTTTGATTTCTTTGGCTGCAAACTGCCTGTTCATGTCCCTTGCCCATTTGTCAATTGGAGAATGGGTTGATTTTTTGTACAATTGATTTAGTTCTTTATAAATTTGAGTAATTAACCCTTTGTCAGAAGTTTTTATAAAGATTGCTTCCCAATTTGTTGCTACCCTTCTGATTTTGGTTACATTGGTTTTGTTTGTACAAAAACTTTTTAATTTGATGTATTCCAGATTATTTATTTTGCATTATGTAACTCTTTCTAAGTCTTGCTTGGTTTTTAAGTCTTTCCCTTCTCAAAGGTCTGACATGTATGCTATTCAGTGTTCTCCTAATTTTCTTATAGATTGCTTCTTTATGTTCAAGTCATTCACCCATTTTGAATTGATCTTGGTGTAGGGGGTGAGGTGTTGACCTAAACTAATCTTTCCCACACTGTCCTCCAATTTTCCCAGCACTTTTTATGAAATAGTGGATTTTTTTTCCCAAAAGCTGGGATCCTTGGGCTTGTCATATACTGCCTTGCTGAGGTTGCTTGCCCCCAGTCTATTCCACTCATCCTCCTTTTTGTCTTTTAGTAAGTACCAGATTATTTTGCTGACTGCTGCTTTATAATATAATCTGAGATCTGGGAATGCAAGGCCCCTTTCCTTGGTATTTTTTTTTCATTATTTCCCTGGATAACTTTGATTTTTTTGTTCTTCCAAATGAACTTTGTTATGGTTTTTTCTAAATCAGTAAAAAAATTTTTTGCAAATTCCATGGGTATGGCATTAAATAGATAGATGACTTTGGGTAGAATGGTCATTTTTATTATATTGGCTCATCCTACCCATGAGCATTTAATATTTTGCCAATTGCTCAAGTCTGGTTTTAGTTGTGCGGAGAGTGTTTTGTAGTTTTGTTCATATAGTTCCTGTGTTTGTCTCGGGAGATAGATTCTTAAGTATTTTATTCTGTCTAAGGTAATTTTGAATGGGATTTCTCTTTCTAGTTCTCGCTGCTGAGCTTTGTTGGAAATATATAGAAATGCTGATGACTTATGTGGGTTTATTTTGTATCCTGCAACTTTGCTAAAGTTGTTGATTATTTCGATTAGCTTTTTGGTTGAATCTCTAGGATTCTTTAAGTAGACCATCATGTCATCTGCAAAGAGCGATAACTTGGTCTCCTCCTTGCCTATTTTAATGCCTTCAATTTCTTTTTCTTCTCTAATTGCTACTGCTATTGTTTCTAATACAATGTCAAATAATAGAGGTTATAATGGGCATCCTTGTTTCACTCCTGATCTTAATGGGAATGGATTTAGTTTATCCCCATTGCAGATGATATTAGTTGATGGTTTTAGATATATACTGTTTATAAATTTTAGGAACGACCCTTCTATTCCTATGCTTTCTAGTGTTTTTAGTAGCAATGGGTGTTGTATTTTATCAAAGGTTTTTTCTGCATCTATTGAGATAATCATGTGGTTCTTGTTGGTTTGCTTGTTGATACTGTCAATTATGTGGATAGTTTTCCTAATATTGAACCAGCCCTGCATCCCTGGTATAAATCCTACTTGATTATGGTGGATGACCCTTCTGATCACTTGCTGGTGTCTTTTTGTTAGTATCCTTTTTAAGATTTTTGCAACTATATTCATTAGGGAGATTGGTCTATAATTTTCTTTCTCTGGTTTTGGTCTGCCTGACTTTGGAATTAGTACCATATTTGTGTCATAAAAAGGAATTTGGTAGAACTCCCTCTTTGCTTTTTATGTCAAATAGTTTGTATAGTATTGGAGTTAGCTGTTCTTTGAATGTTTGATAGAATTCTCTGGTGAATCCATCAGGCCCTGGGGATTTTTTCTTAGGAAGTTCTTTGATGGCCTGTTGGATTTCTTTTTCTGATTAGGGATTCTTTAAAAAATCTATTTCTTCTTTTGTTAGTCTAGTCAATTTATATTTTTGTAAATACTCATTCATATCACCTAGGTTGGTATATTTATTTCCATATAGTTGGGCAAAGTGGTTTTTAATGATTGTCTTAATTTCCACTTCATTGGAGGTGAGATCCCCCTTTTCATCCTTGATGCTTTTAATTTGCCTTTCTTCTTTCCTTTTTTTAATTAGATTGACCATTACTTTGTCTATTTTGTCTGTTTTTCAAAGTACCAGCTTCTAGTCTTGTTTATTAGCTCAATAGTCCTGTCACTTTCGATTTTATTAATTTCTTCCTTAGTTTTTAGGATCTCTATTTTGGTTTTCTTCTGGGGGGTTTTAATTTGTTCATTCTCAAGTTTTTTGATTTGCATTTCCAATTCCTTGATCTCTGTCGTCCCTAATTTGTTAATATATGCAGTCAGGGATATGAATTTTTCTCTAAATACTGCCTTGGCTGCATCCCATAAATTTTGAAACGATGTCTTGCCATTGTCATTTTCCTCTATGAAATTATTAATTGTTTCTATGATTTCTTCTCTAATAAACCAATTTTGGAGTATCATATTATTTAATTTCAAATTAATTTTATATTTGGCTCTCCATGTACCCTTACCAATCAATATTTTTATTGCCTTGTGATCTGAAAAGGCTGTATTTATTATTTCTGCTTTTCTGCATTTGAGTGCCATGTTTCTATGACCTAGTGTATGATCTATTTTTGTGAATATATTTTTGTGAATGTGCCATGTGGTGCTGAAAAGGAGGTTTATTCCTTTTTGTCCCTATTTATTTTTCTCCATATGTCTATTAATTCTAATTTTTCTAAGATTTCATTCATCTCTTTTACCTCTTTCTTATTTATTTGTTGATTTGATTTATCTAAATTTGATAATGGTTGGTTCAAGTCTCCCACTAATATGGTTTTACTGTCTATTTCCTCCTCCAATTCTCCTAGTTTCTCTATTAAAAATTTAGATGCCATACCATTTGATGCATACATGTTGATTAGTGATATTTCCTCATTATCTAAAGTCCCTTTTAACAAAATATATTTACCGTCCCTATCCCTTTTGATTAGGTCTATTTTTGCTTTGGCTTTGTCAGATATCATGATTGCAACTCCTGCCTTCCTTCTATCAGTTGAGGCCCAAAAGGTCTTACTCCAACCTTTAATTCTAACCTTGTGAGTGTCAACCCGTCTCATATGTGTTTCTTGAAGACAACATATGGTAGGGTTTTGGGTTCTAATCCAATCTGCTATTCGTCTATGTTTTATGGGTGAGTTCATCCCATTCACGTTCAATGTTATGATTGTCATTTGTGGATTTCCTGGCATTTTGATATCTTCCCCTAGTTCTGACCTTTCTTCTTTAGCTATCTAATTTTGAACCAGTGGTTTACTTTAGGTCAGTCCCCCTAGTAACCTCCTTTGAGATGCTTCCCTTTCTAGCCCCTCCCTTTTTATGCTCCCTTCCTTGGCCCCCTCTACTTCCCTCCCTTTTTATACTCACTTCCCCCGCCCACTCCTTAATTTTCCTTTCTTTCTTGCCCTATTGGATAAGATAGAATTCAGGATCCCACTGGATCTAGATGTTCTTCCCTCTCAGATTTGATTTCACTGAGAGTAAGGTTTAAGTAATTCCACTTCACGCTCTTTTCCTCTCCTTCTCATATGTGAGTTCTTCCCCTCCCCTTCCCATGTGTATCTTTATATGGGAAAGATTATCCCCCCCTATTTCTTGAAGTAAATCTAAGTGTTATCAACAGTTTCCCCCCTCCCTTTTCCTTTCTTTGCTCCCACTTTCCCCAAATCTTCTTAATGCCCCAATCTTTCCCTATGCATCTTTCTTCTAACTACTCTTATGATGCATACAGTTTTTGAGAGTTACAGAAAACATTTTCTCCACATATTAATATATATAATTTGATGTAAATGTAGTCCTTATGGAAGAGAGTTTGACTTAAAGAAAAAGATAAGATTTATCTCCTTTTCCCTAATGAGATTAGCTTTCCCTGGGTTGAATTTATTATGCCTTGAGGCAAGGACTTTTATCCTGAGACTCCTATAGAAGAATCCAGCCAGAGGGTTACAAGCTCCCCCCCCTCCTTCTGTTTCCCTGCTGTCTGGGTGCCCCCTCGACTGGGTTAGGTTGTTTTCAGGATGTGGCCTACAGTGAGAAGCTCTCAATTTTTGAATATTCTCAATTCTCTTGGGAGAAATAGAGTGGGCACCAGCTGTCAGAATGAACCCCAAATATTCTACTTTGGGGAGACACCACTGAAATTTATCCTTTGAGATCTTATGACCTCTTTTGTGCAATTCCAAAAGAAGGTGTTTACTATCTTCCTGACATGCTTCTGCATCCAAGGAAGCCAAGAGTAGGTCATCTACATATTTTATTAATTTGCTGTTTTTAAATTTTATATTATCTGTATCTTGTCCCAAAATTTGTGCAAATAAGGTCGGACTTTCTACATAACCCTGGGTCAGACGACTCCAGGAATATTGTATGCCATTCCAGGTGAAAGCAAATATATGCCTCGAGTTCTCATGTATGGGTATGGAAAAGAAGGCTGAGCACAAGTCGACTACTGTAAAGTATGTAGCTGTGCTAGGAATAGAAGAAATAATAGTATTGATATTGGGAACTATGGAGTGTCTCTTTATAACGTGATTGTTCACAGCCCTCAAATCCTGTACAAATCTATAGAGGTGTGTGCTATCGGGCCCCATTTTGGTTTTTTAACGGGGAGGATGGGCGTGTTGTATTCAGATGTACAAGAGAAAATTATTCCTTGGTCAATTAAAGAATTTATTATTGGGGTAATGCCCTCCAATGCCTCCTTGGAAAGAGGATACTGAGGAATGCAAGGAGGTGGGCTGGATTTAGTTTTTATTTGCAGGGGAGCAGCTGATTTAAGTAAGCCTACATCAGTAGAAGATGTGGCCCAAAGAGACTCTGGTATATCTGTAGGTATTTCAAAGGTGGGAGGCTCCTTTCCCTCCTGGCTCTCTGAGAGAAATACAGGAAGTAAATTTAAGTTTTCCTCGGGCAATTCTAAAGAGAGGGAGGCATCTGGGGCACACATTATTGTGGACTGTAATTTGCATAGTAAATCTCTCCCCAGCAAATTTGTTGGGGATCCAGGCATTAAAAGAAAAGAATGTTCAACTGTTAGGGGTCCCACGCGTACCATGCGAGGAGAAAGTTTTGGGACCTTTAACGGTTTTCCTGAAACACCTACTACATTTAAGGAGCCAATAGAATCACATTTCTCATCTGGTTTGCTTACTAGAACTGACCTAGATGCTCCAGTGTCTAGAAGACAGTCATAGTATGAATTTCCCACCTTTAAAGTGACATGAGGTTCCTTACTGTTTGGGGGGGAATATATAAGGAATATTGGCATTAAAATATCAGGGTCTGGAAAATCAAAGGTTTCATTCTTTGATTCCAAGGCCCTCACCCCCCCTTCACAACTTCATAAAGATGCTTGGGCAGTTCTTTGGGACCCTCCACGCTGTTGGGGGTGTTCACCCTGAGTGTAGCGTGGTCAACATCCATTTCTTATATATTGTTGTTGGGCATTTTTTGGGGTAGTATCATTTTCTGTATTTTGAGCACTGTCATTTTGATTGGCATTGTGATTCCTATAGTTATTATTCCTAAAAGTGTTATTATTTCTTGTTTCCCGTAGCCTAGCCTGCTCCTACAGACTATCATTGCATGGCCTCTCTTCCCACAGAAGAGGCATATTAAGGGGTTTGTTAATGATCTATCTGTGGATTCCTGCAAAGGGGCCATGGTCTCTCTCTTACTTTTCAATTGTTCCTTTAAAATTTCTATTTCTTTTTTTAAGTCTGTCACTGATGTATTGTGTGTCTCAGGTTTTTTTGTACGATTCTTATAGGCATATGCTGCTACTATCATCAGTTCGTCGATTTCCATAGACTCCCAGTTGGGACAGCTAGTTTCAAAGTAGTCTTTTACTGCTGAACAACAATTCCTAACGAATTGTCTGCATATATGTTTAATGTCTTTTTCTATGGACAAATCAAGGTCCATATATGTACTTCCTACGTCAATAAGTCTGTCCATAAAATGGGAGGGGGTCTCATCAATTTCCTATCCGGATTGTTCAAATTTTTCCCATTCATCAGGGCTATCAGAGCAGTCTCTCATGGCTTTTAATAATGCTTCTCTGGCCAGGGCTAGTTTTGTGTGATCTTGTTCAATATTGGGGTTCCAGTGTGGATCTACAGTTGGACAGTGATGAGCTCCTCTACCACTTTTCTTATTAGCTAGAGAGTTAACATTATTTTTCTCTCTCTTTGTCAGAAATGTATCGAACAAATTCTCCACATCCAACCAAGAAGGGTCAAAGTTTCTGAATATATTTTCTAATTTTTCTATAACCAACATTGGTTCTGCCTCAAATGATTGAACATTGTGATTGAATTTTTCTAAATCATCAGGTTTAAAAGATGTATAGTGTCTTACAGACACCAAGTTCCCTTCTTTATTAAAGGTGGGTACTTCCCTCAATGGAAATAAACTTCTGTCTAAATTATCTGGTGTTACTGTTTCTAGGCTACTTGCTCCATTTTCAATGGGGTAGGTAAGAGAAAGGGAAAGGTTAGGATTATTGTCTGTTGGAGCATGGGGATTGGAGATTAGAGCATGAGTGGAGGGGAGGGCAGGGGGAAGGGCTGGGACAGGAACAGGGGGCGGGGCTAGAGCATGAGCATGGTTGGGTTGGAGGGCAGGGGGAAGGGCTGGGTGGTCAGGATGGGGAAGAGCTGGTTGGTGTGAAGGGGCTGCTATTTGAGCCAAATCATTTTGGGCAGGGTGGGTCAGGGAATCTGATAATGATGGGGGATGGAGAGTTAAATCACTCCTATTGTAGGATGTTTTTAACTCCCTTTCAATGTTTTGCAGGAAGGTTTTTATCTCTCCCCATTTTGCCTCCATAATTTCATCCAGGGAAGTTTTTATCTCTCCCCATTTTTCCTCCCTAATTTCATCCAGGGAAGTTTTATCTCTCCCCATTTTTTCTCCCTATCTTCATCCAGGGAAGTTTTATCTCTCCCCATTTTTCTCCCTAACTTCATCACTTTCCACCAATTGTTGATAAATAAAAGTATTGTTTTTTTGTAATTTGTTCAATAAAAGTATTTTGGTCCCTAATGTGTAGATCAGTAACAGCATTTTATTCTTTAAGTTGCTGATCAATAAAAGTGTGTAGTTCCCTAATTTGTTTAGTAATAGAAGGAACAAGGGAGTGTTCTCTCTTAGAGTTTAGGCATATTATTGCAAGTACAACAATTAATATCCCAAGGTAGATGAATGTAAGGGTCACGAAGAGGTTTATAGTTTATGAAAAATACCATCCTATAGAAACACTTACTAAAAATCCAATGTACTAAGCCAATTTTGAAGCAAATCAGACATTAGTTGTAGCCACATTTTTCTTCTTTGAGTCAATTACTAAGTTGCCTGTAACTTTTTTTTTTACAGTAGGTGGCTCCCTAGTCTACAACCCTATACAGGCTAAGGGTCTATTCTGTTGTAAATTCTCCTTATTAAGCTTCTGGGAGGGGTTACAAAAGCCTTATGCAGGAAGGTTGAAGCTATGAAAAGGCTGATTAGGAGTGAATAGACCTTCTCCTTCTTTTACAAAGTGTGTATATGGGAGTGTCCCAGCAATCTTCTTTACGCCTTAGGCTAAAACTGCTAGGACCATATGCTATCTTCCTTGAGCAAAGCCCACTTAAATTTTTAAAACTAGAAAAGCCAGGAAACAGGAAAATGGGTTTTAAGTTAGCTCCCTAGCTGTATTCAGTTGTTTTTTGTTTTGTTTTGTTTTGTTTTGTTTTGTTTTGTTTTGTTTGTTTTGTTTGTTTTTTTGCGGGCTAGGAGCTCCTAAGAGCTCCTTCTACTGAGCTTCCTCATTGCTAATCAGTTGATTAGGTAAGCCTGGCCTGCTTCTCAATCCACTGAGCCACCTCCTTAAAGTAAAAGGAGAAGGAAATGAGGGACAAAAGGGAGAAGGAAAAAAGAAATCCTGTTGACCCCAAATTAACTTAAGGAGAAAGGGGAAGAGAGAAAAGGTGTTTTATACTCACCTCTTCTAGCAGCTGTGTCTTTAAGCCAATGTATTTGGTTAAAGGACTGATGGAGTGAGTAATAAGTGTGGTGAAAGGGCAAGAAAATTCAGGAAATTTATTGAGGTTCTAGAAACCTTCAAAGCACTCAAGCAGGGCCAAGAGCCGGAGGGGGTAGCTGGGATGGGACCTCTCCCAGGTGATTAGTAAGGAGATCAGAAAGGAAGATCAGAAGATTTATATAGTTCTTTTTCCCGAAGTGGTTACACCAACTGTAATGGTGTTAATTTCACCTTTTTTTTTTAAGATGGTTGTAATATTGAACAATGGCTGCCAAGGAATTTACTTATGAAATTCCTAAAATGAAACACTCAAGTCAGAATGGAGTTTATGGAGGTTTAATCCCAATGGGAGTAGGGAAAAGGAGAGGGAGAGAAGGAGAGAAGAGAAAAGGGAAAGGGGCTACTCAACCTCTGACCAAGGCAGAGGGAGTTTTAGGCCCAAAGGGCCAAGGTGGAAAGAATCAGTCCTTAACTCATGTGAGTGATATGAAGGAAAGCTGTCTGCGGGGTTCCTCCTTGTGCAAGCTCCTAACACCAACTGGCATCTAGCTCTCTCCACAGGAAGTGAGCGAATTCCAGAGGCTGTTCCCTACCTCACTTCCTGTGTCTCACAAGTGCCAATGGTTGGCTCTAGCTTGACTTAGGACAGCCCAGGTGGGCACTTAGTTATTTCTGATTTGTCATTGACTAGCACATGCCCCTGTAGTGTGGGTGTGCACAATTTTGGATGCTATACCAAGATGGAGACTTTTAAAATTCACACAACTCTTTCAGTTAGTTCTTTTATTTCCTTCTTCAACATCTCTACTAAAGTAGCATTCTCTTCATCCTTCTTACCCTTTTTAGAAGTCAATTCCTTTATTTCCTTCCCTAATACTTCCACTAAATGTCTTCTCCTTCTCCTTTTCCTTATGTCCCTCAAAAGCATAAACTGTCACTCTTTTCAATTCTTAAAGGTCCATAGTAGATCAGTTTGATAGCCAATCATAAAATAATTCCTAACTACCTTAACAACTGTTTTTTTTTACAAATTGCAATCTGATTTGTCTAATGTCCCATTCTCTATCAAGATCAGGCTCAATATATCTGCCTCCCAGCTCAATAAGTCTATCCATAAACTGGGAGGGATTTTCATTGTCTTCTTGCTTAAGATTTTTGAATTTAGTCCATGTACCAGGCCTGTCATAACAGGCTCTCATAGCATTTAGCAATGCATTTCTAGCCTGGCATAGTTGTAAGTATTATTGCTCTGAATTTTGGTCCCATTTGGGACCTTCAGTTGACCAATGAATTGTTCCCTCTCCTTGGGCCTGGTTAACAACAGAAAAAATCTTATTCCTTTCTCTTTCTGTTAGCAAGGCCTGGAGGAACTTGTCCACATCAACCTGTGTGGGGTTATATGTATGAAAAATGTTCTCAATTCTATTTATTAACTATATAGGCTTGGTTTCAAATGAGGGAGATTTTTATTTAAATTTCTCAATATCCTGTGAAGAGAAAGGTGTATAATGTCTATTGTTTATTAAATATCCATGTCTGTGATATGTAGGGACATCTCTTAGAGGGAAAACACCTTTATTTGAATCATCTGTGGCAATCGTTGCTTGGCCCTTATTCTGAAGTTCAACAGATTGGGTTGCAGTGAGTCTAGTAGGGGAATTGTGGAATGGAGCTAATCAGCATGTGGGGAGGCAGAGTGAAAGGATCAGGGGGAGAATTGGGGGTGCGGTACAGAGGAATGAGGGAGGGGCTGGGGCAGGATGGAGAGGAACTGGGGTGGAGCTGGGGCAGTTTGGAGAGGAAGTGGAGTGGGACTGGGTACAGAGAAGTAGGAGGGGTGAGGTCTAGGGGAATCATAGTAAGGTGGGTGGGAAGGAGGGTACAGAAAAGGATTGAAGTAGCGATGGTATGGGTGGGGATAGGGGAGATAAGTGGGCACTGGGTAATGTGATATTAAGGGAGGGTAGAGAGGTAGATTGAGGGCAAAGGAGATCAAAGGAGTAGAGGATGAGCTGAGGGGTGCAAGTCCTGGTTTGGGTCAGTATGAGGAGAAACCTCCTCACAGGCCAGGTGGGCTGATAGAGTGTGTTTCTTGCTAGATTTCACTGAAGGAGTTAAGCTAGAATGGTTTGGTTTCAAAGAAAGAATGGTTTCCTCAGTGCAGAGAATAGTAGATTTATCAACATTATATGCCCACAAGAACCAGTATTTATAGTCATTGTACTCTGTGTTTTTAATGGCAAACTTCAAATTTTTTAAGATCTTGAAGTCAAAAGAGTCATATTTTGGCCAGGTAAAAGATATGTCCATCCATGCCTTACAAAGTTTTTTAGCTTCATAATTTATCATCCAACTCTCCTTAGGTAGATTGGGATCAGTGCAAGAATTAAGAAATTCATGCAAGGTGTATCAGGAGGAATATTTCCTGATTTCCTTTAAATTTTTGCAGTAGTATGTATATCCTATTTAATTTAGGTTGAGAATTGCTAAATGGTCAGCTCAAACAATGAAAAGTTTTGTTATTCATCATAAATAACAATAAACAACAATGAACAAGTATCAATTATGAAAAATAATTATTAGTAATTAATAGGAATGCCTAATAATAGTTATTTAAAATTAATAATTATTGTTATTGATAGTATTATTAATACTATTGTTTTCTAAAATTATTCCTTAATACTACATCTAATAAATTTGATTTAATGTTAGCTTTGTTCAATTTTAGAAATCTAGTTTTAATTTAAATATTTTATTATTAATATTTCCTATTAATAATTCTTTTATTTTAATGTATTCTATTTAATAGCATTATTTTCGATTACTAATAGCATTAGCAATGGAATTCTTTTTATTTTTCTGCACTTTCAATTCTCAATGGAAGCTATAAATGTGTGGTGTTATAAATGCATGTAGAGTGGAGGGCACTTGTAGGTAGGCCTTTATCTAAAAGCAATCAGATAAAGGAGGAGAAAGGAAAAAATCATAGCTTTTGATATGCTAAATAGGGCAGGCAGTCTCCAAGGAAAGTTTGAGAAAGAAAATGTAGCTTTTGATATGCTAAAGGAAGGCAGGCTGCAAGGAATGTTTGAGGGTGGGGAGCTAGATAGGAAAATCCAAAGAGAACTTTCTTGTAAAAATGCAGTTTCCCCTACCCCAGAAGTTCAAAGTTGGGGTGGGGCGTGGGAAGGGAGCTCCTAACCCTAGTCCTAAACCTGGAAGGACCCCCAGGATTAATTTAATGAGTGTCTCCAAGCAGCTCCGTTCAGCAGCAGCCTAGCTGGTGTGGCATGTGGGGAAAGTCAGGTAGACACTGGACAGGGAAAGACCTGTTGGGTTCTAGTGCCCCTTGGTTTCAATAAAATCAGTCCTGTTTGGAATGGTGGGGGGAGCTCAAATGTGCTGGCCTGTGCTTAGCTGAGGAAAGGTAGCAGGTATGGGGAGCCTGTGTCTGATTCACCTGTATCTGGGGAGAGTGCAGAGGATGGGAAGAAACAGGAGTCTGCTTTTTTCTCACCCAGGAAAATCAGACTGTTAGGGGGCGAGCATGTGGGATCCTGCCGAATCCTCTACTGCCCCACTCTCATCCAAAATGGGTTGGGTCAGGTGGGGTGGAGTGGATTTGGGGAGGAAATCACATGGGGAGCATCCTTAACAATTGAGAGGAAAAAGCAGCCACTTCCCTGCCTGGTTCCAAAAGACCCTCAGTTCTGTTTCGGCAAAAAGCTGGGACTTCGGTCTTTACTGTCCCAGGGAGTCCCTACCACTAATCCACAGCCTAGAAGGACACCAAGGATCAATTTAAGGCATGTCTCCTCACTCAGCACAGTGCCTGGCTAAGCAAAGCAGCAGTACTTGCCAGCAGTTTCGCGTACCTGGGTAAGTCAGGGGATGGGCTGGGCTGGGTTCCTGTGCTCTGACCAGGACTCACCCTAAAGTAAGGTAAAATTATGGCGGAAAAGTGGGAGGGAGTTTTCTCACCAATCCATCCAAAGAGGCACTTTAGATGGTTCTGCTTCTCTTTCTCAATCATTTTCTTATATGCAGGCAAGGCCAGCAACTGACGGAGTTTCTATTCTTAAGCTTATATAAGCACTTATATAAAACTTCTCTGAAGAAAATTAAAGGCCCTAAAAGCAAAGATGCCTGACTAATGGTCACCATCTGTAAGAACTGAGATAATATTTCTACCCAGATATATATTTTATAAAGTTTATCAAAATAGGTAGACAATTATTTCTCTAAGTAACCTGACCATGTGGTGCCTAGCCTTCAAGTCACTTCCTCCTTCCCCCTTTACCTGCCTGTTCTCTTCCTGACTTCTTCCTTCATAATTTTCTTCTCACTTCTCCCTCCTCTCAAGCCTGAAGCCTTGACTTTTATTGACATACAACATGTATAGGGATGCAAACCTGGCTCAAATATGTTATGTCAGGAATGTTTGATGGAAATATCAAGCTACTCTGGAGGGGAAGGGAATGAAATTCCTTGACACATGAGTATCATTAAATTCATGATTCTGAGACTAATTAAATGTCACTTGCCTTCCCCCTATTCCCTGAGATCAGCATCCCATTGTGATAACCTGCCTTTCTACCAGTGTATACCTTAACAGTTAACACTTCCATTTGCTACCATCAATGCTGTTATTTGTTGTGGCATAAGTGTTTTAACTTAAACACATCTAGTTGCTCATATTGCCACTTTGGCTTAGCAGTTGGCTTATTTTTCTCATAATCACCATCACTCAGAATCTGCTCTTATGTGCATGTTGTAGTATCATGGACATTTACCCTAGGACCATGGCTTAATACAGAAATGGGATGCAAACTCCATTCGCAGCCAGTTTCAATTAGAAAGGCAAAGGGCTGGCCCAAATTATTCATGCAGAATCCACCTCATACACAAACTATAATTAATTGAAATGTAAATCTCCACAGAAATTAGAAGAGTGGCAGTCACTCAAAAAACATTTATTTATTCATAGACTACTAGATGTCAGGAATTGCACATGATGCTGGAAATACAAAGAAAAGGCAAAGGAGAGGATCTGCTCTCAAGTAGCTTACAGTCTAATGGAAGAAATAACATGCAAACATTCTAATACAAGTTATTTTGGACATAATTGACTGAGAGAAGGGAGTGGTAGCAAGGAAGATAAGGAAATCTTTCCTTAAGTGGGGGGATTTTAACTAACCCTTAGACAAAGTCAGGGAAGTGAAAAAGTAGAGAGGAGGTGAAAAAGCATTACATACCAATGGAGGTCAGGCATTGGAATATGTCCGGAATTGTCGGTGTCTTGTTTAAAGAACAACAAGGGATTCTTTATGACTGTATTAGAATTCATTGTGAAGGGGACCATGAGTTAATTGTAAAAAAAAAAATAGGGAGTAGGCAAATTATGAAGATCATGTATCAACAAACAGATTTTTATTTGACCCTGGAGGTGGTAGAGAATCACTGAAATTTATTGAGTATGTATTTAAACTGGAAAAGCACACTTACAGATTGAGGAGAGGATAGAGTAGAATGGAGAGAAAACTGTATCCAAAAGTTTATTGTAATAATTCATGTACAAGATAATAAGGGTTAAAGCAAAGTGGTGGCAATATCAGAGGAGAAAAAACGAGTACATATTTGAAAGATATGGCAAATGTGAAATCAAAGGCAAAATTTTATATATGAATGAGTGAGGAGGTAAGGATGATACCAAGGTTTTGAGTCTTGGCAACTAGGAGGATGGTGATAATCTCAACAGTAATAAGGAATTTAGATAGAGTGGTGTTTGGATTTCCTTGAATCTCACCCTCCCCTGTTGGTTCTGCTCTTTTCTCTTTTTCCCCATAGAAATGTTTAAGCATTTTTTCTGTTGTTTGCCCATTTCCCCAGTCTTTTTTTACCCTTTTGGATTGGGAATTCTGCAAGCTGCTTGCTGATTCTGTCTCTTCTGCTAGCTTGCAGGGGTTGGCACTGTGAATTATGCAGCAGAAATTCACAAAGCCAAGTGGTATGAAGTTCTGAACCTCACTATGTGTTGGGGCCAGAGCCTGGGACTTTGAAGGGTGGGTCTGAGGAACTCATTCATAATTGTAGTTGAGGTCCCTCAATCCCAAAGTTGGCTTGTGTCTAGGTTAGGAATCTGGTGCAGTAGATGAGGGGGTTGATCAGGTAGCATTCCTATGTGTGCAACTTTGCTTCCCTTCCCCGTTATCCTGTTAAAATCACCTCTCACTGCATACCTTTCAAGTTGTGCTCAGTGGGATAGCCCCCAACTCTGTCTTGATGATCGATTTTGATTCCTGTCATTTTGAAGAACTTTTCAAAAATTAGTTTGGAAGGATAATCAGAGTGATTCTGGCTTTCGTTGCTACTAAGTTGCCATCTTCTAGGGTGAGTGTTTGGGAAGAAACATGACTTCTGATTTGGAGAATTGTGAGCATCTTTGTCACTATAATAACTTTTAGTGGTGGGATTCTTTTTTTGTTTGTTTAGTCATGCACAATACTTAATGCTAGAGATTGGGCCTCCACACTTCTGGAGGTAAAAGCTGGGCTGATCCTATTTTTTCTTTCTTGGGCTTTTGAGTTTTGAATCATTCAAGAATTTCAGAGACAACTCATTCTAGGAACTCACAAGCTTTCAGTTCTAATAAAGTTTTCTGTTCTAGGCAAAATATTGATTTTTCCCTTTAATCCACCCACGGCCAAGACTGAACTCTTTATGCTCCTTGCTTATGATTTGGTTTGAGCAGTAGCAGACTACTTCTAGACTTAACCACTACCAGTTATCTTAGAATATCTGCTTCCTTAAAGTAACCGAACAAAAAGCTCCTTTTCCATTTTATATCCCTGACCTGATTATACTGCTGCAGGGTTCAGATTGGATCAGAAACTTGAGCTGAAACCCCACTCTTTGGATTCAAGTCACATCCCTACTGTTAGTTAATTTTCCTCTTTTTTAGGTATACTGGTCAGAGCCCACTACTTCTTCTCATACCTGATTCCCTAACAAAGTCGTTCTCCGTTTTTCCTGGATTTGTGCCCTACAAATATGTAGATACCATCTGACAACTGTTCCCCTTGAAGTTCCTCAGAGTAAATTCTAAGGGAGTTCTACTATAAGTCAGGTATCTCCTCTTGCTCTGGCATTCAACCTTTCCCTGAACCCTCAGTTAGCTATTTCTCCTTGGCAGATCCCATTGCCAATATTTGCAGACCTCTCTGTCTCCTGATTAAATCTGAGATGAAAAAAAAAACTCCTGGTGAATTTTAATTGGATTTACCCCTTTGAGATTAAGTCAGATATATTTTCTAAATCTGTTGTGAGGAGTTTGGGGAAGGTAGGAAAGTCAATATACTGCTTCTGTTTACTCACATTGTATTATCTCTTAAGGCCTACACTGTCCTCTTCTTTTTTGATCAGATTGCTTAAACATTTATCAGTTTTCCTAGTCATTTCAAACAATCAGTTATTAACATTTTCCATCATTTGAATTCTTCAAGTTTATTCCCTATCCTCTAATTTTAAACATCACTTCTTTAGTTTATTTTAGTTATTTTCTATTTTCTTATTTATTTATTTTTAGGTATATTCAGTTCATTAATCCTATATTTTGACATTTTTTTAATATATGTTTTAAAACACATAATTTCCCCCAGGGGAATATATAGTTTCATATATATAGAAAGTATATATATATATATATATATTCATATATATAGAAAATATAGTTTCATCTTTGTAATTTTGCCATTTTTATTTATTATACTTTCTTGTATTTAATTATTATTTACATATATTGCTCTTTAAAACATTCATTATTTAGGATTTCATTTAAAAGTTATTTTTGTTGAGCTGTGATTTGAAAATGATGTTTAATATTCCTCTAATTTATAATTTTTTGCAATATTTCCATGATCTAATGCATTGTTAGTTTTTGTAAAAGTTTGATTTAATACAAATAAATAAATAAGTTCTCTAATAGTCATATTTGGAATATCTTTTAATTTTAATTTTATCAATAATTTCTTCAACTGTATATATTTCTCCCTTTTTTTAATTCATCCAAAATTGAGAAACGGATCTTCAAGTCTACTACCTGTATTTTGCATTTCCCTGTAACTTGGTTAAGTTTTACAATATGAATTTAGATATTAAGGCATTTTGATCATATAGGTTCAATACTGATATTGGTTTATTATCTGTTTCATTTTAGCAAATATAGTTTTTTTTCCTTCTATATTGTATATTTTTGTCTTACCTTAATCAGTTAGAATGGTAACAGTTCCTGATTTTTTATGTTAACCCCTAGAAGAAAATTTCTTTTTGCCTCTCCATTTATTCTGCATATATTTATTTTGAAGAGTTTCTTGTAAGCAGGAGATTATAGGATTTTGTTTTCTTCTCCAATGTCACTTTTTTGTTTCATTGAATCATTTAATCTATCTACACTTAGAGTTTTGAGAGTAAGGTTTATATTTTCTCCATTTGGTTTCTAATATGCCTAATATACCTTCTGTTCCTTTTTCTCTTTTAACGATAATCATTTATTGATTCAGGAAATTTTGCATAATATATCTTATTGAACACTAATTATAGAAGCTCTCTTCTTTCTCTAACATAAAAGGCCTACTTTCCAATTTCTCATCCTTTCCCTTTCTTTACCAATACTATTAATTATTTTTCCTTATAACTAGTTATTTAATACTTCCCCTCTTTTTTCTCTCAGTTAAATAGTTAGATAAAATTCTTTCTTTCACTCTCTACAACATACTTTTAATTGTTAAGCATTTTAAATGTAGACTCTAAATGATCAATTTAGTGAATCTATCAATAGTATGGAAATAGGTTGTGAAAAACCCATTGGAATTGGGCATCCGCTGCCAGGAAGGGAAGGTAAGCTGGGGGGATTTGAGGGAAAGAACATGAATTATGTAACAATGGCAAAATATTCTAAATTGATTAATTAATTTTTTTCAATAAAACAAAGGAATGGAATCTCTCTATAGCCACTGGAGCTGAAAGAATGAGAAGGCAGGTACTGTTAAATAAACTTGAGCCATCATCAAGTGGAATTTTTTAATCCCTTTTATAGGAGTGGCTAAATAACTTATGGGCAAAAGGGGCTTTGGATAGAGTCCTCCTTTAGGAGTTAGAAGAGTAAGTTTCTAATTCTGGCCTTTCTTTTTTTTTTTTTAAATATATTTTATTTGATCATTTCCAAGCATTATTCGTTAGAGACATAGATCATTTTCTTTTCCTTCCCCCCCCCCCACCCCCCATAGCCGACGCGTAAGTCCACTGGGCATTAGATGTTTTCTTGATTTGAACCCATTGCTTTGTTGATAGTATTTGCATTAGAGTGTTCATTTAGAGTCTATCCTCTGTCATGTCCCCTCAACCTCTGTATTCCCAGGCAGTTGCTTTTTTCTCGGTGTTTCCACTCCCATAGTTTATCCTTTGCTTATGAATGGTGATTTTTTCTCCTGGGTCCCTGCAAGTTGTTCAGGGACATTACACCACCACCAATGGAGAAGTCCATTACGTTCGATGATACCACAGTGTGTTTGTCTCTGTGTACAATGTTCTCCTGGTTCTGCTCCTCTCACTCTGCATCACTTCCTGGAGGTTGTTCCAGTCTCCATGGAACTTCTCCACTTTATTATTCCTTTTAGCACAATAGTACTCCATCACCAACATATACCACAGTTTGTTCAGCCATTCCCCAATTGATGGGCATCCCCTCATTTTCCAGTTTTGGGCCACCACAAAGAGCGCAGCTATGAATATTTTTGTACAAGTCTTTGTGTCCATTATCTCTTTGGGGTACAGACCCAGCAGTGCTATGGCTGGGTCAAAGGGTAGATATTCTTTTAGCACCCTTTGGGCATAGTTCCAAATTGCCCTCCAGAATGGTTGGATCAGTTCACAGCTCCACCAGCAATGAATTAATGTCCCTATTTTGCCACATCCCCTCCAGCATTCATTACTTTCCTTTGCTGTTATGTTAGCCAATCTGCTAGGTGTGAGGTGATACCTCAGAGTTGTTTTGATTTGCATCTCTCTGATTATAAGAGATGTAGAACACTTCTTCATGTGCTTGTTAATAGTTTTGATTTCTTTATCTGAGAACTGCCTATCCATTTCCCTTGCCCATTTATCAATTGGAGAATGGCTTGATTTTTTGTACAATTGATTTAGTTCTTTATAAATATGAGTAATTAAACCTTTGTCAGAGGTTTCTATGAAGATTTTTTCCCAATTTCTTGTTTCCCTTCTGATTTTAGTTATATTGGTTTTGTTTGTACAAAAGCTTTTTAGTTTGATGTAGTCAAAATTATTTATTTTACATTTTGTGATTCTTTCTATATCTTGCTTGGTTTTAAAGCCTTTCCCCTCCCAAAGGTCTGACATGTATACTATTCTGTGTTTACCCAATTTACTTATGGTTTCCTTCTTTATGTTTAAGTCACTCACCCATTTTGAATTTATCTTGGTGTAGGGTGTGAGGTGTTGATCTATTCCTAGTCTCTCCCACACTGTCTTCCAATTTTCCCAGCAGTTTTTATCGAATAGTGGATTTTTGTCCCAAAAGCTGGGATCTTTGGGTTTATCGTATACTGTCTTGCTGAGGTCGCTTTCCCCCAGTCTATTCCACTGATCTTCCTTTCTGTTTCTTAGCCAGTACCAAATTGTTTTGATGACTGCTGCTTTGTAATATAGTTTTAGGTCAGGGACTGCAAGGCCCCCATCATATGTGTTTTTTTTCATTATTTCCCTGGATATCCTTGATCTTTTGTTCTTCCAAATGAACTTTGTTATGGTTTTTTCTAAATCAGTGAAGAAGTATTTTGGTAGTTCAATGGGTATGGCACTAAATAGATAAATAAGTTTGGGTAGGATGGTCATTTTTATTATATTGGCTCGTCCTATCCATGAGCAGTTAATGTTTTTCCATTTGTTCAAGTCTAGTTTTAGTTGTGTGGCGAGTGTTTTGTAGTTGTGTTCATATAGTTCCTGTGTTTGTCTTGGGAGGTAGATTCCTAGGTATTTTATTTTGTCTAAGGTGATTTTGAATGGGATTTCTCTTTCTAGTTCTTGCTGCTGAACTGTGTTGGAGATATATAGAAAAGTTGATGATTTATGTGGGTTTATTTTGTATCCTGCAACTTTGCTAAAGTTGTTGATTATTTCAATTAGCTTTTTGGCTGAATCTTTAGGATTCTTCAAGTAGACCATCATGTCATCCTCAAAGAGTGATAACTTGATCTGCTCCTTTCCCATTTTGATGCCTTCAATTCCTTTATCTTCTCTAATTGCTACTGCTAGTGTTTCTAGTACAATGTCAAATAGTAGAGGTGATAATGGGCATCCTTATTTCACTCCTGATCTTATTGGGAATGCATCTAGTTCATCCCCATTGCAGATGATATTAGCTGATGGTTTTAGATATATACTGTTTATTATTTTTAGGAATGACCCTTCTATTCCTATGCTTTCTAGTGTTTTTAATAGGAATGGGTGTTGTATTTTATCAAATGCTTTTTCTGCATCCATTGAGATAATCATGTGGTTCTTGCTGGTTTGCTTGTTGATGTGGTCAATTATGTGGATGGTTTTTCTAATACTGAATCAGCCCTGTATCCCTGGTATAAATCCTACTTGATCATGGTGAATGATCCTTCTGATCACTTGCTGGAGTCTTTTTGCTAGTATCCTATTTAAGATTTTTGCATCTATATTCATTAGGGAGATCGGTCTATAGTTTTCTTTCTCTGTTTTTGACCTGTCTGGTTTTGGAATCAGTACCATGTTTGTGTTGTAAAAGGAGTTTGGTAGAACTCCCTCTTTGCTTATTATGTCAAATAGTTTGTATAGTATTGGGATTAACTGTTCTCTGAATGTTTGATAGAAGAAATAGTTTTCATAAATAATCCCATATCAGAAAAAGAAATCCAACAGGCCTTGAAAGAACTTCCTAAGAAAAAATCCCCAGGGCCTGATGGATTCACCAGTGAATTCAAGAGTCATATTTTGGCCAGGTAAAAGATATGTCTATCCATGCCTTACAAAGTTTTTTAGCTTCATTATTTATCATCCAACTCTCCTTTGGTAGATTGGGATCAGTGCAAGAATTAAGAAATTCATGCAAGGGTGTATCAGGAGGAATATTTCCTGATTTCCTTTAATTTTTTGCAGTAGTATGTATATCCTATTTAAGTTAGTTTGAGTATTGCTAAATGGTCAGCTCAAACAAAGAAAAGTTTTGTTATTAATCATAAATAACAATAAACAACAATGAACAACAAGTATCAGTTACAAAAAATAATTTTAGTAATTAATAGGAATGCCTAATAATAGTTATTTAAAATTAATAATTATTGTTATTGATAGTATTATTATTACAATTGTTTTCTAAAATTATTCCTTAATATTACATTTAATTAATTTGATTTAATGTTAGCTTTGTTCAATTTTAGAAATCTAGTTTTAATTTAAATTTAATATTATTAATATTTCCTATTAATAATTCTTTTATTTTAATGTATTCAATTTAATAGCATTATTTTAGATCACTAATAGCAGGAGCAATGGAATTCTTTTTCTTTTCCTGCAGTTTCAATTCTCAATGGAAGCTATAAATGTGTGGCTCTATAAATGCATGTAGAGTGGAGGGCACTTGTGGGTAGGCCTTTATCTAAAAGCAATCAGATAAAGGAGGAGAAAGGAAAAAATCATAGCTTTTGATATGCTAAATAGGGCAGGCAGTCTCCAAGGAAAGTTTGAGAAAGAAAATGTAGCTTTTGATATGCTAAAGGAAGGCAGGCTGCAAGGAAAGTTTGAGGGTAGGGAGCAAGATAGGAAAATCCAAAAAGAACTTTCTTGTAAAAATGCAGTTTTCCCTACCCCAGAAGTTCAAAGTTGGGGTGGGGGTGGGAAGGGAGCTCCTAACCCTAGTCCTAAACCTGGAAGGACCCCCAAGATTAATTTAATGATGGTCTCCAAGCAGCTCCCTTCAGGGGCAGCCTAGCTGGTGTGGCATATGGGGAAAGTCAGGTAGACACAGGACTGGGAAGACCTGTTGGGTTCTAGTGCCCCTTGGTTTCAATAAAATCTGTCCTGTTTGGAATGGGGGAGAGCTCCAATGTGCTGGCCTGTGCTTAGCTGAGGAAAGGTAGCAGGCATGGGGAGCCTGTGTCTGATTCAACTGTATCATTTACCTGGGGAGAGTGCAGAGGCTGGGAAGAAACAGGAGTCTGCTTTTTTCTCACCCAGGAAAATCAGACTGTTAGGGGGCGAGCATGTGGGATCCTGCCCCATCCTCTACTGCCCCACTCTCATCCAAAATGGGTTGGGTCAGGTGGGGTGGAGTGGATTTGGGGAGGAAACCACATGGGGAGCATCCTTAACAATTGAGAGGAAAAGGCAGCCATTCCCTGCCTGATTCCAAAAGACCCTCATTTCTGTTTGGGCAAAAAGCTGGGACTTCTGTCTTTACTGTCCCAGGGAGTCCCTACCTCTAATCCACAGCCTAGAAGGACGCCAAGGATTAATTTAAGGCATGTCTCCTCACTCAGCACAGTGCCTGGCTGAGCAAAGCAGCAGTACTTGCCAGCAGTTTCGTGAACCTGGGTAAGTCAGGGGTTGGGCTGGGCTGGGTTCCTGTGCTCTGACCAGGACTCACCCTAAACTAAGGTAAAATCATGGGGGTGGGGGAAAAGTGGGAGGGAGTTTTCTCACCAATCCATCCAAAGAGGCACTTTAGATGGTTCTGCTTCTCTTTCTCAATCATTTTCTTATATGCAGGCAAGGCCAGCAACTGAAGGAGTTTCTATTCTTAAGCTTATCTAAGCACTTATTTAAAACTTCTCTGAAGAAAATTAAAGGCCCTAAAAGAAAAGATCCCTGACTAATGGTCACCATCTGTAAGAACTGAGATAATATTTCTACCCAGATATATATTTTATAAAGTTTATCAGAAAAGGTAGACAATTATTTCTCTAAGTAACCTGACCATGTGGTGCCTAGCCTTCAAGTCACTTCCTCCTTCCCCCTTTACCTGCCTGCTCTGTTCCTGACTTCTTCCTTCATAATTTTCTTCTCACTTCTCCCTCCTCTCAAGCCTGAAGCCTTGACTTTTATTGACATACAACATGTATAGGGATGCAAACCTGGCTCAAATATGTTATGTCAGGAATGTTTGATGGAAATATCAAGCTACTCTGGAGGGGAAGGGAATGAAATTCCTTGACACATGAGTACCATTAAATTCATGATTCTGAGACTAATTAAATGTCACTTGCCTTCCCCCTATTCCCTGAGATCAGCATCCCATTGTGATAACCTGCCTTTCTACCAGTGTATACCTTAACACTTAACACTTCCATTTGCTACCATCAATGCTGTTATTTGTTGTGGCATAAGTGTTTTAACTTAAACACATCTAGTTGCTCATATTGCTACTTTGACTTAGTAGTTGGCTTCTTTTTCTCATAATCACCATCACTCAGAATCTGCTTTTATGTGCATGTTGTAGTATCATGGACATTTACCCTAGGCCCATGGCTTAATACGGAAATGGGATGCAAACTCCTTTCTCAGCCAGTTTCAATCAGACAGGCAATGGACTGGCCCAAATTATTCATGCAGAATCCACCTCATACACAAACTATAATTAATTGAAATGTAAATCTCCACAGAAATTAGAAGAGTGGCAGTCACTCAAAAAACATTTATTTATTCATAGACTACTAGATGTCAGGAATTGCACATGATGCTGGAAATACAAAGAAAAGGCAAAGGAGAGGATCTGCTCTCAAGTAGCTTACAGTCTAATGGAAGAAATAACATGCAAACATTCTAATACAAGTTATTTTGGACATAATTGACTGAGAGAAGGGAGTAGAAGCAAGGAAGATAAGGAAATCTTTCCTTTAGTAGGGGGATTTTAACTAACCCTTAGACAAAGTCAGGGAAGTGAAAAAGTAGAGAGGAGGTGAAAAAGCATTACATACCAATGGAGGTCAGGCATTGGAGTATGTCCGGAATTGTCAGTGTCTTGTTTAAAGAACAACAAGGGATTCTTTATGACTGGATTAGAATTCATTGTGAAGGGGACCATGAGTTAGTTGTAAAAAAAAATAGGGAGTAGGCAGATTATGAAGATCATGTATCAACAAACAGATTTTTATTTGACCCTGGAGGTGGTAGAGAATCACTGAAAATTATTGAGTATGTATTTAAACTGGAAAAGCACACTTACAGATTTAGGATAGGATAGAGTAGAATGGAGAGAAAACTGTATCCAAAAGTTTATTGTAATAATTCATGTACAAGATAATAAGGGTTAAAGCAAAGTGGTGGCAATATCAGAGGAGAAAAAAGGAGGACATATTTGAAAGATATGGCAAATGTGAAATCAAAGGCAAAATTTTATATATGAAAGAGTCAGGAGGTAAAGATGATACCAAGGTTTTCAGTCTTGGCAACTAGGAGGATGGTGATAATCTCAACAGTAATAAGGAATTTAGATAGAGTGGTGTTTGAATTTCCTTGAATCTCACCCTCCACTGTTGGTTTTGCTCTTTTCTCTTTTTCCCCATAGAAATGTTTAAGAGTTAAGCATTTTTTCTGTTGTTTGCCCATTTCCCCAGTCTTTTTTTACTCTTTTAGATTGGGAATTCTATAAGCTGCTTGCTGATTCTGTCTCTTCTGCTAGCTTGCAGGGATTGGCACTGTGAATTATGCAGCAGAAATTCACAAAGCCAAGTGGTATGAAGTTCTGAACCTCACTATGTGTTGGGGCCAGAGCCTGGGACTTTGAAGGGTGGGTCTGAGGAACTCATTCATAATTGTAGTTGAGGTCCCTCAATCCCAAAGTTGGCTTGTGTCTAGGTTAGGAATCTGGTGCAGTAGATGAGGGGGTTGATCAGGTAGCATTCCTATGTGTGCAACTTTGCTTCCCTTTCCCCCTTATCCTGTTAAAATCACCTCTCACTGCATACCTTTCAAGTTGTGCTCAGTGAGATAGCCCCCAACTCTGTCTTGATGATCGATTTTGATTCCTGTCATTTTGAAGAACTTTTTAAAAATTAGTTTGGAAGGATAATCAGAGTGATTCTGGCTTTCGTTGCTACTAAGTTGCCATCTTCTAGGGTGAGTGTTTGGGAAGAAACATGACTTCTGCTTTGGAGAATTGTGAGCATCTTTGTCACTATAATAGCTTTTAGTGGTGGGATTCTTTTTTTGTTTGTTTAGTCATCCACAATGCTTAATGCTAGAGATGGGGCCTCCACACTTCTGGAGGTAAAATCTGGGCTGATCCTATTTTTTCTTTCTTGGGCTTTTGAGTTTTGAATCATTCAAGAATTTCAGAGACAACTCATTCTAGGAACTCACAAGCTTTCAGTTCTAATAAAGTTTTCTGTTCTAGGCAAAATATTGATTTCTTCCCTTTTACCCAGCCACGGCCAAGACTGAACTCTTTATGCTCCTTGCTTATGATTTGGTTTGAGCAGTAGTAGACTACTTCTAGACTTAACCACTACCAGTTATCTTAGAATATCTGCTTCCTTAGAGTAACCGAACAGCAAGCTCCTTTTTCATTTTATATCCCTGACCTGATTATACTGCTGCAGGGTTCAGATTGGATCAGAAACTTGAACTGAAACCCCACTCTTTGGATTCAAGTCACATCGCTACTGTTAGTTAATTTTCCTTTTTTTTAGGTATACTGGTCAGAGCCCACAACTTCTTCTCATACCTGATTGCCTAACAAAGTCGTTCTCCGTTTTTCCTGGATTTGTGCCCTACAAATATGTAGATACCATCTGACAACTGTTCTCCTTGAAGTTCCTCTGCATAAATGCTAAGAGAGTTCTACTATAAGTCAGGTATATCCTCTTGCTCTGGCATTCAGCCTTTCCCTGAACCCTCAGTTAACTATTTCTCCTTGGCAGATCCCATTGCCAATATTTGCAGACTTCTCTGTCTCCTGATTAAATCTGAGATGAAAAAAAAAAAACTCCTGGTGAATTTTAATTGGATTTACCCCTTTGAGATTAAGTCAGATATATTTTCTAAATCTGTTGTGAGGAGTTTGGGGAAGGTAGGAAAGTCAATATACTGCTTCTGTTTACTCACATTGTATTATCTCTTAAGGCCTACACTATCCTCTTCTTTTTTGATCAGATTGGTTAAACATTTATCAGTTTTCCTAGTCATTTCAAACAATCAGTTATTAACATTTTCCATCATTTGAATTTTTCCAGTTTATTCCCTATCCTCTAATTTTAAACATCACTTCTTTAGTTTATTTTAGTTATTTTCTATTTTCTTATTTATTTATTTTTAGGTATATTCAGTTCATTAATCCTATATTTTGCCATTTTCTTAATATATGTTTTAAAACACATAATTTCCCCCTAAGGAGTAGTATAGTTTCATCTTTGTAATTTTGCCATTTTTATTTATTATACTTTCTTGTATTTAATAATTATTTACATATATTGCTCTTTAAAACATTCATTATTTAGGATTTCATTTAAAAGTTATTTTTGTTGAGCTGTGATTTGAAAATGATGTTTAATATTCCTCTAATTTATAATTTTTTGCAATATTTCCATGATCTAATGCATTGCTAATTTATGTAAAAGTTTGATGTAATACAAATAAATAAATAAATTCTCTAACAGTCATATTTGGAATATCTTTTAATTTTAATTTTATCAATAATTTCTTCAACTGTATATATTTCTCCCTTTCTTTTATTCATCCAAAATTGAGAAATGGACCTTCAAGTCTACTACCTGTATTTTGCATTTCCCTGTAACTTGGTTAATTTTTACAATATGAATTTAGATATTGAGGCATTTTGATCATATAGGTTCAATACTTATATTGGTTTATTATCTGTTTCATTTTAGCAAATATACTTTTTTTTCCCTTCTATATTGTATATTTTTGTCTTACCTTAATCAGTTAGAATGTAACAACTCCTGATTTTTTATGTTAACCCCTAGAAGAAAATTTCTTTTTGCCTCTCCATTTATTCTGCATATATTTATTTTGAAGAGTTTCTTGTAAGCAGGAGATTATAGGATCTTGTTTTCTTCTCCAATGTCACTTTTTTGTTTCATTGAATCATTTAATCTATCTATACTTAGAATTTTGAGAGTAAGGTTTATATTTTCTCCATTTGGTTTCTAATATGCCTAATATACCTTCTGTTCCTTTTTCTCTTTTAATGATAATCATTTATTGATTCAGGAAATTTTGCTTAATATGTCTTATTGAACACTAATTATAGAAGCTCTCTTCTTCCTCTAACATAAAAGGCCTACTTTCCAATTTCTCATCCTTTCCTTTTCTTTACCAATACTATTAATTATTTTTCCTTATAACTAGTTATTTAATACTTCCCCTCTTTTTTTTCTCAGTTAAATAGTTAGATAAAATTCTTTCTTTCACTCTCTACAACATACTTTTAATTGTTAAGTATTTTAAATGTAGACTCTAAATGATCAATTTAGTGAATCTATCAATAATATGGAAATAGTTTGTGTAAAACCCACTGGAATTGGGCATCCGCTGCCAGGAAGGGAAGGGAAGCTGGGGGGACTTGAGGGAAAGAACTTGAATTATGTAACAATGGCAAAATATTCTAAATTGATTAATTAAATTTTTTCAATAAAACAAAGGAATGGAATCTCTCTATAGCCACTGGAGCTGAAAGAATGAGATGGCAGGTACTGTGAAATAAATATGAGCCCTCATCAAGTGGAATTTTTTAATCCCTTTTTCTGGAATGGCTAAATAACTTATGGGCAAAAGGGGCTTTGGATAGAGTCCTCCTTTAGGAGTTAGAAGAGTAAGTTTCTAATTCTGGCCTTTCTAGAAACTAAGTATGACTTTGTAGAAGTCACTGTCATTTTCTTTCTTTTGGGATATTAGATTCTTAATAAAATGAGGTTTTTAACTTTTGAAAGAAAGGTTTGTATATTTTTTCCTAAAACAAGAATGTATTGCCCTTGTTCAACTCATTTATTTTCACTTCTTTTGGTTTTTTATTATTTAATGAATGAACATTTATTCCCTCTTTAATCTCTGTTTTCCTCACAGAATTAAAAGTTCTAAGAAATCCATTTATAGTTCCCTGTTTTAAGTTATTTCTACAATATTCCTAAAAGAGTGTAGAAGTATTTTCCCACAGTAAAAATATTTCAGTGACTGCTTTTTCAGTTTATGATTACTCCTTTCCTGTTCCTTGATCATTTTCCCCTTTTATTTATAAATTTCTCTACATAGGTGAAAGTCTTCTCAATTTTGGAGGCTATCAGTTGCCTACTGAACATGAAATCATTCCCTAGTTGGCATCACTGTCACCAAATTAAAAGGTCTAAGCATCAAATTCCTTAGAATATGTTTTTGTTGTTGTTTCAAAAACAATGGGCATTGAGAAGACACCTAGAGCTTAAATATCCAGTTAGTTATGTTTGTTTATCTATGTGCTCATTATTCTATCTACCATTTCAGAAGGTATCTGCCCTATTCGAGAATACCTCTCTCCTGCCATGGAAACAACTTTCTTAGGGACCTTTTTCTACTACTGAAGAGAGAGTACACTTTTTCTCTACCTCTGTTTTAATCCTTGTCTTTGCTACTTCTCTACTGTAGGCCTTCTTATTCCTGAAAGACTACCCCATATTCACTAATAAGAACCATGCCTGATATTTTATTAAGAAAATAAAAAAACATTCACCAAAATTTCCTTCCTTTTCCCTCCTTTTCATTTCACAACATTCAAATGCCTTTTCCTATTATCTCTTCCTTAAAGTCAGACTCAAATAATGATGGGATTCTTCTTCCAAAGGCAAACTAATCTACATGTACAAATGATGCTGTTCCATTTTGCTTATAAAAATATTACACAATCCCCTGTGATCCTCTCTCAATTTTCTCCAATCTCACCTTCTCTATTGTACATTTTCCTAATGACTCTAAATTTGCCCAGTTGTCACTCATGTTCAAAAACATTATCTTGGTCCACATCCCTTCTTTCTATTTTCCCATAATTCACCTCTCTTCTGTGCCTATATTTCCTCATAAGTCATCAAATATTATTTGTCTCCCCTTCTATATATTATGTCTGTCTGTCTGTTTGTCTCTCTGTCTCTGTCTCTCTCTCTCTTTATCTACTTCTCTGCCTCTCTACCATTCTTGATCTCTGTCTTTTTCCTCTCTCTGTCTCTATCTCTTGGGGTTGATCCTGTTACAATTATGACTTCTGACTTAATCATCAATGAAAAGTGTTCTCTATAAAAATGATTACTAATCTGTAAATAGACTAAATTGACTGGTCTTTTCTCAATTGCCTCTATAAATGTTTGGCAGTTTCAATTATCATCTCTTTTAGAAAATCTTTTCTCCAGGTTTCCTTGATACTCTCTTCCAGTGCTCCTCTTAACTGTCTGACCACCTATTCTTCATCTTTTTTTTTTGCTCCATATTTATTTAAGTCATCTCTAATCACCTTGACCATCCCACAAGACTTTGTCATAGGCCCTCTTATTTTCATTCTACATTTTATACATAACCTTAACCATCTTAACCGGAAGTCCCTCTGGCCTTTCTAGAAACTAAGTATGACTTTGTAGAAATCACTGTCATTTCCTTTCTTTGGGGATATTAGATTCTTAATAAAATGAGGTTTTTAACTTTTGAAAGAAAGGTTTGTATATTTTTTCCTAAAATCAGAATGTATTACCCTTGTTCAACTCATTTATTTTCACTTCTTTTGGTTTTTTATTATTTAATGAATAAACATTTATTCCCTCTTTAATCTCTGTTTTCTCCAGGTTTCCTTGATACTCTCTTCCAGTGCTCCTCTTAACTGTCTGACCACCTATTCTTCATCTTTTTTTTTTTTGCTCCATATTTATTTAAGTCATCTCTAATCACCTTGACCATCCCACAACACTTTCTCATAGGCCCTCTTATTTTCATTCTACATTTTATACATAACCTCATGAGCTACAAGTAATTCAATTATCATGTCTTAGATGATGATTCTCAGAGTGACTTCTCCACCTTTTCCCTAACAACAACATTCAAATCCCCTTCTATTAGATATCTTCAACTCTGTCACATAGACATCTTAAACTCAACTGAACTTTTTTTCTCTCAAATAATTCTGCTTTTTCTTCCTATTACTATTGAGGATATCACCATCAAACAAATTAGCCAACATTACAACTGAGCATTAGATTTCACCTCCCTCTCACCTCCTATATCCAATAATGTGATTTAATTTTTAGATTTTATTTTGTTAAAGTATTTTGCCAATTCCCCCTTTTCTTCTCTGAAAAGCAGGTATATACATCACATCATGCATGTATTGTAAGAGCCTCCTCATTAGTTTCTCTGCCTCAAGACTTTTACTACTCTAGTTCATCATCCACTCAACTATCAAATTTATATTCTTAAAGAACAGGTCTGATCATGTTATCCCTCTATTCAATAAATTCCATTTCCTTCTTATCACATTTAAAATCAAATACAGAATCCTCTAAGTGGCATTCAATGTACCTCAAAACTGAAGCCATTCTGACCTTTCCAGATTGCTAAAACATTTACTCCTCTGCCTTTACAAATGACACTGCACTTTTGCTGTTTCTCTCAAAAGATACTATATTTCTAAATCATATTCTTTCCCCTGACACTACCTGGCTACCCATTCCCTTGAATTCACATCTTTTTTTACATATATTCTCTGTCTTCTCTCAGAATTCAAGAGAAATCCCACTCTCCACAATAGGCCATTTCCAGTACCATGAAAATATTCCTATTAAGTTTATGTCGTATTTACACTATTTATTGTACATAATTCTATATTTGCTTCAATGTCTTTTTTGCCATTAAAATGTGAGCTTCTTTGGTTCAGAAATGATATTTTTGTCTTTATTTTTTTCTCATTTAACAAAATTACTTGCACTTGTTGATCATTTTATTGCATATTATACTATTTTATGTTATTCACAAAAACCAGGAATTATACTTAGGACTTAATTAATTCATATGTTCTTAGCACAAAATCATGTAGCCTCTGTAGCAGTGATATCATATTTCTAGTTAAAGACTTTCATTTCACAAAGGAGGAAATTGTGGCATATAATGGTGATATAACTTACCAAGATGAGTTATCTAGTAAGAGTAAACTGAAAGTAGCCTGAGCCCTCATGATGATCATTTTCACACTGAGGGGTGAAAGAGAAAGATACGTCATTTACAATCTAGATATGAGACAATCAATTCTTTCAAATATGGTTTAATAAAATTCCATGTTTATAATCTATATTTTTTTCTTTGACTGGAAAACCATAACACATGAAGTATTGAGGGGAGATTAGAATCAATAATTGACTAATGCATTCATGAAATCCTTGTGAAGCCTCTTCTCCTTCCCAGGTATAAAATGAAGTTTTCCAATACGACTATCACTGCCAATCAGCAATAAGGGAGAGAGGGCAGGGTAACATCCACCAAAAAAGGCTCCAATTGTTTCCACCTCAACTTTATTTTCAACACTATATGCCACATATAAGGTGCAACAGTTGTTGATCCAGTAGAATAAAACAAAACAGCTCACAAGCAAGAGAATGGTCTGAGTGGCCTTGATTTCAGGGAAGGATCTAGAGGAATGGCTATTGCTATAAATGTGCTGCACTTGCTTGCTATGTCTATAGAGGAGAAGCACCATGTGGGTACTGGACAATGCCATAAGCAAATGATAGATAAAGTCATGAAGAGTCATACCAAACAAAAATGCAGCTGTAGCTTTGTTCTCATTTAATGGTCTTACCCCGAAAATATGTGACATATACTTATACCTGGAAATATTGTCATTTTTTATTGCTTCACTGAGTTCAATGATCCTGATATAGATCAATGCATTTGTTACACAGAAAAAGAGGAAACAATGTAAAATGTATTTGGGGGCTTTGACTTTGATCCTTGCCCACACAGAGTTGTTGGGACTGATGATGATGGCCTGGAACATGCTCAGAAGGCTTGTTGTGCATACAGAAAATCCCCGTGAAATTCTATAAATGTACATGACTACTTTACACCCCAAATCATTCAAAACATTTCTCATCCCAAAACAAAACATTATTTCTGGAATGCCTCTGGTAAAAAGTGTTGCCATATTGGCCACAGTCAAATGAACAAGAATCAAATCCATGGGCTTCTTTTCTTGAGGCTTTTTGAAGGCGATACAAACATAAAGGACAAGCAGCAATGAATTCCCTACAATACCAATGGCACATTGTAAAAAGAAGGCCACACCAAAGATCAGCTCCCTAGATATCATTTGTCTTCAAGGAGTCAGTAAATCTGATACCCCAAAGAATTGAAGAGCCTAAAAAGGGGAAGAAATAGACAACCTAAAAATGAAAGTAATGTGTTTGCATGACTTTCACAAACATCCCTTTTATGTCCCATTTCTTCCAGCTGTTTGAATATTGAAAATTGATTGAATTCCATGTCGATGGTTAATAAGACCATAGATCTATATATAGATAATAAAACAATTACAAGGTATTATGATTCCCTCTCTTTGTAAATTAGAAATCTGAAATATAATGTAATAAATTTACTTGATAAATGTTACCAGAAGAACAGAGTAGTGCATGTCTTTTTTCTTTTCAATACACGATTCTACTTTAATTTTTCTTCTGGAAAAATACATTTCATATCTGTTGGAATCCACTGACTTCCGCAGGTAATAGTTGCATACTATTTAACATTTATAACACATCAAGGGGAGGCAACTGGGTATCTCAGTGGATTGAGAGCCAAGCCTATAGATGTGAGGTCCTAGGTTCAAATCTGGCCTCAGAAACTTTCCAAGTGTGTGACCCTGGGCAAGTCACTTGACCCCATTTGCCTAGCCCTAACAATTTTCTCCCTTGGAAATAATAAACAGTATTGATTCCAAGATGGCAGGTAAGGGTTTAAAAAAAAATCAAAGATTCCCTTGACAAATAAAATCAAAACCCATAGTGATAATAATTTGCAAGGTTATGACACAGAGCCTCGCCACAGGGAAAAAAAAGTTACTAAATTTTAATTTCTTTCTGGACTTCCAATTTGCTCACAATAGTTTTTTCTCTCTACATGAGGTCCTCCAATTGGTTAATTGTGCCTATCTTTATTGTGGACATAATTACCTTGTAATACTTTCATATATCAAATGCTTTCATCAGGATTTTTATTTCCACCAGACTATCCTGAAATCCTTCTATGATGTCACTTGTGTGTTTTTGGTGATGATAGTGGTTTTATATATATGATCATAATTTTCTCTCAGAAAAGTTGAGAGAAATGGTTATTGTGGAACTCAATAAAATATGAGGGTGCATTAAATTGGAAAGATCAAGTTTAATTTTATTATTTTTATTTAGTTTAGTTTTATTGAAAATTATGTATATGTAGTGACTATCCTATTCTAATCCATTTCTTTATTATGTTTTGCAAAAATTCAGCACAAAAAATTATAATTTTATATATATAATTGGTGATAAAAATATCTCCATGTATCAGCACTTGATATAAAAATCAATTTCATATCCTCATTCATTCTTTGAAATGATATTGTCTGACTTTTTTAAATATTATTTAAAATTTTGAAAAGTACTGTAATGTTACTACTTCCCAGAAAGTCTTTCAAATTCATTATCGTGCTAAGTAGTCATTAGAATAATAGAATTTGTGACATTAATTTTTTAATCTAGTTATTCCATCTATAATCATTTTCAAATGCCTCCAAAGTGATATATCTTATGGATTTAGAAAAATCAAAATATAATCCATATTCTCAAGCATTTTATGATCTAATAGAAAACACCTTATAAAAAAACAATATATAAGCAAACTGGATGCCAGAGAAGATTCAGAGTTGGAAGATGGAGTATCCTATTCACAAAACAAAAAGAAAAGTGTCACTGGACCAGAGAGTGCCTAGAGAAGACAGTTATAAGTTATAAGAATACTAGAAAGGTTTGGTCAAATAGATTATGAAAAGTATTAAAAACCCTGGTGATAGAAATCTACTGAACTTTATTGAGTAGGGGAGTGACTTGGTCAGACTTACACTATGTAAGATTGCTTTGTTAATTGAGTAGATCAAGGACTTGAAGTGGGAAGAGATTTGAGGTATGGAAACTAACTAGATGGCTATTGAAATAGTCCAGGAAGGAGCTGATGACCAAGATTTTAGCAGTGTCAGAAGAGAAAGAGTTTATTAATTTGAGATTATTAATACAGAGTTTAAGATGGGAGACTACAGAGCAGAAGAGAGGATTGACCTAAATAATGAGATTTGAGAATCATTTACATACAGATGACAAATGAATAACTGGAAATGGATACAATCAACAAGTGAATAACACAGAGGGTCAAGAGTAAAGGTAGGGTCCAGGACAGAGACCAATTGACTGCCCAAATTGAAAGGGCATGACTTGAATAAATATTCAGCAATAACCTATACAGGAGTAATTAGCATAACCTTGGGAAAGAAACAAAGAGAGCAGCAACATGAAAACCTAGAAAGAAGTGTATCAAGTAGTTGATCAATAGTGTCAGAGGCTGGAAAGAGATCAAGAAAGAGGAGGACTGAAAAATAAAGACCATTATATTTTTTTGGCAATTAAGAGATTGTTAATAACTTTGTGGAGAGTAAGTTTCAATGATTGATGGAGTCAGAAGCCAGACTATGGAGCATTAAAAACAGAGGGAGAAGAGAGGCAAGAAGGCACATTTAGTCAAAAATGGGAAAAGAGACAAAGAACAAAAGCTAAAGGGATCTTTACTTTTGGAGATGTATAAGAAGTGATTGGGAATTGAGTTAGGAGAAAGTTAATTAAATGAACAGTGTGCTCAGAACTGTAGGTGAGTACATAGATGAGGATAAAGGAAGATTAAATTCCTCTCTCTTTGTAATCTTTCCATATTACCTGTGATGTGGAAGAATACTATGTGTGACAGAACACATGCCAATTAAAAATGATATACTTTGCTTTTCTGTGTTTAGAGGTACTAATGTGGCCTAGAATAATGTTTAGAGACAATTACTCTGAAAAAAAAAACCAAACACATTTCAAATGGAGAAACAGAGGGTTTTATTTAATGCAAAATAAGTTAATATTCACAAAATAAACTGATAGACATAGTTGCCCTTTTTGGTGGGTGAAAGATAGGGAATGAAGTGAAAAAGGAAAGAATTATAACTCATAAGATTACAAGTATGAAAAGAGGAAAGTGAATGGTAGAGGAATGTGAGGTTATCAATATTGAGAGAGCAAATGAGTCAAAAATATAAGACATAGTCAAGGGGGAAATGAAATAAGAAAAGTAGTCTAGAAAGAAGAGTCATTAAAAGAAGTAATGGTGTATGTGAAAAAGAGAAATGTTAAAACATGGAAATAGAGTGGCTTCAGGTTGGTTTCATTTGGTGAATTGTTAAGGTTAGGTAAGGCAAGAACTGGAATAACAATGACAGTAAAAATGATTCAATTAAATTGAACCTGTGATTAAAGCATTTACCCTGTTTCGAGAACTATACAGGGAATTAAAAATAATGGCAAGGGGAAAAATAAAGAATTCAAAAATGTTAGTGAAAATAAGAGATACAAAGTATTGACTAATAAAATGTTTATAAGAAGGCATGTTTAAAGAAACAAATGGAAAATATGGAAAAGGAAAATAGCATATTAGATAGGAGATATGAAAATATGTTCAGGAAAAGGTGAGGAGGAAAAAGAAAAAATGAAAAAATAAATGATTTTAAATCAAAATGAAGAGGCAAAAAGTGAAGAGAAATGAGACAGCATAAATTTTTATTAAAACCTGTTATCTTCTTTAATACAGAAGATTACCAAAAATTATTTTTAATCATAGAAAATTGGAAGGAAAATCACAACTTGAACCTCACAAAATTAATTAAAATGTAATATTTGGCAATGAAAAAAATGAATTGTAACAAAAAAATCAAGGAAAGGAAAAAGGCTAAAGAATAAAGGAATGATAAGACACGGCTCAGGTGCTTGAAAATGATATTATTAATTAAAGAAAGCCTACATTTGACTTCTATGGTAATGAAAGATTACAGGAACAACTATTATCTTTAAGCTTTCAATATTTTATGGAAGGTGGGGCAACTGGTTGGCTCAGTGAATTGAGAGTCACGCCTAGAGACAGGAGATCCTAGGTTCAAATCTGTCCTCAGATATTTCTCAGCTGTGTGACCCTGGGCAAGTCACTTGATCCCCATTGCCTAGCCCGTACCACTCTTCGGCCTTGGAACCAATACATAGTATTGGCTCCAAGATGGAAGATAATGGTTTAATATATATATATTTTAAATTGGAACAAGAGCAATATTTTGGTAGAAAAATTCCAGTAGAATAAACATATTTGATAATTAAAACACTTCAAGAACAGCTGGATGAGTTAATCTGAGGTTCCCAACTTCCTTTTCAGGCAATCATTTATACAGCATAAGAAGAGAGATGAGATAAACTAGCACAGCAACACAATGGAAAATCAGAATATATTCCTGTCTCATGATCTGTTCTCTTAATGTGAGACATAAAGTGATTGCATAAGATAATTCTATCATGTAAATTAGATAATATAAACTACAGTTTGGAAAAATCTGTACTTCTTAGAAATGCATAGTAAAATAAGAGGACTAAACTAAGAGCCAAAGAACTTGGATTTTATTCATACCTCTACTGAAATCTAGTGATGTGATTGTGGGCTAGTTATTTTTCCATTCTTGGTATTATTTTTTTTTCACCTGTTAAATGGAAAAGCAATTATCTATTAATTTTCTCTTTTTACATGCTAACTGAATATTTTAAAGTACAAATTAGTCTGACCTGAAATAGGATATCACAATATTTCAAGTAGTGCATAAAACCTTTTAGAAGGTATGTCAAATGGAATAGATTTAATATGCACTGAGTTAACAAACACAATTTAGAAAATGAAAGAATTATACTGATTACTGGATATATTGAAAATACTGTTGTGAGGGAGAGGGGATTATGAAGAAAAAATCCTTAAACTTAAGTATAACAAGGAGAAATGAATTAAACAAAATATAAAGAAAAAGAGTGGGGGGTGGGGGATAAGAGGAAGTCAACATGGTAATAGTAATATTTCCTGGCATTAGACAAGGAGTGTGGCAGCATCAGGAAAAGGAGTGGAAACACAGAGAAAAACTTTAAAATAGAAGGAAATAGTTGAAGAAAACAAAGAAAAAGAAACAGAAGAAGAAAAATTGAAAAATTCTAAGTGTTAATTTGCAGGGGAGAGACTGTTTTGAGGGGGAAAAGTGAAAAAAAATATTTTTTTAGCCTAAAAGAGATATAGATTTGAAGAGATAATAATTACTCTTTGGGAAAAAAGTGGGGAAACATTTAAAGATACACCCAAATATAGAGAGTTTAAAAAAGATTAAAAAAGTGAAAAAATAATATAGAAAACATGAATACACACATATATGCATAAATATATATTATTTTAAAATACATTTTATTGATATATTTAAAATATTAGAGTAAAAAGAAATTGAGATTATATTTACTCCATTTTGAAAGATTACAACTTCATATATAATATGTATTTACATATGGGAGAAAATGTGGGAAATGGAAACATTAGAAAAGAAAAAGAATGTATTTATTATATAAAAACATCTGTATAGCAGTGAAAAGAACAGAATAAAATGAGATTCTTAAGGAACTCTTCCCTATTCTTTCTCTATCTCAGAGCCCAGGAATTAAGAACCACTTACTGAATCCTTGTGGACTCCTTGGTATTCGTGGTAGACAACAACAGCCAGTGGTGGAGAAAGGAACAGCTAGCACTCAAGATATAAGGACCTTAGTGCTCTCATAGTGAGGTCTACCGTAGTCTAGGTCTGGGTGCCAAATCATATAGAAGTGAACTCTATGAGTTCATCTTTTAATAGGTCTGTGATTATCATCACCTGCAAAAGCTTTGACACTGTCTGCATTGGGAATTTCCAACCTGTTCCCAACAATAACAAATGCATCTAATATATGAAAATCATCTCTATCACAATTAATTGCAATTATGCATTTCAAATGGAAAATTGCTCTCTGAGAAATGAGTTTTGAGGCTTAAATACCTTAACTGAAGAGTTTGATTTTAACTAGGGAAAATGAAGTTGATAGGAAAGAAGAGACACAACCATTTCTCACTTTTCTTACTCTTGGGAGATATTGTGCTGTCAATTATTATCCATTTACATCAAATGAGGAAAAATTTAATTCCTAAAAGAACGATGAGAAAACTATTCATCCCTAGTTCTGATCTTTTTGATAAATATACATCCTCTATGACAGGGACAAAAGAAATAAAATTGGACAATATTTTAAATCTATTGCAGTCAAACCCCTTCATTTTAGAGATGAAAAAACTAAGAGTAAATGAAGATAAGTGATATGCCTAAGGTCACACTAGTAAGAATCATCAGAAGCAGGATTGGAACTCAAGTTCTTTTGCTCCTAAGACAATTGTGGAGGAAGGGTCAAGAGATTATTCTGAGCTGTGCTTGGCCAATCCATCCTATTCCCACACATTTTACTGAGCAAACTGGAGGATAAGTTATCAGTATGAGTTCTGATGTCTTATCAATAATATGGGTTACCTTTTGATATAGGGCCTCTGTTTTATCCAAACTATTCAATATATCATTAGTATAGTTGTGTATGTCTATTCTCATAAGAAAGGAAGCCCTTTTGAATCCTCTATTCATGATAATATGGAAAGAAAAGGGAGAATTTAAGTAGTGCTGGATGAATGTTCCATATATGGTGAATTCCTTTCAATGTGAATACAAAGTAATTCTGAATAATCTCAGTCACAGGAATAGACTGATAATGATTGGTGAAGTCACTAACTTGTAACATGGACCACATAGTATCAGTTACAGGCAATTGTATTTATGATCGTTTGATATTAAGGTTGTTTAGTACAAGAAAATTTGGGTAAGGGAAGTTTTAGGGTTTTACAATAAATTCAGTACAATAAATGTATGAACAAAACCATTACAAAGAAATTTGAAGCTTAATGATAATACTACTTACTCTTGCTAAGTTAAACTTATACAATTTAAACTTTACTCTCTGCAAATGAAGCTCAAGTCTATTCCCGAGTATAACTGTCTATGCTAGGCTTAACTTAACTTACTCTTGTTCTATTCCTTATTAATTATAACTATTTTCTAAATCCCTAGCCTAATCTATAATCTAATTTTATGTACAACATATATACATGCTATACTAAATATTTACAGACTCTATCACTGTTACTAACCTAAATATAGCATATATTTTATAGAGATTATTTACATATAATACAATAATATACATAGTTCCCTAATCTTGATGTCAGTCAAATAGAAATATCTGTTGATCTTTCTATTTGCCCAAGATCTTATGGAACTAACTATATGCATATTTATAATTTGTATAAATATCATTTCAGACACTCTTTTATTTACATGAGATCTCCCAATATATGCCAGTTTGTGATTTTGTGTTTTGCGTCTAATACTGTTGTGTGGAACGAATACTTATCAAGTTTATTCAGATTTCCACTTCTCATGTTGACTGATAGATCTCTTCTTTCTTCCACATTATATAGTGTTGCATGCTATTTCCCAAATATGTGAAATTAATTTTGTTTCATGATTTCACCACACTCTGTCTTACATATAAGTTCTGCTTTCCATCTGTCCTCTTTTTATTAAACAAATTTACAAACTTCAGTCTTAGCTGTCCATTTCAGCTTTTTTTCTTTGTTTCTTTTCACTAGCAGCTTTTCTTGATGCTTTTCCTCTGGGATGCTTTAAAATCTATTCCTCTAGGATGCTTTTAAAACCTCTGAACTAGAAATTTGTCTTCTTCTCATCACTCTGGTATGCTTGACTTCTGGGATGTCTCTGTTTCAAACATTATGTGTTACTATTGTTTCTTTGCGGAGTATTTTTTGATGTTAATCAGTGTTTGTTTTCATTTCTCCGTACTACCTTTTGTCTAATTATCTTCTTCTGTTATGTCTGTTACAGTGATGTTGGATTTTTCTATTTTTATGTGAGAACAGTGGAACCTTTAGTCTTTCCCAGAAATTTTTATAGATGTTGGGTAGTAAGCAAAACTTCATGTGGACCAGTCCATTTTATGTCTATAGCCAATTTTCTATGGAAAATTTTTATGTATATTTTATCTCCTGGCTTGATATTGTGGGAAATTGTAATCCAGGGCTGCTGTTTTTTGTATCAAACCCATTTCATGCAACTCTGATGTTCTTGTTTGTAAAGCTTGTATATGTTTTGTTAATTGACAATCTGGTTTGTGAGAAGTTCTAAGTCAGATAAAGGAATGTGTGATGGGATCATTAAGTTGTTTACTTCTTCCTCTGTTTGTTTTCTTACTTTTTTAAACTCTTCATATTCTTTTATTCACCAATCTTTCAACAGAGCATACCCAAATGTTTTTGTCAGCCTTCTTTACAGAAGCAAAAACAAACAAACCCCAAAACAAAGGAAGGACCTATTGATAGTGGAATGGTGGACCAGATTGTGGTATGTAAATGTAATGGAAAATTATTGCACCATGATAAATGATGAAAGAAATTCATGAAACATTGGAAGACTTGTAGGAACTGATACAAAGGGAAGAACATAGAATCAGGAAACAAAATATGTGATATCAACAGCAATGTAAATAAAATTTTAAAAATATCAAGACATCTGAATTTATATTTAAATAGAAGGATAATTTTGTTTCCAGGGGACAAATAATAAAAACATGGTGATACTCTTGGTAAAAATGTAGAGGATCACAGGTATAGAATATTACATATATCCTCAAAGTTGGCCACTGCACTATTTAGTTTTGTTTAATATTTTTTCACAACAATGATCCTGATGATGATGGAGATGATATAATGATTATGATGATGGTATCTGAGTTTTATTTAGTGCTTTAATTGTATATATATGTATATATATATAAACATATATATATATATATTACCTTATTAGTTTCAACTTTCTTTGAGTTACATGTTTAGCCATAATTATTTTTGTATTTGGCACTAGAGACTATATATTCTAATTGGTGGGAGAGGAAAGGAATGTTTTTTTTTTATTTTACAATATTTTATTTGATCATTTATAAGCATTATTAGTTCAAGACAAACATCATTTTCTTTTCCTCACCCACATCCCCCATAGCCGACGTGTGATTCCACTGGGTATCACATGTGTTCTTGATTCGAACCCATTGTCATGTTGTTAATATTTGCATTAGAGTTTCATTTAGAGTCTCTCCTCTGTCACATTCCCCTCAACCGCTATAGTCAGGCAGTTCCTTTTCCTTGGTGTTTCTACTCCCACAGTTTATCCTCTGCTTATGAATAGTGTTTTTTCTCCTAGATCCCTGCAGATTGCTCAGGGACATTACACCACCCCTAATGGAGAACTCCATTACTTTCCATTATACCACAGTGTATTAGTCTCTGTGTACAATGTTCTCCTGGATCTGCTCCTTTCTCTCTGCATCACTTCCTGGAGGTCATTCCAGTCATTCCAGGGAACCAAGATGATAGCCAACCTGAGTTACTTGACTCAGAATATTGCACATGGAGTGTGGTTCAAGGGAGTCCTGCATCTTAATATATGTCAAGTGCCACAACCTCAATTCTCATACTAGGTTCAAGTCCTTTCATATTGGTATAGAAGTTCAACAATCCTCCCTGGATTGGTTTTTGTCCTTTTTGACCTTGTTCTACTTGGCACTATATAGTGGCTCTCTTGTTCCCTTCTCCTTGAATCAGACACAATCATTAAACAAAATTATATAACATTTATCAATAAATGGCAGGTTTCCGAAGTCAAAAGCCTTTGAGTATGCAGATTACTAGGGCTAATAGAACCTGTAAATTTATACTGTAAACTTTATCCTTCAAGGCAAAAAAACAAAAAAAACAAACAAACATTAATACTGATTTCATGTACTTCAAACATCACCAATGTTATGAAAAAAGGAAAGAGGGGAAAAATCAAATATCCTATTGCAAACATAAAGTAGAAAAGATAATTTAAAAAATAATAATTTTGCAGTTCATATTTCATGTGACAATGTGTTAAGCAAGCAAAGGCACAACACAAAAGATGTTCATTCCAAATTGAAATTTATATCACTCTTAACTTGGTCAGAATCCGCAGTGTGAGTGTATATAATTTTTTCAACAGGTAAAATCTTTTAAAAACAGTAGTACAGCAGCTAATACACATTCTAAGAACTACCAAAAATCCCCCAAATTATGAGAGTCCTTTAGGGATAACTGCAAACAAACCTGTAATTTGTAGCCATGAGAGGTTCCACCAGCTATCAGTAGGTTTCACATGAGTCTCTATAGCTACTTTCTGTGTGGCATGTAAAAACCTATGAACACATGAATACTTGTCACAAGTTCTACAAATTTAGCCAATCTTTCAACCTCAGAAGAGATATTTTTAACAAAGTCTATTATTACCATCATTCCAAAATTTGGTAGGAGAGAAAACTGAAAAAACTCTGTGTTGTTGATGAAGAATTACAAATACAGGAAATCCATTTCAAAGCTACTAGGCTTTACAGGAAAAAGCATTCCCACTTCCTGGATGAGATTATAACACATAACTGGGTAACTAAGCCACTTGGGAACCTCCCTCCCTCTTGGTATGAGACTGTAACAGTGTAACAGAACTGTCTCCAATATGTGCCAACCATTTTTACATGAAGCTGAGGTCTAAAAAGTGAAAATCACTGAAGACATGTCATCCATTACATTTATAATAAATGAAGAGATGGGAAAATGCAACGTCAATGCACTCTACTTCAGCTGCAAATGGACCCTAACCTCTTGTTACAAACAACTCAGAGGCAAGCAAATAAATGATCAGAGGTAGGGACACGTCCAGATATCTAAAAATTATTTCTGAAGACCCATTAAAATCAAATTAAATTATTAGAAAATGAAATTCCCAAAACTTGTATCCAGGTTGAAACCAAATTGAAGAAGTCCATCCATCATCATATATGTGACAATTAACAAAGACAAAAAAAGGGACAAAATGCTGTTCATGGGCTTTTACAGTTTATGGTATTCTTCTACAGAACAATCATAGTCATAGGCGAGGTGCATATTAAGACAACGTAACAGAAAATTTCAATTTTGATAACTTATGAAATAATTGAAAGTAAATAACATACATCTTGTATTTAGAATTGTGTTATAGAGACTTCTTCATTCTGGGGAGGGAAACAAACTATGACAGTTAATGTAAATAGAGCAATGAGGTCTAAAAAGGCTTAAAAATTCACCTCCAGACATTTTGAGGTTCCTTTCCCTCTCAAATACCATCATTCATCACAATCCCTTTATCCACACATCTGAGGTCTCCCATAATGAGGGGAGTTCCTTCACTGAGTACAGATGTTTGAGTTTGAGTTTTGATTTCCCTCATTTGAATAACTAATCCTCCTATTTTTATAACTATTCTTGATACTTCTACTGCTATTTTCCTGATTTCTCTTCTCCAATTCATAATTACAATACCCACTTTCCCACAAAAGTAAAATGTTAGTGCTTGTTTTATGGATTCTTGTATAGAGCTATCATCTTTCCTTGCTTTACCTTTCCAACTGTAATGGTGGAAATTTCACCTTTTTTTAAGATTGTTGTAATATTGAACAATGGCAGCCAAGGAATTTACTTCTGAAATTCCTAAAATGAAACACTCAAGTCAGAATGGAGTTTATGGAGGTTTAATCACAATGGGAGTAGGGAAAAGGAGAGGGAGAGAAGGAGAGAAGAGAAAAGGGAAAGGGGCTACTCAACCTCTGACCAAGGCAGAGGGAGTTTTAGGCCCAAAGGGCCAAGGTGGAAAGAATCAGTCCTTAACTCACGTGAGTGATCTGAAGGAAAGCTGTCTGCGGGCTTCCTCCCTGTCCAAGCTCCTAATACCAACTGGCGTCTAGCGCTCTCCACAGGAAGTGAGCGAATTCCAGAGGCTGTTCCCTACCTCATTTCCTGTGTCTCACAAGTGCCAATGGTTGGCTCTAGCTTGGCTTAGGACAGCCCAGGTGAGCAATTAGTTATTTCTGATTTGTCATTGACTAGCACATGCCCATGTAGTGTGGGTGTGCACAATTTTTGTGTGCTATATCAAGATGGAGTCTTTTAAAATTCACAATCCCCCCTGATGATGATTGGGGTACTAGTCTCCCCAATTGATCACTAAACATAAGCATACTGCACCCCAAAAATTTCTAGCTGTAAGTGTATACAAAAATTTTTTACCCACTAAGAAGAAAATTATAATAGTTGTAAATATAGGGAAATAGAGGAGAGAGAAAGACAGCAAACCAATGTTTTGCTGGGCGCATTGACAAAAAACAATTATGGGGCAGTCTCTTTTGGCATAAGAGCGTACATTCAAAAAATGTTCAATCAACCACACCTCAAGGTTCATTCTGGATCTTTCTGTAGTGAAAAGGTTTAGATATCTTTCTGCAAACAGTTCATTCTCTGGATTCAGTTAGTTAGCAAGCTTCTTCTCTGAAGATTTATCTCGAACAAAATTTAAATCTTGGATTTGATGAAATACAATCCCCCCTGAAGAAAGTGTTGAGAAAACACTGAGTCCAGCTGAGGATTCAAGTTTTAGTTGTGGGGGTGTGTGATTTAATCCAAAAGGAAAACAAAACAAAATGAAAATAAAATAAAAAAATCAAAATCAAAAGAAGAAAAGGGAAAAATTTAAGGGAAAAATATAGACCCTTTATATATTCATATATTTATATTAAAGAAGAAATCAAAATCAGTATCAAAAATATCAAAAAAAAATCTATGTATACAAAATTTGAGAAAGCAAGAATAAAAAAAAAATTTTTTTTCTCCACAGGCCCGTGTATTAGTGTCCAGTTAAGTAATTTCTAATCCCACAAGTCTGTAGGACAGAATGCAGCATATTTTACTTCCCCATTTGCAGCCAAGGCTACAGGTAGTTGCCATACTATAGGAGAGAAAAAAGAGGACCAGATTTTTATTTTATATCTAGGGAAGTATCATTCCCTCATCTGATTTTACCTTTGTTCTCAGGGATGGAGGGAGCCAGGATGGTAGCCAACCTTTGGTACTGGTCTGAAGGTATTTTCACAAAGAGTGTGGATACAAGGAAGGCCTACATCTTAACATCTGTCAAGTGTCGCAACCCGGAGTCTCACACTAGGTTCACGTCCTTAGTATTGGCTTAGAAATGCATTAATCCTACCTGGATTGGTCTTTGATTTTTAGACCTGTGAGCTCTTTTGGCATTATCCAGGTTATCTCTGTGCTCCTTTTTTTGATCCCGTTCCTAGAATCAGACACAAAAATTAATCATAATCCCACAACAATTATCAATAAATGACAGGTTCCCATAGTCTAAAGCTGTTTGGGCGCATATTAATATTAACAGCAAGTATATATGTTTAAACTAATATTGTAGAATTAAATTAATATTGATTATATGTACCTTAAGTACATAGAAATGAGAAAAAGGGAAAAAATAAAATAATGTAAAAAAATAATAATAAAATAAGGAAAAGAGAAAAAAGGAAAAAAGAAAAAAAATTAAATTTAGGAATTCAATGTTGTGAATTTTAAAAGTCTCCATCTTGGTCTAGCACCCAAAAAATTGTGCACACCCACACTACACGGGCATGCGCTAGTCAATGACAAATCAGAAATAACTAACTGCCCACCTGGGCTGTCCTAAGCCAAGCTAGAGCCAACCATTGGATTTGTGAGACACAGGAAGTGAGGTAGGGAACAGCCTCTGGAATTCGCTGGCTTCCTGGGGAGAGGGCGAGAGGGAGAGGTTGGTGTTAGGAGCTTGGAGAGAGAGGACGCCCGCAGACAGCTTTCCTTCAGATCGGTCACGTGAGTTAAGGACTGATTCTTTCCACCTGCGCCTTTAGGCCTAAACTCCCTCTGCCTTGGTCAGAGGTTGAGTAGCCCCTTTTCCCTTTTCTCTTCTCTCCTTCTCTCCCTCTCCTTTTCCCTACTCCCGTTGTGATTAAACCTCCATAAACTCCATTCTGACTTGAGTGTTCATTTTAGGAATTTCATAAGTAAATTCCTTGGCGGCCATTGTTCAATATTACATAAATCCTGTAGCCACATTTTAGCCATTACAATATTATAACCCTTTCACAGAGGCCTAAATTTCCCCATTACAGTTTTGGCAAACCACTACGGGAAAAAGAACCGTATCAGTCTTCTGATCTCCTTACTATCACCTGGGAGTAATCCCACCCCGGCTACCCCCTCTGGCTCTTGGCCCTGCCTTAGTGCTTGGAAGGTTTCTAGAACCTCAATAAATTTCCTGAATTTTCTTGCCTTTTCAACCCACTTATTGCTCAGTCAGTCCTGTTACCAAATACCTTGGCTTAAAGACACAGCTGCCAGAACAGGTGAGTATAAAACACCTTTTCTCTTTTCCCTTTACCCCTTAAGTTAAATTGGGGTCAACAGAATTTTTTTTTCCTTCTCCTCTTTGTCTCTCATTTCTGTCTCCTTTTACTTTAAGGAGGTGGCTCAGTAGATTGAGAGGCAGGCCAGGCTTACCTAATCAACTGATTAGCAACGAGGAACCTCAGGAGAAGGAGCTCTTAGGAGCTCCTAGCCCGCAAAAAACAGCTGAATACAGCTAGGGAGCTAACTTAAAACCCATTTTTTTTTCTGTTTCCTGGCCTTTCTAGTCTTAAAAATTTAAGTGGGCTTTGCTCAAGGAAGATAGCACATGGTCCTAGCGGCTTTAGCCTGAGGGCCAAAGAAGATTGCTGGGACCCACCCACATACACTTTGTAAAGAAGGAGACTTTACAATACAATAGGCCCTTAGCCTGTATAGGGTTGTAGACTCAGAGCCACCTACTGTAAAAAGAAAAAGCCTGTGGAAAGTTTGTTTGTTGCTTTGCCCTGCTCCCCACTTGCTTTGTGAAATTACAAAATATACATATAAAAATGACTACTATATTCTTTGACAATTATACGGCAGCTGAAGTAGGGGCATTGAGGAATGAAGGATACCTCCAAATTTTTATATTAATAGGTACTGTCATTTTTGTAATCCTCAATACTATATTTAGAGATGAAAAAATAAGAAAAATTGAGGATAAAATGCAAGCCCAATTAGAAGATCTAAAAAGTCTCTTACAAGATCAATTGGAAAACAACCACTCTACCAGAAACAGACCTGTTTCTGAACCTTTGAATGAGGAAATTTCCTTCCCTGAAATAGAGATGGAAAGCACCTTCCCTATAGCACAGTTAACAGACTGCTTCTCTCGTGTAGTGCAAATCTTTTCTGAATTTAATCCCCAAAACCCTCCCCCTGCAATCCCAGCTTCTCATGTTCCTTCTCCTACAGAAAACCAAATTCCAATGCAAGAGAAATCTTGTCCTCCTAGAAAAATCTGTTCTTGTCAAACTGACCCACAGGTGCAAAATTCAACTAGAGGCCTGTTTCCTCTAAGAGAAGTACCTGAAATAGGAGGAAATGGGGATGTGGTGACTTTAAGACATAGGATACCGTTTACTCCCCAAGAAATAAATGAATTTACACGAAATATCCCCACATATGAACAAGATCCTTTTCTAGTAACAAAAAAGATGGGAGACATATTTTTTCAGTATAATCCATCTTACAAGGACGTTGAGAGCTTACTACAGGCTTTTTTAAGTGAACGTGAAAAAAATAAAATAATTGCTCATGTCAACAAAACCAGGGGGCGTAATGCAGCACATTGGCCATCTCAGGATCCCGAATGGGACTATAACAATCCTGACGATTATCTACAACTATACCGTTGTAGAGAGGCCATCCTCACGTCCATGAAGGAATGTGCAGACAATAAAGATAAGTGGATGGAACTGGAAAAAATTAAGCAAAAGGCCGAAGAAACACCCTCCAGATTTATGGACAGAATTATCGAGTTTGGGGACAGATACTTAGATTGGGACTTAACTAAAGAGAGTAGTATAAGACAAGTTAGAAGAATCTTTGTAAACAATTCTTGCAAAGCAATTAAAAATTATTTCAAAACACAATGCCCAAGATGGTCAGATATGGACCTTGAAGAATTGCGAAAAACAGCTATATATGTTTTAAAGGGAAATGAAGAAAAGGAGATAGAAAATAATGATGACATGGAGGAAATGAAGAAAAAAATGAAATATTTAATAGATAGGATAACTAAATTAGAAAGTGGGCATGATAATGAACCAACGACAATTGCCCCTCTCCAGAAATCCAATTATCAATCCATTACTTGCCACTTCTGTGAGAAGAAGGGCCACAAAATGATGGAATGTAGAACCTTTCTTAAGATGTTTGGAAGGAATACACAGTTTAATAATAGTTTTAGAAATAATAACTATAATGAATATAGAAATAAGAACTTTAGAAACCAGAATTATAGAAATAGGAATTGGGAAATTAATGACAATGCTCAAATTGAAGAAAATTTTAATGATAATACTCAACAATATATGAGAAATGGCGCTCGTCCAAAAACTACTCGAGGTACTAATGACCCTCAGAGAGGTGCCCTTCAGGGGGGTGCCCAAGGAATATCCCAAACACAATGATGGTGCCCGGGGGGGGGGGGCTGGGGCACAGGAATCAGAGGATACAACCTTTGATTTCCCGGACCCTGATGTCCTACTACCCGTTGTCCCTATCCACTGCCCTCCCCATACTAATGAACCCCATGTTACCTTAAAGGTGGGTAACACCTATTATGATTGTCTATTAGACACCAGAGCTTCCTGGTCTGTATTAAAGAGAAAACCTGATTTACAATGTTATTCTATTGGCTCAGAGAATGTAATGGGAGTATCAGGAATAACCCAAAGAGTTAAAAGACTTCCTCCTAGAATGGTGTCTGTAGGACCCCTAGAGGTACAACACTCCTTCCTTTTGATGCCTGACTCACCTTTAAATTTGCTGGGGAGGGACCTTCTATGCAAACTCAGAGCCACAATAACCTGCTCCCCAGATAGCTCATTATCATTAGAAGTACCAGAGGAATCTTTAAAATTACTCCCTGTACTTCTCTCGGAAAACCAGGACGCAAAAGAGCCTTCCATTTTTGAAATACCTAAAGATATACCTGAGTCTCTTTGGGCCACATCTTCTTCTGATGTAGACTTACTTAAATCTGCTGTTCCTGTGCAGATAAAAACTAAATCTAGCCCACCTCCTTCTATCCCTCAGTATCCCCTCTCAAAGGAGGCAATTGAGGGTATTACACCAGTTATTAACTCATTAATAAAACAGGGAATAATAATCCCTTGCAAATCTGAATAAAACACGCCCATCCTGCCAATTAAAAAACCAAAAAAAGGGCCCGATGGCAAGCACATCTATAGATTTATACAGGATCTAAGGGCAGTAAATAATCACGTTATAAAGAGACACTCCGTAGTTTCTAACATACATACTATTATTTCATCTATTCCTAGCACAGCTACATACTTTACAGTAGTAGACTTGTGTTCAGCTTTCTTTTCCATACCAATACATGAAAACTCCAGACATATTTTTGCTTTCACCTGGAAGGGCTCACAAAATACCTGGTGTCGGCTGCCACAGGGTTATGTCGAAAGTCCGAGCTTATTTGAGCAAATTTTGAGCCAAGACACAGACAATATAACATTTAAAAATAGCAAATTAATCAAATATGTAGATGATCTACTCTTGGCTTCAACAGATGCAAAAACATGTCAAGAAGATAGCAAACACCTTCTTTTGGAATTGCACAAAAGAGGTCATAAGATCTCGAAGAACAAAGTTCAGTGGTGTCTCCCCAAAGTAGAATATTTGGGGTTCATTCTGACAGCTGGTGCCCGCTCTATTTCTCCCAAGCGAATTGAGAATATTCAAAAATTGAGTGATCCTACCACTAAAAAACAGTTAAGAGCAATTCTGGGAGCAACGGGGTTTTGCAGACAATGGATTCCTTGCTATGGGGAAATTACTAAACCTCTTATAGCACTAACAAGGGATGTAGACCCTGAACCCCTCAAATTAGAGCCTGAACACCTGTCAGCTCTATCAGAGCTAAAAAAGGCTATCTTATCTGCCCCTGCTCTAGGCATCCCAAATTACAACAAGCCATTTACTTTGTATGTACATGAGCGAAGAGGAGTAGCCTCAGGCGTTTTAACTCAGACTCTGGGGCCTTCTCAGCGTCCAATTGCTTATTATTCAGACCCAGCTAGACCCAGTAGCAGCAGGAGCACCACCATGCCTTAGAGGAGTAGCTGCTACAGCCTTACTAGTAACAAAAAACGTTGATTTAGTATTGGGATGTCCATTAACAATAATGTGCCCACATGAGATTGAAGCATTATTGGTAAAACATAGAACACAGGCATTCTCGGATCAGAGAATTACAAGGTATGAAATAACCTTATTAAAGAGTGAAAATATTACCTTGAAACGCTGTTCAAATCTTAACCCTGCCACCTTGCTTCCAGATTTACCCACTTCAGGAGAACCATTACATAACTGTGAAACATTAGTGTCCATGGCAGAACAGCCTCGAGATAATCTCTTGGACACTCCCTTAGACAATGCAGATCTGATCTTATTTACCGATGGTTCCTCTTTTATGAGGGATGGCATACGTTACACTGGAGCTGCCGTAGTCTCAGAATTTGCCACTGAATGGTCAGCTTCACTACCTTCTAACATTAGCGCTCAAGGAGCAGAGCTCATAGCTCTGAAACATGCCTGTATAATTGCCAAGGATAAAAAGGCAACAATTTATACGGATTCTAGATATGCTTTCGGCATTTGTCACTCAGTCGGGATGCTATGGCTCCAAAGAGGATTTTTAACCTCAGCTGGAAAATCCATAGCTAATGCAGAAATTATTAATGAAGTTCTTTCTGCTCTCAAACTGCCTAAAGCCCTAGCTGTAGTTCATTGCTCAGCCCATACAGGTGGCTCTGACCCTGTCTCTAGAGGAAATGACCGAGCAGATGCCGCTGCAAAACTAGCAGCCATAGAAGGACCTGGATTAATTTTAACATTAACAACCACTGATAATTTAAATTTATCACTCTCCTATAATGAAAAGGAAGTGGAAAAATGGAAACAAAAATTTAAAGCAAAACAAATTAATGGAGTATGGGTGTCATCTGAAGGAAAACCCCTGCTCCCTAGAAGTTTCTATAACCAAATTTGTCAATCTGTTCATAATAATGGCCACTTTGGTACCCAGGGCATCGTGGACTCTGTTAAGAGAGTATGGATAGCCCCTGGTATAACTACCATAGCCTCTAAAGTGTGTTCATCCTGCCCTACCTGCCAGGCATATAACCAACATGCCTTTCGTGGCAAAGCCTTTGGTGGGAGTCCTCTGGCTTACACACCGTTTGAGCACCTGCAGATAGATTTTATAACGATGCCAAAGGCTGGACAATATAAATTTTGTTTGGTCATAGTAGACCAACTGACCAGATGGCCAGAAGCATTTCCTACTGCCCGAGCCACAGCAGATTTTGTTGCTAAGGTGCTTTTAAAAGAAATTATTCCTTGCTTTGGCCTACCAGCACGTATTGACTCCGATAGAGGGAGTCATTTTACCAATTCTGTTTTAAATCATATATATTCTTGCTTGGGGATAACTCCAAAATTCCATGTTCCATATCATCCCCAGAGTTCAGGCCAAGTTGAGAGGATGAACAAAGAACTTAAAACTATGATTGGAAAATTATGCACTGAGACCCATTTAAAATGGCCTGAAATTCTCCCTTTGGCCCTATTTTATCTTAGAAGCAGGCCTAGAGGAGACTTACATATTTCACCATTTGAGATGCTTTTTGGACATCCACCTATACAGGCTAAGCCTTTCTCCCCGGCTTATACATCGCTATTAGGGGGAGATACTACTATTGCTTCCTATATACAGGAATTACAGCACAAACTGCGTGAGCTACATGAATCCGGAGCTGCAGTACAAGCTGGACCACTAGACTTCTCACTTCACGACCTGAACCCAGGAGACAACGTGTATATAAAGAATTTCAAGCGTACTGTAGCAACTGAACCTTCATGGGAAGGACCATTCAAATTTTGTTAACTACTCCAACATCTATAAAGGTTGGAGAAAAGGACTCTTGGATTCACTGTTCTCATGTAAAGAGAGCATCTTCTGTTGAGACTGATTGACTCTATCCTATACATGCATTGGAGATAACTATACATTGACAAGTGGAACTGTTTTTATTCTGCTTTTGACACACTGAATTCCTAAATTTAATTTTTCCTTTTTTCTCTTTTCCTTATTTTATTATTATTATTTTTACATTATTTTATTTTTTCCCTTTTTCTCATTTCTATGTACTTTAGGTACATATGATCAATATTAATTTTATTCTACAATATTAGTTTAAATATATATACTTGCTGTTATTATTAATACGCACCCAAACAGCTTTAGACTATGGGAACCTGCCATTTATTGATAATTGTTGTGGGACTATGATTAATGTTTGTGTCTGATTCTAGATATGAGATCAAACAAGGAGCACAGAGATAACCTGGATAATGCCAAAAGAGCTCACAGGTCTAAAAATCAAAAGACAAATCCAGGTACGATTAATGCATTTCTAAGCCAATACTAAGGACTTGAACCTAGTGTGAGACTCGGGGTTGCGACACTTGACAGGCGTTAAGATGTAGGCCTTCCCTGTATCCACACTCTTCGTGAAAGTACCTACAGACAAGTACCTAAGGTTGGCTAACATCCTGGCTCCATCCATCCCTGAGAACGAAGGTAAAATCAGACGAGGGAACGACACTTCCCTAGATACTAAAAAAAGGAAATCTGGTCCTCTTTTTTCTCTCCTATAGTATGGCAACTTCCTGTAGCCTTGGCTGCAAATGGGGAAGTAAAATATGCTGCATTCTGTCCTACAGACTTGTGGGATTAGAAATTACTTAACTGGACCCTAATACAGGGGCCTGTGAAAAAAAATTTTTTTTAATTCTTGCTTTCTCAAATTTTATATACATAGATTTTTTTGATTTTTGATACTGATTTTGAATTCTTCTTTAATATAAATATGCATATATAAAAGGTTTATATTTTTTCCCTTAATTTTTCCCTTTTCTTCTTTTGATTTTGATTTTTGATTTTATTTTCATATTGTTTTGTTTTTCTTTTGGATTAACTCACACACCCCCACAACTAAAACTTGAATCCTCAGCTGGACTCAGTGTTTTTTCTACACTTTCTTCAGGGGGGATTGTATTTCATCAAATCCAAAATTTAAATTTTGTTCGAGATAAATCTTCAGAGAAGAAGCTTGCTAACTAACTGAATCCAGAGAATGAACTGTTTGCAGAAAGATATCAAAACCTTTTCACTACAGGAAGATCCAGAATGAACCTTGGGGTGTGGTTGATTGAACATTTTTTAATTGTACACTCTTATGCCAAAGGGGACTGCCCCCTAATTGGCTTTTGTCAATGCGCCCAGCAAAACATTGGTTTGCTGTCTTTCTCTCTCCTCTATTTCCCCATATTTACAACTATTACAATTTTCCTCTTAGTGGATAAAAAAAATTTTTGTATACACTTATTGTTAGAAATTTTTGGGGTGCAGTATGCTTATGTTTAGTGATCAATTGGGGAGACTAGTCTCCCAATCATCATCAGGGGGGATTGTGAATTTTAAAAGTCTCCATCTTGGTCTAGCACCCAAAAAATTGTGCACACCCACACTACACGCGCATGCGCTAGTCAATGACAAATCAGAAATAACTAACTGCCCACCTGGGATGTCCTAAGCCAAGCTAGAGCCAACCATTGGATTTGTGAGACACAGGAAGTGAGGTAGGGAACAGCCTCTGGAATTCGCTGGCTTCCTGGGGAGAGGGCGAGAGGGAGAGGTTGGTGTTAGGAGCTTGGAGAGAGAGGACGCCCGCAGACAGCTTTCCTTCAGATCGGTCACGTGAGTTAAGGACTGATTCTTTCCACCTGGGCCTTTAGGCCTAAACTCCCTCTGCCTTGGTCAGAGGTTGAGTAGCCCCTTTTCCCTTTTCTCTTCTCTCCTTCTCTCCCTCTCCTTTTCCCTACTCCCGTTGTGATTAAACCTCCATAAACTCCATTCTGACGTGAGTGTTCATTTTAGGAATTTCATAAGTAAATTCCTTGGCGGCCATTGTTCAATATTACATAAATCCTGTAGCCACATTTTAGCCATTACAATATTATAACCCTCTCACAGAGGCCTAAATTTCCCCATTACAGTTTGTCAAAAGCAGAATAAAACAGTTCCACTTGTCAATGTATAGTTATCTCCAATGCATGTATAGGATACAGTCAATCAGTCTCAACAGAAGATGCTCTCTTTACATGTGAGCAGTGAATGCAAGAGTCCTTTTCTCCAACCTTTATAGATGTTGGAGTAGTTAACAATATTTGGAATGGTCCTTCCCAGGAAGGCTGGGTTGCTCCTGTACGCTGGAAGTTCTTTATATACACGTTGTCTCCTGGGTTCAGGTCGTGAAGTGAGAAGTCTAGTGGTCCGGCTTGTACTGCAGCTCCGGATTTATGTAGCTCACGCAGTTTGTTCTATAATTGCTGTATATAGGAAGCAATAGTAGTATCTCCCCCTCATAGCAATGTATAAGCCTGGGAGAAAGGCTTAGCCTCTATAGGCGGATGTCCAAAAATCATCTCAAATGGTGAAATATGTAAGTCTCCTCTAGGCCTGCTTCTAAGATAAAATAGGGCCAGAGGGAGAATTTCAGGCCATTTTAAATGGGTCTCAGTGCATAATTTGCCAATCATAGTTTTAAGTTCTTTGTTCATCCTCTCAACTTGGCCTGAACTCTGGGGATGATATGGAACATGGAATTTGGGAGTTATCCCCAAGTAAGAATATATCTGGTTTAGAACAGAATCAGTAAAATGACTCCCCCTATCAGAATCAATATGTGCTGGTAGGCCAAAGCAAGGAATAATTTCTTTTAAAAGCACCTTAGCAACAAAAGCTGCGGTGGCTCAGGCTGTAGGAAATGCTTCCGGCCATCTGATCAGTTGGTCTACTATGACCAAACAAAATTTGTATTGTCCAGCCTTTGGTATCATTATGAAATCTATCTGCAGGTGCTCAAAAGGTGTGTAAGCCAGAGGATGCCCACCAAAGGCTTTGCCACAAAAGACATGTTGGTTATATGCCTGGCAGGTAGGGCAGGCTGAACACACTTTAGAGGCTATGGTAGTTATATCAGGGGCTATCCATACTCTCTTAACAGAGTCCACGATGCCCTGGGTACCAAAGTGGCCATTATTATGAACAGATTGGCAAATTTGGTGATAGAAACTTCTAGGGAACAGGGGTTTTCCTTCAGATGACACCCAGTCTCCATTGATCTGTTTTGCTTTGAATTTCTGTTTCCATTTTTCCACTTCCTTCTCATTATAGGAAAGTGATAAATTTGAGTCATCAGTAGTTGTTAATGTTAGAAGTAATTCAGGCCCTTCTATGGCTGCTAGCTTTGCTGCAGCATCTGCTCAGTCATTTCCCCTAGAGACAGGGTTGGTGCCACCTGTATGGGCTGAGCAATGAACTACAGCTAGGGCTGCAGGCAGCTGAAGAGAAGAAAGTACTTCATTAATAATTTCAGCATTAGCTATGGATTTTCCAGCTGAGGTTAAAAATCCTCTCTGAAGCCATAGCATCCCGACTGAGTGACAAATGCCAAAGGAATATCTAGAATCCATATAAATTGTTGCCTTTTTACCCTTGGCAATTATACAGGCATGTTTCAGAGCTAGGAGCTCTGCCCCTTGAGTGCTAATGTTAGAGGGCAATGAAGCTGACCACTCAGTGGCAAATTCTGTGACTATAGCAGCTCCACTGTAGCGTGTGCCGTCCCTCATGAAAGAAGAACCATCAGCAAATAAGATCAGGTCTGAGTTCTTTAAGGGAGTGTCCAAGAGATCATCTCGAGGCTTTTCTGCCATGGACACTAGTGTTTCACAACTGTGTAATGGTTCTCCTGAAGTTGGTAAGTCTGGAAGCCAGGTTGCAGGATTAAGGCTTGTACAGCGTTTCAGAGTAATATTTTCATTATTTAGCAAGGTTATTTCATACCGAGTAATTTGTTGATCAGAAAATGCTTGTGTTCTCTGTCTTAGCAATAATGCTTCTACCTTATGTGAACACATAATTGTCAATGGGCATCCTAATACTAGATCAACGGTTTTTGTCACTAGTAAAGCAGTAGCAGCCACTCCTCTAAGGCATGGTGGTGTTCCTGAAGCTATTGGTTCCAGCTGGGCTGAATAAAAAGCAACTGGACACTGAGAAGGCCCCAGAGTCTGAGTTAAAATGCCTGAGGCTACTCCTCTTTGCTCATGTACATACAAAGTAAATGGCTTGTTATAATTTGGGATGCCTAGAGCAGGGGCAGATAGGATAGCCTTTTTTAGCTCTGATAGAGCTGACAGGTGTTCAGGCTCTAATTTGAGGGGTTCAGGGACTGCATCCCTTGTTAATGCTATATGAGGTTTAGTAATTTCCCCATAGCAAGGAATCCATTGTCTGCAAAACCCTGTTGCTCCCAGAATTGCTCTTAACTCTTTTCTAGTGGTAGGAGCACTCAATTTTTGAATATTCTCAATTCACTTGGGAGAAATAGAGTGGGCACCAGCTGTCAGAATGAACCCCAAATATTCTACTTTTGGGAGACACCACTGAACTTTATCCTTTGAGATCTTATGACCTCTTTTGTGCAATTCCAAAAGAAGGTGTTTGCTATCTTCCTGACATGCTTCTGCATTCACAGAAGCCAAGAGCAGGTCATCTACATATTTTATTAATTTGCTGTTTTTAAATTTTATATTATCTGTACCTTGTCCCAAAATTTGTGCAAATAAGGTCGGACTTTCTACATAACCCTGGGTCAGACGACTCCAGGAATATTGTATGCCATTCCAGGTGAAAGCAAAAATATGCCTCGAGTTCTCATGTATGGGTATGGAAAGGAAGGCTGAGCACAAGTCTACTACTGTAAAGTATGTAGCTGTGCTAGGAATAGAAGAAATAATAGTACTGATATTGGGAACTATGGAGTGTCTCTTTATAATGTGATTGTTCACAGCCCTCAAATCCTGTACAAATCTATAGAGGTGTGTGCCATCGGGGCCCCTTTTTGGATTTTTAATGGGGAGGATGTGCGTGTTGTATTCAGATTTACAAGGGAAAATTATTCCTTGCTCAATTAAGGAATTTATTATTGGGGTAATGCCCTCCATTGCCTCCTTGGAAAGAGGATACTGAGGAATGCAAGGAGGTGGGCTGGATTTAGTTTTTATTTGCACGGGAGCAGCTGATTTAAGTAAGCCTATATCAGTAGAAGTTGTGGCCCAAAGAGACTCTGGTATATCTGTAGTTATTTCAAAGGTGGGAGGCTCCTTTGCCTCCTGGCTCTCTGAGAGAAATACAGGGAGTAAATTTAAGTTTTCCTTGGGCACTTCTAAAGAGAGGGAGCCATCTGGGGCGCACATTATTGTGCCTTGTAATTTGCATAGTAAATCTCTCCCAAGCAAATTTGTGGGGGATCCAGGCATTAAAAGAAAAGAATGTTCAACAGTTAGGGGTCCCACGCGTACCATGCGAGGAGAAAGTTTTGGGACCTTTAACGGTTTTCCTGAAACACCTACTACATTTAAGGAGCCAATAGAATCACATTTCTCATCTGGTTTGCTTACTAGATCTGACCTAGATGCTCCAGTTTCTTGAAGACAGTCATAGTATGAATTTCCTACCTTTAAAGTGACATGAGGTTCCTTACTGTTTGGGGGGAATATATAAGGATTATTGGCATTAAAATATCAGGGTCTGGAAAATCAAAATTCTTTGATTCCAAGGCCCTCCCCCCCCCCTTCACACCTTCATAAAGATGCTTGGGCAGTTTTTTGGGACCCTCCACGCTGGTGGGGGTGTTCACCCTGAGTGTAGCGTGGTCGAGCTCCATTTCTTATATGTTGTTGTTGGGCATTTTTGGGGGTAGTTTCATTTTCTGTATTTTGAGCACTGTCATTTTGATTGGCATTGTGATTCCTATAGTTATTATTCCTAAAGGTGTTATTATTTCTTGTTTCCCGTAGCCTAGTCTGCTCCTACAGACTATCATTGCATGGCTTCTCTTCCCACAGAAGAGGCATATTAAGGGGTTTGTTAATGATCTATCTGTGGATTCCTGCAAAGGGGCCATGGTCTCTCCCTTACTTTTCAATTGTTCCTTTAAAATTTCTATTTCTTTTTTTAAGTCTGTCACTGATGTATTGTGTGTCTCGGGTTTTTTTGTACGATTCTTATAGGCATATGCTGATACTATACTCAGTTCGTCGAGGTCCATAGACTCCCAGTTGGGACAGCTAGTTTCAAAGTAGTCTTTTACTGCTGAACAACAATTCCTAACGAATTGTCTGCCTATATGTTTAATGTCTTTTTCTCTGGACAAATCAAGGTCCATATATGTACTTCCTACGTCAATAAGTCTGTCCATAAAGTGGGAGGGGGTCTCATCAATTTCCTACTGGGATTGTTCAAATTTTTCCCATGCATCAGGGCTATCAGAGCAGTCTCTCATGGCTTTTAATAATGCTTCTCTGGCCAGGGCTAGGTTTGTGTGATCTTGTTCAATATTGGGGTTCCAGTGTGGATCTACAGTTGGCCAGTGATGAGCTCCTCTACCACTTTTCTTATTAGCTAGTGAGATAACATTATTTTTCTCTCTCTTTGTCAGAAATGTATCGAAGAAATTTTCCACATCCAACCAAGAAGGGTCAAAGTTTCTGAATATATTTTCTAATTTTTCTATAACCAACATTGGTTCTGCCTCAAATGATTGAACATTGTGCTTGAATTTTTCTAAATCATCAGGTTTAAAAGGTGTATAGTGTCTTACAGACACCAAGTTCCCTTCTTTATTAAAGGTGGGTACTTCCCTCAATGGAAATAAACCTCTGTCTAAATTATCTGGTGTTACTGTTTCTAGGTTACTTGCTCCATTTTCAATGGGGTAGGTAAGAGAAGGGAAAAGGTTAGGATTATTGGCTGTTGGAGCATGGGGGTTGGAGATTAGAGCATGAGTGGAGGAGAGGGCAGGGGGAAGGGCTGGGACAGGAACAGGGGGCAAGGCTAGAGCATGAGCTTGGGTGGGGTGGAGGGCAGGGGGAGGGGCCGGGGCTGAGGAGGCAGGGTAAGATGCATGAATAGAAGGAGGAATCAGGGTGGGAGGGGCAAGAATGGCAGGGAGAGGGCCTGGGTGGTCAGGATGGGGAGGAGCTGGTTGGTGTGAAGGGGCTGCTATTTGAGCCAAATCATTTTGGGCAGGGTGGGTCAGGGAATCTGATAATGATGGGGGATGGAGAGTTAAATCACTCCTATTGTAGGATGTTTTTTTTTTTTTAATATATTTTATTTGATCATTTCCAAGCATTATTCGTTAAAGACATAGATCATTTTCTTTTCCTCCCCCCGGACCCCCCCATAGCCGAAGCGTAAATCCACTGGGCATTACATGTTTTCTTGATTTGAACCCATTGCTTTGTTGATAATATTTGCATTAGAGTGTTCATTTAGAGTCTATCCTCTGTCATGTCCCCTCAACCTCTGTATTCTGGCAGTTGCTTTTCCTCGGTGTTTCCACTCCCATAGTTTATCCTTTGCTTATGAATAGCGTTTTTTTCTCCTGGATCCCTGCAAATTGTTCAGGAACATTACACAGCCATTAATGGAGACGTCCATTACGTTGGATTATACCACAATGTATTAGTCTCTGTGTACAATGTTCTCCTGGTTCTGCTCCTCTCGCTCTGCATCACTTCCTGGAGGTTGTTCCAGTCTCCATGGAACTCCTCCACTTTATTATTCCTTTTAGCACAATAGTATTCCATCACCAACATATACCACAATTTGCTCAGCCATTCCCCAATTGATGGGCATCCCCTCGTTTTCCAGTTTTTGGCCACCACAAAGAGTGCAGCTATGAATGTTTTTGTACAATTTTTTTGTGTTTTGTCCATTATCTCTTTGGGGTACAGACCCAGCAGGGCTATGGCTGGGTCAAAGGGTAGATATTCTTTTGTCGCCCTTTGGGCATAGTTCCACATTGCCCTCCAGAATGTTTGGATCAGTTCACAACTCCACCAGCAACGAATTAATATCCCTACTTTGCCACATCCCCTCCAGCATTCATTACTTTCCTTTGCTGTTATGTTAGCCAATCTGCTAGGTGTGAGGTGATACCTCAGAGTTGTTTTGATTTGCATCTCTCTGATTATAAGAGATTTAGAACACTTCTTCATGTGCTTGTTAATAGTTTTGATTTCTTTATCTGAGAACTGCCTATCCATGTCCCTTGCCCATTTATCAATTGGAGAATGGCTTGATTTTTTGTACAATTGATTTAGCTCTTTATAAATATGAGTAATTAAACCTTTGTCAGAGGTTTCTATGAAGATTTTTTCCCAGTTTGTTGTTTCCCTTCTGATTTTAGTTACATTGGTTTTGTTTGTACAAAAGCTTTTTAGTTTGATGCAGTCAAAATTATTTATTGTACATTTTGTGATTCTTTCTATGTCTTGCTTGGTTTTAAAGCCTTTCCCCTCCCAAAGGTCTGACATGTATACTATTCTGTGTTTACCCAATTTACTTATCGTTTCCTTCTTTATGTTTAAGTCACTCACCCATTTTGAATTTATCTTGGTGTAGGGTGTGAGGTGTTGATCTATTCCTAGTCTCTCCCACACTGTCTTCCAATTTTCCCAGCAGTTTTTGTCGAATAGTGGATTTTTGTCCCAAAAGTTGGGACCTTTGGGTTTATCGTATTCTGTCTTGCTGAGGTCGCTTTCCCCCAGTATATTCCACTGATCTTCCTTTCTGTTTCTTAGCCAGTACCAAATTGTTTTGATGACTGCTGCTTTGTAATATAGTTTAAGGTGAGGGACTGCAAGGCCCCCATCATATGTGTTTTTTTTCATTATTTCCCTGGACATCCTTGATCTTTTGTTCTTCCAAATGAACTTTGTTATGGTTTTTTCTAAATCAGTGAAGAAGTATTTTGGTAGTTCAATGGGTATGGCACTAAATAGATAAATAAGTTTGGGTAGGATGGTCATTTTTATTATATTGGCTCGTCCTACCCATGAGCAGTTAATGTTCTTCCAATTGTTCAAGTCTAGTTTTAGTTGTGTGGAAAGTGTTTTGTACTTGTGTTCATATAGTTCCTGTGTTTGTCTTGGGAGGTAGATTTCCAGGTATTTTATTTTGTCTAAGGTGATTTTGAATGGGATTTCTCTTTCTAGTTCTTGCTGCTGAACTGTGTTGGAGATATATAGAAAAGCTGATGATTTATGTGGGTTTATTTTGTATCCTGCAACTTTGCTAAAGTTGTTGATTATTTCAATTAGCTTTTTGGTTAAATCTTTAGGATTCTTCAAGTAGACCATCATGTCATCCTCAAAGAGTGATAACTTGATCTGCTCCTTGCCTATTTTGATGCCTTCAATTCCTTTATCTTCTCTAATTGCTACTGCTAGTGTTTCTAGTACAATGTCAAATAATAGAGGTGATAATGGGCATCCTTGTTTCACTTCTGATCTTATTGGGAATGCATCTAGTTCATCCCCATTGCAGATGATATTAGCTGATGGTTTTAGATATATACTGTTTATTATTTTTAGGAATGACCCTTCTATTCCTATGCTTTCTAGTGTTTTTAATAGGAATGGGTGTTGTATTTTATCAAATGCTTTTTCTGCATCCATTGAGATACTCATTTGGTTCTTGCTGGTTTGCTTGTTGATGTGGTCAATTATGTGGATGGTTTTCCTAATGTTGAACCAGCCCCGCATCCCTGGTATAAATCCTACTTGATCATGGTGAATGATCCTTCTGATCACTTGCTGGAGTCTTTTTGCTAGTATCCTATTTAAGATTTTTGCATCTATATTCATTAGGGAGATCTGTCTATAGTTTTCTTTCTCTGTTTTTGACCAGTCTGGTTTTGGAATCAGTACCATGTTTGTGTTGTAAAAGAAGTTTGGTAGAACTCCCTCTTTGCTTATTATGTCAAATAGTTTGTATAGTATTGGGATTAACTGTTCTCTGAATGTTTGATAGAAGAAATAGTTTTCATAAATAATCCCATATCAGAAAAAGAAATCCAACAGGCCTTGAAAGAACTTCCTAAGAAAAAATACCCAGCGCCTGATGGATTCACCAGTGAATTCAAGAGTCATATTTTGGCCAGGTAAAAGTTAAAATGTCTATCCATGCCTTACAAAGTTTTTTAGCTTCATTATTTATCATCCAACTCTCCTTTGGTAGATTGGGATCAGTGCAAGAATTAAGAAATTCATGCAAGGGTGTATCAGGAGGAATATATCCTGATTTCCTTTAATTTTTTGCAGTAGTCTGTATATCCTATTTAAGTTAGTTTGAGTATTGCTAAATGGTCAGCTCAAACAAAGAAAAGTTTTGTTATTAATCATAAATAACAATAAACAACAATGAACAACAAGTATCAATTATAAAAAATAATTATTAGTAATTAATAGGAATGCCTTATAATAGTTATTTAAAATTAATAATTATTGATATTGATAGTATTATTAATACTATTGTGTTCTAAAATTATTCCTTAATATTACATTTAATTAATTTGATTTAATGTTAGCTTTGTTCAATTTTAGAAATCTAGTTTTAATTTAAATTTAATATTATTAATATTTCCTATTAATAATTATTTTATTTTAATGTATTAAATTTAATAGCATTATTTTAGATCACTAATAGCAGGAGCAATGGAATTCTTTTTCTTTTCCTGCAGTTTCAATTCTCAATGGAAGCTATAAATGTGTGGTGCTATAAATGCATGTAGAGTGGAGGGCACTTGTGGGTAGGCCTTTATCTAAAAGCAATCAGATAAAGGAGGAGAAAGGAAAAAATCATAGCTTTTGATATGCTAAATAGGGCAGGCAGTCTCCAAGGAAAGTTTGAGAAAGAAAATGTAGCTTTTGATATGCTAAAGGAAGGCAGGCTGCAAGGAAAGTTTGAAGGTACAGAGCAAGATTGGAAAATCCAAAGAGAACTTTCTTGTAAAAATGCAGGTTTCCCTACCCCAGAAGTTCAAAGTTGGGGTGGGGGGTGGGAAGGGTGCTCCTAACCCTAGTCCTAAACCTGGAAGGACCCCCAAGATTAATTTAATGATGGTCTCCAAGCAGCTCCCTTCAGCGGCAGCCTGGATGGTGTGGCATGTGGGGAAAGTCAGGTAGACACTGGACTGGGAAAGACCTGTTGGGTTCTAGTGCCCCTTGGTTTCAATAAAATCTGTCCTGTTTGGAATGGGGGAGAGCTCCAATGTGCTGGGCTATGCTGAGCTGAGGAAAGGTAGCAGGCATGGGGAGCCTGTGTCTGATTCACCTGTATCTTTTACCTGGGGAGAGTGCAGAGGCTGGGAAGAAACAGGAGTCTGCTTTTTTCTCACCCAGGAAAATCAGACTGTTAGGGGGCGAGCATGTGGGATCCTGCCCCATCATCTACTGCCCCGCTCTCATCCAAAATGGGTTGGGTCAGGTGGGGTGGAGTGGGGTTGGGGAGGAAACCACATGGGGAGCATCCTTAACAATTCAGAGGAAAAAGCAGCTACTTCCCTGCCTGATTCCAAAAGACCCTCAGTTCTGTTTGGGCAAAAAGCTGGGACTTCTGTCTTTACTGTCCCAGGGAGTCCCTACCTCTAATCCACAGCCTAGAAGGACGCCAAGGATTAATTTAAGGCATGTCTCCTCACTCAGCACAGTGCCTGGCTGAGCAAAAAAGCAGTACTTGCCAGCAGTTTTGCGAACCTGGGTAAGTCAGGGGTTGGGCTGGGCTGGGTTCCTGTGCTCTGACCAGGACTCACCCTAAACTAAGGTAAAATAATGGGGGTGGGGGAAAAGTGGGAGGGAGTTTTCTCACCAATCCATCCAAAGAGGCACTTTAGATGGTTCTGCTTCTCTTTCTCAATCATTTTCTTATATGCAGGCAAGGCCAGCAACTGAAGGAGTTTCTATTCTTAAGCTTATCTAAGCACTTATTTAAAACTTCTCTGAAGAAAATTAAAGGCCCTAAAAGAAAAGATGCCTGACTAATGGTCACCATCTGTAAGAACTGAGATAATATTTCTACCCAGATATATATTTTATAAAGTTTATCAGAAAAGGTAGACAATTATTTCTCTAAGTAACCTGACCATGTGGTGCCTAGCCTTCAAGTCACTTCCTCCTTCCCCCTTTACCTGTCTGTTCTGTTCCTGACTTCTTCCTTCATAATTTTCTTCTCACTTCTCCCTCCTCTCAAGCCTGAAGCCTTGACTTTTATTGACATACAACATGTATAGGGATGCAAACCTGGCTCAAATATGTTATGTCAGGAATGTTTGATGGAAATATCAAGCTACTCTGGAGGGGAAGGGAATGAAATTCCTTGACACATGAGTACCATTAAATTCATGATTCTGAGACAAATTAAATGTCACTTGCCTTCCCCCTATTCCCTGAGATCAGCATCCCATTGTGATAACCTGCCTTTCTACCAGTGTATACCTTAACACTTAACACTTCCATTTGCTACCATCAATGCTGTTATTTGTTGTGGCATAAGTGTTTTAACTTAAACACATCTAGTTGCTCATATTGCCACTTTGACTTAGCAGTTTGCTTATTTTTCTCATAATCACCATCACTCTGAATCTGCTTTTATGTGCATGTTGTAGTATCATGGGCATTTACCCTAGGACCATGGCTTAATACAGAAATGGGATGCAAACTCCATTCTCAGCCAGTTTCAATTAGAAAGGCAAAGGGCTGGCCCAAATTATTCATGCAGAATCCACCTCATACACAAACTATAATTAATTGAAATATAAATCTCCACAGAAATTAGAAGAGTGGCAGTCACTCAAAAAACATTTATTTATTCATAGACTACTAGATGTCAGGAATTGCACATGATGCTGGAAATACAAAGAAAAGGCAAAGGAGAGGATCTGCTCTCAAGTAGCTTACAGTCTAATGGAAGAAATAACATGCAAACATTCTAATACAAGTTATTTTGGACATAATTGACTGAGAGAAGGGAGTGGAAGCAAGGAAGATAAGGAAATCTTTCCTTAAGTGGGGGGATTTTAACTAACCCTTAGACAAAGTCAGGGAAGTGAAAAAGTAGAGAGGAGGTGAAAAAGCATTACATACCAATGGAAGTCAGGCATTGGAGTATGTCCGGAATTGTCGGTGTCTTGTTTAAAGAATAACAAGGGATTCTTTATGACTGTATTAGAATTCATTGTGAAGGGGACCATGAGTTAATTGTAAAAAAAAAAATAGGGAGTAGGCAAATTATGAAGATCATGTATCAACAAACAGATTTTTATTTGACCCTGGAGGTGGTAGAGAATCACTGAAATTTATTGAGTATGTATTTAAACTGGAAAAGCACACTTACAGATTGAGGAGAGGATAGAGTAGAATGGAGAGAAAACTGTATCCAAAAGTTTATTGTAATAATTCATGTACAAGATAATAAGGGTTAAAGCAAAGTGGTGGCAATATCAGAGGAGAAAAAACGAGTACATATTTGAAAGATATGGCAAATGTGAAATCAAAGGCAAAATTTTATATATGAATGAGTGAGGAGGTAAGGATGATACCAAGGTTTTGAGTCTTGGCAACTAGGAGGATGGTGATAATCTCAACAGTAATAAGGAATTTAGATAGAGTGGTGTTTGGATTTCCTTGAATCTCACCCTCCCCTGTTGGTTCCGCTCTTTTCTCTTTTTCCCCATAGAAATGTTTAAGCATTTTTTCTGTTGTTTGCCCATTTCCCCAGTCTTTTTTTACCCTTTTGGATTGGGAATTCTGCAAGCTGCTTGCTGATTCTGTCTCTTCTGCTAGCTTGCAGGGGTTGGCACTGTGAATTATGCAGCAGAAATTCACAAAGCCAAGTGGTATGAAGTTCTGAACCTCACTATGTGTTGGGGCCAGAGCCTGGGACTTTGAAGGGTGGGTCTGAGGAACTCATTCATAATTGTAGTTGAGGTCCCTCAATCCCAAAGTTGGCTTGTGTCTAGGTTAGGAATCTGGTGCAGTAGATGAGGGGGTTGATCAGGTAGCATTCCTATGTGTGCAACTTTGCTTCCCTTTCCCCCTTATCCTGTTAAAATCACCTCTCACTGCATACCTTTCAAGTTGGGCTCAGTGGGATAGCCCCCAACTCTGTCTTAATGATCGATTTTGATTCCTGTCATTTTGAAGAACTTTTCAAAAATTAGTTTGTAAGGATAATCAGAGTGATTCTGGCTTTCGTTGGTACTAAGTTGCCATCTTCTAGGGTGAGTGTTTGGGAAGAAACATGACTTCTGATTTGGAGAATTGTGAGCACCTTTGTCACTATAATAACTTTTAGTGGTGGGATTCTTTTTTTGTTTGTTTAGTCATGCACAATACTTAATGCTAGAGATTGGGCCTCCACACTTCTGGAGGTAAAAGCTGGGCTGATTCTATTTTTTCTTTCTTGGGCTTTTGAGTTTTGAATCATTCAAGAATTTCAGAGACAACTCATTCTAGGAACTCACAAGCTTTCAGTTCTAATAAAGTTTTCTGTTCTAGGCAAAATATTGATTTTTCCCTTTAATCCACCCACAGCCAAGACTGAACTCTTTATGCTCCTTGCTTATGATTTGGTTTGAGCAGTAGCAGACTACTTCTAGACTTAACCACTACCAGTTATCTTAGAATATCTGCTTCCTTACAGTAACCGAACAACAAGCTCCTTTTCCATTTTATATCCCTGACCTGATTATACTGCTGCAGGGTTCAGATTGGATCAGAAACTTGAACTGAAACCCCACTCTTTGGATTCAAGTCACATCCCTACTGTTAGTTAATTTTCCTCTTTTTTAGGTATACTGGTCAGAGCCCACAACTTCTTCTCATACCTGATTGCCTAACAAAGTCGTTCTCCGTTTTTCCTGGATTTGTGCCCTACAAATATGTAGATACCATCTGACAACTGTTCCCCTTGAAGTTCCTCAGCATAAATGCTAAGAGAGTTCTACTATAAGTCAGGTATCTCCTCTTGCTCTGGCATTCAGCCTTTCCCTGACCCCTCAGTTAGCTATTTCTCCATGGCAGATCCCATTGCCAATATTTGCAGACCTCTCTGTCTCCTGATTAAATCTGAGATGAAAAAAAAACTCCTGGTGAATTTTAATTGGATTTACCCCTTTGAGATTAAGTCAGATATATTTTCTAAATCTGTTGTGAGGAGTTTGGGGAAGGTAGGAAAGTCAATATACTGCTTCTGTTTACTCACATTGTATTATCTCTTAAGGCCTACACTGTCCTCTTCTTTTTTGATCAGATTGCTTAAACATTTATCAGTTTTCCTAGTCATTTCAAACAATCAGTTATTAACATTTTCCATCATTTGAATTTTTCCAGTATATTCCCTATCCTCTAATTTTAAACATCACTTCTTTAGTTTATTTTAGTTATTTTCTATTTTCTTATTTATTTATTTTTAGGTATATTCAGTTCATTAATCCTATATTTTGCCATTTTCTTAATATATGTTTTAAAACACATAATTTCCCCCTAAGGAGTAGTATAGTTTCATCTTTGTAATTTTGCCATTTTTATTTATTATACTTTCTTGTATTTAATAATTATTTACATATATTGCTCTTTAAAACATTCATTATTTAGGATTTCTTTTAAAAGTTATTTTTGTTGAGCTGTGATTTGAAAATGATGTTTAATATTCCTCTAATTTATAATTTTTTGCAATATTTCCATGATCTAATGCATTGTTAGTTTATGTAAAAGTTTGATGTAATTCAAATAAATAAATAAGTCCTCTAACAGTCATATTTGGAGTATCTTTTAATTTTAATTTTATCAATAATTTCTTCAACTGTATATATATCTCCCTTTTTTTTATTCATCCAATATTGAGAAATAGACATTCAAGTCTACTACCTGTATTTTGCATTTCCCTGTAACTTGGTTAATTTTTACAATATGAATTTAGATATTAAGGCATTTTGATCATATAGGTTCAATACTGATATTGGTTTATTATCTGTATCATTTTTACAAATATAGTTTTTTTTCCTTCTATATTGTATATTTTTGTCTTACCTTAATCAGTTAGAATGTAACAACTCCTGATTTTTTATGTTAACCCCTAGAAGAAAATTTCTTTTTGCCTCTCCATTTATTCTGCATATATTTATTTTGAAGAGTTTCTTATAAGCAGGAGATTATAGGATCTTTTTTTCTTCTCCAATGTCACTTTTTTGTTTAATTGAATCATTTAATCTATCTATACTTAGAATTTTGAGAGTAACGTTTATATTTTCTCCATTGGTTTCTAATATGCCTAATATACCTTCTATTCCTTTTTTTCTTTTAATGATAATCATTTATTGATTCAGGAAATTTTGCTTTATATATCTTATTGAACACTAATTATAGAAGTTCTCTTCTTCCTCTAACATAAAAGGCCTACTTTCCAATTTCTCATCCTTTCCCTTTCTTTACCAATACTATTAATTATTTTTCCTTATAACTAGTTATTTAATACTTCCCCTCTTTTTTCTCTCAGTTAAATAGTTAGATAAAATTCTTTCTTTCACTCTCTACAACATACTTTTAATTGTTAAGTATTTTAAATGTAGACTCTAAATGATCAATTTAGTGAATCTATCAATAATATGGAAATAGGTTGTGTAAAACCCACTGGAATTCGACATCCGGTGCCAGGAAAGGAGGGTGAGCTGGGGGGACTTGAGGGAAAGAACATGAATTTTGTAACAATGGCAAAATATTCTAAATTGATTAATTAATTTTTTTTTCAATAAAACAAAGGAATGGAATCTCTTTATAGCCACTGGAGCTGAAAGAATGAGATGGCAGGTACTGTTAAATAAACATGAGCCCTCATCAAGTGGAATTTTTTAATCCCTTTTACTGGAATGGCTAAATAACTTATGGGCAAAAGGGGCTTTGGATAGAGTCCTCCTTTAGGAGTTAGAAGAGTAAGTTTCTAATTTTGGCCTTTCTAGAAACTAAGTATGACTTTGTAGAAATCACTGTCATTTCCTTTCTTTGGGGATATTAGATTCTTAATAAAATGAGGTTTTTAATTTTTGAAAGAAAGGTTTGTATATTTTTTCCTAAAACAAGAATGTATTACCCTTGTTCAACTCATTTATTTTCACTTCTTTTGGTTTTTTATTATTTAATGAATAAACATTTATTCCCTCTTTAATCTCTGTTTTCTCCAGGTTTCCTTGATACTCTCTTCCAGTGCTCCTCTTAACTGTCTGACCATCTTCATCTTTTTTTTTGCTCCATTTTTATTTAAGTCATCTCTAATCACCTTGACCATCCCACAAGACTTTGTCATAGGCCCTCTTATTTTCATTCTACATTTTATACATAACCTCATGAGCTACAAGTAATTCAATTAACATGTCTTAGATGATGATTCTCAGAGCGACTTCTCCAACTTTTCCCTAACATCTACATTCAAATCCCCTTCTATTAGATATCTTGAACTCTATGTCACATAGACCTCTTAAACTCAACTGAACTTTTTTTCTCTCAAATAATTCTGCTTTTTCTTCCTAGTAATATTGAGGATATCACCATCAAACAAATTAGCCAACATTACAACTGAGCATTAGATTTCATCTCCCTCTCACCTCCTATATCCAATAATGTGACTTAATTTCTAGATTTTATTTTGTTAAAGTATTTTGCCAATTCCCCCTTTTCTTCTCTGAAAAGCAGGTATATACATCACATCATGCATGTATTGTAAGAGCCTCCTCATTAGTTTCTCTGCCTCAAGACTTTTACTACTCTAGTTCATCATCCACTCAACTATCAAATTTATATTCTTAAGGTACAGGTCTGATCATGTTATCCCTCTATTCAATAAATTCCATTTCCTTCTTATCACATTTAAAATCAAATACAGAATCCTCTAAGTGGCATTCAATGTACCTCAAAATTGAAGCCATTCTGACCTTTCCAGATTGCTAAAACATTTACTCCTCTGCCTTTACAAATGACACTGCACTTTTGCTGTTTCTCTCAAAAGATACTATATTTCTAAATCATATTCTTTCCCCTGACACTACCTGGCTATACCCTTTCCCTTGAATTCACATTTTTTTTACATATATTCTCTGTCATCTCTCAGAATTCAAGAGAAATCCCACTCTCTCCACAATAGGCCATTTCCATTACCATGAAAATATTCCTATTAAGTTTATGTGATATTTACACTATTTATTGTACATAATTCTATATTTCCTTCAATGTCTTTTTTGCTGTTAAAATGTGAGCTTCTTTGGTTCAGAAATGATATTTTTGTCTTTCTTTTTTTTCCTATCATTTAAGAACATAACTTGCATTTGTTGATCATTTTATTGCATATTATACTATTTTATGTAATTCACAAAAACCAGGAATTATACTTAGGACTTAATTAATTCATATGTTCTTAGCACAAAATCATGTAGCCTCTGTAGCAGTGATATCATATTTCAAGTTAAAAACTTTCATTTCACAAAGGAGGAAATTGTGGCAGATAATGGTGTTATAACTTACCAAGATGAGTTATCTAGTAAGAGTAAACTGAAAGGAGCCTGAGCCCTCATGATGATCATTTTCACACTGAGGGGTGAAAGAGAAAGATACTTCATTTACAATCCAGATATGAGACAATAAATTCTTTCAAATATGGTTTTATAAAATTCCATGTTTATAACCTATATTTTTTTCTTTGACTGGAAAACCATAACACATGAAGTATTGAGGGGAGATTAGAATCAATAATTGACTAATCCATTCATGAAATCCTTGTGATGCCTCTTTTCCTTCCCAGGTATAAAATGAAGTTTTCCAATACGATTATCACTGCCAATCAGCAATAAGGGAGAGAGGGCAGGGTAACATCCACCAAAAAAGGCTCCAATTGTTTCCACCTCAACTTTATTTTCAACACTATATGCCACATATAAGGTGCAACAGTTGTTGATCCAGTAGAATAAAACAAAACAGCTCACAAGCAAGAGAATGGTCTGAGTGGCCTTGATTTCAGGGAAGGATCTAGTGGAATTGCTATTGCTATAAATGTGCTGCACTTGCTTGCTATGTCTATAGAGGAGAAGCACCATGTGGGTACTGGACAATGCCATAAGCAAATGATAGATAAAGTCATGAAGAGTCATACCAAACAAAAATGCAGCTGTAGCTTTGGTCTCATTTAATGGTCTCACCCCGAAAATATGTGATATATACTTATACCTGGAAATATTGTCATTTTTTATTGCTTCACTGAGTTCAATGACCCTGATATAGATCAATGCATTTGTTACACAGAAAAAGAGGAAACAATGTAAAATGTATTTGTGGGCTTTGACTTTGATTCTTCCCCACACAGAGTTGTTGGGACTGATGATGATGGCCTGGAACATGCTCAGAAGGCTTGTTGTGCATACAGAAAAACCCCGTGAAAATCTATAAATGTAGAAGACTACTTTACACCCCAAATCATTCAAAACATTTCTCATCCCAAAACAAAACATGATTTCTGGAATGCCTCTGGTAAAAAGTGTTGCCATATTGGCCACAGTCAAATGAGCAAGAATCAAATCAATGGGCTTCTTTTCTTGAGGCTTTTTGAAGGCGATACAAACATAAAGGACAAGCAGCAATGAATTCCCTACAATACCAATGGCACATTGAAAAAAGAAGGCCACACCAAAGATCAGCTCACTAGATATCATTTGTCTTCACGGAGTCAGTAAATCTGATACCCCAAAGAATTGAAGAACCTAAAAAAGGGAAGAAATAGACAACCTAAAAATGAAATTAATGTGTTTGCATGACTTTCACAAACATCCCTTTTATGTCCCATTTCTTCCAGCTGTTTGAATATTGAAAACTGATTGAATCCCATGTCTATGTTTAATAAGATCAAAAATCTATATATAGATAATAAAACAATTACAAGGTATTATGATTCCCTCTCTTCGTAAATTAGGAATCTGAAATATAATGTAATAAATTTACTTGATAAATGTTACCAGAAGAACAGAGTAGTACATGTCTTTTTTCTTTTCAATACACTATTCTACTTTAATTTTTGTTCTGGAAAAATACATTTCATATCTGTTGGAATCCACTGACTTCCTCAGATAATAGTTGCATACTATTTAACATTTATAACACATCAAGGGGAGTTAACTGGGTATCTCAGTGGATTGAGAGCCAAGCCTACAGATGTGAGGTCCTAGGTTCAAATCTGGCCTCAGAAACTTTCCAAGTGTGTGACCCTGGGCAAGTCACTTAACCCCAATTGCCTAGCCCTAACAATTTTCTCCCTTGGAAATAATAAACAGTTTTGATTCCAAGATAGCAGGTAAGGGTTTAAAAAAAAATCAAAGATTTCCTTGACAAAAAAAAAAAAATCAAAGCCCATAGTGATAATAGTTTCAAGTTTATGACACAGAGCCTCGCCACAGGGAAAAAAAAGTTACTAAATTTTTATTTCGTTCTGGACTTCCAATTTGCTCACAATAGTTTTTTCTCTCTACATGAGGTCCTCCAATTGGTTAATTGTGCCTATCTTTATTGTGGACATAATTACCATGTAATACTTTCATATATCAAATGCTTTCATCAGGATTTTTATTTCCACCAGACTATCCTGAAATCCTTCTATGATGTCACTTGTATGTTTTTGGTGATGATAGTGGTTTTATGTATATGATCATAATTTTCTCTCAGAAAAGTTGAGAGCAATGGTTATTGTGGAAGTCAATATGAGGGTGCATTAAATTGGAAAAATGAAGTTTAATTTTATTAATTTTATTTAGTTTAGTTTTATTGAAAATTATGTATATGTATTGACTATCCTATTCTAATCCATTTCTTTATTGTGTTTTGCAAAAATTCAGCACAAAAAATTATAATTTTATATATATAATTGGTCTATAAAAATATATCCATGTATCAGCACTTGATATAAAACTCAATTTCATAGCCTCATTCATCCTTTGAAATGATCATGTCTGATTTTTTAAAATATTACTTAAAATTTTGAAAAGTACTGTAGTGTTACTACTTCCCTGAAGGTCTTTCAAATTCATTATCATGCTAAGTAGTCATTAGAATAATAGAATTTGTGACATTAATTTTTTAATCTAGTTATACCATCTATAATCATTTTCAAATGCCTGCTACATGTCATCCAAAGTGATATATCTTATGGATTTAGAAAAATCAAAATATAATCCATATTCTCAAGCATTTTATGATCTAATAGAAAACACCTTATAAAAAAACAATGTATAAGCAAACTGGATGCCAGAGAAGATTCACAGTTGGAACATGGAGTATCCTATTCACAAAACAAAAAGAAAAGTGTCACTGGACCAGAGAATGCCTAGGGAAGACATTTATAAGGTATAAGAATACTAGAAAGGTTTGGTCAAACAGATTATGAAAAGTATTAAAAACCCTGGTGATAGAAATCTACTGAACTTTATTGAGTAGGGGAGTGACTTGGTCAGACTTACACTATGTAAGATTGCTTTCTTAATTGAGTAGAGCAAGGACTTGAAGTGGGAAGAGATTTGAGGTATGGAAACTAACTAGATGGCTATTGAAATAGTCCAGGAAGGAGCTGATGACCAAGATTTTAGCAGTGTCAGAAGAGAAAGAGTTTATTAATTTGAGATTATTAGTACAGAGTTTAAGATGGGAGACTACAGAGCAGAAGAGAGGATTGACCTAAATAATGAGATTTGAGAATCATTTACATACAGATGACAAATGAATAACTGGAAATGGATACAATCAACAAGTGAATAACACAAAGGGTCAAGAGTAAAGGTAGGGTCCAGGACTGAGATCAATTGACTGCCCAAAATGAAAGGGCATGACTTGAATAAATATTCAGCAATAGCCTATCCAGGAGTAATTAGCATAACCTTGGGAAAGAACCAAAGAGAGCAGCAACATGAAAACCTAGAAAGAAGTGTATCAAGTAGTTGATTAATAGTGTCTAAGGCTGGAAAGAGATCAAGAAAGAGGAGGACTGAAAAATAAAGACCATTCTATTTTTTTGGCAATTAAGAGATTGTTAATAACTTTGTGGAGAGCAAGTTTCAATGATTGATGGAGTCAGAAGCCAGACTATGGAGCATTAAAAACAGAGGGAGAAGACAGGCAAGAAGGCACATTTAGTCAAAAATGGGAAAAGAGACAAAGAACAAAAGCTAAAGGGATCTTTACTTTTGGAGATGTATAAGAATTGATTGGGAATTGAGTTAGGAGAAAGTTAATTAAATGAACAATGTGCTCAGAACTGTAGGTGAGTACATAGGTGAGGATAAAGGAAGATTAGATTCCTCTCTCTTTGTAATCTTTCCATATTACCTGTGATGTGGAAGAATTCTATGTGTGACAGAACACATGCCAATTAAAAATGATATACTTTGCTTTTCTGTGTTTAGAGGTACTAATGTGGCCTAGAAGAATGTTTAGAGACAATTACTCTGAAAAAACAAACACATTTCAAATGGAGAAACAGAGGGTTTTATTTAAAGCAAAATAAGTTAATATTCACAAAATAAATTGATAGACATAGTTGCCCTTTTTGGTGGGTGAAAGTTAGGGAAGAAAAAGGGACAAAGGAAAGAATTAGAATTAGAACTCATAAGATTACCCGTATGAAAAGAGGAAAGTGGATGGTCGAGGAATGTGAGGTTATCAATATTGAGAAAGCAAATGAGTCAAAAATATAAGACATAGGACTTCCGGGTAATCATGGCTGCAATCTCCCCAGCACCGAACGAAATAGACTACATCAAAGGAGCATAAAATCACCTTTGGAGGAACAGAAGGACTCCCCAGTACCCCACAGAGGCAAAGGTACGTGGGGCTTGAACATTTCCACACTAAAATAAGAAGGAAAAGCTTGCACAGAAAAGTGAACTGATCCGCCCTTCCCCCATCCCACCTCCCCCACTAAACCAGAGTGAGCTACCTGAGCGCTCACCGGGACAGCGAGTGAGTGGGGAGCGTCTCTGTCTGGGGGGGCACTCCAGGGTCCTTGGGATCTGGGGACTGCCAGGAAAAAACGTCTCAGGGCGCTTTCACTGGAGAATCCAGCGGACCTGGACTTGGGGCGGGCTGCCCTGAACAAAGCGAGCTGATTATCTGGGCGGAGCTGAATACCTGGGCTCGGAGGCTGGGAAGAACTAGTCTGAAGCAACCTAAATTCACAGAAAAACCGCTCTTATAACCCAGACCCCAGACCAAAAAGGAAAGGGAAATAAAACCACCAAAGGGATGGCTCACATGGCCCAAAATCAAGCCTCCAGGAAGAAAGGGAAAAAAGTGACTATTGAAAACTTTTATGGTGGAAGTACCCAAGGAAAAGAGGAGAATGAGGAGGAAATCCAAAAAAATTCAGAACACGCCTCCCAAAATGGAAACTATCAACAAGCTCTGGAAGATCTCAAACTGGAACTTATCCAAAAGATGGAAACCTTCTGGAAAGAAAAATGGGAGAAAGAGATCAGCTGTCTGACAGATAAGAATGCTCAATTGGAAAAAGAACTCGAAGCATCCAATAGAAGGGCAGACAAGGCTGAAAAGCAAATCCAGTCCCTAATGACCAGAATTAAGCACCTCGAAGAAAGTGAGATGATAAAACAGCAAGAATCAATAAAGCAAACCCAAACAATTAATGAATTGGAAGAAAACATAAAATATCTCACTGAGAAGGTCACGGACCTGGAGAACAGAGGAAGACGAGAAAATCTCCGTATCATCGGTCTCCCAGAAAAACCAGAGGTAAACAACAAATTGGATTTTATTCTAGAGGAGATTATAAAAGAAAATTGCCCCCACGTTCTGGAGCAAGGGGGCAAAATAGAAATAGAAAGGATTCATAGAACACCTTCTATACTAAATCCCCAAAAGACAACGCCTAGGAATGTAATTGCCAAATTCAAGAGCTTCCAAGTAAAGGAGAAAATCCTACAAGAAGCCAAGAAGAAGAGCTTCAGATATAAGGGGGCTCCCATAAGGATCACACATGACTTAGCGGCTAACACACTAAGAGACCACAAAGCATGGAACACGATATTTAGAAAGGCAAGAGAGCTGGGTCTCCAACCAAGAATCAACTACCCAGCAAAACTGACTATATACTTCCAGGGGAAAGTATGGGCACTCAACAAAATAGAAGATTTCCAAGCATTTGCTAAGAAAAGACCAGAGCTCTGTGGAAAGTTCGATATCCAAGCACAGAAAGCAAGAGAAACATGAAAAGGTAAATATGAAAGAAAGGGAAAAGGAGATAAATCTTTTCTTTCTCTTTAAGTCAAACTCTCTTCTATAAGGACTACATTTACATCTAATTATATATATTAATATGTGGGGAAAATGTTTTGTGTAACTCCCATAAATTGTATCATCATAAGAGTAGTTAGAAGAAACATGCATAGGGAAAGATTGGGGAATCAAGAAGATTTGGGGAAAGTTGGGGCAAAAAAAGGAAAAGGGAGGGGGGAACCGTGATAATACTAAGATTAACTTCAAGAAATAGGGGGGGAATCAATAGAATAAACTTTCCCATATAAAGATACACATGGGAAGGGGAGGGGAAGAAATCTCATATGAGAAGGAGAGGAAGAGAGCGTGAAGTGGAATTACTTAAACCTTACTCTCAGTGAAATCAAATCTGAGAGGGAAGAACATCTAGATCCAGTGGGATCCTGAATTCTATCTTATCCATTAGGGCAAGAAAGAAAGGAAAATTAAGGAGGGGGGGGAGGGAGTACAAAAAGGGAGGGAAGGAGAGGGGGGAGGGGAAGGGAGCATAAAAAGGGAGGGGCTAGAAAGGGAAGCATCTCAAGGGAGGGGACTAGGGGGACTGACCTAAAGTAAATCACTGGTTCAAAAGGAGAAAGCTAAAGAAGAAAGGTCAGAACTAGGGGAAGACATCAAAATGCCAGCGAATCCACAAATAACAATCATAACTTTGAACGTGAATGGGATGAACTCACCCATAAAACGCAGACAAATAGCAGATTGGATTAGAACACAAAACCCTACCATATGTTGTCTTCAAGAAACACATATGAGACGGGTTGACACTCACAAGGTTAGAATTAAAGGTTGGAGTAAGACCTTTTGGGCCTCAACCGATAGAAAGAAGGCAGGAGTTGCAATCATGATATCTGACAAAGCCAAAGTACAAATAGACCTGATCAAAAGGGACAGGGAAGGTAAATATATTCTGCTAAAAGGAAGTATAGACAATGAGGAAATATCACTAATCAACATGTATGCACCAAATGGTATAGCATCCAAATTTTTAATAGAGAAACTAGGAGAATTGAAGGAGGAATTAGACAGTAAAACCATATTAGTGGGAGACTTGAACCAACCACTATCAAATTTAGATAAATCAAATAAAAAAATAAATAAGAAAGAGGTAAAAGAGGTGAATGAAATCTTAGAAAAATTAGAATTAATAGACATATGGAGAAAAATAAATAGGGACAAAAAAGAATACACCTTCTTTTCAGCACCACATGGCACATTCACAAAAATAGATCATACACTAGGTCATAGAAACATGGCACTTAAATGCAGAAAAGCAGAAATATTAACTGCAGCCTTTTCAGATCACAAGGCAATTAAAATATTGATCGGCAAGGGTACATGGAGACCCAAATCAAAAATTAATTGGAAATTAAATAACATGATACTCCAAAATCGGATAGTTAGAGAAGAAATCATAGAAACAATTAACAATTTCGTTGAAGAAAATGACAACGGCGAAACATCCTTTCAAACCTTATGGGATGCAGCCAAGGCAGTACTTAGAGGAAAATTCATATCCCTGAGTGCATATATTAACAAATTAGGGAGGACAGAGACCAAGGAATTGGAAATGCAAATCAAAAAACTTGAGAATGAACTAATTAAAAACCCCCAGAAGAAAACCATACTAGAAATCCTAAAAATTAAGGGAGAAATTAATAAAATAGAAAGTGACAGAACTATTGAGCTAATAAACAAGACTAGAAGCTGGTACTTTGAAAAAACAGACAAAAATAGACAAAGTACTGGTTAATTTAATTAAAAAAAGGAAAGAAGAAAGGCAAATTAATAGCATCAAGGATGAAAAGGGGGATCTCACCTCAAATGAAGAGGAAATTAAGGCAATCATTAAAAACTACTTTGCCCAACTATATGGCAATAAATATACCAATCTAGGTGATATGGATGAATATTTACAAAAATATAAATTGCCTAGACTAACAGAAGAAGAAATAGTTTTCTTAAATAATCCCATATCAGAAATTGAAAGCCATCAAGCCATCAAAGAACTGCCTAAGAAAAAATCCCCAGGTCCTGATGGATTCACCAGTGAATTCTATCAAACATTCAGAGAACAGTTAACCCCAATATTATACAAACTATTTGACATAATAAGCAAAGAGGGAGTCCTACCAAACTCCTTTTATGACACAAGCATGGTACTAATTCCAAAGCCAGGCAGGCCAAAAACAGAGAAAGAAAACTATAGGCCAATCTCCCTAATGAATATAGATGCAAAAATCTTAAATAGGATACTAGCAAAAAGACTCCAGCAAGTGATTAGAAGGGTCATCCACCATGATCAAGTAGGATTCATACCAGGGATGCAGGGCTGGTTCAACATTAGGAAAACTATCTACATAATTGACCACATAAACAAGCAAACCAACAAGAATCACATGATTATCTCAATAGATGCAGAAAAAGCCTTTGATAAAATACAACACCCATTCCTACTAAAAACACTAGAAAGCATAGGAATAGAAGGGTCATTCCTAAAAATAATAAACAGTATATATCTAAAACCATCAGCTAATATCATCTGCAATGGGGATAAACTAAATCCATTCCCATTAAGATCAGGAGTGAAACAAGGATGCCCATTATCACCTCTATTATTTGACATTGTATTAGAAACACTAGCAGTAGCAATTAGAGAAGAAAAAGAAATTGAAGGCATCAAAATAGGCAAAGAGGAGACCAAATTATCACTCTTTGCAGATGACATGATGGTCTACTTAAAGAATCCTAGAGACTCAACCAAAAAGCTAATTGAAATAATCAACAACTTTAGCAAAGTTGCAGGATACAAAATAAACCCACATAAGTCATCAGCATTTCTATATAATTCCAACACAGCTCAGCAGCAAGAACTAGAAAGAGAAATCCCATTCAAAATTACCCAAGACAAAATAAAATACTTAGGAATCTATCTCCCGAGACAAACACAGGATCTATATGAACACAACTACAAAACACTTTCCACACAACTAAAACTAGACTTGAACAATTGGAAGAACATTAACTGCTCATGGGTAGGACGAGCTAATATAATAAAAATGACCATCCTACCCAAACTCATCTATCTATTTAGTGCCATACCCATGGAACTTCCAAAAATTTTTTTTACTGATTTAGAAAAAAACATAACAAAGTTCATTTGGAAGAACAAAAGATCAAGGATACCCAGGGAATTAATGAAAAAAAAATACAAAGGAAGGGGGTCTTGCAGTCCCAGATCTCAGACTATATTATAAAGCAGCGGTCATCAAAACAATTTGGTACTGGCTAAGAGACAGAAAGGAGGATCAGTGGAATAGACTGGGGGCAAGCAACCTCAGCAAGACAGTATATGACAAACCCAAAGATCCCAGCTTTTGCGACAAAAATCCACTATTTCATAAAAACTGTTGGGAAAATTGGAGGACAGTGTGGGAAAGATTAGGCTTAGATCAACAACTCACACCCTACACCAAGATAAATTCAAAATGGATGAATGACTTGAACATAAAGAAGGAAACTATAAGAAAATTAGGCGAACACAGAATAGTATACATGTCAGACCTTTGGGAAGGGAAATACTTCAAAACCAAGCAAGAATTAGAAAGAATTACAAAATGCAAAATAAATAATCTGGATTACATCAAATTAAAAAGTTTTTGTACAAACAAAACCAATGTAACCAAAATCAGAAGGGTAGCAACAAATTGGGAAACAATCTTCATAAAAACCTCTGACAAGGGTTTAATTACTAAAATTTATAAAGCACTAAATCAATTGTACAAAAAATCAAGCCATTCTCCAATTGACAAATGGGCAAGGGACATGAACAGGCAATTCTCAGCCAAAGAAATCAAAACTATTAATAAGCACATGAAAAAGTGCTCTACATCTCTTATAATCAGAGAGATGCAAATCAAAACAACTCTGAGGTATCATCTCACACCTAGCAGATTGGCTAACATGACAGCTATGCAAAGTAATGAATGCTGGAGGGGATGTGGCAAAGTGGGGACATTAATTCATTGCTGGTGGAGTTGTGAATTGATCCAACCATTCTGGAGGGCAATTTGGAACTATGTCCAAAGGGCGATAAAAGACTGTCTGCCCTTTGATCCAGCCATAGCACTGCTGGGCTTGTACCCCAAAGAGATAATGGACAAAAAGACTTGTACAAAAATATTCATAGCTGCGCTCTTTGTGGTGTCCAAAAATTGGAAAATGAGGGGATGCACCTCAATTGGGGAATGGCTGAACAAATTGTGGTATATGTTGGTGATGGAATACTATTGTGCTAAAAGGAATAATAAAGTGGAGAAGTTCCATGGAGACTGGAACAACCTCCAGGAAGTAATGCAGAGCGAGAGGAGCAGAACCAGGAAAACATTGTACACAGAGACTGATACATTGTGGTACAATCGAAGGTGATGGACTTCTCCATTAGTATCAATGCAATCCCTGAACAATCTGCAGGGATCTAAAAAAAAATACTACCCACAAGCAGAGGATAAACTGTGGGAGTAAAAACACCGCTGAAAAGCAACTGCTTGACTACAGGGTTGGAGGAGATAAGACTGAGGAGAGACTCTAAATGAACACTATAATGCAAACTCCAACAACAGGGAAATGGGTTCGAGTCAAGAACACATGTGATAACCAGTGGAATCATGCGACGGCTATGGGAGAGGGAAAGGCGGGGGGGGGGGGGGGGAGGGGAGGGGAGGAAAAGAAAACGATCTTTGTTTCCAGTGAATAATGTATGAAAACGACCAAATAAAATAATATTAAAATTAAAAAAAAAATATAAGACATAGTCAAGGGGGAAATGAAATAAGAAGAGTAGTCTAGAAAGAACAGTCATTAAAAGAAGTAATGGCGTATGTGAAAAAGAGAAGTGTTAAAACATGGAAATAGAGTGACTTCAGGTTGGTTTCATTTGGTGAATTGTTAAGGTTAGGTAAGGCAAGAACTGGAATAACAATGACAGTAATTTTGATTCAATTAAATTGAACCCTGTGATTAAAGCATTTACCCTGTTTCGAGAACTATACAGGGAATTAAAAATAATGGCAAGGGGAAAAATAAAGAATTCAAAAATGTTAGTGAAAATAAGAGATACAAAGTATTGATTAATAAAATGTTGATAAGAAGGCATGTTTAAAGAAACAAATGGAAAATATGGAAAAGGAAAATAGCATATTAGATAGGAGATATGAAAATATGTTCAGGAAAAGGTGAGGAGGAAAAAGAAAGAAATGAAAAAATAAATGATTTTAAAACAAAATTAAGAGGTAAAAAGTGAAGAGAAATGAGACAGCATAAATTTTTATTAAAACCTGTTATCTACTTTAATGCAGGAGATTACCAAAAATTGTTTTTAATCATAGAAAATTGGAAGGAAAATCACAACTTGAACCTCAAAAATTAATTAAAATGTAATATTTGGCAATGAAAAAAATGAATAGTAACAAAACAATCAAGGAAAGAAAAAGGCTAAAGAAAAAAGGAATGCTTAGACATGGCTCAGGTGCTTGAAAATGATATTATTAATTAACGAAAGCCTGCATTTGACTTCTATGATAATGAAAGATTACAGGAACAACTATTATCTTTAAGCTTTCAATATTTTATGGAAGGTGGGGCAACTGGGTGCCTCAGTGGATTGAGAGTCACGCCTAGAGACGGGATATCCTAGGTTCAAATCTGTCCTCAGACATTTCTCAGCTGTGTGACCCTGGGCAAGTCACTTGATCCCCATTGCCTAGCCTGTACCACTCTTCGGCCTTGGAACCAATACATAGTATTAGCTCCAAGATGGAAGATAATGGTTTCATATATATATATATATATATATATATATATATATATATATATATATATATATATATATATATATATATATATATATATATATATTTTTAATAGGAACAAGAGCAATATTTTGGGGAGAAAAATTCCATCAGAATAAACATATTTGATAATTAAAACACTTCAAGAACAGCTGGATGAGTTAATCTGAGGTTCCCAACTTCCTTTTCAGGCAATCATTAATACAGCATAAGAAGAGAGATGAGATAAACTAGCACAGCAACACAATGGAAAATCAGAATATATTCCTGTCTCATGCTCTGTTCTCTTAATGTGAGACATAAAGTGATTGCATAAGATAATTCTATCATGTAAATTAGATAATATAAACTACAGTTTGGAAAAATCTGTACTTCTTAGAAATGCATAGTAAAATAAGAGGACTATACTAAGAGCCAAAGAACTTGGATTTTATTCATACCTCTACTGAAATCTAGTGATGTGATTGTGGGCTAGATATTTTTCCATTCTTGGTATTATTTTTTTCACCTGTTAAATGGAAAAGCAATTATCTGTTAATTTTCTCTTTTTACATGCTAACTGAGTATTTAAAGTACAAATTAGTCTGACCTGAAATAGGATATCACAATATTTCAAGTAGTGCATAAAACCTTTTAGAAGGTATGTCAAATGGAATAGATTTAATATGCACTGAGTTAACAAACACAATTTAGAGCATGAAAGAATTATACTGATTACTGGATATATTGAAAATACTATTGTGAGGGAGAGGGGATTATGAAGAAAAAATCCTTAAACTTAATTATAACAAACGAGAAAAGAATTAAACAAAATATAAAGAAAAAGGGGGGGGGGAGAAGAGGAAGTCAACATAGAAATAGTAATATTTCCTGGCATTAGACAAGGAGGGTGGCAGCATCAGGAAAAGGAGTGGAAACACAGAGAAAAACTTTAAAATAGAAGGAAATAGTTGAAGAAAACAAAGAAAAAGAAACAGAAGAAGAAAAATTGAAAAATTCTAAGTGTTAATTGGCAGGGGAGAGAATGTTATCAGGGGGAAAAGTGAAAAAAAAATATTTTTTTAGCCTAAAAGAGAAATAGATTTGAAGAGATAATAATTACTCTTTGGGAAAAAAGTGGGGAAACACTTAAAGATACACCCAAATATAGAGAGTTTAAAAAAGATTTAAAAAAGGAAAAAATAATATAGAAAACATGAATACACACATATATGCATATATATACATTATTTTAAAATACATTTTATTGATATATTTAAAATATTAGAGTAAAAAGAAATTGAGATTATACTTACTCCATTTTGAAAGATTACAACTTCATATATAATATGTATTTATATTTGGCAGAAAATGTGGGAAATGGAAACATTAGAAAAGAAAAAGAATGTATTATATAAAAACATCTGTATAGCAGTGAAATGAACAGAATAAAATGAGATTCTTAAGGAACTCTTACCTATTCTTTCTCTATCTCAGAGACCAGGAATTAAGAACCACTTACCGAATCCTTGTGGACTCCTTGGTATCGTGGTAGACAACAAAAGCCAGTGGTGGAGACAGCAACAGCTAGCACTCAAGATATAAGGACCTTAGTGCTCTCATAATGAGGTCTCCCGCAGTCTAGGTCTGGGTGCCAAATCATATAGAAGTGAACTCTATGAGTTCATCTTTTAATAGGTCTGTGATTATCATCACCTGCAAAAGCTTTGACACTGTCAGCATTGGGAATTTCCAACCTGTTCCCAACAATAACAAATGCATCTAATATGTGAAAATCATCTCTATCACAATTAATTGCAATTATGCATTTCAAATGGAAAATTGCTCTCTGAGAAATGAGTTTTGAGTCTTAAATACCTTAACTGAAGAGTTTGATTTTAACTAGGGAAAATGAAGTTGATAGGAAAGAAGAGACACAACCATTTCTCACTTTTCTTACTCTTGGGAGATATTGTGCTGTCAATTATTATCCATTTACATCAAATGAGGAAAAATTTTATTTCTAAAAGAATGACCATGCTCTCTGAGGATGAGCAGTTGCAGCTTCCCTGGGCTCAGGGCTAGGGCTCCTGATAAGAAGATTAGCTTTCCCTGGGTTGATCTGAGATTTGGATAGAAGGTTCCAGCCAGGGGGTTAAGAGCTCCCCTGTCTCTCCCTATTTCCCTGCTGTCTGAGTGCCCCCGACACTGGGTCAGGTTGTTTTCAGGGTGAGTCCTGCAGAATAGACAGTTATGGGGTCCTTTTGCCAGCCGGGCAGGTTACTACTGTTTCCAAAGACCCTGCTCTCTGAGGGGAAGGAGCCATGACTTCCCAGAGCTCCCAGGGCTCCTGATAAGATTAGCTTTCCCTTAGTTGAATTGAGTGTGTCCTGAGGCAGGGAACTGAGACTCTCTTAGATGGAGGGATCCAGCCAGGGGGTTACAGGCTCCCCCCATCTCTCTGTTTCCCTGCTTTCTGGGTGTCCCCTCGACTGGGTCAGGTTGTTTTCAGGATGTTGCATTCAGAATAGCTGGCTCCCAAGGCCCTTTTGCCAGTCCTGAGGGTTACTGTTGTTTCAGAAGACCCTGCTCTCTGAGGGGGAGGGGCCACAGAATCTCGGAGCTACAAGGGCTGCTCCCAGGGGGTTATGAGCTCCCTGTCCCTCTCTGTTTCCCTGCTGTCTGGGTGCCCTCTTGACTGGGTTAGGTTGTTTTCAGGAAGAAGCCTTCAGAATAGCAGGCCATGGGGCTCTGAGGTTGCCTCTGCTGTCATGTACTCTGACTCGGCGCTCTGGGTTGGGGGTGATGGGTCCTACAACCTTCCTTCTGCCAACCCTTAGGTCCGAGTGGTCTCAGGTTCTGCCTTTTGGGGGGGGGGGGGCTACCATTTGGTACAGGTCCAGGTCCATGAGGAAGACTCCCAGGGTCTATGCTGTTGATCTTTTTGAATTTCGGTGCCCTAGGAGCATTTCGTTTGAGATTGGTAAGGAAGGCTTTCAGGAGATCTGAACTTTAGCTTTTTCTAAGCCGCCATCTTGACAAGAAGTCACTGGGAGTAAAATTCTTAAGAGTAGTCGCCATAGATTCTACTATTTGACTATAGCCAATAACTAATTAGTTAGCTTCTTTTAAAACTTTGTACATATTTCCACTTCACTGAGTTTTAACCTTTGTCATGTCAGACTGAACAGGAAACCAGTTCTGTCTCACTACTTGCATCAATTTCTTGAGTGGGCTGTCAGGTGGAATAGAGTCTAGCTCCCTACTCTTTTTGCTTTCTATCAAATTAACAACCTTTTTAACTAGCTTAAGAATTTCACTTGCACATAAATAAAATAAGGAAATAGAAAGTTCAGTATATGTAGATGCATGTCTGTGTGAGTTTGGCTATGGCACACAGGACACCAACTGGTTCTGTATGGGTGTATTTAGCCATTGTTAAATGCTTTTGGTGATCAAATAAAAAAGTTTAATGGCTTCTTTCAGAGTTGCATTATTCATAACAGTTTAAAAACTGAAAAATGGAGCAGACAATGACAAAACCAAAAAAGAAAAAGACCAGAAGTGAAATTCAGGCAGCTGAAGAGCAGAAAGTACTTCATTAATAATTTCAGCATTAGCTATGGATTTTCCAGCTGAGTTTAAAAATCTTCTCTGGAGCCATAGCATCCCGACTGAGTGACAAATTCCAAAAGCATATCTAGAATCCATATAAATTGTTGCCTTTTTACCCTTGGCAATTATACAGGCATGTTTCAGAGCTAGGAGCTCTGCCCCTTGAGTGCTAATGTTAGAGGGCAATGAAGCTGACCACTCAGTGGCAAATTCTGTGACTACAGCAGCTCCACTGTAGCATGTGCCATCCCTCATAAAAGAAGAACCATCAGTAAATAAGATCAGGTCTGAGTTCTTTAAGGGAGTGTCCAAGAGATCATCTCGAGGCTTTTCTGCCATGGACACTAGTGTTTCACAACTGTGTAATGGTTCTCCTGAAGTTGGTAAGTCTGGAAGCAAGGTGGCAGGATTAAGGGTTGTACAGCGTTTCAGAGTAATATTTTCATTATTTAGCAAGGTTATTTCATACCATGTAATTCGTTGATCAGAAAATGCTTGTGTTCTCTGTCTTAGCAATAATGCTTCTACCTTATGTGGACACATAATTGTCAATGGGCATCCTAATACTAGATCAATGGTTTTTGTCACTAGTAAAGCAGTACCAGCCACTCCTCTAAGGCATGGTGGTGCTCCTGAAGCTATTGGTTCCAGCTGGGCTGAGTAATAAGCAACTGGACACTGGGAAGGCCCCAGAGTCTGAGTTAAAATGCCTGAGGCTACTCCTCTTTGCTCATGTACATGCAAAGTAAATGGCTTGTTATAATTTGGGATGCCTAGAGCAGAGGCAGATAGGATAGCCTTTTTTAGCTCTGATAGAGCTGACAGGTGTTCAGGCTCTAATTTGAGGGGTTCAGGGACTGCATCCCTTGTTAATGCTATATTAGGTTTAGTAATTTCCCCATAGCAAGGAATCCATTGTCTGCAAAACCCTGTTGCTCCCAGAATTGCTCTTAACTGTTTTCTAGTGGTAGGAGCACTCAATTTTTGAATATTCTCAATTCACTTGGGAGAAATAGAGTGGGCACCAGCTGTCAGAATGAACCCCAAATATTCTACTTTTGGGAGACACCACTGAACTTTATCCTTTGAGATCGTATGACCTCTTTTGTGCAATTCCAAAAGAAGGTGTTTACTATCTTCCTGACATGCTTCTGCATCCACGGAAGCCAAGAGCAGGTCATCTACATATTTTATTAATTTGCTGTTTTAAAATTTTATATTATCTGTACCTTGTCCCAAAATTTGTGCAAATAAGGTCGGACTTTCTACATAACCCTGGGGCAGACGACTCCAGGAATATTGTATGCCATTCCAGGTGAAAGCAAAAATATGCCTCGAGTTCTCATGTATGGGTATGGAAAGGAAGGCTGAGCACAACTCTACTACTGTTAAGTATATAGCTGTGCTAGGAATAGAAGAAATAATAGTATTGATATTGGGAACTATGGAGAGTCTCTTTATAATGTGATTGTTCACAGCCCTCAAATCCTGTAAATATCTATAGAGGTGTGTGCCATCGGGCCCCCTTTTTGGTTTTTTAACGGGGAGGATGGGCATGTTGTATTCAGATGTACAAGGGAAAATTATTCCTTGGTCAATTAAAGAATTTATTATTGGGGTAATGCCCTCCATTGCCTCCTTGGAAAGAGGATACTGAGGAATGCAAGGAGGTGGGCTGGATTTAGTTTTTATTTGCACGGGAGCAGCTGATTTAAGTAAGCCTACATCAGTAGAAGGTGTGGCCCAAAGAGACTCTGGTATATCTGTAGGTATTTCAAAGGTGGGAGGCTCCTTTGCCTCCTGGCTCTCTGAGAGAAATACAGGGAGTAAATTTAAGTTTTCCTTGGGCACTTCTAAAGAGAGGGAGCCATCTGGGGCGCACATTATTGTGCCTTGTAATTTGCATAGTAAATCTCTCCCAAGCAAATTTGTGGGGGATCCAGGCATTAAAAGAAAAGAATGTTCAACAGTTAGAGGTCCCACGCGTACCATGCGAGGAGAATGTTTTGGGACCTTTAATGGTTTTCCTGAAACACATACTACATTTAAGGAGCCAATAGAATCACATTTCTCATCTGGTTTGCTTACTAGAACTGACCTAGATGCTCCAGTGTCTTGAAGACAGTCATAGTATGAATTTCCTACCTTTAAAGTGACATGAGGTTCCTTACTGTTTGGGGGGAATATATAAGGATTATTGGCATTAAAATATCAGGGTCTGGAAAATCAAAATTCTTTGATTCCAAGGCCCTCACCCCCCTTTCACACCTTCATAAAGATGCTTGGGCAGTTTTTTGGGACCCTCCACGCTGTTGGGGGTGTTCACCCTGAGTGTAGCGTGGTCGAGCTCCATTTCTTATATATTATTGTTTTGCATTTTTTGGGGTAGTATCATTTTCTGTATTTTGAGCACTGTCATTTTGATTGGCATTGTGATTCCTATAGTTATTATTCCTAAAGGTGTTATTATTTCTTGTTTCCCATTGCCTAGCCTGCTCCTACAGACTATCATTGCATGGCCTCTCTTCCCACAGAAGAGGCATATTAAGGGGTTTGTTAATGTTCTATCTGTGGATTCCTGCAAAGGGGCCATGGTCTCTCCCTTACTTTTCAATTGTTCCTTTAAAATTTCTATTTCTTTTTTTAAGTCTGTCACTGATGTTTTGTGTGTCTCAGGTTTTTTTGTACGATTCTTATAGGCATATGCTGCTACTTTCCTCTGTTCATCGAGGTCCATAGACTCCCAGTTGGGACAGCTAGTTTCAAAGCAGTCTTTTACTGCTGAACAACAATTCCTAATGAATTGTCTGCATATATGTTTAATGTCTTTTTCTCTGGACAAATCAAGGTCCATATATGTACTTCCTACGTCAATAAGTCTGTCCATAAAGTAGGAGGGGGTCTCATCAATTTCCTATTGGGATTGTTCAAATTTTTCCCATGCATCAGGGCTATCAGTGCAGTCTCTAATGGCTTTTAATAATGCTTCTCTGGCCAGGGCTAGTTTTGTGTGATCTTGTGCAATATTGGGGTTCCAGTGAGGATCTACAGTTGGCCAGTGATGAACTCCTCTACCACTTTTCTTATTAGCTAGAGAGATAACATTATTTTTCTCTCTCTTTGTCAGAAATGTATCGAAGAAATTTTCCACATCCAACCAAGAAGGGTCAAAGTTTCTGAATATATTTTCTAATTTTTCTATAACCAACATTGGTTCTGCCTCAAATGATTGAACATTGTGCTTGAATTTTTCTAAATCATCAGGTTTAAAAGGTGTATAGTGTCTTACAGACACCAAGTTCCCTTCTTTATTAAAGGTGGGTACTTCCCTCAATGGAAATAAACTTCTGTCTAAATTATCTGGTGTTACTGTTTCTAGGCTACTTGCTCCATTTTCAATGGGGTAGGTAAGAGAAGGGGAAAGGTTAGGATTATTGGCTGTTGGAGCATGGGGGTTGGAGATTAGAGCATGAGTGGAGGGGAGGGCAGGGGGAAGGGCTGGGACAGGAACAGGGGGCAGGGCTAGAGCATGAGCATGGGTGGGGTGGAAGGCAGGGGGAGGGGCCGGGGCTGAGGAGGCAGGGTAAGATGCATGAATAGAAGGAGGAATCAGGGTGGGAGGGGCAAGAATGGCAGGGAGAGGGCCTGGGTGGTCAGGATGGGGAGGAGCTGGTTGGTGTGAAGGGGCTGCTATTTGAGCCAAATCATTTTGGGCAGGGTGGGTCAGGGAATCTGATAATGATGGGGGATGGAGAGTTAAATCACTCCTATTGAAGGATGTTTTTTTTTTTAATATATTTTATTTGATCATTTCCAAGCATTATTCGTTAAAGACATAGATCATTTTCTTTTCCTCCCCCCCCACCCCCCCCATAGCCGAAGCATAAATCCACAGGGCATTACATGTTTTCTTGATTTGAACCCATTGCTTTGTTGATAATATTTGCATTAGAGTGTTCATTTAGAGTCTCTCCTCTGTCATGTCCCCTCAACCTCTGTATCCTGGCAGTTGCTTTTCCTCGGTGTTTCCACTCCCATAGTTTATCCTTTGCTTATGAATAGCATTTTTTTCTCCTGGATCCCTGCAAATTGTTCAGGAACATTACACAGCCATTAATGGAGACGTCCATTACGTTGGATTATACCACAATGTATTAGTCTCTGTGTACAATGTTCTCCTGGTTCTGCTCCTCTCGCTCTGCATCACTTCCTGGAGGTTGTTCCAGTCTCCATGGAACTCCTCCACTTTATTATTCCTTTTAGCACAATAGTATTCCATCACCAACATATACCACAATTTGCTCAGCCATTCCCCAATTGATGGACATCCCCTCGTTTTCCAGTTTTTGGCCACCACAAAGAGCGCAGCTATGAATGTTTTTGTACAAGTCTTTTTGTCCATTATCTCTTTGGGGTACAGACCCAGCAGTGCTATGGCTGGATCAAAGGGTAGATATTCTTTTGTCGCCCTTTGGGCATAGTTCCAAATTGCCCTCCAGAATGGTTGGATCAGTTCACAACTCCACCAGCAATGAATTAATGTCCCTACTTTGCCACATCCCCTCCAGCATTCATTACATTCCTTTGCTGTTATGTTAGCCAATCTGCTAGGTGTGAGGTGATACCTCAGAGTTGTTTTGATTTGCATCTCTCTGATTATAAGAGATTTAGAACACTTCTTCATGTGCTTGTTAATAGTTTTGATTTCTTTATCTGAGAACTGCCTATCCATGTCCCTTGCCCATTTATCAATTGGAGAATGGCTTGATTTTTTGTACAATTGATTTAGCTCTTTATAAATATGACTAATTAAACCTTTGTCAGAGGTTTCTATGAAGATTTTTTCCCAGTTTGTTGTTTCCCTTCTGATTTTAGTTACATTGGTTTTGTTTGTACAAAAGCTTTTTAGTTTGATGCAGTCAAAATTATTTATTGTACATTTTGTGATTCTTTCTATGTCTTGCTTGGTTTTAAAGCCTTTCCCCTCCCAAAGGTCTGACATGTATACTATTCTGTGTTTATCCAATTTACTTATGGTTTCCTTCTTTATGTTTAAGTCACTCACCCATTTTGAATTTATCTTGGTGTAGGGTGTGAGATGTTAATCTATTCCTAGTCTCTCCCACACTGTCTTCCAATTTTCCCAGCAGTTTGTGTCGAATAGTGCATTTTGTCCCAAAAGCTGGGACCTTTGGGTTTATCGTATTCTGTCTTGCTGAGGTCACTTTCCCCCAGTCTATTCCACTGATCTTCCTTTCTGTTTCTTAGCCAGTACCAAATTGTTTTGATGACTGCTGCTTTGTAATATAGTTTAAGGTCAGGGACTGCAAGGCCCCCATCATATGTGTTTTTTTCATTATTTCCCTGGATATCCTTGATCTTTTGTTCTTCCAAATGAACTTTGTTATGGTTTTTTCTAAATCAGTGAAGAAGTATTTTGGTAGTTCAATGGGTATGGCACTAAATAGATAAATAAGTTTGGGTAGGATGGTCATTTTTATTATATTGGCTCGTCCTATCCATGAGCAGTTAATGTTTTTCCATTTGCTCAAGTCTAGTTTTAGTTGTGTGGCGAGTATTTTGTAGTTGTGTTCATATAGTTCCTGTGTTTGTCTTGGGAGGTAGATTCCTAGGTATTTTATTTTGTCTAAGGTGATTTTGAATGGGATTTCTCTTTCTAGTTCTTGCTGCTGAACTGTGTTGGAGATATATAGAAAAGTTGATGATTTATGTGGGTTTATTTTGTATCCTGCAACTTTGCTAAAGTTGTTGATTATTTCAATTAGCTTTTTGGCTGAATCTTTAGGATTCTTCAAGTAGACCATCATGTCATCCTCAAAGAGTGATAACTTGATCTGCTCCTTGCCTATTTTGATGCCTTCAATTCCTTTATCTTCTCTAATTGCTACTGCTAGTGTTTCTAGTACAATGTCAAATAGTAGAGGTGATAATGGGCATCCTTGTTTCACTCCTGATCTTATTGGGAATGCATCTAGTTCATCCCCATTGCAGATGATATTAGCTGATGGTTTTAGATATATACTGTTTATTATTTTTAGGAATGACCCTTCTATTCCTATGCTTTCTAGTGTTTTTAATAGGAACGGGTGTTGTATTTTATCAAAGGCTTTTTCTGCATCCATTGAGATAATCATGTGGTTCTTGCTGGTTTGCTTGTTGATGTGGTCAATTATGTGGATGGTTTTTCTAATACTGAATCAGCCCTGTATCCCTGGTATAAATCCTACTTGATCATGGTGAATGATCCTTCTGATCACTTGCTGGAGTCTTTTTGCTAGTATCCTATTTAAGATTTTTGCATCTATATTCATTAGGGAGATCGGTCTATAGTTTTCTTTCTCTGTTTTTGACCTGTCTGGTTTTGGAATCAGTACCATGTTTGTGTTGTAAAAGGAGTTTGGTAGAACTCCCTCTTTGCTTATTATGTCAAATAGTTTGTATAGTATTGGGATTAACTGTTCTCTGAATGTTTGATAGAAGAAATAGTTTTCATAAATAATCCCATATCAGAAAAAGAAATCCAACAGGCCTTGAAAGAACTTCCTAAGAAAAAATCCCCAGGGCCTGATGGATTGACCAGTGAATTCAAGAGTCATATTTTGGCCAGGTAAAAGATATGTCTATCCATGCCTTACAAAGTTTTTTAGCTTCATTATTTATCATCCAACTCTCCTTTGGTAGATTGGGATCAGTGCAAGAATTAAGAAATTCATGCAAGGGTGTATCAGGAGGAATATTTCCTGATTTCCTTTAATTTTTTGCAGTAGTATGTATATCCTATTTAAGTTAGTTTGAGTATTGCTAAATGGTCAGCTCAAACAAAGAAAAGTTTTGTTATTAATCATAAATAACAATAAACAACAATGAACAACAAGTATCAGTTACAAAAAATAATTTTAGTAATTAATAGGAATGCCTAATAATAGTTATTTAAAATTAATAATTATTGTTATTGATAGTATTATTATTACAATTGTGTTCTAAAATTATTCCTTAATATTACATTTAATTAATTTGATTTAATGTTAGCTTTGTTCAATTTTAGAAATCTAGTTTTAATTTAAATTTAATATTATTAATATTTCCTATTAATAATTCTTTTATTTTAATGTATTCAATTTAATAGCATTATTTTAGATCACTAATAGCAGGAGCAATGGAATTCTTTTTCTTTTCCTGCAGTTTCAATTCTCAATGGAAGCTATAAATGTGTGGCTCTATAAATGCATGTAGAGTGGAGGGCACTTGTGGGTAGGCCTTTATCTAAAAGCAATCAGATAAAGGAGGAGAAAGGAAAAAAAATCATAGCTTTTGATATGCTAAATAGGGCAGGCAGTCTCCAAGGAAAGTTTGAGAAAGAAAATGTAGCTTTTGATATGCTAAAGGAAGGCAGGCTGCAAGGAAAGTTTGAGGGTAGGGAGCAAGATAGGAAAATCCAAAGAGAACTTTCTTGTAAAAATGCAGTTTTCCCTACCCCAGAAGTTCAAAGTTGGGGTGGGGGTGGGAAGGGAGCTCCTAACCCTAGTCCTAAACCTGGAAGGACCCCCAAGATTAATTTAATGATGGTCTCCAAGCAGCTCCCTTCAGGGGCAGCCTAGCTGGTGTGGCATATGGGGAAAGTCAGGTAGACACAGGACTGGGAAAGACCTGTTGGGTTCTAGTGCCCCTTGGTTTCAATAAAATCGGTCCTGTTTGGAATGGGGGAGAGCTCCAATGTGCTGGCCTGTGCTGAGCTGAGGAAAGGTAGCAGGCATGGGGAGCCTGAGTCTGATTCAACTGTATCATTTACCTGGGGAGAGTGCAGAGGCTGGGAAGAAACAGGAGTCTGCTTTTTTCTCACCCAGGAAAATCAGATTGTTAGGGGGCGAGCATGTGGGATCCTGCCGAATCCTCTACTGCCCCACTCTCATCCAAAATGGGTTGGGTCAGGTGGGGTGGAGTGGATTTGGGGAGGAAACCACATGGGGAGCATCCTTAACAATTGAGAGGAAAAGGCAGCCACTTCCCTGCCTGATTCCAAAAGACCCTCATTTCTGTTTGGGCAAAAAGCTGGGACTTCTGTCTTTACTGTCCCAGGGAGTCCCTACCTCTAATCCACAGCCTAGAAGGACGCCAAGGATTAATTTAAGGCATGTCTCCTCACTCAGCACAGTGCCTGGCTGAGCAAAGCAGCAGTACTTGCCAGCAGTTTCCTGAACCTGGGTAAGTCAGGGGTTGGGCTGGGCTGGGTTCCTGTGCTCTGACCAGGACTCACCCTAAACTAAGGTAAAATAATGGGGGTGGGGGAAAAGTGGGAGGGAGTTTTCTCACCAATCCATCCAAAGAGGCACTTTAGATGGTTCTGCTTCTCTTTCTCAATCATTTTCTTATATGCAGGCAAGGCCAGCAACTGAAGGAGTTTCTATTCTTAAGCTTATCTAAGCACTTATTTAAAACTTCTCTGAAGAAAATTAAAGGCCCTAAAAGAAAAGATCCCTGACTAATGGTCACCATCTGTAAGAACTGAGATAATATTTCTACCCAGATATATATTTTATAAAGTTTATCAGAAAAGGTAGACAATTATTTCTCTAAGTAACCTGACCATGTGGTGCCTAGCCTGCAAGTCACTTCCTCCTTCCCCCTTTACCTGCCTGCTCTGTTCCTGACTTCTTCCTTCATAATTTTCTTCTCACTTCTCCCTCCTCTCAAGCCTGAAGCCTTGACTTTTATTGACATACAACATGTATAGGGATGCAAACCTGGCTCAAATATGTTATGTCAGGAATGTTTGATGGAAATATCAAGCTACTCTGGAGGGGAAGGGAATGAAATTCCTTGACACATGAGTACCATTAAATTCATGATTCTGAGACTAATTAAATGTCACTTGCCTTCCCCCTATTCCCTGAGATCAGCATCCCATTGTGATAACCTGCCTTTCTACCAGTGTATACCTTAACACTTAACACTTCCATTTGCTACCATCAATGCTGTTATTTGTTGTGGCATAAGTGTTTTAACTTAAACACATCTAGTTGCTCATATTGCTACTTTGACTTAGCAGTTGGCTTCTTTTTCTCATAATCACCATCACTCAGAATCTGCTTTTATGTGCATGTTGTAGTATCATGGACATTTACCCTAGGCCCATGGCTTAATACGGAAATGGGATGCAAACTCCTTTCTCAGCCAGTTTCAATCAGACAGGCAAAGGGCTGGCCCAAATTATTCTTGCAGAATCCACCTCATACACAAACTATAATTAATTGAAATGTAAATCTCCACAGAAATTAGAAGAGTGGCAGTCACTGAAAAAACATTTATTTATTGGTAGACTACTAGATGTCAGGAATTGCACATGATGCTGGAAATACAAAGAAAAGGCAAAGGAGAGGATCTGCTCTCAAGTAGCTTACAGTCTAATGGAAGAAATAACATGCAAACATTCTAATACAAGTTATTTTGGACATAATTGACTGAGAGAAGGGAGTAGAAGCAAGGAAGATAAGGAAATCTTTCCTTTAGTAGGGGGATTTTAACTAACCCTTAGACAAAGTCAGGGAAGTGAAAAAGTAGAGAGGAGGTGAAAAAGCATTACATACCAATGGAGGTCAGGCATTGGAGTATGTCCGGAATTGTCAGTGTCTTGTTTAAAGAACAACAAGGGATTCTTTATGACTGTATTAGAATTCATTGTGAAGGGGACCATGAGTTAGTTGTAAAAAAAAATAGGGAGTAGGCAGATTATGAAGATCATGTATCAACAAACAGATTTTTATTTGACCCTGGAGGTGGTAGAGAATCACTGAAAATTATTGAGTATGTATTTAAACTGGAAAAGCACACTTACAGATTTAGGATAGGATAGAGTAGAATGGAGAGAAAACTGTATCCAAAAGTTTATTGTAATAATTCATGTACAAGATAATAAGGGTTAAAGCAAAGTGGTGGCAATATCAGAGGAGAAAAAAGGAGGACATATTTGAAAGATATGGCAAATGTGAAATCAAAGGCAAAATTTTATATATGAAAGAGTCAGGAGGTAAAGATGATACCAAGGTTTTCAGTCTTGGCAACTAGGAGGATGGTGATAATCTCAACAGTAATAAGGAATTTAGATAGAGTGGTGTTTGAATTTCCTTGAATCTCACCCTCCACTGTTGGTTTTGCTCTTTTCTCTTTTTCCCCATAGAAATGTTTAAGAGTTAAGCATTTTTTCTGTTGTTTGCCCATTTCCCCAGTCTTTTTTTACCCTTTTAGATTGGGAATTCTATAAGCTGCTTGCTGATTCTGTCTCTTCTGCTAGCTTGCAGGGATTGGCACTGTGAATTATGCAGCAGAAATTCACAAAGCCAAGTGGTATGAAGTTCTGAACCTCACTATGTGTTGGGGCCAGAGCCTGGGACTTTGAAGGGTGGGTCTGAGGAACTCATTCATAATTGTAGTTGAGGTCCCTCAATCCCAAAGTTGGCTTGTGTCTAGGTTAGGAATCTGGTGCAGTAGATGAGGGGGTTGATCAGGTAGCATTCCTATGTGTGCAACTTTGCTTCCCTTTCCCCGTTATCCTGTTAAAATCACCTCTCACTGCATACCTTTCAAGTTGTGCTCAGTGAGATAGCCCCCAACTCTGTCTTGATGATCGATTTTGATTCCTGTCATTTTGAAGAACTTTTTAAAAATTAGTTTGGAAGGATAATCAGAGTGATTCTGGCTTTCGTTGCTACTAAGTTGCCATCTTCTAGGGTGAGTGTTTGGGAAGAAACATGACTTCTGCTTTGGAGAATTGTGAGCATCTTTGTCACTATAATAGCTTTTAGTGGTGGGATTCTTTTTTTGTTTGTTTAGTCATCCACAATGCTTAATGCTAGAGATGGGGCCTCCACACTTCTGGAGGTAAAATCTGGGCTGATCCTATTTTTTCTTTCTTGGGCTTTTGAGTTTTGAATCATTCAAGAATTTCAGAGACAACTCATTCTAGGAACTCACAAGCTTTCAGTTCTAATAAAGTTTTCTGTTCTAGGCAAAATATTGATTTCTTCCCTTTTACCCAGCCACGGCCAAGACTGAACTCTTTATGCTCCTTGCTTATGATTTGGTTTGAGCAGTAGTAGACTACTTCTAGACTTAACCACTACCAGTTATCTTAGAATATCTGCTTCCTTAGAGTAACCGAACAGCAAGCTCCTTTTTCATTTTATATCCCTGACCTGATTATACTGCTGCAGGGTTCAGATTGGATCAGAAACTTGAACTGAAACCCCACTCTTTGGATTCAAGTCACATCGCTACTGTTAGTTAATTTTCCTTTTTTTTAGGTATACTGGTCAGAGCCCACAACTTCTTCTCATACCTGATTGCCTAACAAAGTCGTTCTCCGTTTTTCCTGGATTTGTGCCCTACAAATATGTAGATACCATCTGACAACTGTTCTCCTTGAAGTTCCTCTGCATAAATGCTAAGAGAGTTCTACTATAAGTCAGGTATATCCTCTTGCTCTCGCATTCAGCCTTTCCCTGAACCCTCAGTTAACTATTTCTCCTTGGCAGATCCCATTGCCAATATTTGCAGACTTCTCTGTCTCCTGATTAAATCTGAGATGAAAAAAAAAAACTCCTGGTGAATTTTAATTGGATTTACCCCTTTGAGATTAAGTCAGATATATTTTCTAAATCTGTTGTGAGGAGTTTGGGGAAGGTAGGAAAGTCAATATACTGCTTCTGTTTACTCACATTGTATTATCTCTTAAGGCCTACACTATCCTCTTCTTTTTTGATCAGATTGGTTAAACATTTATCAGTTTTCCTAGTCATTTCAAACAATCAGTTATTAACATTTTCCATCATTTGAATTTTTCCAGTTTATTCCCTATCCTCTAATTTTAAACATCACTTCTTTAGTTTATTTTAGTTATTTTCTATTTTCTTATTTATTTATTTTTAGGTATATTCAGTTCATTAATCCTATATTTTGCCATTTTCTTAATATATGTTTTAAAACACATAATTTCCCCCTAAGGAGTAGTATAGTTTCATCTTTGTAATTTTGCCATTTTTATTTATTATACTTTCTTGTATTTAATAATTATTTACATATATTGCTCTTTAAAACATTCATTATTTAGGATTTCATTTAAAAGTTATTTTTGTTGAGCTGTGATTTGAAAATGATGTTTAATATTCCTCTAATTTATAATTTTTTGCAATATTTCCATGATCTAATGCATTGCTAATTTATGTAAAAGTTTGATGTAATACAAATAAATAAATAAATTCTCTAACAGTCATATTTGGAATATCTTTTAATTTTAATTTTATCAATAATTTCTTCAACTGTATATATTTCTCCCTTTCTTTTATTCATCCAAAATTGAGAAATGGACCTTCAAGTCTACTACCTGTATTTTGCATTTCCCTGTAACTTGGTTAATTTTTACAATATGAATTTAGATATTGAGGCATTTTGATCATATAGGTTCAATACTTATATTGGTTTATTATCTGTTTCATTTTAGCAAATATACTTTTTTTTCCCTTCTATATTGTATATTTTTGTCTTACCTTAATCAGTTAGAATGTAACAACTCCTGATTTTTTATGTTAACCCCTAGAAGAAAATTTCTTTTTGCCTCTCCATTTATTCTGCATATATTTATTTTGAAGAGTTTCTTGTAAGCAGGAGATTATAGGATCTTGTTTTCTTCTCCAATGTCACTTTTTTGTTTCATTGAATCATTTAATCTATCTATACTTAGAATTTTGAGAGTAAGGTTTATATTTTCTCCATTTGGTTTCTAATATGCCTAATATACCTTCTGTTCCTTTTTCTCTTTTAATGATAATCATTTATTAATTCAGGAAATTTTGCTTAATATGTCTTATTGAACACTAATTATAGAAGCTCTCTTCTTCCTCTAACATAAAAGGCCTACTTTCCAATTTCTCATCCTTTCCTTTTCTTTACCAATACTATTAATTATTTTTCCTTATAACTAGTTATTTAATACTTCCCCTCTTTTTTTTCTCAGTTAAATAGTTAGATAAAATTCTTTCTTTCACTCTCTACAACATACTTTTAATTGTTAAGTATTTTAAATGTAGACTCTAAATGATCAATTTAGTGAATCTATCAATAATATGGAAATAGTTTGTGTAAAACCCACTGGAATTGGGCATCCGCTGCCAGGAAGGGAAGGGAAGCTGGGGGGACTTGAGGGAAAGAACTTGAATTATGTAACAATGGCAAAATATTCTAAATTGATTAATTAAATTTTTTCAATAAAACAAAGGAATGGAATCTCTCTATAGCCACTGGAGCTGAAAGAATGAGATGGCAGGTACTGTGAAATAAATATGAGCCCTCATCAAGTGGAATTTTTTAATCCCTTTTTCTGGAATGGCTAAATAACTTATGGGCAAAAGGGGCTTTGGATAGAGTCCTCCTTTAGGAGTTAGAAGAGTAAGTTTCTAATTCTGGCCTTTCTAGAAACTAAGTATGACTTTGTAGAAGTCACTGCCATTTTCTTTCTTTTGGGATATTAGATTCTTAATAAAATGAGGTTTTTAACTTTTGAAAGAAAGGTTTGTATATTTTTTCCTAAAACAAGAATGTATTGCCCTTGTTCAACTCATTTATTTTCACTTCTTTTGGTTTTTTATTATTTAATGAATGAACATTTATTCCCTCTTTAATCTCTGTTTTCCTCACAGAATTAAAAGTTCTAAGAAATCCATTTATAGTTCCCTGTTTTAAGTTATTTCTACAATATTCCTAAAAGAGTGTAGAAGTATTTTCCCACAGTAAAAATATTTCAGTGACTGCTTTTTCAGTTTATGATTACTCCTTTCCTGTTCCTTGATCATTTTCCCCTTTTATTTATAAATTTCTCTACATAGGTGAAAGTCTTCTCAATTTTGGAGGCTATCAGTTGCCTACTGAACATGAAATCATTCCCTAGTTGGCATCACTGTCACCAAATTAAAAGGTCTAAGCATCAAATTCCTTAGAATATGTTTTTGTTGTTGTTTCAAAAACAATGGGCATTGAGAAGACACCTAGAGCTTAAATATCCAGTTAGTTATGTTTGTTTATCTATGTGCTCATTATTCTATCTACCATTTCAGAAGGTATCTGCCCTATTCGAGAATACCTCTCTCCTGCCATGGAAACAACTTTCTTAGGGACCCTTTTCTACTACTGAAGAGAGAGTACACTTTTTCTCTACCTCTGTTTTAATCCTTGTCTTTGCTACTTCTCTACTGTAGGCGTTCTTATTCCTGAAAGACTACCCCATATTCACTAATAAGAACCATGCCTGATATTTTATTAAGAAAATAAAAAAACATTCACCAAAATTTCCTTCCTTTTCCCTCCTTTTCATTTCACAACATTCAAATGCCTTTTCCTATTATCTCTTCCTTAAAGTCAGACTCAAATAATGATGGGATTCTTCTTCCAAAGGCAAACTAATCTACATGTACAAATGATGCTGTTCCATTTTGCTTATAAAAATATTACACAATCCCCTGTGATCCTCTCTCAATTTTCTCCAATCTCACCTTCTCTATTGTACATTTTCCTAATGACTCTAAATTTGCCCAGTTGTCACTCATGTTCAAAAACATTATCTTGGTCCACATCCCTTCTTTCTATTTTCCCATAATTCACCTCTCTTCTGTGCCTATATTTCCTCATAAGTCATCAAATATTATTTGTCTCCCCTTCTATATATTATGTCTGTCTGTCTGTTTGTCTCTCTGTCTCTGTCTCTCTCTCTCTTTATCTACTTCTCTGCCTCTCTACCATTCTTGATCTCTGTCTTTTTCCTCTCTCTGTCTCTATCTCTTGGGGTTGATCCTGTTACAATTATGACTTCTGACTTAATCATCAATGAAAAGTGTTCTCTATAAAAATGATTACTAATCTGTAAATAGACTAAATTGACTGGTCTTTTCTCAATTGCTTCTATAAATGTTTGGCATTTTCAATTATCATCTCTTTTAGAAAATCTTTTCTCCAGGTTTCCTTGATACTCTCTTCCAGTGCTCCTCTTAACTGTCTGACCACCTATTCTTCATCTTTTTTTTTTGCTCCATATTTATTTAAGTCATCTCTAATCACCTTGACCATCCCACAAGACTTTGTCATAGGCCCTCTTATTTTCATTCTACATTTTATACATAACCTTATGAGCTACAAGTAATACAATTATCATGTCTTAGATGATGATTCTCAGAGTGACTTCTCCACCTTTTCCCTAACATCTACATTCAAATCCCCTTCTATTAGATATCTTCAACTCTATGTCACATAGACATCTTAAACTCAACTGAACTTTTTTTCTCTCAAATAATTCTGCTTTTTCTTCCTATTACTATTGAGGATATCACCATCCAACAAATTAGCCAACATTACAACTGAGCATTAGATTTCATCTCCCTCTCACCTCCTATATCCAATAATGTGACTTAATTTTTAGATTTTATTTTGTTAAAGTATTTAACAATTCCCCCTTTTCTTCTCTGAAAAGCAGGTTTATACATCACATCATGCATGTATTGTAAGAGCCTCCTCATTAGTTTCTCTGCCTCAAGACTTTTACTACTCTAGTTCATCATCCACTCAACTATCAAATTTATATTCTTAAAGTACAGGTCTGATCATGTTATCCCTCTATTCAATAAATTCCATTTCCTTCTTATCACATTTAAAATCAAATACAAAATCCTCTAAGTGGCATTCAATGTACCTCAAAACTGAAGCCATTCTGACCTTTCCAGATTGCTAAAACATTTACTCCTCTGCCTTTACAAATGACACTGCACTTTTGCTGTTTCTCTCAAAAGATACTATATTTCTAAATCATATTCTTTCCCCTGACACTACCTGGCTATACCCTTTCCCTTGAATTCACATCTTTTTTACATATATTCTCTGTCTTCTCTCAGAATTCACAATAGGCCATTTCCATTACCATGAAAATATTCCTATTAAGTTTATGTGATATTTACACTATTTATTGTACATAATTCTATATTTGCTTCAATGTCTTTTTAGCCATTAAAATGTGAGCTTCTTTGGTTCAGAAATGACATTTTTGTCTTTCTTTTTTTTCCCTATCATTTAACAATATAACTTGCATTTGTTGATCATTTTATTGCATATTATACTATTTTATGTTATTCACAAAAACCAGGAACTACACTTAGGACTTAATAAATTCATATGTTCTTAGCAAAATATCATGTAGCCTCTGTAGAAGTGATATCATATTTCTAGTTAAAGACTTTCATTTCACAAAGGAGGAAATTTTGGCATATAATGGTGATATAACTTACCAAGATGAGTTATCTAGTAAGAGTAAACTGAAAGGAGCCTGAGCCCTCATGATGATCATTTTCACACTGAGGGGTGAAAGAGAAAGATACTTCATTTCCAATGCAGATATGAGATAATAAATTCTTTCAAATATGGTTTTATAAAATTCCATGTTTATAATCTGTATTTTTTTCTTTGACTGGAAAACCATAACACATGAAGTATTGAGGGGAGATTAGAATCAATAATTGACTAAACCATTCATGAAATCCTTGTGATGCCTCTTCTCCTTCCCAGGTATAAAATGAAGTTTTCCAATACGACTATCACTGCCAATCAGCAATAAGGGAGAGAGGGCAGGGTAACATCCACCAAAAAAGGCTCCAATTGTTTCCACTTCAACTTCATTTTCAACACTATATGTCACATATAAGGTGCAACAGTTGTTGATCCAGTAGAATAAAACAAAACAGCTCACAAGCAAGAGAATGGTCTGAGTGGCCTTGATTTCAGGGAAGGATCTAGAGGAATGGCTATTGCTATAAATGTGCTGCACTTGCTTTCTATGTCTATAGAGGAGAAGCACCATGTGGGTACTGGACAATGCCATAAGCAAATGAAAGATAAAGTCATGAAGAGTCATACCAAACAAAAATGCAGCTGTAGCTTTGTTCTCATTTAATGATCTTACCACGAAAATATGTGACATATACTCATACCTGGAAATATTGTCATTTTTTATTGCTTCACTGAGTTCAATGACCCTGATATAGATCAATGCATTTGTTACACAGAAAAAGAGGAAACAATGTAAAATGTATTTGGGGGCTTTGACTTTGATCCTTGCCCACACAGAGTTGTTGGGACTGATGATGATGGCCTGGAACATGCTCAGAAGACTTGTTGTGCATACAGAAAATCCCCGTGAAATTCTATAAATGTAGAAGACTACTTTACACCCCAAATCATTCAAAACATTTCTCATCCCAAAACAAAACATTATTTCTGGAATGCCTCTGGTAAAAAGTGTTGCCATATTGGCCACAGTCAAATGAGCAAGAATCTAATCAATGGGCTTCTTTTCTTGAGGATTTTTGAAGGCGATACAAACATAAAGGACAAGCAGCAATGAATTCCCTACAATACCAATGACACATTGTAAAAAGAAGGCCACACCAAAGATCATCTCACTAGATATCATTTGTCTTCTAGGAGTCAGTAAATCTGATACCCCAAAGAATTGAAGAGCCTAAAAAGGGGAAGAAATAGACAACCTAAAAATGAAAGTAATGAGTTTGCATGACTTTCACAAACATCCTTTTATGTCCCATTTCTTCCAGCTGTTTGAATATTGAAAATTGATTGAATTCCATGTCGATGGTTAATAAGACCATAGATCTATATATAGATAATAAAACAATTACAAGGTATTATGATTCCCTCTCTTTGTAAATTAGAAATCTGAAATATAATGTAATAAATTTACTTGATAAATGTTACCAGAAGAACAGAGTAGTGCATGTCTTTTTTCTTTTCAATACACGATTCTACTTTAATTTTTCTTCTGGAAAAATACATTTCATATCTGTTGGAATCCACTGACTTCCGCAGGTAATAGTTGCATACTATTTAACATTTATAACACATCAAGGGGAGAAAACTGGGTATCTCAGTGGATTGAGAGCCAAGCCTATAGATGTGAGGTCCTAGGTTCAAATCTGGCCTCAGAAACTTTCCAAGTGTGTGACCCTGGGCAAGTCACTTGACCCCATTTGCCTAGCCCTAACAATTTTCTCCCTTGGAAATAATAAACAGTATTGATTCCAAGATGGCAGGTAAGGGTTTAAAAAAAAAATCAAAGATTCCCTTGACAAAAAAAAAATCAAAGCCCATAGTGATAATACTTTGCAAGGTTATGACACAGAGCCTCGCCACAGGGAAAAAAAAGTTACTAAATTTTAATTTCTTTCTGGACTTCCAATTTGCTCACAATTGTTTTTTCTCTCTACATGAGGTCCTCCAATTGGTTAATTGTGCCTATCTTTATTGTGGACATAATTACCTTGTAATACTTTCATATATCAAATGCTTTCATCAGGATTTTTATTTCCACCAGACTATCCTGAAATCCTTCTATGATGTCACTTGTGTGTTTTTGGTGATGATAGTGGTTTTATATATATGATCATAATTTTCTCTCAGAAAAGTTGAGAGCAATGTTTATTGTGGAACTCAATAAAATATGAGGGTGCATTAAATTGGAAAGATCAAGTTTAATTTTATTATTTTTATTTAGTTTAGTTTTATTGAAAATTAGGTATATGTAGTGACTATCCTATTCTAATCCATTTCTTTATTATGTTTTGCAAAAATTCAGCACAAAAAATTATAATTTTATATATATAATTGGTGATAAAAATATCTCCATGTATCAGCACTTGATATAAAACTCAATTTCATATCCTCATTCATTCTTTGAAATGATATTGTCTGACTTTTTTAAATATTATTTAAAATTTTGAAAAGTACTGTAATGTTACTACTTCCCAGAAAGTCTTTCAAATTCATTATCGTGCTAAGTAGTCATTAGAATAATAGAATTTTTGACATTAATTTTTTAATCTAGTTATTCCATCTATAATCATTTTCAAATGCCTCCAAAGTGATATATCTTATGGATTTAGAAAAATCAAAATATAATCCATATTCTCAAGCATTTTATGATCTAATAGAAAACACCTTATAAAAAAACAATGTATAAGCAAACTGGATGCCAGAGAAGATTCAGAGTTGGAAGATGGAGTATCCTATTCACAAAACAAAAAGAAAAGTGTCACTGGACCAGAGAGTGCCTAGGGAAGACAGTTATAAGTTATAAGAATACTAGAAAGGTTTGGTCAAATAGATTATGAAAAGTATTAAAAACCCTGGTGATAGAAATCTACTGAACTTTATTGAGTAGGGGAGTGACTTGGTCAGACTTACACTATGTAAGATTGCTTTGTTAAATGAGTAGATCAAGGACTTGAAGTGGGAAGAGATTTGAGGTATGGAAACTAACTAGATGGCTATTGAAATAGTCCAGGAAGGAGCTGATGACCAAGATTTTAGCAGTGTCAGAAGAGAAAGAGTTTATTAATTTGAGATTATTAATACAGAGTTTAAGATGGGAGACTACAGAGCAGAAGAGAGGATTGACCTAAATAATGAGATTTGAGAATCATTTACATACAGATGACAAATGAATAACTGGAAATGGATACAATCAATAAGTGAATAACACAAAGGGTCAAGAGTAAAGGTAGGGTCCAGGACAGAGACCAATTGACTGCCCAAAATGAAAGGGCATGACTTGAATAAATATTCAGCAATAGCCTATCCAGGAGTAATTAGCATAACCTTGGGAAAGATCCAAAGAGAGCAGCAACATGAAAACCTAGAAAGAAGTGTATCAAGTAGTTGATTAATAGTGTCAGAGGCTGGAAAGAGATCAAGAAAGAGGAGGACTGAAAAATAAAGACCATTCTATTTTTTTGGCAATTAAGAGATTGTTAATAACTTTGTGGAGAGCAAGTTTCAATGATTGATGGAGTCAGAAGCCAGACTATGGAGCATTAAAAACAGAGGGAGAAGACAGGCAAGAAGGCACATTTAGTCAAAAATGGGAAAAGAGACAAAGAACAAAAGCTAAAGGGATCTTTACTTTTGGAGATGTATAAGAAGTGATTGGGAATTGAGTTAGGAGAAAGTTAATTAAATGAACAGTGTGCTCAGAACTTTAGGTGAGTACATAGATGAGGATAAAGGAAGATTAGATTCCTCTCTCTTTGTAATCTTTCAATATTACCTGTGATGTGGAAGAATACTATGTGTGACAGAACACATGCCAATTAAAAATGATATACTTTGCTTTTCTGTGTTTAGAGGTACTAATGTGGCCTAGAAGAATGTTTAGAGACAATTACTCGGAAAAAAAAAAACCAAACACATTTCAAATGGATAAACAGAGGGTTTTATTTAATGCAAAATAAGTTAATATTCACAAAATAAACTGATAGACATAGTTGCCCTTTTTGGTGGGTGAAAGATAGGGAATGAAGTGAAAAAGGAAAGAATTATAACTCATAAGATTACAAGTATGAAAAGAGGAAAGTGAATGGTAGAGGAATGTGAGGTTATCAATATTGAGAGCAAATGAGTCAAAAATATAAGACATAGTCAAGGGGGAAATGAAATAAGAAAAGTAGTCTAGAAAGAAGAGTCATTAAAAGAAGTAATGGAGTATGTGAAAAAGAGAAATGTTAAAACATGGAAATAGAGTGGCTTCAGGTTGGTTTCATTTGGTGAATTGTTAAGGTTAGGTAAGGCAAGAACTGGAATAACAATGACAGTAAAAATGATTCAATTAAATTGAACCCTGTGATTAAAGCATTTACCCTGTTTCGAGAACTATACAGGGAATTAAAAATAATGGCAAGGGGAAAAATAAAGAATTCAAAAATGTTAGTGAAAATAAGAGATACAAAGTATTGACTAGTAAAATGTTGATAAGAAGGCATGTTTAAAGAAACAAATGGAAAATATGGAAAAGGAAAATAGCATATTCGATAGGAGATATGAAAATATGTTCAGGAAAAGGTGAGAAGGAAAAAGAAAAAATGAAAAAATAAATGATTTTAAATCAAAATGAAGAGGCAAAAATTGAAGAGAAATGAGACAGCATAAATTTTTATTAAAACCTGTTATCTTCTTTAATACAGAAGATTACCAAAAATTGTTTTTAATCATAGAAAATTGGAAGGAAAATCTCAACTTGAACCTCACAAAATTAATTAAAATGTAATATTTGGCAATGAAAAAAATGAATAGTAAGAAAAAAATCGAGGAAAGGAAAAAGGCTAAAGAATAAAGGAATGATAAGACACGGCTCAGGTGCTTGAAAATGATATTATTAATTAAAGAAAGCCTACATTTGACTTCTATGGTAATGAAAGATTACAGGAACAACTATTATCTTTAAGCTTTCAATATTTTATGGAATGTGGGGCAACTGGGTGGCTCAGTGAATTGAGACTCACGCCTAGAGACAGGAGATCCTAGGTTCAAATCTGTCCTCAGATATTTCTCAGCTTTGTGACCCTGGGCAAGTCACTTGATCCCCATTGCCTAGCCTGTACCACTCTTCGGCCTTGGAACCAATACATAGTATTGGCTCCAAGATGGAAGATAATGGTTTTATATATATATATATATATTTTAAATTGGAACAAGAGCAATATTTTGGGAGAAAAATTCCATCAGAATAAACATATTTGACAATTAAAACACTTCAAGAACAGCTGGATGAGTTAATCTGAGGTTCCCAACTTCCTATTCAGGCAATCATTAATACAGCATAAGAAGAGAGATGAGATAAACTAGCACAGCAACACAATGGAAAATCAGAATATATTCCTGTCTCATGCTCTGTTCTCTTAATGTGAGACATAAAGTGATTGCATAAGATAATTCTATCATGTAAATTAGATAATATAAACTACAGTTTGGAAAAATCTGTACTTCTTAGAAATGCATAGTAAAATAAGAGGACTATACTAAGAGCCAAAGAACTTGGATTTTATTCATACCTCTACTGAAATCTAGTGATGTGATTGTGGGCTAGTTATTTTTCCATTCTTGGTATTTTTTTTTCACCTGTTAAATGGAAAAGCAATTATCTATTAATTTTCTCTTTTTACATGCTAACTGAATATTTTAAAGTACAAATTAGTCTGACCTGAAATAGGATATCACAATATTTCAAGTAGTGCATAAAACCTTTTAGAAGGTATGTCAAATGGAATAGATTTAATATGCACTGAGTTAACAAACACAATTTAGAACATGAAAGAATTATACTGATTACTGGATATATTGAAAATACTGTTGTGAGGGAGAGGGGATTATGAAGAAAAAATCCTTAAACTTAAGTATAACAAGGAGAAAAGAATTAAACAAAATATAAAGAAAAAGAGTGGGGGGTGGGGGATAAGAGGAAGTCAACATAGTAATAGTAATATTTCCTGGCATTAGACAAGGAGTGTGGCAGCATCAGGAAAAGGAGTGGAAACACAGAGAAAAACTTTAAAATAGAAGGAAATAGTTGAAGAAAACAAAGAAAAAGAAACAGAAGAAGAAAAATTGAAAAATTCTAAGTGTTAATTTGCAGGGGAGAGACTGTTTTGATGGGGAAAAGTGAAAAAAAATATTTTTTTAGCCTAAAAGAGATATAGATTTGAAGAGATAATAATTACTCTTTGGGAAAAAAGTGGGGAAACATTTAAAGATACACCCAAATATAGAGAGTTTAAAAAAGATTAAAAAAGTGAAAAAATAATATAGAAAACATGAATACACACATATATGCATATATATATAAATTATTTTAAAATACATTTTATTGATATATTTAAAATATTAGAGTAAAAAGAAATTGAGATTATATTTACTCCATTTTGAAAGATTACAACTTCATATATGATATGTATTTACATATGGGAGAAAATGTGGGAAATGGAAACATTAGAAAAGAAAAAGAATGTATTTATTATATAAAAACATCTGTATAGCAGTGAAAAGAACAGAATAAAATGAGATTCTTAAGGAACTCTTCCCTATTCTTTCTCTATCTCAGAGCCCAGGAATTAAGAACCACTTACTGAATCCTTGTGGACTCCTTGGTATTCGTGGTAGACAACAACAGCCAGTGGTGTAGACAGGAACAGCTAGCACTCAAGATATAAGAACCTTAGTGCTCTCATAGTGAGGTCTCCCGCAGTCTAGGTCTGGGTGCCAAATCATATAGAAGTGAACTCTATGAGTTCATCTTTTAATAGGTCTGTGATTATCATCACCTGCAAAAGCTTTGACACTGTCAGCATTGGGAATTTCCAACCTGTTCCCAACAATAACAAATGCATCTAATATGTGAAAATCATCTCTATCACAATTAATTGCAATTATGCATTTCAAATGGAAAATTGCTGTGTGAGAAATGAGTTTTGAGGCTTAAATACCTTAACTGAAGAGTTTGATTTTAACTAGGGAAAATGAAGTTGATAGGAAAGAAGAGACACAACCATTTCTCACTTTTCTTACTCTTGGGAGATATTGTGCTGTCAATTATTATCCATTTACATCAAATGAGGAAAAATTGTATTCCTAAAAGAATGATGAGAAAACTATTCATCCCTAGTTCTGATCTTTCTGATAAATATACATCCTCTATGACAGGGACAAAAGAAATAAAATTGGACAATATTTTAAATCTATTGCAGTCAAACCCCTTCATTTTAGAGATGAAAAAACTAAGAGTAAATGAAGATAAGTGATATGCCTAAGGTCACACTAGTAAGAATCATCAGAAGCAGGATTGGAACTCAAGTTCTTTTGCTCCTAAGACAATTGTGGAGGAAGGGTCAACAGATTATTCTGAGCTGTGCTTGGCCAATCCATCCTATTCCCACACATTTTACTGAGCAAACTGGAGGATCAGTTATCAGTATGAGTTCTGATGTCTTATCAATAATATGGGTTACCTTTTGATATAGGGCCTCTGTTTTATCCAAACTATTCAACATATCATTAGTATAGTTGTGTATGTCTATTCTCATAAGAAAGGAAGCCCTTTTGAATCCTCTATTCATGATAATATGGAAAGAAAAGGGAGAATTTAAGTAGTGCTGGATGAATGTTCCATATATGGTGAATTCCTTTCAATGTGAATACAAAGTAATTCTGAATAATCTCAGTCACAGGAATAGACTGATAATGATTGGTGAAGTCACTAACTTGTAACATGGACCACATAGTATCAGTTACAGGCAATTGTATTTATGATCGTTTGATATTAAGGTTGTTTAGTGCAAGAAAATTTGGGTAAGGGAAGTTTTAGGGTTTTACAATAAATTCAGTACAATAAATGTATGAACAAAACCATTACAAAGAAATTTGAAGCTTAATGATAATACTACTTACTCTTGCTAAGTTAAACTTATACAATTTAAACTTTACTCTCTGCAAATGAAGCTCAAGTCTATTCCTGAGTATAACTGTCTATGCTAGGCTTAACTTAACTTACTCTTGTTCTATTCCTTATTAATTATAACTATTTTCTAAATCCCTAGCCTAGTCTATAATCTAATTTTATGTACAACATATATACATGCTATACTAAATATTTACAGACTCTATCACTGTTACTAACCTAAATATAGCATATATTTTATAGAGATTATTTACATATAATACAATAATATACATAGTTCCCTAATCTTGATGTCAGTCAAATAGAAATATCTGTTGATCTTTCTATTTGCCCAAGATCTTATGGAACTAACTATATGCATATTTATAATTTGTATAAATATCATTTCAGACACTCTTTTATTTACATGAGATCTCCCAATATATGCCAGTTTGTGATTTTGTGTTTTGCCTCTAATACTGTTGTGTGGAACGAATACTTATCAAGTTTATTCAGATTTCCACTTCTCATGTTGACTGATAGATCTCTTCTTTCTTCCACATTATATAGTGTTGCATGCTATTTCCCAAATATGTGAAATTAATTTTGTTTCATGATTTCACCACACTCTATCTTACATATAAGTTCTGCTTTCCATCTGTCCTCTTTTTATTAAACAAATTTACAAACTTCAGTCTTAGCTGTCCATTTCAGCTTTTTTTCTTTGTTTCTTTTCACTAGCAGCTTTTCTTGATGCTTTTCCTCTGGGATGCTTTAAAATCTATTCCTCTAGGATGCTTTAAAAACCTCTGAACTAGAAATTTGTCTTCTTCTCATCACTCTGGTATGCTTGACTTCTGGGATGTCTCTGTTTCAAACATTATGTGTTACTATTGTTTCTTTGCGGAGTATTTTTTGATGTTAATCAGTGTTTGTTTTCATTTCTCCGTACTACCTTTTGTCTAATTATCTTCTTCTGTTATGTCTGTTACAGTGATGTTGGATTTTTCTATTTTTATGTGAGAACAGTGGAACCTTTAGTCTTTCCCAGAAATTTTTATAGATGTTGGGTAGTAAGCAAAACTTCATGTGGACCAGTCCATTTTATGTCTATAGCCAATTTTCTATGGAAAATTTTTATGTATATTTTATCTCCTGGTTTGATATTGTGGGAAATTGTAATCCAGGGATGCTGTTTTTTTGTATCAAACCCATTTCATGCAACTCTGATGTTCTTGTTTGTAAAGCGTGTATATGTTTTGTTAATTGACAATCTGGTTTGTGAGAAGTTCTAAGTCAGATAAAGGAAGGTGTGATGGGATCATTAAGTTGTTTACTTCTTCCTCTGTTTGTTTTCTTATTTTTTTAAACTCCTCATATTCTTTTATTTACCAATCTTTCAACAGAGCATACCCAAATGTTTTTGTCAGCCTTCTTTACAGAAGTAAAAACAAACAAACCCCAAAACAAAGGAAGGACCTATTGATAGTGGAATGGTGGACCAGATTGTGGTATGTAAATGTAATGGAAAATTATTGCACCATGATAAATGATGAAAGAAATTCATGAAACATTGGAAGACTTGTAGGAACTGATACAAAGGGAAGAACATAGAATCAGGAAAAAAAATATGTGATATCAACAGCAATGTAAATAAAATTTTAAAAATATCAAGACATCTGAATTTATATTTAAATAGAAGGATAATTTTGGTTCCAGGGGACAAATAATAAAAACATGGTGATACTCTTGGTAAAAACGTAGAGGATCACAGGTATAGAATATTACATATATCCTCAAAGTTGGCCACTGCACTATTTAGTTTTGTTTAATATTTTTTCCCAACAATGATCCTGATGATGATGGAGATGATATAATGATTATGATGATGGTATCTGAGTTTTATTTAGTGCTTTAATTGTATATATATGTATATATATATATATATAAGTATATATATATATATATATATATTACCTTATTAGTTTCAACTTTCTTTGAGTTACATGTTTAGCCATAATTATTTTTGTATTTGGCACTAGAGACTATATATTCTAATTGGTGGGAGAGGAAAGGAATGTTTTTTTTTTATTTTACAATATTTTATTTGATCATTTATAAGCATTATTAGTTCAAGACAAAGATCATTTTCTTTTCCTCACCCACATCCCCCATAGCCGACGTGTGATTCCACTGGGTATCACATGTGTTCTTGATTCGAACTCATTGTCATGTTGTTAATATTTGCATTAGAGTTTCATTTAGAGTCTCTCCTCTGTCACATTCCCCTCAACCGCTGTAGTCAGGCAGTTCCTTTTCCTTGGTGTTTCTACTCCCACAGTTTATCCTCTGCTTATGAATAGTGTTTTTTCTCCTAGATCCTTGCAGATTGCTCAGGGACATTACACCTCCCCTAATGGAGAACTCCATTACTTTCCATTATACCACAGTGTATTAGTCTCTGTGTACAATGTTCTCCTGGATCTGCTCCTTTCTCTCTGCATCACTTCCTGGAGGTCATTCCAGTCTCCATGGAATTCCTCTACTTTATTATTCCTTTTAGCACAACAGTATTCCATCACCAACATATACCACAATTTGTTCAGCCATTCCCCAATTGATGGGCATCCCCTCATTTTCCAATTTTTGGCCACCACAAAGAGGGCAGCTATGAATATTCTTGTACAAGTCTTTTTCCTTATTATCTCCTTGGGGTACAAACCAAGCAGTGCTATACCTGGATCAAAGGGCAGACAGTCTTTTATCACCCTTTGGGCATAGTTCCAAATTGCCCTCCAGAATGGCTGGGTCAATTCACAACTTCACCAGCATTGAATTGGTGTCCACACTTTGCCACATCCTCCAGCAATCATTATTTTCCATAGCTGTCATGTTAGCCAATCTGCTAGGTGTGAGGTGATACCTCAGAGTTGTTTTGATTTGCATCTCTCTTATTATAAGAGATGTAGAGCACTTTTTCATGTGCTTATTAATAGTTTTGATTTCTTTGGCTGCAAACTGCCTGTTCATGTCCCTTGCCCAATTGTCAATAGGAGAATGGCTTGATTTTTTGTACAATTGATTTAGTTCTTTATAAATTTGAGTAATTAACCCTTTGTCAGAAGTTTTTATGAAGATTGCTTCCCAATTTGTTGCTACCCTTCTGATTCTGGTTACATTGGTTTTGTTTGTACAAAAACTTTTTAATTTGATGTATTCCAGATTATTTATTTTGCATTTTGTAACTCTTTCTAAGTCTTGCTTGGTTTTGAAGTCTTTCCCTTCCCAAAGGTCTGACATGTATGCTATTCAGTGTTCTCCTAATTTTCTTATAGATTGCTTCTTTATGTTCAAGTCATTCACCCATTTTGAATTTATCTTGGTGTTGGGTGTGAGGTGTTGATCTAAACCTAATCTTTCCCACACTGTCCTCCAATTTTCCCAGCAGTTTTTATGAAATAGTGGATTTTTTTTCCCAAAAGCTGGGGTCCTTGGGCTTGTCATATACTGTCTTGCTGAGGTTGCTTGCCCCCAGTCTATTCCACTGATCCTCCTTTTTGTCTTTTAGTAAGTACCAGATTGTTTTGCTGACTGTTGCTTTATAATGTAGTCTGAGATCTGGGACTGCAAGGCCCCTTTCCTTGGTATTTTTTTTTCATTATTTCCCTGGATATCTTTGATTTTTTGTTCTTCCAAATGAACTTTGTTATGGTTTTTTATAAATCAGTAAAAAAAATTTTTGAAAGTTCCATGGGTATGGCATTAAATAGATAAATGAGTTTGGGTAGAATGTTCATTTTTATTATATTGACTCATCCTACCCATGAGCAGTTAATATTTTGCCAATTGCTCAAGTCTAGTTTTAGTTGTGTGGAGAGTGTTTTGTAGTTTTGTTCATATAGTTCCTGTGTTTGTCTCTGGAGATAGATTCCTAAGTATTTTATTCTAAGGTAATTTTGAATGAGATTTCTCTTTCTAGTTCTTGCTGCTGAGCTGTGTTGGAAATATATAGAAATGCTGATGATTTATGTGGGTTTATTTTGTATCCTGCAACTTTGCTAAAGTTGTTGATTATTTCGATTAGCTTTTTGGTTGAATCTCTAGGATTCTTTAAGTAGACCATCATGTCATGTGCAAAGAGCGATAACTTGGTCTCCTCCTTGCCTATTTTAATGCCTTCAATTTCTTTTTCTTCTCTAATTGCTACTGCTATTGTTTCTAATACAATGTCAAATAATAGAGGTGATAATGGGCATCCTTGTTTCACTCCTGATCTTAATGGGAATGGATTTAATTTATCCCCATTGCAGATGATATTAGTTGATGGTTTTAGATATATACTGTTTATTAATTTTAGGAACGACCCTTCTATTCCTATGCTTTCTAGTGTTTTTAGTAGCAATGGGTGTTGTATTTTATCAAAGGTTTTTTCTGCATCTATTGAGATAATCATGTGGTTCTTGTTGGTTTGCTTGTTGATACTGTCAATTATGTGGATAGTTTTCCTAATATTGAACCAGCCCTGCATCCCTGGTATAAATCCTACTTGATTATGGTGGATGACCCTTCTTATCACTTGCTGGTGTCTTTTTGTTAGTATCCTATTTAAGATTTTTGCAACTATATTCATCAGGGAGATTGGTCTATAATTTTCTTTCTCTGTTTTTGGCCTGCCTGGCTTTGGAATTAGTACCATATTTGTGTCATAAAAGGAATTTGGTAGAACTCCCTCTTTGATTTTTATGTCAAATAGTTTGTATAGTATTGGAGTTAGCTGTTCTTTGAATGTTTGATAGAATTCACTGGTGAATCCATCAGGCCCTGGGGATTTTTTCTTCGGAAGTTCTTTGATGGCCTGTTGGATTTCTTTTTCTGATAAGGGATTCTTTAAAAAATCTATTTCTTCTTTTGTTAGTCTAGGCAATTTATATTTTTGTAAATATTCATCCATATCACCTAGGTTGGTATATTTATTGCCATATAGTTGGGCAAAGTGGTTTTTAATGATTGCCTTAATTTCCTCTTCATTGGAGGGGAGATCCCCCTTTTCATCCTTGATGCTTTTAATTTGCCTTTCTTCTTTCCTTTTTTTAATTAGATTGACCAGTACTTTGTCTATTTTGTCTGTTTTTTCAAAGTACCAGCTTCTAGTCTTGTTTATTAGCTCAATAGTTCTGTCACTTTCAATTTTATTAATTTATTCCTCAGTTTTTAGGATCTCTGGTTTGGTTTTCTTCTGGGGGGGTTTAATTTGTTCTTTCTCAAGGTTTTTGATTTGCATTTCCAATTCCTTGATCTCTGTCGTCCCTAATTTGTTAATATATTCAGTCAGGGATATGAATTTTTCTCTAAATACTGCCTTGGCTGCATCCCATAAGGTTTGAAACGATGTCTCGCCATTGTCATTTTCCTCAATGAAATTATTAATTGTTTCTATGATTTCTTCTCTAACAAACCGATTTTGGAGTATCATATTATTTAATTTCCAATTAATTTTATATTTGGCTGTCCATGTACCCTTACCAATCAATATTTTTATTGCCTTGTGATCTGAAAAGGCTGTATTTATTATTTCTGCTTTTCTGCATTTGAGTGCCATATTTCTGTGACATAGTGTATGATCTATTTTTGTGAATGTGCAATGTGTGCTGAAAAGAAGGTTTATTCCTTTTTGTCCCTATTTATTTTTCTCCATATGTCTATTAACTCTAATTTTTCTAAGATTTCATTTACCTCTTTTACCTCTTTCTTATTTATTTGTTGATTTGATTTAACTAAATTTGATAATGGTTGGTTCAAGTCTCCCACTAATATGGTTTTACTGTCTATTTCCTCCTCCAATTCTCCTAGTTTCTCTATTAAAAATTTAGATGCCATACCATTTGATGCATACATGTTCTTTAGTGATATTTCCTGATTGTCTATACTCCCTTTTAACAAAATATATTTACCTTCCCTATCCCTTTTGATCAGGTCTATTTTTGCTTTGGCTTTGTCAGATATCATGATTGCAACTCCTGCCTTCCTTCTATCAGTTGAGGCCCAAAAGGTCTTACTCCAACCTTTAATTCTAACCTTGTGAGTGTCAACCCGACTCATATGTGTTTCTTGAAGACAACATATGGTAGGGTTTTGGGTTCTAATCCAATCTGCTATTTGTCTGCGTTTTATGGGTGAGTTCATCCCATTCACGTTCAATGTTATGATTGTCATTTGTGGATTTCCTGGCATTTTGATATCTTCCCCTAGTTCTGACCTTTCTTCTTTAGCTATCTACTTTTGAACCAGTGATTTACTTTAGGTCAGTCCCCCTAGTAACCTCCCTTGAGATGCTTCCCATTCTAGCCCCTCCCTTTTTATGCTCCCTTCCTTGGCCCCCTCTCCTTCCCTCCCTTTTTATACTCACTTCCCCCGCCCACTCCTTAATTTTCCTTTCTTTTTTGCCCTATTGGATAAGATAGAATTCAGGATCCCACTGGATCTAGATGTTCTTCCCTCTCAGATTTGATTTCACTGAGAGTAAGGTTTAAGTAATTCCACTTCACGTTCTTTTCCTCCCCTTCTCATATGAGAGTTCTTCCCCTCCCCTTCCCATGTGTATCTTTATATGGGAAAGATTATCCCCCCCTATTTCTTGAAGTAAATCTTAGTGTTATCAACAATTCCCCCCCTCCCTTTTCCTTTCTTTGCTCCCACTTTCCCCAAATCTTCTTAATGCCCCAATCTTTCCCTATGCATCTTTCTTCTAACTACTCTTATGATGCATACAATTTTTGAGAGTTGCACAAAACATTTTCCCCACATATTAATATATTTATTTTGATGTAAATGTAGTCCTTATGGAAGAGAGTTTGACTTAAAGAAAAAGATAAGATTTATCTCCTTTTCCCTAATGAGATTAGCTTTCCCTGGGTTGAATTTAGTATGCCTTGAGGCAAGGACTTTTTTCGTGGGACCTGGATGGAAGGATCCAGCCAGCAGGTTACAAGCTCCCCCCTCTCTCTCTGTTTCCCTGCTGTCTGGGTGCCCCCTCGAGTGGGTTATGTTGTTTTCAGGATGTGGCCTACAGAATAGCCGGCTCCTGAGGCCCTTTTGCCAGTCCTGAGGGTTGCTGTTGTTTCCGAAGACCCTGCTCTCTGAGGGTGAGCAGCTGTGGCTTCCCTGGGCTCAGGGCTAGGGCTCCTGATAAGAAGATTAGCTTTCCCTGGGTTGAACTGAGATTTGGATAGAAGGTTCCAGCCAGGGGGTTATGAGCTCCCCTGTCTCTCCCTATTCCCCGACACTGGGTCAGGTTGTTTTCAGGGTGAGTCCTTCAGAATTGCCAGTTCTGGGGTCCTTTTGCCAGCCGTGCAGGTTACTGTTGTTTCCAAAGACCCTGCTCTTTGACGGGGAGGAGCCGTGACTTCCCAGAGCTCCCAGGGCTCCTGATAAGAAGATTAGCTTTCCCTGGGTTGAATTGAGTGTGCCCTGAGGCAGGGAACTGAGACTCTCTTAGATGGAGGGATCCAGCCAGGGGGTAACAAGCTCCCCCCGTCTCTCTGTTTCCCTGCTTTCTGGGTGTCCCCTCGACTGGGTCAGGTTGTTTTCAGGATGTGGCATTCAGAATAGCTGGATCCCGAGGCCCTTTTGCCAGTCCTGAGGGTTACTGTTGTTTCAGAAGTCCCTGCTCTCTGAGGGGGAGGGGACACAGCTTCTTGGAGCTACAAGGGCTGCTCCCAGGGGGTTATGAGCTCCCCGTCCCTCTCTGTTTCCCTGCTGTCTGGGTGTCCTCTTGACTGGGTTAGGTTGTTTTCAGGAAGCAGCCTTCAGAATACCAGGCCTTGGGGCTCTGAGGTTGCCTCTGCTGCCTTGGACTCGGACTCGGCGCTCTGGGTTGGGGAGGATGGTCCTAGGACCTTCCTTCTGCCAACCCTTAGGTCCGAGTAGTCTCAGGTTCTGCCTTTTGGGGGGGTGGTACCTTTTGGTCCAGATCCAGGTCCATGAGGAGGACTCCCAGGGTCTATGCTGTTGATCTTTTTGAATTTCAGTGCCCTAGGAGCATTGGGTTTGAGATTGGTAAGGAAGGCTTTCAGGAGATCTGAACGTTAGCTTTCTCTAAGCCGCCATCTTTACCGGAAGTCTCTGGGAGTAAAATTCTTAAGAGTAGTTGCCATAGATTCTACTATTTGACTATAGCCAATAACTAATTAGTTAGCTTCTTTTAAAACTTTGTACATATTTCCACTTCACTGAGTTTTAAACTTTGTCATGTCAGACTGAACAGGAAGCCAGTTCTGTCTCACTACTTGCATCAATTTCTTGAGTGGGCTGTCAGGTGGAATAGAGTCTAGCTCCCTACTCTTTTTGCTTTCTATCAAATTAACAACCTTTTTAACTAGCTTAAGAATTTCACTTGCACATAAATAAAATAAGGAAATAGAAAGTTCAGTATATGTAGATGCATGTCTGTGTGAGTTTGGCTATGGCACACAGGACACCAACTGGTCTTGTATGGGTGTATTTAGCCATTGTTAAATGCTTTTGGTGATCAAATAAAAAAGTTTAATGGCTTCTTTCAGAGTTGCGTTATTCATAACAGTTTAAAAACTGAATAATGGAACAGACAATGACAAAACCAAAAAAGAAAAAGACCAGAAGTGAAATTATTCCTTCTTGCTGAACAATTGAATCACTATCAGAGTAAAATTTACTCTGAGCCTTTCACTGAAAACAAAAAAGAAAATTTCCGAGTCTTCATTGCTATCTCATAGATGAGAAAGACTTTCCTTTAGGTAAAACAGAGCTCTGTTATGAGGGATATTTTAGAAACTTGATTTCTCATCCAGATAACCTACCTCAGAATGAGGGCATTCTTTAGCCAAAAAAAAAGGTGTAGTTTAAGACCAAGTCCAATTTTAATTAGTTCAATTTATTTAGTCCAATTTTCCTTAGTATGAGGGAGCTCTTGGCCACAGAACCTTTGTGGGCTTATTAACTTCCTAAAATTGTATTAAATTTTAATAAGAAGAAAATTCAGCAGTCTATAAGTCACAAATAGACCTAAAACCAGAAAACCAAGAAAAATAAGCAACAGACGAAATGAGGGCAAAGAACCCACAATAGAAAAAATGAAAGGATCCTTCTAAGGATGGAGTCTCACCTGAATCCAAAAGGAGAGATTGATGTGGAAAAGGAGTCCAGAACTAGAGTCCCTCTGGGAGAGATTCAGGCAATCTTGGAGGCTCACATGAGTGTTCCATGCCTAAAGTCCAGATCCCAGTTCCAAATTTTGCCTTTCATAAAAATAAGATGGTAGGAGACTCTTCTGGGTAAAGATCTGACTTTATTGTGACAGAGAAAATCACATAGCTAGAGGTATGCAGATTTCCTCCAAATTAAAACCCAAGATCCTGACATTAACAGATTTTTTTTTCAAATTTTTTCATTTGTTTATTTGGGTTTTTGTTCTAGGTTTCATATGATTATTCTCTTACAAAAATGAATAATATGGAAATGTGTTTTTCATATTAATACATGTATAACAGATCAAATTGCTTGCCACCTCTGGAAGGAGTGAGAGAAGGGAAGGAGTCAATTTTGATAAATCACTTCAGAAAACTTTTGCAGAAATTTGTTATTATATATAATTGGTAAAAAAATATTTCAACATTTATTTTTCTTCCCTATAAGGTGCAAGATATTGAAATCATCATTGTAAACCATGAAAAGATAATTACAATATATTTAATAGGTGGAACTCAGAGGCAGATAGAGATAGAGATCCAGTCTCAGAATTAGGAAGACCTGGGTTGAGTCCTATTCCTGATATATACTGTCTGTGCAACCTTAGACCTGTCCTTTAACTTCTTAATTTTCCTGTAAATTTCCACTGCAAGATGGAGAACCCTTACCCTCCTGATGTAGTAGAGATATCTATTCAACAGTGAAATCTCAGACCTGGACTACTGCATTAAAAAAAAAAAAAAGAATTACAAGACTCTGTGATAGATGTTGCGAATAATTTATGTGTAAGGACAAAAAAATACAAAACATCCCCTGTATTCATATTGGTGATGCAAGATCCTTGAGATACTGGTAGATTTTTAAAGGCAAAAAGAAGAACTTACAGAGTTGGGATTATGACATAAAAGAATCATCCTTGATGTGAGTAATAGTGACCCAAGATCATGAATAAGTCAGAATACTTTTGGTGTGAGCTTCTTTCCAGATCATTCTGGCATAGTATATCTCAACTTCCATGAACACTTTAAGGGTCCTTAGCCTACAAAGCTCCAGCTTTCTAAGGGCTCCTGTCCTCCATGACCTGTAGGTAACCTTCTTGTCACTGTAGCCACTTATATAAATTAGTTTGCTATAAAGGGCATTATAAAATAGATTCATATACCTAGGATTAATATAGTAAATTCTGTATTCTTAAATTAAATTGTTGTTTGACATAAATATATTAATTGGTGGTCACCAGGGATTTAATTTCTAAATCCCAAATGAATTAATAAAGTAAACTGGAATTTATGGTAGTTTATTTGCAATAGGGAGAAGATATTAAGGAACTTAGAAATCAGTAGAGAGGGAGAGAGAGCTCTGGCTTCCTCAGAGCCAGGTAGTAATTCTAAGACCCTAATCAGGAAAAAGAGTCTCAAGATGATGGGCCTTTCTGGGAGGTTTATACCTCCAGAAAGGCAGGATCACTAAGTCAACTTTTCATTCACCAAAAGTGACCGTCTAAAAGGAAAGCAGTCTGAGATCTCCTGCACAAGGTCCTCCAGGGGTTCAGTTCCACAGCCAACTCTGAGTGTCCATCATCCACTGTCTCCTCAAGTGTCTGTCTTCCCTCCACTTCCAAGTGACTGATCCTTCACTCCAAGCCTAGGTGACTCTTCAGTCTTTGTTTCCTCTATTTAAAGACCTTTTTCTCTTGTGTCACCTCCTCTAAATTTCACATTTATCAATCACAGCAGATGTTCTTCTCTAGAACTACCCTCTCTTTCACACGTTGGGTCACAGACCTCCCACTCAATGTATGTGTTGATACATTTTGTGGTTAGTTATACCTTTTGTGGTTAGTAAACACCTTTTTTTTTTGGTTAGTTCACCTTTTGTAGTTAGTTAACACCTTTTTGTAGTTAAAATGGGTAGATCTACTTCAAATACTGAGTTACCACCTTTTGGGGATTAAAATCTAAAAATGGTTTGTGGATTACAATTCAATTTTCCCAATACAGGAAGAGGTAAGTACCTTTATTGTTAAAATCAGGGTATTACAATTCAGTCTTCACAATAAAGGAAGAGCTAAGTATCTTGATTGTTACAATCAAGAGATAGCTAAATCCAGTCTTCACAGTATGATTAATATGGTAACACACATGTGAATTACTATAACAATACCCTCATTTGAAATTATAACTCAGGTATTATCCTGGGATTACATTCTTAAACTGGTTATATATACAGACTCTTGTCTGAGACAATATTCTTACTACCTTAAACTTCTTAAACATTTACAATGTATTAAAACTAAGGAATCCTCAAGCTAATTTAAAAAAGTTTCCTTTTTGCACAAAAAATTGGAAATTGAGGGGAAGCCCAAAAATTGGGGAATGGTTAGATAAATTGTGGTATATAATTTGATGAAATGCTACTGGGACATAAGAAATTATAAAGGCTAATCAAAGAATTTGGGAAGAACTTCATGGGCTAATGAACCTGATATGAGTAGAACTAAGAAAGTAGTATTGCTTTCAAAAGAATTAATACTGGAAGAATAAATTGTGAATGTTACCTTCAGAGAGTGAACTGAAAGATGAAATCGTGAAAAGATAATGTGTATGAACATGGTAGACCAGTATTTAAACTTAGGTTTTATGCTAAACATGATTATTCAAATATGGTAATCTCCAATAATACTACCAGGCCTTCTTCTAAGAAAACCAGGCTCAGCCCCAGCAGGCACTTCCCTAAATCCCTTGTCTCCACATGGATTTCCTGATAATCCTTAGTCAGAGGTCTCTGTGATGTCTTCAGCCAGTGTTCCACCAATGCAGCCTTCTCCAAAGCCAGGGCAGGAATCTCACTAACTCATCCAGCAAGCCAACACAGGATCTTGGGAAAAGGACTCCTCCAAAACAAGGCAGGGAACTCAGCCACTCACTCCAAATGCCAGGAAAGGATTGAATCTCCAGAAGTAATCTCTCCGGAAGCCAGAAAAGGAATGCCTCCAGACCATGCTGATCTCTTCTTTTTATGCACCTCTTTTCCATGTCACTTTCTGTCACTTCCTGTCATTTCCCCTTCTTTGCAGAAACCAATGGTAATCTTTCAAATTGCCTACCATTGCCCAAGGGGAGATATTAGCCTTTGGAGGAGTGAGCCTATTCTAGTAAGCACCTTTTGAACTCTCTTTACTTAGTGGTAAATCAGGATGCTTTGAGTTCTTGATTTGATTAGGTAAAAAAAGGCAAGGAGAGAGTTAATCCTATTTTCACCATCTCCATGTGATTCTTTGGGAGACTAATGTCCCCAGTGAATCATGTAACCTAACTAGTTTATATCTCTAGCTAAAAGTGTATACAATGTTGCACTTTCTAAGAGGAAATTGCAATAGTTGGAGATAAGAGGGAAATAGAAGAGAGAGAGTAAAACCAATGTTTGATAGGCACAAAAAGTCAACTATGAGGCAGTCTTTTGGCATAAGAGTTTACATTCGGAAAAAATGATATGTTCCACCCCGTTCAGTTCAATCAGTTATACCCCACAGTTCATTCTGGATCTTCTGATGCAGTGTATGTTTCCTTATGGCACTTTTTTTAAACAACTGTTTTTCTTGATTCAGGGAGTTAGTGAACTTCTTTTCCTGAAATTCCTCTGAAAAATATTTTAAATCTTGAATTTTACAAAAATCATCCCCCTGAGGAGAGTGTTGACCAACATCTGGATCAGTTTAGGATGCATGGTTGAGTTATGGGGTATGAGTCAAGAGTCAAAGGAAAATCAAAACCAGAAAAAAAAAATAAAAGAAAAAATTAAATTTGAGTACAAAGAACAAAATTCAAAATTCAAACCAAAATATCAAAATCTATGTATATAAACATTTCTGAGTAAAATAAAAAAAGAATAAATCCACAGTAGTTTCTTAAATCAAGGTACATGTAAAGAGATTTCTCTCCCAAAAATTTGTAGGACAAATGCAGTAGTATTGCACTAACCAATTGACAGCCAGGACTACATAAACTTGCCATACTAAAAGAGAGAAAAAAGGACTACATTTTGAAGTAGAAGGGAAGAATGATTCCCTGGTCTGATTTTTCCTTCAGTCTCAGTGATAGGGGAGTCAAAATGGCACCCAAACTTAGGAACTTGTTGGAAAGTGGCACAGGTAAGACCTGCACCTAATGTATGTCAAACAGCCACTACCTCGAACCTCAAAAAAGTCCTCTATGTTAGTGCAGGTGTCATTAATCCCACAGGAATTTTTGGTCTCTTTGAACTTGTTCTTTGTTCAAACGGCACAATGTCTCTTTTGTGATCCCTTCTCCTGGAATTCATCACAGTTATTAATTAAAGTCTTACAATACTTAGCAATCAATGTAGATTTCCAAAGTCTAAATCCATACGCCAAAGGGTATGCATTGATATTAGAGTTAAGAAATATTGTAAATTTATCCTTCAAATTCTAAAACCTTATTAATACTGGTTACATGTACTTCAAGTACAAAAAATAAGAAAGAACAACTTAAACATCCTATTGAAAAATAAAAATAATGAATAAAAAATTTAGGAGTCCAATGTCTCAGCCAAAATAGTACCCACTTGTCTATGGACTCTTATCTCCAATGCATGCTACAAGATACAGTCAATAAGTGTCAATAGAAGGTACCCATTTTATGTGTGAGCAGTGAATCCAAGAGTCCTTTCCTCCAATTTTTTTTTAAATATTATTTTATTTGGTCGTTTTCGTACATTATTCCATGGAAACAAAAATCATTTTCTTTTCCACCCATTCCCCCCCCCCCCGCCTTTCCCTCTCTCATAGCCGACGCATAATTCCACTGGTTATCACATGTGTTCTTGACTCGAACCCATTTCCCTGTTGTTGGAATTTGCATTAGAGTGTTCATTTAGAGTCTCTCCTCAGTCTTATCCCCTCCAACCCTGTAGTCAAGCAGTTACTTTTCATTGGTGTTTTTACTTCCACAGTTTATCCTCTGCTTGTGGGTAGTATTTTTTTTAGATCCCTGCAGATTGTTCAGGGAAATTGCATTGATACTAATGGAGAAGTCCATCACCTTCGATTGTACCACAATGTATCAGTCTCTGTGTATAATATTTTCCTGGTTCTGCTCCTTTCGCTCTGCATCACTTCCTGGAGGTTGTTCCAGACTCCATGGAATTGTTCCACTTTATTATTCCTTTTAGCACAATAGTATTGCATCACCAACATATACCACAATTTGTTCAGCCATTCCCCAATTGAATGGCATCCTCTCGTTTTCCAATTTTTGGCCACCAGAAAGAGCTCAGCTATGAATATTTTTGTACAAGTCTTTTTGTCCATTATCTCTTTGGGGTACAAGCCCAGCAGTGCTATGGCTGGATCAAAGGGTAGACATTCTTTTATCGCCCTTTGGGCATAGTTCCAAATTGCCCTCCAGAATGGTTGGATCAATTCACAACTCCACCAGCAATGAATTAATGTCCCCACTTTGCCGCATTCCCTCCAGCATTCATTATTTCCATAGCTGTCATGTTAGCCAATCTGCTAGGTGTGAGTTGATACCTCAGAGTTGTTTTGATTTGCATCTCTCTGATTATAAGAGATGTAGAGCACTTTTTCATGTGCTTATTAATAGTTTTGATTTCTTTGGCTGAGAACTGCATGTTCATGTCCCTTGCCCATTTGTGAATTGGAGAATGGCTTGATTTTTTGTACAATTGATTTAGTTCTTTATAAATTTGAGTAATTAAACCTTTGTCAGAGGTTTTTATGAAGATTGTTTCCCAATTTCTTGCTACCCTTCTGATTTTGGTTACATTGGTTTTGTTTGTACAAAAACTTTTTAATTTGATGTAATCCAGTTTATTTATTTTGCATTTTGTAACTCTTTCTAATTCTTGCTTGGTTTTGAAGTATGTCCCTTCCCAAAGGTCTGACATATATACTATTCTGTGTTCGCCTAATTTTTTTATAGTTTCCTTATTTATGTTCAAGTCATTCACCCATTTTGAATTTCTCTTGGTTTAGGGTGTGAGGTGTTGATGTAAACCTAATCTTTCCCACACTGTCCTCCAATTTTCCTAGCAGTTTTTATGAAATAGTGGATTTTTGTCGCAAAAGCTGGGATCTTTGGGTTTGTCATATACTGTCTTGCTGAGGTTGCTTGCCCCCAGTCTATTCCACTGATCCTCCTTTCTGTCTCTTAGCCAGTACCAAATTGTTTTGATGACCGCTGCTTTGTAATATAGTCTGAGATCTGGGACTGCAAGACCCCCTTCCTTTGTATTATTTTTTCATTATTTCCCTGGATATCCTTGATCTTTTGTTCTTCCAAATGAACTTTTTTATGGTTTTTTCTAAATCAGTAAAAAACATTTTTGGAAGTTCCATGGGTATGGCACTAAATAGATAGATGAGTTTGGGTAGGATGGTCATTTTTATTATATTGGCTCGACCTACCCATGAGCAGTTAATGTTCTTCCAATTGTTCAAGTCTAGTTTTAGTTGTGTGGAAAGTGTTTTGTAGTTGTGTTCATATAGATCCTGTGTTTGTCTCTGGAGATAGATTCCTAAGTATTTTATTTTGTCTAGGGTAATATTGAATGGGATTTCTCTTACTAGTTCTTGCTGCTGAGCTGTGATGGAATTATATAGAAATGCTGATGACTTATGTGGGTTTATTTTGTATCCTGCAACTTTGCTAAAGTTGTTGATTATTTCCATTTGCTTTTTGGTTGAATCTCTAGGATTCTTTAAATAGACCATCATGTCATCTGCAAAGAGTGATAATTTGGTCTCCTCCTTGCCTATTTTAATACCTTCAATTTCTTTTTCTTCTCTAATTGCTACTGCTAGTGTTTCTAATACAATGTCAAATAATAGAGGTGATAATGGGCATCCTTGTTTCACTCCTGATCTTAATGGGAATGGATTTAGTTTATCCCCATTGCAGATGACATTAGCTGATGGTTTTAGATATATACTGTTTATTATTTTTAGGAATGACCCTTCTATTCCTATGCTTTCTAGTGTTTTTAGTAGGAATGGGTGTTGTATTTTATCAAAGGCTTTTTCTGCATCTATTGAGATAATCATGTGGTTCTGGTTGATTTGCTTGTTGATGTGGTCAATTATGTAGATAGTTTTCCTAATGTTGAACCAGCCCTGCATCCCTGGTATAAATCCTACTTGATCATGGTGGATGACCCTACTAATCACTTGCTGGCGTCTTTTTGCTAGTATCCTATTTAAGATTTTTGCATCTATATTCATTAGGGAGATTGGTTTATAATTTTCTTTCTCTGTTTTTGGCCTGCCTGGTTTTGGAATCAGTACCATGCTTGTGTCATAAAAGGAATTTGGTAGAACTCCCTCTTTGCTTATTATGTCAAATAGTTTGTATAGTATTGGGATTAACTGTTCTCTGAATGTTTGATAGAATTCACTGGTGAATCCATCAGGCCCTGGGGATTTTTTCTTAGGAAGTTCTTTCATGGCCTGTTGGATTTCTTTTTCTGATAAGGGATTATTTAAGAATTCTATTTCTTCTTCTGTTAGTCTAGGCAGTTTGTATTTTTGTATATATTCATCCATTTCTCCTAAATTGGTGTATTTATTGCCATATAATTGGGCAAAGTAATTTCTAATGATTGCCTTAATTTCCTCCTCATTGGAGGTGCTGTCCCCCTTTTCATCTTTAATGCTGTGAATTTGCTTTTCTTCCTTCCTTTTTTTAATTAGATTGACCAGTACTTTGTCTATTTTGTTTGTTTTTTCAAAGTACCAGCTTCTTGTCTTATTTATTAAATCAATAGTTCTATCACTTTTGATTTTATTAATTTCTCCCTTAATTTTTAGGATTTCTAATTTGGTTTTCTGCTGGGGGTTTTTAATTTGATCGCTTTCGAGTTTTTTCAATTGCATTTCCAATTGATTGATGTCTGCTCTCCCTTGTTTGTTAATATAAGCTTTCAGGGATATGAATTTGCCTCTGATTACCGCTTTGGCTGCATCCCAAAAGGTTTGAAAGGATGTTTCGCCATTGTCATTTTCCTTGATGAAATTATTAATTGTTTCTATGATTTCTTCTTTAACTAAACGGTTTTGGAGTATCATATTGTTTAATTTCCAATTGGTTTTAGATTTGGTTTTCCATGTACCATTACTAATCATTATTTTTATTGCCTTGTGATCTGAGAAGGCTGAGAATTCTATCTTCAGTTTAACCCAGGGAAAGCTCATAGAACCAACATCTGCCCATGACTAAAGCCTCTGAACACCAGACAGAGATAAGAAAAGCTAATCCTCCACATTCAGAGATGGCAAACTCCACAGAAGCACAGAAGCCCCCAAATACCAAGAAAAATAAGAAGAAAGGGGCGACTTTGGACACATTCTATGGAGCCAAAATACAAAATACAGAGCAGATAGAAGAAGATATACAAGAAAATTCTCCAAAATCTTCCAAAGGAAATAGAAACTCTCCACAAACCCATGAAGAATTTGAATCAGAAATGACCAAAAAGATGGAAGCCCTCTGGGAGGAAAAGCGGGAAATAATGCAAAAGAAATTCACGCATCTACAAAACCAGTTTGACCAAACTGTAAAAGAAAACCAGGCTTTAAAGCAAGAACTAATAAAGCAAAGCCAAAACACCAAGAAATTAGAAGAGAACATAAAATATCTCACCGACAAGGTGATAGATCTGGAAAATAGAGGGAGAAGAGAAAATTTAAGAATAATTGGACTCCCAGAAAAGCCAGAAATAAACACCAAACTGGACATGGTGATACAAGATATAATCAAAGAAAATTGCCCAGAGATTCTAGAACAAGGGGGCAATACAGCCACTGACAGAGCTCACAGAACACCTTCTACACTAAACCCCCAAAAGACAACTCCCAGGAATTTAATTGCCAAATTCCAAAGCTATCAAACAAAAGAAAAAATCCTACAGGAAGCCAGAAAAAGACAATTTAGATATAAAGGAATGCCAATCAGGGTCACACAAGACCTTGCAAGTTCTACTCTGAATGATCGTAAGGCATGGAACATGATATTCAGAAAGGCAAGAGAGCTGGGTCTCCAACCAAGAATCGGCTACCCAACAAAACTGACTATATACTTCCAAGGGAAAGTATGGGCATTCAACAAAATAGAAGACTTCCAACTTTTTGCAAAGAAAAGACCAGAGCTCTGTGGAAAGTTTGATACCGAAAATCAAAGAGCAAGGAATACCTGAAAAGGTAAATATTAAGGAAAGGGGAAAAATGTTATCTTCTTCTTTTACTCAAACTCTCTTCTATAAGGACTACATTTATATCAATCTATGTATACTAACATGTGGGGAAAATGTAATGTATAAATAGGGGGTAAAGAAAGACCAAATAGAATAATGGTTCTCACACAAAGATTCACATGGGAAAGGGAGGGGAAGAAAACTCCTATAAGAAGGAGAGGAAGAGAGGGGGGGGGTTACTTAAACCTCAATCTCAGGGAAATCAACTCTGAGAGGGAAAAACATCCAGATCCATTGGGATCTTGAATTCTATCCTACCCAACAAGGGTAAGGAGAAGGGAAAACCAAGGGGGGGGGAGGGGGAGAGGGAGAACAAAAAGGGAGGGAAAGAGAGGGGGGAGGGGGAAGGAAGAAAAAGGAGGGACTAAAAAGGGAAACATCAAGGGAGGGGACAAGGGGGACTGATTCAAAGTAAATCACTGGACTAAAAGATAGAGCCGAAGAAGAAAAGGTTAGAATTAGGGAAGGCAATCAAAATGCCAGGGAGTCCACAAATGACAATCATAACTTTGAACGTGAATGGGATGAATTCACCCATAAAACGTAGACGAATAGCAGAATGGATTAGAATCCAAAACCCTACCATATGTTGTCTTCAAGAAACACACATGAGGCGGGTTGACACCCACAAGGTCAGAATTAAAGGATGGAGTAAGACCTTCTGGGCCTCAACTGATAGAAAGAAGGCAGGAGTGGTAATCATGATATCTGATAAAGCCAATGCAAAAATAGACCTGATCAAAAGGGATAGGGAAGGTAATTATATTTTGTTAAAAGGGACTCTAGACAATGAGGAAATATCATTAATCAACATGTATGCACCAAATAATATAGCACCCAAATTTCTAATGGAGAAACTAGGAGAATTGAAGGAAGAAATAGACAATAAAACCATACTAGTGGGAGACTTAAACCAACCATTATCAAATTTAGATAAATAAAATCAAAAAATAAATAAGAAAGAGGTAAAAGAAGTGAATGAAATCTTAGAAAAATTAGAATTAATAGACATATGGAGAAAAATAAATAGGGATAAAAAGGAATATTGCATTTTTCTATGAGGATGATACAATAGTTAGAGATGAAAGCAAAATACAAAAACTGATTGATATTGACAAAATGCCAATTAGGGGGCAGTCCCCTGTGCCATAACAGTTTACATTAAGAATCAGTATGTTCCACCCACTTCAGTTCAGTTCATTATATCCCAAAGTTCATTCTAGATGTTTTTATGTGGTGTGTGGATTCTTCAGGCATATTTTCAGCAACTTCTCCAGAAGGATCCACTTTATTGATTCAGGATCCTCTTTTCCTGAAATTTCTCAAAAAAAAATATAAATCTTGGATTAGGATAATTACATAATCCCCCTACCCCCAAGGAGAATGTTGACCAACATCAGAATCACAATGGGATACATGAATGAGTTATGAGGTATATAAAATATTTTCAAAAGAGAAACAAAAACAAACCCCAAAATTCCAAAATAAAAGAATAAAAATTAAATTCTGTATAAAAATATTAAGAAGTACAGAAATGATAAAAATAATATAAAAATATTACATGTATAAAATTCTGAGTAAAATTATAAACCTGTATCAGGTTCTTGAACCACAGAAAGACTCTATTAAAGTGACTTATGTCCCACAAGCCTGTAGGGCAATAGCAACACTATAGCACTTTACATGTTTGCAACTAGGACTACTGAAAATTGCCAAACTATAAGAGAGAAAGGACTAATTTTAGCAGCAAATGAGAAAAACATTCCCTGGTTTGATTTTACCATCACTGTAAAGGATAAAGGGAACCAAGATGATAGCCAACCTGAGTTACTTGACTCAGAATATTGCACATGGAGTGTGGTTCAAGGGAGTCCTGCATCTTAATATATGTCAAGTGCCACAACCTCAATTCTCATACTAGGTTCAAGTCCTTTCATATTGGTATAGAAGTTCAACAATCCTCCCTGGATTGGTTTTTGTCCTTTTTGACCTTGTTCTACTTGGCACTGTATAGTGGCTCTCTTGTTCCCTTCTCCTTGAATCAGACACAATCATTAAACAAAATTATATAACATTTATCAATAAATGGCAGGTTTCCGTAGTCAAAAGCCTTTGAGTATGCAGATTACTAGGGCTAATAGAACCTGTAAATTTATACTGTAAACTTTATCCTTCAAGGCAAAAAAACAAAAAAAACAAACAAACATTAATACTGATTTCATGTACTTCAAACATCACCAATGTTAGGAAAAAAGGAAAGAGGGGAAAAATCAAATATCCTATTGCAAACATAAAGTAGAAAAGATAATTTAAAAAATCATAATTTTGCAGTTCATATTTCATGTGACAATGTGTTAAGCAAGCAAAGGCACAACACAAAAGATGTTCATTCAAAATTGAAATTTATATCACTCTTAACTTGGTCAGAATCCGCAGTGTGAGTGTATATAATTTTTTCAACAGGTAAAATCTTTTAAAAACAGTAGTACAACAGCTAATACACATTCTAAGAACTACCAAAAATCCCCCAAATTATGAGAGTCCTTTAGGGATAACTGCAAACAAACCTGTAATTTGTAGCCATGAGAGGTTCCACCAGCTATCATTAGGTTTCACATGAGTCTCTATAGCTACTTTCTGTGTGGCATGTAAAAACCTATGAACACATGAATACTTGTCACAAGTTCTACAAATTTAGCCAATCTTTCAACCTCAGAAGAGATATTTTTAACAAAGTCTATTATTACCATCATTCCAAAATTTGGTAGGAGAGAAAACTGAAAAAACTCTGTGTTGTTGATGAAGAATTACAAATACAGGAAATCCATTTCAAAGCTACTAGGCTTTACAGGAAAAAGCATTCCCACTTCCTGGATGAGATTATAACACATAACAAGGTAACTAAGCCACTTGGGAACCTCCCTCCCTCTTGGTATGAGACTGTAACAGTGTAACAGAACTGTCTCCAATATGTGCCAACCATTTTTACATGAAGCTGAGGTCTAAAAAGTGAAAATCACTGAAGACATGTCATCCATTACATTTACAATAAATGAAGAGATGGGAAAATGCAACGTCAATGCACTCTACTTCAGCTGCAAATGGACCCTAACCTCTTGTTACAAACAACTCAGAGGCAAGCAAATAAATGATCAGAGGTAGGGACACGTCCAGATATCTAAAAATTATTTCTGAAGACCCATTAAAATCAAATTAAATTATTAGAAAATGAAATTCCCTAAACTTGTATACAGGTTGAAACCAAATTGAAGAAGTCCATCCATCATCATATATGTGACAATTAACAAAGACAAAAAAAGGGACAAAATGCTGTTCATGGGCTTTTACAGTTTATGGTATTCTTCTACAGAACAATCATAGTCATAGGCGAGGTGCATATTAAGACAACGTAACAGAAAATTTCAATTTTGATAACTTATGAAATAATTGAAAGTAAATAACATACATCTTGTATTTAGAATTGTGTTATGGAGACTTCTTCATTCTGGGGAGGGAAACAAACTATGACAGTTAATGTAAATAGAGCAATGAGGTCTAAAAAGGCTTAAAAATTCACCTCCAGACATTTTGAGGTTCCTTTCCCTCTCAAATACCATCATTCATCACAATCCCTTTATCCACACATCTGGGGTCTCCCATAATGAGGGGAGTTCCTTCACTGAGTACAGATGTTTGAGTTTGAGTTTTGATTTCCCTCATTTGAATAACTAATCCTCCTATTTTTATAACTATTCTTGATACTTCTACTGCTATTTTCCTGATTTCTCTTCTCCAATTCATAATTACAATACCCACTTTCCCACAAAAGTAAAATGTTAGTGCTTGTTTTATGGATTCTTGTATAGAGCTATCATCTTTCCTTGCTTTACCTTTCCAACTGTAATGGTGGAAATTTCACCTTTTTTCAAGATTGTTGTAATATTGAACAATGGCAGCCAAGGAATTTACTTCTGAAATTCCTAAAATGAAACACTCAAGTCAGAATGGAGTTTATGGAGGTTTAATCACAATGGGAGTAGGGAAAAGGAGAGGGAGAGAAGGAGAGAAGAGAAAAGGGAAAGAGGCTACTCAACCTCTGACCAAGGCAGAGGGAGTTTTAGGCCCAAAGGGCCAAGGTGGAAAGAATCAGTCCTTAACTCACGTGAGTGATCTGAAGGAAAGCTGTCTGCCGGCTTCCTCCCTGTCCAAGCTCCTAATACCAACTGGCGTCTAGCTCTCTCCACAGGAAGTGAGCGAATTCCAGAGGCTGTTCCCTACCTCATTTCCTGTGTCTCACAAGTGCCAATGGTTGGCTCTAGCTTGGCTTAGGACAGCCCAGGTGAGCAATTAGTTATTTCTGATTTGTCATTGACTAGCACATGCCCGTGTAGTGTGGGTGTGCACAATTTTTGGGTGCTATACCAAGATGGAGACTTTTAAAATTCACAATCCCCCCTGATGATGATTGGGGTACTAGTCTCCCCAATTGATCACTAAACATAAGCATACTGCACCCCAAAAATTTCTAGCTGTAAGTGTATACAAAAATTTTTTACCCACTAAGAAGAAAATTATAATAGTTGTAAATATAGGGAAATAGAGGAGAGAGAAAGACAGCAAACCAATGTTTTGCTGGGCGCATTGACAAAAACCAATTAGGGGGCAGTCTCTTTTGGCATAAGAGCGTACATTCAAAAAATGTTCAATCAACCACACCTCAAGGTTCATTCTGGATCTTTCTGTAGTGAAAAGGTTTAGATATCTTTCTGCAAACAGTTCATTCTCTGGATTCAGTTAGTTAGCAAGCTTCTTCTCTGAAGATTTATCTCGAACAAAATTTAAATCTTGGATTTGATAAAATACAATCCCCCCTGAAGAAAGTGTTGAGAAAACACTGAGTCCAGCTGAAGATTCAAGTTTTAGTTGTGGGGGTGTGTGATTTAATCCAAAAGGAAAACAAAACAAAATGAAAATAAAATAAAAAACTAAAAATCAAAAGAAGAAAAGGGAAAAAATTAAGGGAAAAATATAGACCCTTTATATATTCATATATTTATATTAAAGAAGAATTCAAAATCAGTATCAAAAATATAAAAAAAAATCTATGTATACAAAATTTGAGAAAGCAAGAATAAAAAAAAAAATTTTTCTCCACAGGCCCGTGTATTAGTGTCCAGTTAAGTAATTTCTAATCCCACAAGTCTGTAGGACAGAATGCAGCATATTTTACTTCCCCATTTGCAGCCTAGGCTACAGGTAGTTGCCATACTATAGGAGAGAAAAAAGAGGACCAGATTTTTATTTTATATCTAGGGAAGTGTCATTCCCTCATCTGATTTTACCTTTGTTCTCAGGGATGGAGGGAGCCAGGATGGTAGCCAACCTTTGGTACTGGTCTGAAGGTATTTTCAAAAAGAGTGTGGATACAAGGAAGGCCTACATCTTAACATCTGTCAAGTGTCACAACCCCGAGTCTCACACTAGTTTCAAGTCCTTAGTATTGGCTTAGAAATGCATTAATCCTACCTGGATTGGTCTTTGATTTTTAGACCTGTGAGCTCTTTTGGCATTATCCAGGTTATCTCTGTGCTCCTTTTTTTGATCCTGTTCCTAGAATCAGACGCAAACATTAATCATAATCCCACAACAATTATCAATAAATGACAGGTTCCCATAGTCTAAAGCTGTTTGGGTGCATATTAATATTAACAGCAAGTATATATGTTTAAACTAATATTGTAGAATAAAATTAATATTGATTATATGTACCTTAAGTACATAGAAATGAGAAAAAGGGAAAAAATAAAATAATGTAAAAAAATAATAATAAAATAAGGAAAAGAGAAAAAAGGAAAAAAGAAAAAAATTAAATTTAGGAATTGAATGTGTCAAAAGCAGAATAAAACAGTTCCACTTGTCAATGGGTAGTTATCTCCAATGCATGTATAGGATACAGTCAATCAGTCTCAACAGAAGATGCTCTCTTTACATGTGAGCAGTGAATGCAAGAGTCCTTTTCTCCAACCTTTATAGATGTTGGAGTAGTTAACAATATTTGGAATGGTCCTTCCCAGGAAGGCTGGGTTGCTCCTGTACGCTGGAAGTTCTTTATATACACGTTGTCTCCTGGCTTCAGGTCGTGAAGTGAGAAGTCTAGTGGTCCGGCTTGTACTGCAGCTCCGGATTTATGTAGCTCACGCAGTTTGTGCTATAATTGCTGTATTGTAAAGATTAAAATTTAGGGGAGAGGGGGAGACTGAGGCAGGTAGAAATTAGTTTCTCTCTGCAAGGAATATATATTTTTTAGAGGTTTATTAAAGGTTAAAGATTAAGAATATACAAGTAAGAAACATGTGCCTAGGCCAGAGGCCTAGACAAAATAACCTCACATCATGGAAGAGACGCCTCTGCTCCAAAAACGGAAGTCCAAAAGCCCGAGCCCTTCAAAAGCCTTTGCTTAAATATCTTCTCGATCTCGGCCCAGGTGAGATTACAAGGCATTCTGGGGAAGTGGAGCAAAGGCTCATGGGGATTGTAGTCCTGTATTCGAGTCTATTTTTTTACATCCGCCCGTGTGATCATTTGTGGAAAAATTAATTTTTCCCCAAAAGGATCATAAAAACATAATAAACTTAAAAGATTACAATAGTGTGAGGATAAGAGAAAAAAGAATAAAACCAATAATTTCTGAACACATTGACAAAAAGCCGTTAGGGGGCAGTCCCCTTTGGCATAAAAGTATACATACAAATAAATGTTCAATCAACCACACCCAAAGTTCAATTTTGTGCAACTTGTGGTCTGGAGGCTTCTTCATGATGGCTTCTCCAACAGTTCAGTTTCTGAATTCAGGGAAGTAGCATCTTTTTTAACTAAAATTCTTCTCAAAAGGAATTTAAACTTTGTAATTTAAATAATGATTTTTTTTACATTCCCCCGTGTTGTGGGTGATTGAAAGATTCAGAATCAGTTAGGGATGCATGGCTGAGGTATGAGGTATATGAATCAATTGGCAAGAGATATTAAAAAGACATCAGAAAATCCAAAAGAAAAGAAAAATTTCTGGATGAAAATATAGACTATCAAAGTCTTATGTGTAAAAATTCCAAGTAGAAGAAAAATAAATCTATGACAGGTCCTTCAATCAGGGCCCAATCAAAATGATCTAAGTAATGATGCATTTACCCAGTCAGTGCCAGGACTACAGAAAGGTACCACACTTTAAGAGGCAGAAGAGAAAGGGACCAGATTATAGAAGCCAAGTAGGAGCCAAGGTTTTGGGGATACTCATTTGTGAGTATTTTCAGAGTGAGTGTAGATACAAGGAAAGCCTATGTCTTAACACATGTTAAACATAGTAACCTTGAGTCTTCACACTAGGTTCAAGACCTTTGTATTGGCCTAGAAGTGCATCAATCCATCCTAGATTGGCCTTTCTTTGGCCCTATGAAATGGCTCTTGTGTGTATCTCTTGTCCTGAAATCAGACAGAATCATTAAGCAAAGTCCCATAATTTATTTAAATAATTAGTGGCATCATTTTTATAGTCACAAGCTTTTTAGGGCATGCATTAGCAAATGTATCTTAAACTTGTAGCACTGAAAATCAAAAGGTTAAAGAAAATCTTAATACTGGTGACATGTGCTTCAAATATAAAAAGGAGAGAAAAAATAATTAAAAAACTGAAAAAGTATATTGCACATGCTAGAAAAATATAATAATAAAAGAGCTTTTAAAAATTCAAAAATATAGCTTATAATCATTGACACTCTGTGTCAGTTAAGAAAATATAAAATACAAGGCTTTCTCACCAAAAAATGAGATCCATTTCCTCTTTGTATCTGGCCATGATCACTGTGAGTAGAAGGCAAATGAATTGAACAAGGTTAACAATTTTTTCATCTTTAAAAATACAGTAGTACAAATATGTAGATATCAAAATCCCCAAAATTCTCAATAGCCCAATTAATTACAATAGCAAACAAACACACTTTCATATTTCACATAAGTTGCTGTGTGACATTTTTAAAACCTATGAATTGATGGACATTTGTCACAATTTTTACAAAAATAGCAATCCTTTAACCTTGGTAATAAACATATTTTTTTTTTAAACAAAGTAAAACTCATCTTGGGTTTAGAACATAATCAAGAAATCTATATATCATTCTGGTGCAAGTAAAGTAGTGAGCTGAAGAGTATAAATAAAGGGTGCTCCTTTTGGAGGCTTTTCCCAAGGGTACAAATGCCCTGAAATTAACTGCCCAACTTCCATTCGCATGTGGGAAGGTTGGGGGTTATAAAATACATTTCACTTCAGCTACTAGAATGGGCCTTACCTCGTGGTAGGGGCAGGCAAAAATAACCAGACTGTTAAAAAAAATTCCAAAATCATATTTAAAAAACCCTTAAAATCAAATCATTTGAGGTATTTAGCACATTACATTTTTCCAAGGTTGTTAATACAATTATAACCAGTTCTGAAGTCCATCTATCTCAGCAAAATAGAAAAAAGCTATTTTTTTCATATATGGGCTTATTCACAATAATATCTGTTCAACAGTTATAGGGGGAAAACAACAGAATTTTAAAACTCAGTACATTCAAAATAAATTCAATCAACCTTCAGTTCACAGAATAATATTCAATCCAGTAATATATGAACTTAAAATCACAAAGTTAAACCTTAAACAAAACAATGCAATAGAATACAGAGAATTTTTTTATAAACCATTGGAGTCTGAAATGCCTTAGAATATAGCCTTTAGTCTCTTCAAAGTTCCTTGGGGTTTTTTTGTTTGATTGTTTGTTTTTAATTATCCATTTAAATGTCTATTGTCTGAAGGTAGAGTAGTAAAGGCTAGGCTATGGTGTTCAAGGGATCCGTCCAGGGCCCCATAGCTGGGGAGTATCGGAGGCCAGATTTTAACTAGAGACCTCCCGTCTCTGGGCCTGGCTTCCAGTTCGCTGGGCCACCCATTTTCCTCCCCAAAGTTAAAGTTGAATCTTTGGGCTGAGTCTGCTCCCAGACAGACAGGTAAAATCAATGAAACTGCCAGAAGAGTCAAAAATCCTTTTAAACAGCCCATTGCTATTAAGTTTCTGTTTGAAAAGTCTGTTTCTTCTCTCTAGGCTTTTCTCTCTTTCCCCTCTCTGATACCCCTGTGGCCAATACCCCCAGCCACGTGGAGGCTTAGCCTAAGGGAAAATCTCCTTTCCCTCTGGTCTCTCCCCTCAGCCCACGTGGCCAATACTGTTACCAGCTGGTCGCAATGAGTCCTGAGCGATCTGCTCCAAGGATCTGGGTGATGAGCCGGGTGGGTCGGGCTCCTGGGTCTGGGGCACAGAAATAGGCAGGCAGCGGGCCAGTGAGAGGCCAGGAGCAGGAGCGGCTGCGGGGGTGGGCAAGGCCGGGACCAGGTACCAGGTGAGGATGATCAGGGCTGCAGGCTGCAGGCAGGAAGCGGCGGGGCCACTTTCTAGGTACTAGCTATTAAAACTGAATTTAAGATCAGAAAAGAAATCAGAAGACTGAAAGTTCTTTATCCCTTCGTGGTCGCCAAACTGTAAAGATTAAAATTTAGGGGAGAGGGGGAGACTGAGGCAGGTAGAAATTAGTTTCTCTCTGCAAGGAATATATATTTTTTAGAGGTTTATTAAAGGTTAAAGATTAAGAATATACAAGTAAGAAACATGTGCCTAGGCCAGAGGCCTAGACAAAATAACCTCACATCATGGAAGAGACGCCTCTGCTCCAAAAACGGAAGTCCAAAAGCCCGAGCCCTTCAAAAGCCTTTGCTTAAATATCTTCTCGATCTCGGCCCAGGTGAGATTACAAGGCATTCTGGGGAAGTGGAGCAAAGGCTCATGGGGATTGTAGTCCTGTATTCGAGTCTATTTTTTTACAGTATATAGGAAGCAATAGTAGTATCTCCCCCTCATAGCAATGTATAAGCCTGGGAGAAAGGCTTAGCCTCTATAGGTGGATGTCCAAAAAGCATCTCAAATGGTGAAATATGTAAGTCTCCTCTAGGCCTGCTTCTAAGATAAAATAGGGCCAGAGGGAGAATTTCAGGCCATTTTAAATGGGTCTCAGTGCATAATTTGCCAATCATAGTTTTAAGTTCTTTGTTCATCCTCTCAACTTGGTCTGAACTCTGGGGATGATATGGAACATGGAATTTGGGAGTTATCCCCAAGTAAGAATATATCTGGTTTAGAACAGAATCAGTAAAATTACTCCCCCTATCAGAATCAATATGTGCTGGTAGGCTAAAGCAAGGAATAATTTCTTTTAAAAGCACCTTAGCAACAAAACCTGCGGTGGCTCGGGCTGTAGGAAATGCTTCCGGCCATCTGGTCAGTTGGTCTACTATGACCAAACAAAATTTATATTGTCCAGCCTTTGGTATCATTATGAAATCTATCTGCAGGTGCTCAAAAGGTGTGTAAGCCAGAGGATGCCCACCAAAGGCTTTGCCACAAAAGACATTGTGGTTATATGCCTGGCAGGTAGGGCAGGCTGAACACACTTTAGAGGCTATGGTAGTTATACCAGGGGCTATCCATACTCTCTTAACAGAGTCCACGATGCCCTGGGTACCAAAGTGGCCATTATTATGAACAGATTGGCAAATTTGGTGATAGAAACTTCTAGGGAACAGGGGTTTTCCTTCAGATGACACCCAGTCTCCATTGATCTGTTTTGCTTTGAATTTCTGTTTCCATTTTTCCACTTCCTTCTCATTATAGGAAAGTGATAAATTTGAGTCATCAGTAGTTGTTAATGTTAGAAGTAATTCAGGCCCTTCTATGGCTGCTAGCTTTGCTGCAGCATCTGCTCAGTCATTTCCCCTAGAGACAGGGTTGGTGCCACCTGTATGGGCTGAGCAATGAACTACAGCTAGGGCTGCAGGCAGCTGAAGAGCAGAAAGTACTTCATTAATAATTTCAGCATTAGCTATGGATTTTCCAGCTGAGGTTAAAAATCCTCTCTGGAGCCATAGCATCCCGACTGAGTAACAAATGCCAAAGGAATATCTAGAATCCATATAAATTGTTGCCTTTTTACCCTTGGCAATTATACAGGCATGTTTCAGAGCTAGGAGCTCTGCCCCTTGAGTGCTAATGTTAGAGGGCAATGAAACTGACCACTCAGTGGCAAATTCTGTGACTACAGCAGCTCCACTGTAGCATGTGCCATCCCTCATGAAAGAAGAACCATCAGCAAATAAGATCAGGTCTGAGTTCTTTAAGGGAGTGTCCAAGAGATCATCTCGAGGCTTTTCTGCCATGGACACTAGTGTTTCACAACTGTGTAATGGTTCTCCTGAAGTTGGTAAGTCTGGAAGCAAGGTTGCAGGATTAAGGCTTGTACAGCGTTTCAGAGTAATATTTTCATTATTTAGCAAGGTTATTTCATACCGTGTAATTCGTTGATCAGAAAATGCTTGTGTTCTCTGTCTTAGCAATAATGCTTCTACCTTATGTGAACACATAATTGTCAATGGGCATCCTAATACTAGATCAACGGTTTTTGTCACTAGTAAAGCAGTAGCAGCCACTCCTCTAAGGCATGGTGGTGCTCCTGAAGCTATTGGTTCCAGCTGGGCTGAATAATAATTAACTGGACACTGAGAAGGCCCCAGAGTCTGAGTTAAAATGCCTGAGGCTACTCCTCTTTGCTCATGTACATGCAAAGTAAATGGCTTGTTATAATTTGGGATGCCTAGAGCAGAGGCAGATAGGATAGCCTTTTTTAGCTCTGATAGAGCTGACAGGTGTTCAGGCTCTAATTTGAGGGGTTCAGGGACTGCATCCCTTGTTAGTGCTATAAGAGGTTTAGTAATTTCCCCATAGCAAGGAATCCATTGTCTGCAAAACCCTGTTGCTCCCAGAATTGCTCTTAACTGTTTTCTAGTGGTAGGAGCACTCAATTTTTGAATATTCTCAATTCACATGGGAGAAATAGAGTGGGCACCAGCTGTCAGAATGAACCCCAAATATTCTACTTTTGGGAGACACCACTGAACTTTATCCTTTGAGATCTTATGACCTCTTTTGTGCAATTCCAAAAGAAGGTGTTTGCTATCTTTCTGACATGCTTCTGCATTCACGGAAGCCAAGAGCAGGTCATCTACATATTTTATTAATTTGCTGTTTTTAAATTTTATATTATCTGTACCTTGTCCCAAAATTTGTGCAAATAAGGTCGGACTTTCTACATAACCCTGGGTCATACGACTCCAGGAATATTGTATGCCATTCCAGGTGAAAGCAAAAATATGCCTCGAGTTCTCATATATGGGTATGGAAAGGAAGTCTGAGCACAAGTCTACTACTGTAAAGTATGTAGCTGTGCCTGGAATAGAAGAAATAATAGTACTGATATTGGGAACTATGGAGTGTCTCTTTATAATGTGATTGTTCACAGCCCTCAAATCCTGTACAAATCTATAGAGGTGTGTGCCATCGGGGCCCCTTTTTGTATTTTTAACAGGAAGGATGTGCGTGTTGTATTCAGATTTACAAGGGAAAATTATTCCTTGCTCAATTAAGGAATTTATTATTGGGATATGCCCTCCATTGCCTCCTTGGAAAGAGGATACTGAGGAATGCAAGGAGGTGGGCTGGATTTAGTTTTTATTTGCAGGGGAGCAGCTGATTTAAGTAAGCCTACATCAGTAGAAGTTGTGGCCCAAACAGACTCTGGTATATCTGTAGGTATTTCAAAGGTGGGAGGCTCCTTTGCCTCCTGGCTCTCTGAGAGAAATACAGGGAGTAAATTTAAGTTTTCCTTGGGCACTTCTAAAGTCCCCTCCCCTTCCCATGTGTATCTTTATATGGGAAAGATTATCCCCCCCTATTTCTTGAAGTAAATCTTAGTGTTATCAACAGTTCCCCCCCTCCCTTTTCCTTTCTTTGCTCCCACTTTCCCCAAATCTTCTTAATGCCCCAATCTTTCCCTATGCATCTTTCTTCTAACTACTCTTATGATGCATACAGTTTTTGAGAGTTACACAAAACATTTTCCCCACATATTAATATATATAATTTGATGTAAATGTAGTCCTTATGGAAGAGAGTTTGACTTAAAGAAAAAGATAAGATTTATCTCCTTTTCCCTAATGAGATTAGCTTTCCCTGGGTTGAATTTAGTATGCCTTGAGGCAAGGACTTTTATCCTGAGACTCCTATGGAAGGATCCAGCCAGAGGGTTACAAGCTCCCCCCCCCTCTCTCTGTTTCCCTGCTGTCTGGGTCCCCCCTCGACTGGGTTAGGTTGTTTTCAGGATGTGGCCTACAGAATAGCCGGCTCCCGAGGCCCTTTTGCCAATCCTGAGGGTTGCTGTTGTTTCCGAAGACCCTGCTCTCTGAGGGTGAGCAGCTGTGGCTTCCCTGGGCTCAGGGCTAGGGCTCCTGATAAGAAGATTAGCTTTCCCTGGGTTGATCTGAGATTTGGATAGAAGGTTCCAGCCAGGGGCTTATGAGCTCCCCTGTCTCTCCCTATTTCCCTGCTGTCTGGGTGCTCCCGACACTGGGTCAGGTTGTTTTCAGGGTGAGTCCTTCAGAATTGCCAGTTCTGGGGTCCTTTTGCCAGCCGTGCAGGTTACTGTTGTTTCCAAAGACCCTGCTCTCTGAGGGGAAGGAGCCGTGACTTCCCAGAGCTCCCAGGGCTCCTGATAAGAAGATTAGCTGTCCCTTAGTTGAATTGAGTGTGTCCTGAGGCAGGGAACTGAGACTCTCTTAGATGAAGAGATCCAGCCAGGGGGTTACAAGCTCCCCCCATCTCTCTGTTTCCCTGCATTCTGGGTGTCCCCTCGACTGGGTCAGCTTGTTTTCAGGATGTGGCATTCAGAATAGCTGGCTCCCGAGACCCTTTTGCCAGTCCTGAGGGTTACTGTTGTTTCAGAAGACCCTGCTCTCTGAGGGGGAGGGGCCACAGAATCTCGGAGCTACAAGGGCTGCTCCCAGGGGGTTATGAGCTCCCCATCCCTCTCTGTTTCCCTGCTGTCTGGGTGCCCTCTTGACTGGGTTAGATTGTTTTCAGGAAGCAGCCTTCAGAATAGCAGGCCATGGGGCTCTGAGGTTGCCTCTGCTGCCTTGGACTTGGACTCGGCACTCTGGGTTGGGGGGGATGGGTCCTAAGACCTTCCTTCTGCCAACCCTTAGGTCCGAGTGGTCTCAGGTTCTGCCTTTTGGGGGGGGGGGGCGTACCTTTTGGTCCAGGTCCAGGTCCATGAGGAAGACTCCCAGGGTCTATGCTGTTGATCTTTTTGAATTTCAGTGCCCTAGGAGCATTTGGTTTGAGATTGGTAAGGAAGGCTTTCAGGAGATCTGAACTTTAGCTTTCTCTAAGCCGCCATCTTGACCAGAAGTCTCTGGGAGTAAAATTCTTAAGAGTAGTCGCCATAGATTCTACTATTTGACTATAGCCAATAACTAATTAGTTAGCTTCTTTTAAAACTTTGTACATATTTCCACTTCACTGAGTTTTAACCTTTGTCATGTCAGACTGAACAGGAAGCCAGTTCTGTCTCACTACTTGCATCAATTTCTTGAGTGGGCTGTCAGGTGGAATAGAGTCTAGCTCCCTACCCTTTTTGCTTTCTATAAAATTAACAACCTTTTTAACTAGCTTAAGAATTTCACTTGCACATGAATAAAATAAGGAAATAGAAAGTTCAGTATATGTAGATGCATGTCTGTGTGAGTTTGGCTATGGAACACAGGACACCAACTGGTACAGTATTGGTGTATTTAGCCATTGTTAAATGCTTTTGGTGATCAAATAAAAAAGTTTAATGGCTTCTTTCAGAGTTGCATTATTCATAACAGTTTAAAAACTGAAAAATGGAACAGACAATGACAAAACCGAAAAAGAAAAAGACCAGAAGTGAAATTATTCCTTCTTGCTGAACAATTGAGTCTCTATCAGAGTAAAATTTACTCTGAGCCTTTCACTGAAAACAAAAAAGAAAATTTCCGAGACTTCATTGCTATCTCATAGATGAGAAAGACTTTCCTTTAGGTAAAACAGAGCTCTGTTATGAGGGATATTTTAGAAACTTGATTTCTCATCAAGAGTCAAAGGAAAATCAATACCAGAAAAAAAAATAAAAGAAAAAATTAAATTTGAGAAGAAAGAACAAAATTCAAAATTCAAACCAAAATATCCAAATCTATGTATATAAACATTTCTGAGTAAAAAAAAAAGAAGAAATCCACAACATTTTCTTAAATCAAGGTACAAGTAAAGAGCTTTCTGTTCCACAAATTTGAAGGACAAATGCAGTAGTATTGCACTAACCCATTGACAGCCAGGACTACATAAACTTGCCATACTAAAAGAGAGAAAAAAGGTCTACATTTTGAAGTAGAAGGTAATAATGTTTCCCTGGTCTGATTTTTCCTTCAGTCTCAGTGATAGGGGACTCAAAATGGCAGCCAAACGTAGGAACTTGTTGGAAAGTGGCACAGGTAAAACCTGCACCTAATGTATGTCAAACAGCCACTACCTCGAACCTCAAAAAAGTCCTCTATCTTAGTGCAGGTGTCATTAATCCCACAGGAATTTTTGGTCTCTTTGAACTTGTTCTTTGTTCACACTGTACAATGTCTCTTTTGTGATCCCTTCTCCTGGAATTCATCACAGTTATTAATTAAAGTCTTACAATACTTAGCAATCAATGTAGATTTCCAAAGTCTAAATCCATACCCCAAAGGGTATGCATTGATATTAGAGTTAAGAAATGTTGTAAATTTATCCTTCAAAATCTAAAACCTTATTAATACTGGTTACATGTACTTCAAGTACAAAAAATAAGAAAGAACAACTTAAATATCCTATTGAAAAATAAAAATAATGAATAAAAAATTTAGGAATGCAATGTCTCAGCCAAAATAGTACCCAATTGTCTATGGACTCTTATCTCCAATGCATGCTACAAGATACAGTCAGTAAGTGTCAATAGAAGGTACCCATTTTATGTGTGAGCTGTGAATCCAAGAATCCTTTCCTCCAATTTTAATAGCTGCTGGAGTACTTAACAATACTTGAAATGGACCTTGTGTTTGAAACTACATTACAGAGACTTCTTTAATATAGGGAGGGGAACAGACTGAAACAGTTAACCTCAATAAGGAAATGGAATCTGAAAAGGTATTAGATTCAACTCCAGTGTCTTTGAGGTTCCATCATTCTCAGAGTACCATCATTTACCTAGATTCCCTTGGTCATGCCTCTGGGGTCCCCCATGCTGAGGAGTGTTTCCACTTTGAGTAGGGTGTGTACAAACTCCATTTGGGGTGTTTTGTTGTGATACTTGATTTGACCCATTTGGATTATTATTTCTGTAATTTTCTATAATTGTTTCTGTTATGATTATGATTATTGATACTTCTAAAATCACTGTTATTTCTTAAATTATCATTATTTCTAAAACTTATGCTATTAAATACCTGATTCCACTTTCTGATGTTTAAAAATAGGTGACCTCTTTTTCCACATAAAGAAAACATTGATATTATATTTGTGGATTCTTTCGAAGTGGCTATGGCCGCTGCTCAGTTTGATTTTTATTTTTCAGTTTCCTCTCTTAACACTTAATTCTTCCTTTAATTACCCTACGGAGTCACTCTTATCTTCATCTTTCCTCTAGTGACCTTTAAAGATGTAAACTGATACTTACCTCAATTCATCAAGGCCCATGCAAAACCACTTTGGGCAGTAGGATTTAAAATAATATTTGACCACTTTACAACAGTTTTCTACCAATTGTTTTCTTATCTGTCTGATATCCCTTTCTCTGGAAAGATCCAGGCCTATATATCTCCCTCCCAGGTCAATAAGTCTATCCAAAAACTGGGAAGGATTTTCATTGTTTTTTGTTTTTTGTTGCTGAAAATTATCAAACGTTTTCCATGCCACAGACCTATAAGAACAAACTCTTATTGTTGTTAGCAATGCCTCTCTAGCATGACATAGTTTGAAATAATCTTCCTTTCTTTTGGGGTGTTCCATTTGGGGTCTTGCTGGGACCAATGAATTACTCTCCTCTCTGAGCCTGATTGGCATGGGAGATGATTTTATTTTTATCTCTATCAAAAATCCTTGGAGCAAATTATCTATATCTAGCCAGAAGTCCAATAAATGCTTTCAAGCTTTTTAATAACTACAATAGGAACATCTTCAAAGGAAGGAGTATTTTGCTTGAATCTCTCCATATCTTGCGGGGTGAAGTGTGTGTGGTGTCTTAAGGACACCAAATCTCCAGTTTTATTGAAGGTAGGTACATCCTTTAAGAGGATGTAATTCAGCTTTTAGATGAATTAGTTTCTGTTTCTGTTTCTTGACTTGATGTTTGAGTTGTCATAGATTGGGGAAGGGGTATAGGAGGGAAAAAAGTCTGGTAGGAGCAGTCTGGGTAGATATAGAGGTAGTTAGAGCAGGATGAGTAACATGGAGAAATAAATCTCTCTTCTGAATCTGGGGATTTCTCAAGATGTTCTCAAGGTCATTTATATAAGGCTTGATAAACCCTAAACTATCCTCCAGTTTCTTCTCAAGGTCACATGAGGTATTTTCCACTTGTCTAATAAGAAAAGCTTTTAGTTGAGCTTTGAGGTCAAGGATTGATTGAGTAGTGGGAGAAATTGGTTGGAGTTGGCAGGAAATGAATCAGACAGGAGAAGGCCAAGATGAATCTCTCATCTGAATCTCAAGGTTACTCACTCTATTTACCAGTTTTTTTTTTCTTAAAAATGGATTGATAAACTGCAATGTATCTTCTTATTATTAGTATACCTAGGAACTGTGCCAAATAAAGCCATTATGAAATGTTCTCTGAGATTGTGAGTCATTTTAGATAAATAAGAAAAATTACTTTTTGCAATTTGGGTTATGCTGCTTAGTATCATGTTTAGTTGCCCATTTAGTTTTAAATTAACTATTAAATTGTTTGCAATTCTACTTCTTGTATGTAGGTGGTGGTACTGGCTAGGAATTAGGTTTTCACAAATCTTGATTAAAAACTTCAGATTTGTGAAGTGCCTGTTTTTGGGTGGTAGAACCTAGACCATAGTTCCCCAGGTAAGGTTGGGGAAAAATAAAAAGAGGAAATCCAAAGTTAGAAGTTAGAAGGGCCTCGCCTATAAATAAGGGCAAGGAAAAAAATAACAATCAAAAATACAATGAAGACAAAAAGTGGGGTCAGAAGAACCTCATTGCTGGTGACAATGAGTACAGTTTAATATTAGGTGGGTTACATCTTTTAAAGGTACAAACCACAGCAATTAAAAACAATCATCTGTGAGAAAACTCCAAGGGAAAGTGTAACAAAAATGTAGATAGGTTAGCTGGGTAAAAGATGATTCCAAGCATCATCAGATTCTTGGAAATGTCATTAAAAACATGTGTTGCCAGGAAAAACACATGTTGTTATGAGAAGCTTAAAGAAAAGGTGAAGGAGAGGACACTTGGACCAGTTCTTAGACAGACCCTGAGTTATCTACCTCTTCATGAGGGCGCTCAGATCATTATCTTAGATGGACTCCAAGTTATCAAACTCTGACAAGACTTAAAATAGATTATCTGCCTCTCAAACAACAATGAATATGTAAAACAGAAGTGTAACAGCCAAGGATAGCAATTGCAACAGAGGGACAGCAAAGTGAAACAAGACTAGCATGACTTTACAGAAGACAGAAAGACAGAAGTGAAGGTGGAAATAAGAAGGAACCAATGGTGTATAAAGAGGCCTAGGACATGATGGACAAAACCTCAAAGCTCCCCTCCTACTAATGAATCAATGTTTTTGTGGAACTGAATTATCCAATAGCAAAGCATGAAGGAAGGGGTAGTAAAACAGGAGGAAGTTATAGAGGAATATCGGATTTGCCCAGGTAAAGTCAAGTGATCAGAATGAATCTGAGATGACTCCTATGATCTGTAAAGGAGAAAGGAGTCTGCACAGGAGAGGTGAGGGAGAATACCAAGAATGGAAAGGTGAAAAGAAAGGCCTTACTTTGGTAGTGAAGGTAATGCTATTCATGAACACTCCTTTGATTAAAGAGATCTCCCTTTAATTCTGTGAAGAGAGATGGTCACATTATACTGGACCTTTTCTCTTTTTTTATTTAGAGCTTGATGGGAATACTTGTCTTATCCAGGAGAGTGGGAAACCACAATGGAGGTTCCTAGTAAATGAGAGAGAGAAATAGCATATACTTTAGGAAGAACATTTTAAAGTAAATTGGAAAGCCAGGTGAGGAAGGAGTACAAGAAGATTTTCCCAAGCAACCATTTCATGGACCTGGGAGGTCCATAACTCTGGCATATTATACAGGCTTTTCTGACTTTTTAAATGTAATGATTAGGTGTACAGATTTTTTTCCTTTCTGGACTTTAAAAATACTATTGATTATAAAGAATGTGTGTCTAAGAGAGGGTAAATTAAAGGTGCCATCAGCTCAGGACCTACCTTTCTCATGGCTTCAGGGGCTCTCAACCTGTTGTGATAGCAAAGCAAAAATGATGAAAACAGCTATGTGTGTAGCCTGGGACCAAGCTTTGCATGAAACTGCTTCTAGTAGACCCAGTGGTGGTTTATATTTATACCCAATTAATACATACTCAACATACATGATCAAATAAAGATAATAAGATAACTGATACATTAACTTATAACAAATCATTTGTTTAACATTCTATAATCATTCTATACACTTGTAACTATTGATTCTGACAGGATACACAATGGTTTTGCTCAAGATAAATAATTGTGTCACAGGTGGATTAGTTGGAGGTTAGTTTTTCTCATTAACCTGTGAGTTGCCTGGCTTATGGACAATCAAAGAAAACCATTTGTTACCTTTAATAATCAATCAGAAATTCTGGAGACAATCAACAATCATAGTAGTCAATTTGAGAGATCAAAGGGCTACTAGAAACACAATTCAGATTTAATATTAGACTAAGCATTTATCAGTTTTCATCATGGAATTTCTGAGATAGGTTTTGGTTGGTAAATGGAGTTACTGAGGCATGATGTACTAAGGCATATTGTACAATTCTCTCCCTGTGAGAATTTATATCGTGGTTCAAGAGAGTTTGTTTCTGTGCATGGGAGTAGGGGATTTCCGAGCACAGATTTTGTGGGCACAGCTTTTGTTAGGAATTATATACCTAAGCAAAAGTTAAGGCATGATAGTGTTTTTGGTGTGTTTTTGTGACTCTGCTCTTTTGGTGGTATTTTTCTCTTATATTACTTTTTCTGAGATGAGAGAGAAGACAATAATCATATCAATTCCATTAGTAGGGGATGTTAATGAAAGAAGTCCCACAGAGGGGGCTGAGTAGATATATCCATCATGCCAAGGATCTACTTTGTGATCTCCTGGCTTCTACGTTTAACTATGTAAAGACATCATGGCCTGATGGCTCCCGGCAGAAAGGTAACTGAAATGTGCCCATAAAATTTTATTCAAAATTAAAGGGATATTAAGGGCAGAATGTTTTTAAGTTTGGGAATTTGTAAAAACATTCATGTGAAAGAAAGAATTTTTTTCAAAGCATAGAAGGAAAGTAGAGATTCTAAGAAATGTAACTGAGGTGGGAGTACTTTCAGGCTTTAGAATATCTCCCTGAAAGTTATATGTCATTCTTAGCCCATTACCAAATGCTTATAAAGACATAGAAAAAAGTGTTTGGACACAGACTTGAAAGCTTTGCAATAATTGATACTATTTCTTTTCCCTTTCTCATGTCTCTGTGAGATAATAAGAATATGACTATATTTTTGTCCTACTTTATGGGTATTCAGTTTTCCTCCCCTATTCAACTGAGGTATATGAATTGAAAAACCACTCATTTTGACATATATGATAGATAGAAAAAGCAATCATTTCAGGTAACATCTATTGAACTTAATACTCTCTTCTCCTTTCCTGGCCATTCTAAACCTCAAATTTCCTTAGACTTATAAATGTTGGAAATTTCACCATTGGGATATTTCATACTTGGAAAATTTCTTACTGATAGTCTATTGGAATGGGAACCCCATTGGCATGGGAGGTTCCTTCTCTTCCCTTCTTAAGATTACTTTAGGACAGAAACCCTTTGCTGAACAATGGAAAGGACTTTGACCTATGCTTAAGCATAGAACAGGAATTTCTTTGAGGCATGATTGATTTTAGAATTGATACAATGGAGATACTTGGAATAAATCTCCACCCTATTCAGTCCTAACAGGATTGAGTAAGGGCTGCAGCCTAGATCAAAATTTAATTATTCCAATCTCTACCCTACTCAGGTTAACAGGATTTAGAAAGGGCTGTAGCAAAGGAGCAAAGATTTAATCATTTGAAAATATGACCATCAACAGACATGTGCAAAAGCCAGAAACCTCTGGGCGGTCCTGGGTTAAGCTAGAGCCTCCATTGGCACAGGGAAATTGATGAACAGGGATTGGTAGATGTGAGAGCTGAGGGGAGGCAACTTGGACGGTTTCCTTAAAGATAGGGGGTCTGAAGGCTCGAGGGGGATTTTGAGTAGTTGGTTGGTGTGGTTCGTGTGGGCTCTGAGAAGCTTGCACTGAAGGAAGCTGAAGGTGGGGGCCTCTGAGACTGTTTCTCCATTTTGGTCACGTGAGTAATAGGGACTGATCTCTTTTCTTTGCCCCAGCTATCTAAGGGCTTGGGCCTTTTGGCCCAGCCTAAACAGAAGGGGTATTTAAGCTCTATTTCCTTCTCTCCCTTTTCTCTCTCTCTATCTCTAATTACTTCCTCCTATTGTAATTAAACTCCATAAAAGATTGACGGCTGACTTAAGTTTTCATTTAGGAATTACATAGCTGAATTCCTTGGCGACCTTAAATTAATATATATCAGTCTTTTAAAGTGATTCCCTTGTAACACCATACAGATAAGAGTCCTTATAAAAGAATCATGAAAATAATTGATGAAAAGGCAACATGAGTGTAAGAATTGAAATAATATATATTTTAATATATAATTTAAAAAATTTATTAGAAAGGGTAGACAATTATTCCTATAAGTAACCTGACAATGTGGTACCTGCACTGCAAGTCTCTTCCTCCTTCCCCCTTTACCTGCCTGCCCTGTTCCCAACTTCTTCCTTCTTCATTCTCTTCTAGCTTCTCTCTCAAGCCCAACACTTTGACTTTTATTGTCTTACTGCACGTACAGGGATGCAAACCTGGTGGAACTATGTTATGTCTGGGAATGTTTGATGGATAGGTCAAGCTACTCAGGAGGGGGAGGGAATGAACTTTCTTGACACAATTGCCCCTGAATTGAACCTTTGGGAGACCCATCTTTCCAATGGATCATTTAAATATAAATATCTTATAACTCTAAATACCTTCTAGCTAAAATAACATACAATATTACATTTTTCTATGAGGATGATACAATAGTTAGAGATGAAAGCAAAATACAAAAACTGATTGATATTGACAAAATGCCAAATAGAGGGAAGTCCCCTGTGCCATAACAGTTTACATTCAGAATCAGTATGTTCCAACCACTTCAGTTCAGTTCATTATATCCCAAAGTTCATTCTAGATGTTTTTATGTAGTGTGTGGATTCTTCAGGCATATTTTCAGCAACATCTCCAGAAGGATCCACTTTATTTTTTCAGGATCTTCTTTTCCTGAAATTTCTCAAAAAAAAATTTAAATTTTGGATTAGGATAATTACATAATCTCCCCACCCCCCAAGGAGCCTGTTGACCAACACCAGAATCACACTGGGATACATGAATGAGTTATGAGGTATATAAAATATTATCAAAAGAGAAACAAAAATAAACCCCAAAATCCCAAAATAAAAGAATAAAAATTAAATTCTGTATAAAAATATTAAGAAGTACAGAAATGATAAAAATAATATAAAAATATTACATGTATAAAATTCTGAGTAAAATTATAAACCTGTAACAGGTTCTTGAACCACAGAAAGACTCTATTAAAGTGACTTATGTCCCACAATCCTGTAGGGCAATAGCAACACTAAAGCACTTTATATGTTTGCAACTAGGACTACAGAAAATTGCCAAACTATAAGAGAGAAAGGACTAATTTTAGCAGCAAATGAGAAAAACATTCCCTGGTTTGATTTTACCATCACTGTCAAGGATAAAGGGAACCAAGATGATAGCCAACCTGAGTTACTTGACTCAGAATATTGCACATGGAGTGTGGTTCAAGGGAGTCCTGCATCTTAATATATGTCAAGTGCCACAACCTCAATTCTCATACTAGGTTCAAGTCCTTTCATATTGGTATAGAAGTTCAACAATCCTCCCTGGATTGGTTTTTGTATATATTCATCCATATCACTTAAATTGGTATATTTATTGCCATATAATTGGGCAAAGTAATTTCTAATGATTGCCTTAATTTCCTCTTCCTCAGAGGTGATGTCCCCCTTTTCATCTTTGATGCTGTTAATTTGCTTTTCTTCCTTCCTTTTTTTAATTAGATTGACCAGTACCTGGATTGGTTTTTGTCTTTTTTGACATTGTTCTACCTGGCACTGTATTGTGGCTCTCTTGTTCCCTTCTCCTTGAATCAGACACAATCATTAAACAAAATTGCATAACATTTATCAATAAATGACAGGTTTCTGTAGTCAAAAACCTTTGAGTATGCAGATTACTAGGGCTAATAGAACCTGTAAATTTATACTGTAAACTTTATCCTTTCAGGCAAAAACACAAAAAAACAAACAAACATTAATACTGATTTCATGTACTTCAAACATCAGCAATGTTAGGAAAAAAGTAAAGAGGGGAAAAAATCAAATATCCTTTTGCAAACATAAAGAAGAAAAGATAATTTAAAAAATCATAATTTTGCAGTTCATATTTCATGTGACAATGTGTTAAGCAAGCAGAGGCACAACACAAAAGATGTTCATTCAAAATTGAAATTTATATCACTCTTAACTTGGTCAGAATCCGCAGTGTGGGTGTATATAATTTTTCACCAGGTAAAATCTTTTAAAAACAGTAGTACAACAGGTAATACAGATTCTAAGAACTACCAAAAATCCCCCAAATTATGAGAGTCCTTTAGGGATAACTGCAAACAAACCTGTAATTTGTAGCCATGAGAGGTTCCACCAGCTATCATTAGGTTTCACATGAGTCTCTATAGCTACTTTCTGTGTGGCATGTAAAAACCTATGAACACATGAATACTTGTCACAAGTTCTACAAATTTAGCCAATCTTTCAACCTCAGAAGAGATATTTTTAACAAAGTCTATTATTACCATCATTCCAAAATTTGGTAGGAGAGAAAACTGAAAAAACTCTGTGTTGTTGATGAAGAATTACAAATACAGGAAATCCATTTCAAAGCTACTAGGCTTTACAGGAAAAATCATTCCCACTTCCTGGATGAGATTATAACACATAACAGGGTAACTAAGCCACTTGGGAACCTCCCTCCCTCTGGGTATGAGACTGTAACAGTGTAACAGTACTGTCTCCAATATGTGCCAACCATTTTTACGTGAAGCTGAGGTCTAAAAAGTGAAAATCACTGAAGACATGTCATCCATTACATTTATAATAAATGAAGAGATGGGAAAATGTAATGTCAATGCGCTCTACTTCAGCTACAAATGGACCCTAATCTCTTGTTACAAACAACTCAGAGGCAAGCAGATAAATGATCAGAGGTAGGGACACGTCCAGATATCTAAAAATTATTTCTGAAGACCCATTAAAATCAAATTAAATTATTAGAAAATGAAATTCCCAAAACTTGTATACAGGTTGAAACCAATTTGAAGAAGTCCATCCATCATCATATATGTGACAATTAACAAAGATAAAAAAAGGGACAAAATGCTTTTTATGGGCTTTAACAGTTTATGGTATTCTTCTACAGAACAATCATAGTCATAGGAGAGGTGCATATTAAGACAACGTAACAGAAAATTTCAATTTTGATAACTTATGAAATAATTGAAAGTAAATAACATACATCTTGTATTTAGAATTGTGTTATAGAGACTTCTTCATTCTGGGGAGGGAAACAAACTCTGACAGTTAATGTAAATAAAGCAATGAGGTCTAAAAAGGCTTAAAAATTCACCTCCAGACATTTTGAGGTTCCTTTCCCTCTCAATTAACATCATTCATCACAATCCCTTTATCTACACATCTGGGGTCTCCCATAATGAGGGGAGTTCCTTCACTGAGTACAGATGTTTGAGTTTGAGTTTTGATTTCCCTCATTTGAATAACTACTCCTCCTATTTTTATAACTATTCTTGATACTTCTACTGCTATTTTCCTGATTTCTCTTTTTACAATTCATAATTACAATACCCACTTTCCCACAAAAGTAAAATGTTAGTGCTTGTTTTATGGATTCTTGTATAGAGCTATAATCTTTCCTTGCTTTACCTTTCCAACTGTAATGGTGGAAATTTCACATTTTTTTTAAGATTGTTGTAATATTGAGCAATGGCAGCCAAGGAATTTACTTCTGAAATTCCTAAAATGAAACACTCAAGTCAGAATGGAGTTTATGGAGGTTTAATCACAATGGGAGTAGGGAAAAGGAGAGGGAGAGAAGGAGAGAAGAGAAAAGGGAAAGGGGCTACTCAACCTCTGACCAAAGCAGAGGGAGTTTTAGGCCCAAAGGGCCAAGGTGGAAAGAATCAGTCCTTAACTCACGTGAGTGATCTGAAGGAAAGCTGTCTGCGGGCGACCTCCCTGTCCAAGCTCCTAACACCAACTGGCGTCTAGCGCTCTCCACAGGAAGTGAGCGAATTCCAGAGGCTGTTCTCTGCCTCACTTCCTGTGTCTCACAAGTGCCAATGGTTGGCTCTAGCTTGGCTTAGGACAGGCCAGGTGAGCAGTTAGTTATTTCTGATTTGTCATTGACTAGCACATGCCTGTGTAGTGTGGGTGTGCACAATTGTTGGGTGCTATACCAAGATGGAGATTTTTAAAATTGACAATCCCCCCTGATTATGATTGGGGGACTAGTCTCCCCAATTGATCACTAAACATAAGCATACTACACCCCAAAAAGTTCTAACTGTAAGTGTATACAAAAATTATAATAGTTGTAAATATGGGGAAATAGAGGAGAGAGAAAGACAGCAAACCAATGTTTTGATGGGCACATTGACAATAACCAATTAGGGGGCAGTCTCTTTTGGCATAAGAGTTTACATTAAAAAAATGTTCAATCAACCACACCCCAAGGTTCATTCTGGATCATCCTGTGGTGAAAAAGTTTAGATAGCTTTCTGCAAACAGTTCATTCTCTGGATTCAGTTAGTTAGCAAGCGTCTTCTCTGAAGATTTATCTCGAACAAAATTTACATCTTGGATTTCATGAAATACAATCCCCCCTGAAGAAAGTGTTGAAAAAACACTGAGTCCAGCTGAAGATTCAAGTTTTAGTTGTGGGGGTGTGTGAGTTAATCCAAAAGGAAAACAAAACAAAATGAAAATAAAATAAAAAAATCAAAATCAAAAGAAGAAAAGGGAAAAAATTAAGGGAAAAATATAGACCCTTTATATATTCATATATTTATATTAAAGAAGAATTCAAAATCAGTATCAAAAATATAAAAAAAAATCTATGTATACAAAATTTGAGAAAGGAAGAATAAAAAAAAAATTTTTCCCCCACAGGCCTCTGTATTAGGGTCCAGTTAAGTAATTTCTAAAACTACAAGTCTGTAGGACAGAATGCAGCATATTTTACTTCCCCATTTGCAGCTAAGGCTATAGGAAGTTGCCAGACAATAGGAGAGAAAAAAGAGGACCAGATTTTTATTTTATATCTAGGAAAGTGTCATTTCCTCATCTGATTTTACCTTCATTCTCAGGGATGGAGGGAGCCAGGATGGTAGCCAACCTTTGCTACTGGTCTGTAGGTATTTTCACAAAGAGTGTGGATACAAGGAAGGCCTACATCTTAACATCTGTCAAGTGTCACAACCCCGAGTCTCACACTAGTTTCAAGTCCTTAGTATTGGCTTAGAAATGCATTAATCCTACCTGGATTGGTCTTTGATTTTTAGACCTGTGAGCTCTTTTGGCATTATCCAGGTTATCTCTGTGCTCCTTTTTTTGATCCCGTTCCTAGAATCAGACACAACGATTAATCATAATCCCACAACAATTATCAATAAATGGCAGGTTCCCATAGTCTAAAGCTGTTTGGCTGCATATTAATAATAACAGCAAGTATATATATTTAAACTAATATTGTAGAATAAAATTAATATTGATTATATGTACCTTAAGTACATAGAAATGAGAAAAAGGGAAAAAATAAAATAATGTAAAAAAATAATAAAATAAGGAAAAGAGAAAAAAGGAAAAAAGAAAAAAAATAAATTTAGGAATTCAATGTGTCAAAAGAAGAATAAAACAGTTCCACTTGTCAATGGGTATTTATCTCCAATGCATGTATAGGATACAGTCAATCAGTCTCAACAGAAGATGCTCTCTTTACATGTGAGCAGTGAATCCAAGAGTCCTTTTCTCCAACTTTTATAGATGTTGGAGTAATTAACAATATTTGGAATGGTCCTTCCCACGAAGACTGGTTGCTCCTGTACGCTGGAAGTTCTTTATATACACGTTGCCTCCTGGGTTCAGGTCGTGAAGTGAGAAGTATAGAGGTCCGGCTTGTATTGCAGCTCCGGATTCATGTAGCTCACTCAGTTTGTGCTGTAATTCCTGTATATATGAAGCAATAGTAGAATCTCCCCATAATAGCGATGTATAATCCGGGGAGAATGGCTTAGCCTGTATAGGCGGATGTCCAAAAAGCATCTCAAATGGTGAAATATGTAAGTCTCCTCTAGGCCTGCTTCTAAGATAAAATCGGGCCAGAGGGAGAATTTCAGGCCATTTTAAATGGGTCTCGGTGCATAATTTGCCAATCATAGTTTTAAGTTCTTTTTTCATCCTCTCAACTTGGCCTGAACTCTGGGGATGATATGGAACATGGAATTTGGGAGTTATCCCCAAGCAAGAATATATCTGGTTTAGAACAGAATCAGTAAAATGACTCCCCCTATCAGAATCAATATGTGCTAGTAGGCCAAAGCGAGGAATAATTTCTTTTAAAAGCGCCTTAGCAACAAAAGCTGTGGTGGCTCGGGCTGTAGGAAATGCTTCCGGCCATCTGGTCAGTTGGTCTACTATGACCAAACAAAATTTATATTGTCCAGCCTTTGGTATCATTATGAAATCTATCTGCAGGTGCTCAAAAGGTGTGTAAACCAGAGGACGCCCACCAAAGGCTTTGCCACGAAAGACATGTTGGTTTTATGCCTGGCAGGTAGGGCAGGCTGAACACACTTTAGAGGCTATGGTAGTTATACCAGGGGGTATCCATACTCTCTTAACAGAGTCCATGATGGCCTGGGTACCAATGTGGCCATTATTATGAACAGATTATCAAATTTGGTGATAGAAACTTCTAGGGAGCAGGGGTTTTCCTTCAGATGACACCCAGACTCCATTGATCTGTTTTGCTTTGAATTTCTGTTTCCATTTTTCCACTTCCTTCTCCTTATAGAAAAGTGATAAATTTGAGTCATCAGTAGTTGTTAATGTTAGAAGTAATTCAGGCCCTTCTATGGCTGCTAGCTTTGCTGCAGCATCTGCTCGGTCATTTCCCCTAGAGACAGGGTCGGTGCCACCTGTATGGGCTGAGCAATGAACTACAGCTAGGGCTTCAGGCAGCTGAAGAGCAGAAAGTACTTCATTAATAATTTCAGCATTAACTATGGATTTTCCAACTGAGGTTAAAAATCCTCTCTGGAGCCATAGCATCCCGACTGAGTGACAAATGCCAAAAGCATATCTAGAATCCGTATAAATTGTTGCCTTTTTACCGTTGACAATTATACAGGCAGGTTTCAGAGCTAGGAGCTCTGCCCCTTGAGTGCTAATGTTAGAGGGCAAAGAAGCTGACCACTCAGTGGCAAATTCTGTGACTACAGCAGCTCCACTGTAGCGTGTGCCATCCCTCATGAAAGAAGAACCATCAGTAAATAAGATCAGGTCTGAGTTCTTTAAGGGAGTGTCCAAGAGATCATCTTGAGGCTTTTCTGCCATGGACACTAGTGTTTCATAACTGTGTAATGGTTCTCCTGAAGTTGGTAAGTCTGGAAGCAAGGTGGCAGGATTAAGGGTTGTACAGCTTTTCAGAGTAATATTTTCATTATTTAGCAAGGTTATTTCATACCTTGTAATTCGCTGATCAGAAAATGCTTGTGTTCTCTGTCTTAGCAATAATGCTTCTACCTCATGTGGACACATAATTGTCAATGGGCATCCTAATACTATATCAACGGTTTTTGTCACTAGTAAAGCAGTAGCAGCCACTCCTCTAAGGCATGGTGGTGCTCCTGAAGCTATTGATTCCAGCTGGGCTGAATAATAAGCAACTGGACACTGAGAAGGCCCCAGATTCTGAGTTAAAATGCCTGAGGCTACTCCTCTTCGCTCATGTACATACAAAGTAAATGGCTTGTTATAATTTGGGATGCCTAGAGCAGGGGCACATAGGATAACCTTTTTTAGCTCTGATAGAACTGACAGGTGTTCAGGCTCTAATTTGAGGGGTTCAGGGACTGCATCTCTTGTTAGTGCTATAAGAGGTTTAGTAATTTCCCCATAGCAAGGATTCCATTGTCTACAAAACCCTGTTGCTCCCAGAATTTCTCTTAACTGTTTTCTAGTGGTAGGAGCACTCAATTTTTGAATATTCTAAATTTGCTTGGGAGAAATAGAGTGGGCACCAGCTGTCAGAATGAACCCCAAATATTCTACTTTGGGGAGACACCACTGAACTTTATCCTTTGAGATCTTATGACCTCTTTTGTGCAATTCCAAAAGAAGGTGGTTACTCTCTTCCTGACATGCTTCTGTATCCACGGAAGCCAAGAGTAGGTCATCTACATATTTTATTAATTTGCTGTTTTTAAATTTTATATTATCTGTATCTTGTCCCAAAATTTGTGCAAATAAGGTCGGACTTTCTACATAACCTTGGGGCAGACGACTCCAGGAATAATGTATGCCATTCCAGGTGAAAGCAAAAATATGCCTCGAGTTCTCATGTATGGGTATAGAAAAGAAGGCTGAGAACAAGTCTACTACTGTAAAGTATGTAGCTGTGCTAGGAATAGAAGAAATAATAGTATTGGGAACTATGGAGTGTCTCTTTATAAAATGATTGTTCACAGCCCTCAAATCCTTTACGAATCTATAGAGGTGTGTGCCATCGGGCCACCTTTTTGGATTTTTAACGAGGAGGATGTGCATGTTGTATTCAGATTTACAAGGGAAAATTATTCCTTGGTCAATTAAAGAATTTATTATTGGGGTAATGCCCTCCACTGCCTCCTTGGAAAGAGGATACTGAGGAATGCAAGGAGGTGGGCTGGATTTAGTTTTTGTTTGCAGGGGAGCAGCTGATTTAAGTAAGCCTACATCAGTAGAAGAGGTGGCCCAAAGAGACCCTGGTATATCTGTAGGTATTTCAAAGGTGGGAAGCTCCTTTCCCTCCTGGCTCTCTGAGAGAAATACAGGGAGTAAATTTAAGTTTTCCTCGGGCACTTCTAAAGAGAGGGAGGCATCTGGGGCACACATTATTGTGGCTTGTAATTTGCATAGTAAATCTCTCCCCAGCAAATTTGTTGGGGATCCAGGCATTAAAAGAAAAGAATGTTCAACAGTTAGGGGTCCCACACGTACCATGCGAGGAGAAAGTTTTGGGACCTTTAACGGTTTTCCTGAAACACCTACTACATTTAAGGAGCCAATAGAATCACATTTCTCATCTGGTTTGCTTACTAGAACTGACCTAGATGCTACAGTGTCTAGAAGACAGTCATAGTATGAATTTCCCACCTTTAAAGTGACATGAGGTTCTTTACTGTTTGGGGGGGAATATATAAGGAATATTGGCATTAAAATATCAGGGTCTGGAAAATCAAAGGTTTCATTCTTTGATTCCAAGGCCCTCACCCCCCCTTCACACCTTCATAAAGATGCTTGGGCAGTTCTTTGGGACCCTCCACGCTGTTGGGGGTGTTCACCCTGAGTGTATCGTGGTCAACCTCCATTTCTTATATATTGTTGTTGGGCATTTTTTGGGGTAGTATCATTTTCTGTATTTTGAGCACTGTCATTTTGATTGGTATTGTGATTCCTATAGTTATTATTCCTAAAGGTGTTATTATTTCTTGTTTCCCGTAGCCTAGTCTGCTCCTACAGACTATCATTGCATGGCCTCTCTTCCCACAGAAGAGGCATATTAAGGGGTTTGTTAATGATCTATCTGTGGATTCCTGCAAAGGGGCCATGGTCTCTCTCTTACTTTTCAATTGTTCCTTTAAAATTTCTATTTCTTTTTTTAAGTCTCTCACTGATGTATTGTGTGTCTCAGGTTTTTTTGTACGATTCTTATAGGCATATGCTGCTACTATCATCAGTTTGTTGATGTCCATAGACTCCCAGTTGGGACAGCTAGTTTCAAAGTAGTCTTTTACTGCTGAACAACAATTCCTAACGAATTGTCTGCCTATATGTTTAATGTCTTTTTCTCTGGACAAATCAAGGTCCATATATGTACTTCCTACGTCAATAAGTCTGTCCATAAAGTGGGAGGGGGTCTCATCAATTTCCTATCGGGATTGTTCAAATTTTTCCCATTCATCAGGGCTATCAGAGCAGTCTCTCGTAGCTTTTAATAATGCTTCTCTGGCCAGGGCTAGGTTTGTGTGATCTTGTGGAATATTGGGGTTCCAGTGTGGATCTACAGTTGGCCAGTGATGAGCTCCTCTACCACTTTTCTTATTAGCTAGAGAGATAACATTATTTTTCTCTCTCTTTGTCAGAAATGTATCGAACAAATTCTCCACATCCAACCAAGAAGGGTCAAAGTTTCTGAATATATTTTCTAATTTTTCTATAACCAACATTGGTTCTGCCTCAAATGATTGAACATTGTGATTGAATTTTTCTAAATCATCAGGTTTAAAAAATGTATAGTGTCTTACAGACACTAAGTTCCCTTCTTTATTAAAGGTGGGTACTTCCCTCAATGGAAATAAACTTCTGTCTAAATTATCTGGTGTTACTGTTTCTAGGCTACTTGCTCCATTTTCAATGGGGTAGGTAAGAGAAAGGGAAAGGTTAGGATTATTGTCTGTTGTAGCATGGGGATTGGAGATTAGAGCATGAGTGGAGGGGAGGGCAGGGGGAAGGGCTGGGACAGGAACAGGGGGCGGGGCTAGAGCATGAGCATGGGTGGGGTGGAGGGCAGGGGGAAGGGCTGAGTGGTCAGTGTGGGGAAGAGCTGGTTGGTGTGAAGGGGCTGCTATTTGAGCCAAATCATTTTGGGCAGGGTGGGTCAGGGAATCTGATAATGATGGGGGATGGAGAGTTAAATCACTCCTATTGTAGGATGTTTTTAACTCCCTTTCAATGTTTTGCAGGAAGGTTTTTATCTCTCCCCATTTTGCCTCCCTAATTTCATCCAGGGAAGTTTTATCTCTCCCCATTTTTTCTCCCTATGTTCATCCAGGGAAGTTTTTATCTCTCCCCATTTTTCTCCCTAACTTCATCACTTTCCACCAATTGTTGATAAATAAAAGTATTGTTTTCTTGTAATTTGTTCAATAAAAGTATTTTGGTCCCTAATGTGTAGATCAGTAACAGCATTTTGTTCTTTAAGTTGCTGATCAATAAAAGTGTGTAGTTCCTTAATTTGTTTAGTAATAGAAGGAACAAGGGAGTGTTCTCTCTTAGAGTTTAGGCATATTATTGCAAGTACTACAATTAATATCGCAAGGAAGATGAATGTAAGGGTCACGAAGAGGTTTATAGTTCCTGAAAAATACCATCCTATAGGAACACCTACTAAAAATCCAATATACTTGGTCATTGAACTTATAAACCAATTTTGAAGCAAATCAGACATTAGTTGTAGCCACATTTTTCTTCTTTGAGTCAATTACTAAGTTGCCTGTAACTTTTTTTTTTTTTTTACAGTAGGTGGCTCCCTAGTCTACAACCCTATACAGGCTAAGGGTCTATTCTGTTGTAAATTCTCCTTATTAAGCTTCTGGGAGGGGTTACAAAAGCCTTATGCAGGAAGGTAGAAGCTATGAAAAGGCTGATTAGGAGTGAATAGACCTTAAACAAAAGGTAGAGCTAAAACTCCTTCTTTTACAAAGTGTGTAAATGGGAGTGTCCCAGCAATCTTCTTTAGCCCTCAGGCTAAAACTGCTAGGACCATATGCTATCTTCCTTGAGCAAAGCCCACTTAAATTTTTAAAACTAGAAAAGCCAGGAAACAGGAAAATGGGTTTTAAGTTAGCTCCCTAGCTGTATTCAGTTGTTTTTTTTTTGTTTTGTTTTGTTTTGTTTGTTTTTTTGCGGGCTAGGAGCTCCTAAGAGCTCCTTCTACTGAGGTTCCTAATTGCTAATCAGTTGATTAGGTAAGCCTCGCCTGCTTCTCAATCCACTGAGCCACCTCCTTAAAGTAAAAGGAGAAGGAAATGAGGGACAAAAGGGAGAAGGAAAAAAAGAAATCCTGTTGACCCCAAATTAACTTAAGGAGAAAGGGGAAGAGAGAAAAGGTGTTTTATACTCACCTGTTCTGGCAGCTGTGTCTTTAAGCCAAGGTATTTGGTAAAAGGACTGATGGAGTGAGTAATAAGTGTGGTGAAAGGGCAAGAAAATTCAGGATATTTATTAAGGTTCTAGAAACCTTCGAAGCACTCAAGCAGTGCCAAGAGCCGGAGGGGGTAGCTGGGATGGGAACCTCTCCCAGGTGATTAGTGAGGAGATCAGAAAGGAAGATCAGAAGATTGATATAGTTCTTTTTCCCGAAGTGGTTACAACAACTTTAATGGTGGAAATTTCACCTTTTTTTTAAGATTGTTGTAATATTGAACAATGGCCACCAAGGAATTTACTTATGAAATTCCTAAAATGAAACACTCAAGTCAGAATGGAGTTTATGGAGGTTTAATCCCAATGGGAGTAGGGAAAAGGAGAGGGAGAGAAGGAGAGAAGAGAAAAGGGAAAGGGGCTACTCAACCTCTGACCAAGGCAGAGGGAGTTTTAGGCCCAAAGGGCCAAGGTGGAAAGAATCAGTCCTTAACTCACGTGAGTGATCTGAAGGAAAGCTGTCTGCGGGCTTCCTCCCTGTCCAAGCTCCTAACACCAACTGGCGTCTAGCTCTCTCCACAGGAAGGGAGCGAATTCCAGAGGCTGTTCTCTACCTCATTTCCTGTGTCTCACAAGTGCCAATGGTTGGCTCTATCTTGGCTTAGGACAGCCCAGGTGAGCAGTTATTTATTTCTGATTTGTCATTGACTAGCACATGCCTGTGTAGTGTGGGTGTGCACAATTTTGGATGCTATACCAAGATGGAGATTTTTAAAATTCACACAACTCTTTCAGTTAGTTCTTTTATTTCCTTCTTCAACATCTCTACTAAAGTAGATTTCTCTTTATCCTTCTTACCCTTTTTAGAAGTCAATTCCCTTATTTCCTTCCCTAATACTTCCACTAAATGTCTTCTCCTTCTCCTTTTCCTTATGTCCCTCAAAAGCATAAACTGTCACTCTTTTCAATTCTTAAAGGTCCATAGTAGATCAGTTTGATAGCCAATCATAAAATAATTCCTAACTACCTTAACAACTGTTTTTTTTTTTACAATTTGCAATCTGATTTGTCTAAGGTCCCATTCTCTATCAAGATCAGGCTCAATATATCTGCCTCCCAGCTCAATAAGTCTATCCATAAACTGGGAGGGATTTTCATTGTCTTCTTGCTTAAGATTTTTGAATTTAGTCCATGTACCAGGCCTGTCATAACAGGCTCTCATAGCATTTAGCAATGCATTTCTAGCCTGGCATAGTTGTAAGTATTATTGCTCTGAATTTTGGTCCCATTTGGGACCTTCAGTTGACCAATGAATTGTTCCCTCTCCTTGGGCCTGATTAACAACAGAAAAAATCTTATTCCTTTCTCTTTCTGTTAGCAAGGCCTGGAGGAACCTGTCCACATCAACCTGTGTGGGGTTATATGTATGAAAAATGTTCTCAATTCTATTTATTAACTATATAGGCTTGGTTTCAAATGAGGGAGATTTTTATTTAAATTTCTCAATATCCTGTGAAGAGAAAGGTGTATAATGTCTATTGTTTATTAAATATCCATGTCTGTGATATGTAGGGACATCTCTTAGAGGGAAAACACCTTTATTTGAATCATCTGTGGCAATTGTTGCTTGGCCCTTATTCTGAAGTTCAACAGATTGGGTTGCAGTGAGTCTAGTAGGGGAATTGTGGAATGGAGCTAATCAGCATGTGGGGAGGCAGAGTGAAAGGATCAGGGGGAGGATTGGGGGTGCGGTACAGAGGAATGAGGGAGGGGCTGGCCAGGATGGAGAGGAACTGGGGTGGAGCTGGGGCAGTTTGGAGAGGAAGTGGAGTGGGACTGGGTACAGGGTAGAGAGAAGTAGGAGGGGTGAGGTCTAGGGGAATCATAGTAAGGTGGGTGGGAAGGAGGGTACAGAAAAGGATTGAAGTAGCGATGGTATGGGTGGGGATAGGGGAGATAAGTGGGCACTGGGTAATGTGATATTAAGGGAGGGTAGAGAGATAGATTGAGGGCAAAGGAGATCAAAGGAGTAGAGGATGAGCTGAGGGGTGCAAGTCCTGGTTTGGGTCAGTATGAGGAGAAACCTCCTCACAGGCCAGGTGGGCTGATAGAGTGTGTTTCTTGCTAGATTTCACTGAAGGAGTTAAGCTAGAATGGTTTGGTTTCAAAGAAAGAATGGTTTCCTCAGTGCAGAGAATAGTAGATTTATCAACATTATATGCCCACAAGAACCAGTATTTATAGTCATTGTACTCTGTGTTTTTAATGGCAAACTTCAAATTTTTTAAGATCTTGAAGTCAAAAGAGTCATATTTTGGCCAGGTAAAAGATATGTCCATCCATGCCTTACAAAGTTTTTTAGCTTCATAATTTATCATCCAACTCTCCTTAGGTAGATTGTGATCAGTGCAAGAATTAAGAAATTCATGCAAGGTGTATCAGGAGGAATATTTCCTGATTTCCTTTAAATTTTTGCAGTAGTCTGTATATCCTATTTAATTTAGTTTGAGCATTGCTAAATGGTCAGCTCAAACAATGAAAAGTTTTGTTATTAATCATAAATAACAATAAACAACAATGAACAACTATCAGTTATGAAAAATAATTATTAGTAATTAATAGGAATGCCTAATAATAGTTATTTAAAATTAATTATTATTGTTATTGATAGTATTATTAATACTATTGTTTTCTAAAATTATTCCTTAATATCACATCTAATAAATTTGATTTAATGTTAGCTTTGTTCAATTTTAGAAATCTAGTTTTAATTTAAATTTATTATTATTATTAATATTTCCTATTAATAATTCTTTTATTTTAATGTATTCTATTTAATAGCATTATTTTAGATTACTAATAGCATTAGCAATGGAATTCTTTTTATTTTTCTGCAGTTTCAATTCTCAATGGAAGCTATAAATGTGTGGTGTTATAAATGCATGTAGAGTGGAGGGCACTTGTGGGTAGGCCTTTATCTAAAAGCAATCAGATAAAGGAGGAGAATGGAAAAATGCATAGCTTTTGATATGCTAAATAGGGCAGGCAGTCTCCAAGGAAAGTTTGAGAAAGAAAATGTAGCTTTTGATATGCTAAAGGAAGGCAGGCTGCAAGGAAAGTTTGAGGGTGGGGAGCTAGATAGGAAAATCCAAAGAGAACTTTCTTGTAAAAATGCAGTTTCCCCTACCCCAGAAGTTCAAAGTTGGGGTGGGGGTGGGAAGGGAGCTCCTAACCCTAGTCCTAAACCTGGAAGGACACCCCGGATTAATTTAATGAGTGGCTCCAAGCAGCTCCGTTCAGCAGCAGCCTAGCTGGTGTGGCATGTGGGGAAAGTCAGGTAGACACAGGACTGGGAAAGACCTGTTGGGTTCTAGTGCACCTTGGTTTAAATAAAATCGGTCCTGTTTGGAATGGGGGGGAGCTCCAATGTGCTGGCCTGTGCTGAGCTGAGGAAATGTAGCAGGCATGGGGAGCCTGTGTCTGATTCACCTGTATCATTTACCTTCAGAGAGTGCAGAGGCTGGGAAAAAACAGGAGTCTACTTTTTTCTCAACCAAGGAAATCAGACTGTTAGGGGGCGAGCATGTGGGATCCTGCCGAATCCTCTACTGCCCCACTGTCATCCAAAATGGGTTGTGTCAAGAGGGGTGGAGTGGGGTTGGGGAGGAAACCACATGGGGTGCATCCTTAACAATTGAGAGGAAAAAGCAGCCGCTTCACTGCCTGGTTCCAAAAGACCCTCAGTTCTGTTTGGGCAAAAAGCTGGGACTTCTGTCTTTACTGTCCCAGGGAGTCCCTACCTCTAATCCACAGCCTAGAAGGAAGCCAAGGATTAATTTAAGGCATGTGTCCTCACTCAGCACAGTGCCTGGCTGAGCAAAGCAGCAGTACTTGCCAGCAGTTTTGCGAACCTGGGTAAGTCAGGAGTTGGGCTGGGCTGGGTTCCTGTGCTCTGACCAGGACTCACCCTAAACTAAGGTAAAATAATGGGGGTGGGGGAAAAGTGGGAGGGAGTTTTCTCACCAATCCATCCAAAGAGGCACTTTAGATGGTTCTGCTTCTCTTTCTCAATCATTTTCTTATATGCAGGCAAGGCCAGCAACTGAAGTAGTTTCTATTCTTAAGCTTATCTAAGCACTTATTTAAAACTTCTCTGAAGAAAATTAAAGGCCCTAAAAGAAAAGATGCCTGACTAATGGTCACCATCTGTAAGAACTGAGATAATATATCTACCCAGATATATATTTTATAAAGTTTATCAGAAAAGGTAGACAATTATTTCTCTAAGTAACCTGATCATGTGGTGCCTAGCCTGCAAGTCACTTCCTCCTTCCCCCTTTACCTGCCTGCTCTGTTCCTGACTTCTTCCTTCATAATTTTCTTCTCACTTCTCCCTCCTCTCAAGCCTGAAGCCTTGACTTTTATTGACATACAACATGTATAGGGATGCAAACCTGGCTCAAATATGTTATGTCAGGAATGTTTGATGGAAATATCAAGCTACTCTGGAGGGGAAGGGAATGAAATTCCTTGACACATGAGTACCATTAAATAAATGATTGTGAGACTAATTAAATGTCACTTGCCTTCCCCCTATTCCCTGAGATCAGCATCCCATTGTGATAACCTGCCTTTCTACCAGTGTATACCTTAACACTTAACAATTCCATTTGCTACCATCAATGCTGTTATTTGTTGTGGCATAAGTGTTTTAACTTAAACACATCTAGTTGCTCATATTGCCACTTTGACTTAGCAGTTGGCTTATTTTTCTCATAATCACCATCACTCAGAATCTGCTTTTATGTGCATGTTGTAGTATCATGGACATTTACCCTAGGCCCATGGCTTAATGCAGAAATGGGATGCAAACTCCTTTCTCAGCCAGTTTCAATCAGAAAGGCAAAGGGCTGGCCCAAATTATTCATGCAGAATCCACCTCATACACAAACTATAATTAATTGAAATGTAAATCTCCACAGAAATTAGAAGAGTGGCAGTCACTCAAAAAACATTTATTTATTCATAGACTACTAGATGTCAGGAATTGCACATGATGCTGGAAATACAAAGAAAAGGCAAAGGAGAGGATCTGCTCTCAAGTAGCTTACAGTCTAATGGAAGAAATAACATGCAAACATTCTAATACAAGTTATTTTGGACATAATTGACTGAGAGAAGGGAGTAGAAGCAAGGAAGATAAGGAAATCTTTCCTTAAGTGGGGGGATTTTAACTAACCCTTAGACAAAGTCAGGGAAGTGAAAAAGTAGAGAGGAGGTGAAAAAGTATTACATACCAATGGAGGTCAGTCATTGAAATATGTCCGGAATGTCGGTGTCTTGTTTAAAGGACAACAAGGGATTCTTTATGACTGGATTAGAATTCATTGTGAAGGGGACCATGAGTTAGTTGTAAAAAAAAAAAAATAGGGAGTAGGCAGATTATGAAGATCATTTATCAACAAACAGATTTTTATTTGACCCTGGAGGTGGTAGAGAATCACTGAAATTTGTTGAGTATGTATTTAAACTGGAAAAGCACACTTACAGATTGAGGAGAAGATAGAGTAGAATGGAGAGAAAACTGTATCCAAAAGTTTATTGTAATAATTCATGTACAAGATAATAAGGGTTAAAGCAAAGTGGTGGCAATATCAGAGGAGAGAAAAGGAGGACATATTTGAAAGATATGGCAAATGTGAAATCAAAGGCAAAATTTTATATATGAAAGAGTCAGGAGGTAAGGATGATACCAAGGTTTTGAGTCTTGGCAACTAGGAGGATGGTGATAATCTCAACAGTCATAAGGAGTTTAGATAGAGTGGTGTTTGGATTTCCTTGAATCTCACCCTCCCCTGTTGGTTCTGCTCTTTTCTCTTTTTCCCCATAGAACTGTTTAAGATTTAAGCATTTTTTCTGTTGTTTGCCCATTTCCCCAGTCGTTTTTTACCGTTTTGGATTGGGAATTCTGCAAGCAGCTTGCTGATTCTGTCTCTTCTGCTAGCTTGCAGAGGTTGGCACTGTGAATTATGCAGCATAAATTCACAAAGCCAAGTGGTATGAAGTTCTGAACCTCACTATGTGTTAGGGCCAGAGCCTGGGACTTTGAAGGGTGGGTCTGAGGAACTCATTCATAATTGTAGTTGAGGTCCCTCAATCCCAAAGTTGGCTTGTGTCTAGGTTAGGAATCTGGTGCAGTAGATGAGGGGGTTAATCAGGTAGCATTCCTATGTGTGCAACTTTGCTTCCCTTTCCCCCTTATCTTGTTAAAATCACCTCTCACTGCATACCTTTCAAGTTGTGCTCAGTGAGATAGCCCCCAACTCTGTCTTGATGATCGATTTTGATTCCTGTCATTTTGAAGAACTTTTTAAAAATTAGTTTGGAAGGATAATCAGAGTGATTCTGGCTTTCGTTGCTACTAAGTTGCCATCTTCTAGGGTGAGTGTTTGGGAAGAAACATGACTTCTGCTTTGGAGAATTGTGAGCATCTTTGTCACTATAATAGCTTTTAGTGGTGGGATTCTTTTGTTGTTTGTTTAGTCATCCACAATACTTAATGCTAGAGATAGGGCCTCCACACTTCTGGAGGTAAAAGCTATTTTTTCTTTCTTGGGCTTTTGAGTTTTGAATCATTCAAGAATTTCAGAGACAACTCATTCTAGGAACTCACAAGCTTTCAGTTCTAATAAAGTTTTCTGTTCTAGGCAAAATATTGATTTTTCCCTTTAATCCACCCACAGCCAAGACTGAACTCTTTATGCTCCTTGCTTATGATTTGGTTTGAGCAGTAGTGGACTACTTCTAGACTTAACCACTACCAGTTATCTTAGAATATCTGCTTCCTTAGAGTAACCGAACAGCAAGCTCCTTTTTCATTTTATATCCCTGACCTGATTATACTGCTGCAGGGTTCAGATTGGATCAGAAACTTGAATTGAAACCCCACTCTTTGGATTCAAGTCACATCCCTACTGTTAGTTAATTTTCCTCTTTTTTAGGTATACTGGTCAGAGCCCACAACTTCTTCTCATACCTGATTGCCTAACAAAGTCGTTCTCCATTTTTCCTGGATTTGTGCCCTACAAATATGTAGATACCATCTGACAACTGTTCCCCTTGAAGTTCCTCAGCATAAATGCTAAGAGAGTTCTACTATAAGTCAGGTATGTCCTCTTGCTCTGGCATTCAGCCTTTCCCTGAACCCTCAGTTAGCTATTTCTTCTTGGCAGATCCCATTGCCAATATTTGCAGACCTCTCTGTCTCCTGATTAAATCTGAGATGAAAAAAAAACTCCTGGTGAATTTTAATTGGATTTACCCCTTTGAGATTAAGTCAGATATATTTTCTAAATCTGTTGTGAGGAGTTTGGAGAAGGTAGGAAAGTCAATATACTGCTTCTGTTTACTCACATTGTATTATCTCTTAAGGCCTACACTGTCCTCTTCTTTTTTGATCAGATTGGTTAAACATTTATCAGTTTTCCTAGTCATTTCAAATAATCAGTAATTAACATTTTTCATCATTTGAATTTTTCCAGTTTATTCCCTATCCTCTAATTTTAAACATCACTTCTTTAGTTCATTTTAGTTATTTTCTATTTTCTTATTCATTTATTTTTAGGTATATTCAGTTCACTAATCCTATATTTTGCCATTTTCTTAATATATGTTTTAAAACACATAATTTCCCCCTAAGGAGTAGTATAGTTTCATCTTTGTAATTTTGACATTTTTATTTATTATACTTTCTTGTATTTAATTATTATTTACATATATTGCTCTTTAAAACATTCATTATTTAGGATTTCATTTAAAAGTTATTTTTGTTGAGCTGTGATTTGAAAATGATGTTTAATATTCCTCTAATTTATAATTTTTTGCAATATTTCCATGATCTAATGCATTGTTAGTTTATGTAAAAGTTTGATTTCATACAAATAAATAAATAAGTTCTCTAATAGAAATATTTGGAATATCTTTTAATTTTAATTTTTATCAATAATTTCTTCAACTGTATATATTTCTCCCTTTTTTTTATTCATCCAAAATTGAGAAATGGATCTTCAAGTCTACTACCTGTATTTTGCATTTCCCTGTAACTTGGTTAATTTTTACAATATGAATTTAGATATTAAGGCATTTTGATCATATAGGTTCAATACTGATATTGGTTTATTATCTGTTTCATTTTAGCAAATATAGTTTTTTTTCCTTTTATATTGTATATTTTTCTCTTACCTTAAACAGTTAGAATGGTAACAATTCCTGATTTTTTATGTTAACCCCTAGAAGAAAATTTCTTTTTGCCTCTCCATTTATTCTGCATATATTTATTTTGAAGATTTTCTTGTAAGCAGGAGATTATAGGATTTTGTTTTCTTCTCCAATGTCACTTTTTTGTTTCATTGAATCATTTAATCTATCTACACTTAGAATTTTGAGAGTAAGGTTTATATTTTCTCCATTTGGTTTCTAATATGCCTAATATACCTTCTGTTCCTTTTTCTCTTTTAACGATAATCATTTATTGATTCAGGAAATTTTGCTTAATATATCTTATTGAACACTAATTATAGAAGCTCTCTTCTTCCTCTAACATATAAGGCCTACTTTCCAATATCTCATCCTTTCCCTTTCTTTACCAATACTATTAATTATTTTTCCTTATAACTAGTTATTTAATACTTCCCCTCTTTTTTCTCTCAGTTAAATAGTTAGATAAAATTCTTTCTTTCACTCTCTACAACATACTTTTAATTGTTAAGCATTTTAACTGTAGACTCTAAATGATCAATTTAGTGAATCTATCAATAATATGGAAATAGGTTGTGAAAAACCCACTGGAATTGGGCAACCGCTGCCAGGAAGGGAAGGTGAGCTGGGGGGACTTGAGGGAAAGAACATGAATTATGTAACAATGGCAAAATATTCTAAATTGATTAATTAAATTTTTTCAATAAAACAAAGGAATTGAATCTCTCTATAGCCACTGGAGCTGAAAGAATGAGATGGCAGGTACTGTTAAATAAATATGAGCCCTCATCAAGTGGAATTTTTTAATCCCTTTTATAGGAATGGCTAAATAACTTATGGGCAAAAGGGGCTTTGGATAGAGTCCTCCTTTAGGAGTTAGAAGAATAAGTTTCTAATTCTGGCCTTTCTAGAAACTAAGTATGACTATGTAGAAATCACTGTCATTTCCTTTCTTTGGGGATATTAGATTCTTAATAAAATGAGGTTTCTAACTTTTGAAAGAAAGGTTTGTATATTTTTTCCTAAAACAAGAATGTATTACCCTTGTTCAACTCATTTATTTTCACTTCTTTTGGTTTTTTATTATTTAATGAATAAACATTTATTCCCTCTTTAATCTCTGTTTTCTCCAGGTTTCCTTGATACTCTCTTCCAGTGCTCCTCTTAACTGTCTGACCACCAATTCTTCATCTTTTTTTTTTGCTCCATATTTATTTAAGTCATCTCTAATCACCTTGACCATCCCACAAGACTTTGTCATAGGCCCTCTTATTTTCATTCTACATTTTATACATAACCTCATGAGCTACAAGTAATTCAATTATCATGTCTTAGATGATGATTCTCAGAGCGACTTCTCCAACTTTTCCCTAACATCAACATTCAAATCCCCTTCTATTAGATATCTTGAACTCTATGTCACATAGACATCTTAAACTCAACTGAACTTTTTTTCTCTCAAATAATTCTGCTTTTTCTTCCTATTACTATTGAGGATATCACCATCCAACAAATTAGCCAACATTACAACTGAGTATTAGATTTCACCTCCCTCTCACCTCCTATATCCAATAATGTGATTTAATTTTTAGATTTTATTTTGTTAAAGTATTTTGCCAATTCCCCCTTTTCTTCTCTGAAAAGCAGGTATATACATCACATCATGCATGTATTGTAAGAGCCTCCTCATTAGTTTCTCTGCCTCAAGACTTTTACTACTCTAGTTCATCATCCACTCAACTATCAAATTTATATTCTTAAAGGACAGGTCTGATCATGTTATCCCTCTATTCAATAAATTCCATTTCCTTCTTATCACATTTAAAATCAAATACAAAATCCTCTAAGTGGCATTCAATGTATCTCAAAACTGAAGCCATTCTGACCTTTCCAGATTGCTAAAACATTTACTCCCCTGCCTTTACAAATGACACTGCACTTTTGCTGTTTCTCTCAAAAGATACTATATTTCTAAATCATATTCTTTCCCCTGACACTACCTGGCAACCCTTTCCCTTGAATTCACATCTTTTTTTTACATATATTCTCTGTCTTCTCTCAGAATTCACAATAGGCCATTTCCAGTACCATGAAAATATTCCTATTAAGTTTATGTGATATTTACACTATTTATTGTACATAATTCTATATTTGCTTCAATGTCTTTTTTGCCATTAAAATGTGAGCTTCTTTGGTTCAGAAATGATATTTTTGTCTTTCTTGTTTTTCCTATCACTTAACAAAATAACTTGCATTTGTTGATCATTTTATTGCATATTATACTATTTTATGTTATTCACAAAAACCAGGAATTATACTTAGGACTTAATTAATTCATATGTGATTAGCACAAAATCATGTAGCCTCTGTAGAAGTGATATCATATTTCTAGTTAAAGACTTTCATTTGACAAAGGAGGAAATTGTGGCATATAATGGTGATATAACTTACAAAGATGAGTTATCTAGTAAGAGTAAACTGAAAGGAGCCTGAGCCCTCATGATGATCATTTTCACAGTGAGGGGTGAAAGAGAAAGATACGTCATTTCCAATCTAGATATGAGACAATAAATTCTTTCAAATATGGTTTTATAAAATTCCATGTTTATAATCTATATTTTTTTCTTTGACTGGAAAACCATAACACCTGAAGTATTGAGGGGAGATTAGAATCAATAATTGACTAATCCATTCATGAAATCCTTGTGAAGACTCTTCTCCTTCCCAGGTATAAAATGAAGTTTTCCAATACGACTATCACTGCCAATCAGCAATAAGGGAGAGAGGGCAGGGTAACATCCACCAAAAAAGGCTCCAATTGTTTCCACCTCAACTTTATTTTCAACACTATATGCCACATATAAGGTGCAACAGTTGTTGATCCAGTAGAATAAAACAAAACAGCTCACAAGCAAGAGAATGGTCTGAGTGGCCTTGATTTCAGGGAAGGATCTAGAGGAATGGCTATTGCTATAAATGTGCTGCACTTGCTTGCTATGTCTATAGAGGAGAAGCACCATGTGGGTACTGGACAATGCCATAAGCAAATGAAAGATAAAGTCATGAAGAGTCATACCAAACAAAAATGCAGCTGCAGATTCGTTCTCATTTAATGGTCTTACCCTGAAAATATGTGATATATACTTATACCTGGAAATATTGTCATTTTTTATTGCTTCACTGAGTTCAATGACCCTGATATAGATCAATGCATTTGTTACACAGAAAAAGAGGAAACAATGTAAAATGTATTTGTGGGCTTTGACTTTGATCCTTGCCCACACAGAGTTGTTGGGACTGATGATGATGGCCTGGAACATGCTCAGAAGGCTTGTTGTGCATACAGAAAATCCCCGTGAAATTCTATAAATGTAGAAGACTACTTTACACCCCAAATCATTCAAAACATTTCTCATCCCAAAACAAAACATTATTTCTGGAATGCCTCTGGTAAAAAGTGTTGCCATATTGGCCACAGTCAAATGAGCAAGAATCAAATCAATGGGCTTCTTTTCTTGAGGCTTTATGAAGGCGATACAAACATAAAGGACAAGCAGCAATGAATTCCCTACAATACCAATGGCACATTGTAAAAAGAAGGCCACACCAAAGATCAGCTCACTAGATATCATTTGTCTTCACGGAGTCAGTAAATCTGATACCCCAAAGAATTGAAGAGCCTAAAAAAGGGAAGAAATAGACAACCTAAAAATGAAAGTAATGTGTTTGCATGACTTTCACAAACATCCCTTTTAGGTCCCATTTCTTCCAGCTGTTTGAATATTGAAAATTGATTGAATCCCATGTCTATGGTTAATAAGATCATAGATCTATATATAGATAATAAAACAATTACAAGGTATTATGATTCCCTCTCTTTGTAAATTAGGAATCTGAAATATAATGTAATAAATTTAATTGATAAATGTTACCAGAAGAACAGAGTAGTGCATGTCTTTTTTCTTTTCAATACACTATTCTACTTTAATTTTTCTTCTGAAAAAATACATTTCATATCTGTTGGAATCCACTGACTTCCGCAGGTAATAGTTGCATACTATTTAACATTTATAACACATCAAGGGGAGAAAACTGGGTATCTCAGTGGATTGAGAGCCAAGCCTATAGATGTGAGGTCCTAGGTTCAAATCTGGCCTCAGAAACTTTCCAAGTGTGTGACCCTGGGCAAGTCACTTGACCCCATTTGCCTAGCCCTAACAATTTTCTCCCTTGGAAATAATAAACAGTATTGATTCCAAGATGGCAGGTAAGGGTTTAAAAAAAATCAAAGATTTACTTGACAAAAAAAAAAAATCAAAGCCCATAGTGATAATAGATTGCAAGGTTATGACCCAGAGCCTCGCCACAGGGAAAAAAAAGTTACTAAATTTTAATTTCTTTCTGGACTTCCAATTTGCTCACAATTGTTTTTTCTCTCTACATGAGGTCCTCCAATTGGTTAATTGTGCCTATCTTTATTGTGGACATAATTACCATGTAATACTTTCATATATCAAATGCTTTCGTCAGGATTTTTATTTCCACCAGACTATCCTGAAATCCTTCTATGATGTCACTTGTGTGTTCTTGGTGATGATAGTGGTTTTATGTATATGATCATAATTTTCTCTCAGAAAAGTTGAGAGAAATGGTTATTGTGGCACTCAATAAAATATGAGGGTGCATTAAATTGGAAAGATCAAGTTTTATTTCATTAATTTTATTTAGTTTAGTTTTATTGAAAATTATGAATATGTAGTGACTATCCTATTCTAATCCATTTCTTTATTGTGTTTTGCAAAAATTCAGCCCAAAAAAATTATAATTTTATATATATAATTGGTCTATAAAAATATATCCATGTATCAGCACTTGATATAAAAATCAATTTCATATCCTCATTCATCCTTTGAAATGATCATGTCTGATTTTTTAAAATATTACTTAAAATTTTGAAAAGTACTGTAGTGTTACTACTTCCCTGAAGGTCTTTCAAATTCATTATCATGCTAAGTAGTCATTAGAATAATAGAATTTGTGACATTAATTTTTTAATCTAGTAATTTCATCTATAATCATTTTCAAATGCCTCAAAAGTGATATATCTTATGGATTTAGAAAAATCAAAATATAATCCATATTCTCAAGCATTTTATGATCTAATCGAAAACACCTTATAAAAAAACAATGTATAAGCAAACTGGATGCCAGAGAAGATTCAGAGTTGGAAGATGGAGTATCCTATTCACAAAACAAAAAGAAAAGTGTCACTGGACCAGAGAGTGCCTAGGGAAGACAGTTATAAGTTATAAGAATACTAGAAAGGTTTGGTCAAATAGATTATGAAAAGTATTAAAAACCCTGGTGATAGAAACCTACTGAACTTTATTGTGAGTAGGGGATTGACTTGGTCAGACTTACACTATGTAAGATTGCTTTGTTAATTGAGTAGAGCAAGGACTTGAAGTGGGAAGAGATTTGAGGTATGGAAACAAACTAGATGGCTATTGAAATAGTCCAGGAAGGAGCTGATGACCAAGATTTTAGCAGTGTCAGAAGAGAAAGTGTTTATTAATTTGAGATTATTAATACAGAGTTTAGGATGGGAGACTACAGAGCAGAAGAGAGGATTGACCTAAATAATGAGATTTGAGAATCATTTACATACAGATGACAAATGAATAACTGGAAATGGATACAATCAACAAGTGAATAACACAGAGGGTCAAGAGTAAAGGTAGGGTCCAGGACAGAGACCAATTGACTGCCCAAAATGAAAGGGCATGACTTGAATAAATATTCAGCAATAGCCTATCCAGGAATAATAAGCATAACCTTGGGAAAGAACCAAAGAGAGCAGCAATATGAAAACCTAGAAAGAAGTGTATCAAGTAGTTGATTAATAGTGTCAGAGGCTGGAAAGAGATCAAGAAAGAGGAGGACTGAAAAATAAAGACCATTCTATTTTTTTGGCAATTAAGAGATTGTTAATAACTTTGTGGAGAGCAAGTTTCAATGATTGATGGAGTCAGAAGCCAGACTATGGAGCATTAAAAACAAAGGGAGAAGAGAGGCAAGAAGGCACATTTAGTCAAAAATGGGAAAAGAGACAAAGAACAAAAGCTAAAGGGATCTTTACTTTTGGAGATGTATAAGAATTGATTGGGAATTGAGTTAGGAGAAAGTTAATTAAATGAACAGTGTGCTCAGAACTGTAGGTGAGTACATAGGTGAGGATAAAGGAAGATTAAATTCCTCTCTCTTTGTAATCTTTCCATATTACCTGTGATGTGGAAGAATACTATGTGTGACAGAACACATGCCAATTAAAAATAATATACTTTGCTTTTCTGTGTTTAGAGGTACTAATGTGGCCTAGAAGAATGTTTAGAGACAATTACTCTGAAAAAAAAAAAACCAAACACATTTCAAATGGAGAAACAGAGGGTTTTATTTAAAGCAAAATAAGTTAATATTCACAAAATAAACTGATAGACATAGTTGCCCTTTTTGGTGGGTGAAAGTTAGGGAAGAAAAAGGGACAAAGGAAAGAATTATAACTCATAAGATTACCAGTATGAAAAGAGGAAAGTGGATGGTAGAGGAATGTGAGGTTATCAATATTGAGAGAGCAAATGAGTCAAAAATATAAGACATAAACAAGGGGGAAATTAAATAAGAAAAATAGTCTAGAAAGAACAGTCATTAAAAGAAGTAATGGGGTATGTGAAAAAGAGAAATGTTAAAACATGGAAATAGAGTGACTTCAGGTTGGTTTCATTTGGTGAATTGTTAAGGTTAGGTAAGGCAAGAACTGGAATAACAATGACAGTAAAAATGATTCAATTAAATTGAACCCTGTGATTAAAGCATTTACCCTGTTTAGAGAACTATACAGGGAATTAAAAATAATGGCAAGGGGAAAAATAAAGAATTCAAAAATGTTAGTGAAAATAAGAGATACAAAGTATTGACTAGTAAAATGTTGATAAGAAGGCATGTTTAAAGAAACAAATGGAAAATATGGAAAAGGAAAATAGCATATTAGATAGGAGATATGAAAATATATTCAGGAAAAGGTGAGGAGGAAAAAGAAAGAAATGAAAAAATAAATGATTTTAAATCAAAATAAAGAGGTAAAAAGTGAAGAGAAATGAGACAGCATAAATTTTTATTAAAACCTCTTATCTTCTTTAATGCAGAAGATTACCAAAAATTGTTTTTAATCATAGAAAATTGGAAGGAAAATCACAACTTGAACCTCACAAAATTAATTAAAATGTAATATTTGGCAATTAAAAAAATGAATAGTAACAAAAAAATCAAGGAAAGGAAAAAGGCTAAAGAATAAAGGAATGATAAGACACGGCTCAAGTGCTTGAAAATGATATTATTAATTAAAGAAAGCCTGCATTTGACTTCTATGGTAATGAAAGATTACAGGAACAACTATTATCTTTAAGCTTTCAATATTTTATGGAAGGTGGGGCAACTGGGTGGCTCAGTGAATTGAGAGTCACGCCTAGAGACAGGAGATCCTAGGTTCAAATCTGTCCTCAGATATTTCTCAGCTGTGTGACCCTGGGCAAGTCACTTGATCCCCATTGCCTAGCCCGTACCACTCTTCGGCCTTGGAACCAATACATAGTATTGGCTCTAAGATGGAAGATAATGGTTATATATATATATATATATATATTTTTTTTTTTAATTGGAACAAGAGCAATATTTTGGGGAGAAATATTCCATCAGAATAAACATATTTGATAATTAAAACACTTCAAGAACAGCTGGATGAGTTAATCTGAGGTTCCCAACTTCCTTTTCAGGCAATCATTAATACAGCATAAGAAGAGAGATGAGATAAACTAGCACAGCAACACAATGGAAAATCAGAATATATTCCTGTCTCATGCTCTGTTCTCTTAATGTGAGACATAAAGTGATTGCATAAGATAATTCTATCATGTAAATTAGATAATATAAACTACAGTTTGGAAAAATCTGTACTTCTTAGAAATGCATAGTAAAATAAGAGGACTATACTAAGAGCCAAAGAACTTGGAGTTTATTCATACCTCTACTGAAATCTAGTGATGTGATTGTGGGCTAGTTATTTTTCCATTCTTGGTATTATTTTTTTTCACCTGTTAAATGGAAAAGCAATTATCTATTAATTTTCTCTTTTTACATGCTAACTGAATATTTTAAAGTACAAATTAGTCTGACCTGAAATAGGATATCACAATATTTCAAGTAGTGCATAAAACCTTTTAGAAAGTATGTCAAATGGAATCGATTTAATATGCACTGAGTTAACAAACACAATTTAGAACATGAAAGAATTATACTGATTACTGGATATATTGAAAATACTGTTGTGAGGGAGAGGGGATTATGAAGAAAAAATCCTTAAACTTAAGTATAACAAGGAGAAAAGAATTAAACAAAATATAAAGAAAAAGAGTGGGGGGTGGGGGATAAGAGGAAGTCAACATAGTAATAGTAATATTTCCTGGCATTAGACAAGGAGTGTGGCAGCATCAGGAAAAGGAGTGGAAACACAGAGAACAATTTTAAAATAGAAGGAAATAGTTGAAGAAAACAAAGAAAAAGAAACAGAAGAAGAAAAATTGAAATATTCTAAGTGTTAATTTGCAGGGGAGAGACTGTTATGAGGGGGAAAAGTGAAAAAAAATATTTTTTAGCCTAAAAGAGATATAGATTTGAAGAGATAATAATTACTCTTTGGGAAAAAAGTGGGGAAACACTTAAAGATACACCCAAATATAGAGAGTTTTAAAAAGATTAAAAAAATGAAAAAATAATATAGAAAACATGAATACACACATATATGCATATATATAAATTATTTTAAAATACATTTTATTGATATATTTAAAATATTAGAGTAAAAAGAAATTGAGATTATATTTACTCCATTTTGAAAGATTACAACTTCATATATAATATGTATTTACATGTGGGAGAAAATGTGGGAAATGGAAACATTAGAAAAGAAAAAGAATGTATTTATTATATAAAAACATCTGTATAGCAGTGAAAAGAACAGAATAAAATGAGATTCTTAAGGAACTCTTCCCTATTCTTTCTCTATCTCAGAGCCCAGGAATTAAGAACCACTTACTGAATCCTTGTGGACTCCTTGGTATCGTGGTAGACAACAACAGCCAGTGGAGGAGACAGGAACAGCTAGCACTCAAGATATAAGGACCTTAGTGCTCTCATAGTGAGGTCTCCCGCAGTCTAGGTCTGGGTGCCAAATCATATAGAAGTGAACTCTATGAGTTCATCTTTTAATAGGTCTGTGATTATCATCACCTGCAAAAGCTTTGACACTGTCTGTATTGGGAATTTCCAACCTGTTCCCAACAATAACAAATGCATCTAATATGTGAAAATCATCTCTATCACAATTAATTGCAATTATGCATTTCAAATGGAAAATTGGTCTCTGAGAAATGAGTTTTGAGGCTTAAATACCTTAACTGAAGAGTTTGATTTTAACTAGGGAAAATGAAGTTGATAGGAAAGAAGAGACACAACCATTTCTCACATTTCTTACTCTTGGGAGATATTGTGCTGTCAATTATTATCCATTTACATCAAATGAGGAAAAATTTTATTCCTAAAAGAATGATGAGAAAACAATTCATCCCTAGTTCTGATCTTTCTGATAAATATACATCCTCTATGACAGGGACAAAAGAAATAAAATTGGAAAATATTTCAAATCTATTGCCGTCAAACCCCTTCAGTTTAGGTATGAAAAAACTAAGACTAAATGAAGAGAAGTGATATGCCTAAGGTCACACTAGTAAGAATCATCAGAAGCAGGATTGGAACCCAAGTTCTTTTGCTCCTAAGACAATTGTGGAGGAAGGGTCAACAGATTATTCTGAGCTGTGCTTGGCCAATCCATCCTATTCCCACACATTTTACTGAGCAAACTGGAGGATAAGTTATCAGTATGAGTTCTGATGTCTTATCAATAATATGGGTTACCTTTTGATATAGGGCCTCTGTTTTAACCAAACTATTCAACATATCATTAGTATAGTTGTGTATATCTTTCTCATAAGAAAGGAAGCCCTTTTGAATCCTCTATTCATGATAATATGGAAAGAAAAGGGAGAATTTAAGTAGTGCTGGATGAATGTTCCATATATGATGAATTCCTTTCAATGTGAATACAAAGTAATTCTGATTAATCTCAGTCACAGGAATAGACTGATAATGATTGGTGAAGTCACTAACTTGTAACATGGACCACATAGTATCAGTTACAGGCAATTGTATTTATGATCGTTTGATATTAAGGTTGTTTAGTGGCTAGAATATTGGGGGCCCAGAGTCATGAAAACCTCATTTCAAATCTGGTCTCACAAACTTACTAATTATGTGTCATTGCACAAGTCCCTTAACCATCTATGAGCCTCGGTTTCCTCAACGGGAGAAAATAAATAATAATAGCACTTATTTTGCAGAGAATCACACGATATGTTTTTAAAGCATTTATGAGATTACATGTCACATAGTAGGCACTTAATAAGTAATTCCTTCCTTTCTTTTGTTCTTCTTTCCTTCTTGTAAACTCCCTAGTTACTCAGTAATGATAGCTCACTCAGCCTCTGTTCTCTTGATGAAAGAAATCAGCTTCTCAGTAGTAACAATAAAATGTGATGACATATCAAGCACTGTAGTGTAATGTTGGGAGCATTACACCCCCACTGGCTGACAATATCACATTTTAGGAAATGAGAGCTGCCTTGCAGCACTCAAAAATGTGTCCCCACTGATCCCCTTATGTGACTTGTCTCTATCTTCCCTCAATAATGGATAATAATTGTTCTCTCTCTAATAAAAAATTATTTAAGAGCAAAGACTTATAGTATAAACATATATCCCACATTAATCCTCTTAGATTATTACCCGAAAAGAGTATATTCACAGAATTAAAACCTAAATATCATTACCCATTATCCCCTAATCCTTTCCCTCTCCACAGAGTTACATTCATTCCCATTACAAGCCAGGCAAGCCAAGAACATCAATCTCCTTTAAGACACACTCCCCTGCAGACAGAAACCAGGCAATATTGCCAGGCAATTTAAAGTAACACAAGAAAAATAGAACTTGTAAATTGAGGAAAATCCCAATTCTGGTTTGTCATTAAATTACCCTCTAACCCTATACCTAGCTACTAAATGTTTTGTTATCTATCTCCTAAGTAATTGTGATTGATTGTGAAAGCTGACAAAAAGTAACAATGATTCTCCTTAAGTAAAAAGGGACTACCCTCTAAATCACTCAACTTATGTCACTCATCTATTTCTGTCATAGCAACCTTGTTTTGTTGACTATCTCCTTAGGCTTCATATCAGTTGTTAAGTTCTATGGAAGCATGTATGTAGAAAATTGATTGTGAGGAAGAAAAGCATGTACTACCTGAAACTATAAAATAAACCAACCTCATTCCATGGCAGAACGCGATGTGATGCTTACCCATGTGTGACTGAGCATATAGTGCTTCTCACTCCATTGTTAGACTAAAATCCTACCACCTGGAGAGAGAGTACTCCAGACCCTCTGAAATACTGCTGGATGGCTCTCTAAAGTGTAGGTCTGTTGTTGATGAGGATGATATTTAGTTCCCAGTAGGCTTCCATAAGTTATCAGATGTTATTTACTACTAGTTTTTTATAGAAACCACAAGGACTTTTTTTAGGGGGTTTATTATAATGAATTTCTCCTCCTTCCTTTACTTCTATTCCTAGAAAGGAGACATATTTTAAACTATCCCTAAAAATTCAATATTGTTTTGTTGTTGTCTGCATGGGCTGATTTGGGTAAATCGATTGTATAGAGATAAAATTAGGAATTTACGATAATTTGGGTTTTGTTGGTAAAGGACTATGTGAAGGCCTCAAGCCCAGCTTGGAATATTGAGCCAGAATTAGGCTTGGAATTCTGAGGGACTTAAAGAGTGGATTCACCAACTGTCAAAGCATCTCTTGGAGTTATCTGAGCTCTGAGAGTCTGGTCCTTCCTGTTCTCTGGATATGTTCTTGGGAAACTTGGAAAACCAGAGTGATAGTTTGGTTGGTAGAGAAAGTGAAAGTTGGAGAGTTGCTGAACAAGGAAGACCAACAGAGGAAAAAAAAGATCTCTTTTGTATCTCTGTGTGGCTGGACGTTAGAGGCAGAGAACTTGGTTAAGCTGACAGTTGAAGAACTGAACTAAAATTTACTTGGAGGCAGTAATTTAAGATTTATGTATAATGTAATTTTTAAAAGAATTGTAGGGGTATTGAAGAGGTACAGGGGATAAGGAAGGTTTTGTAACAGGGAATGGAAGAGTTGAAGGGACAGAGGGAATATGGCTGCTGCTGAGGTAAAAGGAAAGAGATACTCCCTTCCAAGAAGTTATCTTTCAAAAATTGGGTTCCCAGAAATGGGCCAAATATAATAGCCTGAGGGGATGTCTTCTCTATTGAGATGTTGAAGATACCCCAGAACAGGTAAGCATAGAATCGCCTGAGGAACAAGCCTTCCACTGGACCAAAGTCTCCTAGCAGGGGTCCAATAAGGACTGTTTATGGTTGAATAGCTGTCCTTAGATTCAGATGCATTTAAGTTCCCCTGAAATGATAGTCCTCTTATATGACTGTGGTTTTATTAAATAAAGATGAATTTTAATAACAAGTTTGCCTTGGGGAGGTATCAGGGTAGAGGGAATCTGGATTTCCCTTTATTGGATTTGCATCTCTCTCAGCTTTTGAGCTGAGGACAGGTCTCACAGGCTGCTGGAGGGTTTCTTTTATTCCTGTCTAAGCTAATCTATGCTATTTTTCTTTAATTCAAAACCTTTAGCAGTAGACAGCAAGAGGAAGAAAAGGTTCTGAACTTCAGAGTTGGTTAGGCCTGTCTCTTTGGTCTGATGACCCTTAAGACAGGCCTTACAGTTCAAACCACTCACCTTAAATCATTTTCTTTGATTACATGATTACAGGAATCCAAATAGAGCACACAGTTGGGAAAATTAGGAATAGAGGTACTTCTATCCTGAAGCAGGGAGAGAGGCTCCTTCCAGTCCTAGGTCCAGGAAAGAGATACCTTCAAGACCAACTGTCACTCCAAGTTGCCCCTCCCCTCATCCATTGTAATTGCTGTCAATATCTTGTCTTTAATATTCCAACTGCTGTTTGTTCTACCTGAAAGGCAGAAAGTCCAAAACTTGCTTCAGTTTTCCTTTCCACAATTGTTCCTTTTTTTTGTTTGTTTTGACCTTCCCAAGGTCACTTATTTTTATTATACTTACCAGTCTACTAAATCGAATTACTAACTACTCTCCCCAAAATAATAAACTTCCCTCAATTACTGCATCACTATGCTATGCTAATTTTATCTACTCTAAGGAATTCTCTGCAAGAAAATTTGGGTAAGGGAAGTTTTAGGGTTTTACAATAAATTCAGTACAATAAATGTATGAACAAAATCATTACAAAGAAATTTGAAGCTTAATGATAATACTACTTACTCTTGCTAAGTTAAACTTATACAATTTAAACTTTACTATCTGCAAATGAAGCTCAAGTCTATTCCTGAGTATAACTGTCTATGCTAGGCTTAACTTAACTTACTCTTGTTCTATTCCTTATTTATTATAACTATTTTCTAAATCCCTAGCCTAATCTATAATCTAATTTCATGTACAACATATATACATGCTATACTAAATATTTACAGACTCTATCACTGTTTCTAACCTAAATATAGCATATATTTTATAGAGATTATTTACATATAATACAATAATATACATAGTTCCCTAATCTTGATGTCAGTAAAATAGAAATATCTGTTGATCTTTCTATTTGCCAAAGATCTTATGGAACTAACTATATACATATTTATATTTTGTATAAATATCATTTCAGACACTCTTTTATTTACATGAGATCTCCCAATATATGCCAGTTTGTGATTTTGTGTTTTGTGTCTAATAGTGTTGTGTGGAACGAATACTTATCAAGTTTATTCAGATTTCCACTTCTCATGTTGACTGATAGATCTCTTCTTTCTTCCACATTATGTAGTGTTGCCTGCTATTTCCCAAATATGTGAAATTAATTTTGTTTCATGATTTCACCACACTCTGTCTTACATATAAGTTCTGCTTTCCATCTGTCCTCTTTTTATTAAACAAATTTACAAACTTCAGTCTTAGCTGTCCATTTCAGCTTTTTTTCTTTGTTTCTTTTCACTAGCAGCTTTTCTTGATGCTTTTCCTCTGGGATGCTTTAAAATCTATTCCTCTAGGATGCTTTAAAACCTCTGAAATGGAAATTTGTCTTCATCTCATCACTCTGGTATGCTTGACTTCTGGGATGTCTCTGTCTCAAACATGTGTTACTATTGTTTCTTTGTGGGGTATTTTTTGATGTTAATCAGTGTTTGTTTTCATTTCTCGGTACTACCTTTTGTCTAATTATCTTCTTCTGTTATGTCTGTTACAGTGATGTTGGATTTTTCTATTTTTATGTGAGAACAGTGGAACCTTTAGTCTTTCCCAGAAATTTTTATAGATGTTGGGTAGTAAGCAATACTTCATGTGGTCCAGTCCATTTTATGTCTATAGCCAATTTTCTATTGAAAATTTTTATGTATATTTTATCTCCTGGTTTGATATTGTGGGAAATTGTAATCCAGGGATGCTGTTTTTTTGTATCAAACCCATTTCATGCAACTCTGATGTTCTTGTTTGTAAAGCTTGTATATCTTTTGATAATTGACAATCTGGTTTGTGAGAAGTTCTAAGTCAGATAAAGGAATGTGTGATGGGATCATTAAGTTGTTTACTTCTTCCTCTGTTTGTTTTCTTATTTTTTTAAACTCTTCATATTCTTTTTTTCACCAATCTTTCAACAGAGCATACCCAAATGTTTTTGTCAGCCTTCTTTACAGAAGCAAAAACAAACAAACCCCAAAACAAAGGAAGGACCTATTGATAGTGGAATGGTGGACCAGATTGTGGTATGTAAATGTAATGGAAAATTATTGCACCATGATAAATGATGAAAGAAATTCATGAAACATTGGAAGACTTGTAGGAACTGATACAAGGGGAAGAACATAGAATCAGGAAACAAAATATGTGATATCAACAGCAATGTAAATAAAAATTTAAAAATATCAAGACATTTGAATTTATATTTAAATAGAAAGACAGTTTTGGTTCCAGGAGACAAATAATAAAAACATGGTGATACTCTTGGTAAAAATGTAGAGGATCACAGGTATAGAATATTACATATATCCTCAAAGTTGGCCACTGCACTATTTAGTTTTGTTTAATATTTTTTCACAACAGTGATCCTGATGATGATGGAGATGATATAATGATTATGATGATGGTATCTGAGTTTTATTTAGTGCTTTAATTATATATGTAATTGTATATATATATATATATTACCTTATTAGTTTTAATTTTCTTTGAGTTACATGTTTAGCCATAATTATTTTTGTATTTGGCACTAGAGACTATATATTTTTATTCGTGGGAGAGGAAAGGAATAGTTTTTTTTAATTTTATAATATGTTATTTGATCATTTATAAGCATTATTAGTTGAAGACAAAGATCATTTTCTTTTCCTCCCCCCCATCCCACATAGCCGACGTGTGATTCCACTGGGTATCACATGTGTTCTTGATTCGAAACCCATTGTCATGTTTTTAATATTTGCATTAGAGTTTCATTTAGAGTCTCTCCTCTGTCATGTCCCCTCAACCGCTGTAGTCAGGCAGTTGCTTTTCCTCCGTGTTTCTACTCCCACAGTTTATCCTCTGCTTATGAATAGCGTTTTTTCTCCTAGATCCCTGCAGATTATTCAGGGACTTTACACCACGCCCTAATGGAGAATTCCATTACATTCGATTATACCACAATGTATTAGTCTCTGTGTACAATGTTCTCCTGGTTCTGTTCCTTTCGCTCTGCATCACTTCCTGGTAGTCAATCCAGTCTCCATGGAATTCCTCTACTTTATTATTCCTTTTAGCACAATAGTATTCCATCAACAACATATACCACAATTTGTTCAGCCATTCCCCAATTGATGGGCACCCCCTCATTTTCCAATTTTTGGCCACCACAAAGAGTGCAGCTATGAATATTCTTGTACAAGTCTTTTCCCTTATTATCTCTTTGGGATATAACCCTGCAGTGCTATACCTGGATCAAAGGGCAGACAGTCTTTTATCACCCTTTAGGCATAGTACCAAATTGCCCTCCAGAATGGCTGGATCAATTCACAACTCCACCAGCAATGAATTAGTGTCCACACTTTGCCACATCCTCCACCATTCATTATTATCCATAGCTGTCATGTTAGCCAATCTGCCAAGTGTGAGGTGATACCTCAGAGTTGTTTTGATTTGCATCTCTCTGATTATAAGAGATGTAGAGCACTTTTTCATGTGCTTATTAATAGTTTTTATTTCTTTGGATGAGAACTGCCTGTTCATGTCCCTTGCCCATTTGTCAATTGGAGAATGGCTTGATTTTTTGTACAATTGATTTAGTTCTTTATAAATTTAAGTAATTAACCCTTTGTCAGAAGTTTTTATGAAGATTGCTTACCAATTTGTTGCTACCCTTCTGATATTGGTTATATTGGTTTTGTTTGTACAAAAACTTTTTAATTTGATGTATTCCAGATTATTTATTTTGCATTTTGTAACTCTTTCTAATTCTTGCTTGGTTTTGAAGTCTTTCCCTTCCCAAAGGTCTGACATGTATGCTATTCATTGTTCTCCTAATTTTCTTATCCTTTCCTTCCTTATGTTCAAGTCATTTACCCATTTTGAATTTATCTTTGTGTAGGGTGTGAGGTGTTGATCTTAACCTAATCTTTCCCACACTGTCCTCCAATTTTCCCAGCAGTTTTTATGAAATAGTGGATTTTTGTCCCAAAAGCTGGGATCCTTGCGCTTGTCATATACTGTCTTGTTGAGGTTGCTTGCCCCCAGTCTATTCCACTGTTCCTCCTTTTTGTCTTTTAGCCAGTACCTGATTTTTTTGATGACTGCTGCTTTATAATATAGTCTGAGATCTGGGACTGCAAGGCCCCTTTCCTTGGTATTTTTTTTTTCATTATTTCCCTGGATATCCTTGATCTTTTGTTCTTCTAAATGAACTTTGTTATGGTTTTTTCTAAATCAGTAAAAAAAATTTTTGGAAGTTCCATGGGTATGGCATTAAATAGATAGATGAGTTTGGGTAGGATGGTCATTTTTATTATATTGGCTCATCCTACCCATGAGCAATTAATATTTTGCCAATTGCTCAAGTCTAGTTTTAGTTGTGCGGAGAGTGTTTTGTAGTTGTGTTCATATAGTTCCTGTGTTTCTCTCGGGAAATAGATTACTAAGTATTTTATTTTGTCTAAGGTAATTTTGAATGGGATTTCTCTTTCTAGTTCTTGCTGCTGAGCTGTGTTGGAAATATATACAAATGCTGATGACTTATGTGGGTTTATTTTGTATCCTGCAACTTTGCTAAAGTTGTTGATTATTTCGATTAGCTTTTTGGTTGTATCTCTAGGATTCTTTAAGTAGACCATCATGTCATGTGCAAAGAGCGATAACTTGGTCTCCTCCTTGCCTATTTTAATGCCTTCAATTTCTTTTTCTTCTCTAATTGCTACTGCTATTGTTTCTAATACAATGTCAAATAATAGAGGTTATAATGGGCATCCTTTTTCACTCCTGATCTTGATGGGAATGGATTTTGTTTATCCCCATTGCAGATGATATTAGTTGATGGTTTTAGATATATACTGTTTATTAATTTTAGGAACAACCCTTCTATTCCTATGCTTTCTAGTGTTTTCTTTAGGAATGGGTGTTGTATTTTATCAAAGGCTATTTCTGCATCTATTGAGATAATCATGTGGTTCTTGTTGGTTTGCTTGTTGATATGGTCAATTATGTGGATAGTTTTCCTAATATTGAACCAGTCCTGCATCCCTGGTATGAATCCTATTTGATCATAGTGCATGACCCTTCTGATCACTTGCTGGAGTCTTTTTGTTAGTATCCTATTTAAGATTTTTGCAACTATATTCATTAGGGAGATTGGTCTATAATTTTCTTTCTCTGTTTTTGGCCTGCCTGACTTTTGATTTAGTACCATATTTGTGTCATGAAAGGAATTTGGTAGAACTCCCTCTTTGCTTATTATGTCAAATAGTTTGTATAGTATTGGAGTTAGCTGTTCTTTGAATGTTTGATAGAATTCACTGGTGAATCTGTCAGGCCCTTGGGATTTTTTCTTAGGAAGTTCTTTGATGGCCTGTTGTATTTCTTTTTCTGATAAGGGATTCTTTAAAAAATATATTTCTTATTTTGTTAGTCTAGGCAATTTATATTTTTGTAAATATTCATCCATATCACCTAGGTTGGTATATTTATTGCCATATAGTTGGGCAAAGTGGTTTTTAATGATTGCCTTAATTTCCTCTTCATTGGAGGTGAGATCCCCCCTTTCATCCTTGATGCTTTTAATTTGCCTTTCTTCTTTCCTTTTTTAAATTAGATTGACCAGTACTTTGTTTATTTTGTATGTTTTTTCAAAGTACCAGCTTCTAGTCTTGTTTATTAGCTCAATAGTTCTGTCACTTTCGATTTTATTAATTTCTTCCTTAATTTTTAGGATCTCTAGTTTGGTTTTCTTCTGGGGGGTTTTAATTCTTTCGTTCTCAAGTTTTTTGATTTGCAATTCCAATTCCTTGATCTCTGTCCTCCCTAATCTGTTAATATATGCACTCAGGGATATGAATTTTCCTCTAAATACTGCCTCGGATGCAACCCATAAGGTTTGAAAGGATGTCTTGCCATTGTCATTTTCCTCAATGAAATTATTAATTCTTTCTATGATTTCTTCTCTATCGAACCGATCTTGGAGTATCATATTATTTAATTTCCAATTAATTTTAGATTTGGCTCTCCATGTACCCTTACCAATCAATATTTTTATTGCCTTGTGATCTGTAAAGGCTGTATTTATTATTTCTGCTTTTCTGCATTTGAGTGCCATGTTTCTGTGACCTAGTGTATGATCTATTTTTGTGAATGTGCCATGTGCTGAAAAGAAGGTTTATTCCTTTTTGTCCCTATTTATTTTTCTTCATATGTCTATTAACTCTAATTTTTCTAAGATTTCATTCACCTCTTTTACCTCTTTCTTATTTATTTGTTGATTTGATTTATCTAAATTTGATAATGGTTGGTTCAAGTCTCCCACTAATATGGTTTTACTGTCTATTTCCTCCTCCAAATCTCCTAGTTTCTCTATTAAAATTTAGATGCCATACCATTTGATGCATACATGTTGATTAGTGATATTTCCTCATTGTCTATACTCCCTTTTAACAAAATATATTTACCTTCCCTATCCCTTTTGGTCAGGTCTATTTTTGCTTTGGCTTTGTCAGATATTATGATTGCAACTCCTGCCTTCTTTCTATCAGTTGAGGCCCAAAAGGTCTTACTCCAACCTTTAATTCTAACCTTGTGAGTGTCAACCCACCTCATATGTGTTTCTTGAAGACAACAAATGGTAGAGTTTTGGGTTCTAATCCATTCTGCTATTCATCTATGTTTCATGGGTGAGTTCATCCCATTCACGTTCAATGTTATGATTGTCATTTGTGGATTTGCTGGCATTTTGATATCTTCCCCTATTTCTTACCTTTCTTCTTTTGCTATCTACTTTTGAACCAGTGATTTACTTTAGGTCAGTTCCCCTAGTCCCCTAATTGAGATGCTTCCCTTTGTAGCCCCTCCCTTTTTATACTCCCTTCCTTGGCCCCCTCTGCTTCCTTCCTTTTTTATACTCCCTTTATACTCCCAAAGTCAGGATGCTTTGAGTTCTTGATTTGATTAGGTAAAAAAAAAGGCAAGGAGAGAGTTAATCCTATTTTCCCAACTCCCTGTGATTCTTTGGGAGACTAATGTCCCCAGTGAATCATATAACCTAACTCGCTTATATATCTAGCTAAAGGTGTATACAATGTTGCACTTTCTAAGAGGAAATTGCAATAGTTGGAGATAAGAGGGAAATAGAAGAGAGAGAGTAAAACCAATTTTTGATAGGCACAAAAAGTCAACTATGAGGCAGTCTTTTGGCATAAGAGTTTACATTTGGAAAAAATGATATGTTCCACCCCATTCAGTTCAATCAGTTATACCTCACAGTTCATTCTGGATCTTCTGATGCAGTGTATGTTTCCTTATGGCACTTTTTTTAAACAACTGTTTTTCTTGATTCAGGGAGTTAGTGAACTTCTTTTCCTGAAATTCCTCTGAAAAATATTTTAAATCTTGAATTTTACAAAAATCATCCCCCTGAGGAGAGTGTTGACCAACATCTGGATCAGTTTAGGATGCATGGTTGAGTTATGGGGTATGAGTCAAGAGTCAAAGGAAAATCAAAACCAGAAAAAAAAGAAAGAAAAAATTAAATTTGAGAAGAAAGAACAAAATTCAAAATTCAAACCAAAATATCAAAATCTATGTATATAAACATTTCTGAGTAAAAAAAAAAGAATAAATCCACAATAGTTTCTTAAATCAAGGTACAAGTAAAGAGATTACTCTCCCACAAATTTGTAGGACAAATGCAGTAGTATTGCACTAACCCATTGACAGCCAGGACTACATAAACTTACCATACTAAAAGAGAGAAAAAAGGACTACATTTTGAAGTAGAAGGGAAGAATGTTTCCCTGGTCTGATTTTTCCTTCAGTCTCAGTGATAGGGGAGTCAAAATGGCAGCCAAACTTAGGAACTTGTTGGAAAGTGGCACAGGTAAGACCTGCACCTAATGTATGTCAAACAGCCACTACCTCGAACCTCAAAAAAGTCCTCTATCTTAGTGCAGGTGTCATTAATCCCACAGGAATTTTTGGTCTCTTTGAACTTGTTCTTTGTTCACACTGTACAATGTCTCTTTTGTGATCCCTTCTCCTGGAATTCATCACAGTTATTAATTAAAGTCTTACAATACATAGCAGTCATTGTAGATTTCCAAAGTCTAAATCCATACCCCAAAGGGTATGCATTGATATTAGAGTTAAGAAATGTTGTAAATTTATCCTTCAAATTCTAAAACCTTATTAATACTGGTTACATGTACTTCAAGTACAAAAAATAAGAAAGAAAACCTTAAATATCCTATTGAAAAATAAAAATAATGAAAAAAAATTTAGGAGTGCAATGTCTCAGCCAAAATAGTACCCACTTGTCTATTGACTCTTATCTCAAATGCATGCTAAAAGATACAGTTAATAAGTGTCAATAGAAGGTATCCATTTTATGTGTGAGCAGTGAATCCAAGAGTCCTTTCCTCCAATTTTAATAGCTGCTGGAGTACTTAACAATACTTGAAATGGACCTTGTGTTTGAAACTACATTACAGAGACTTCTTTAATATAGGGAGGGGAACAGACTGAAACAGTTAACCTCAATAAGGAAATGGAATCTGAAAAAGTATTAGATTCACCTCCAGTGTCTTTGAGGTTCCTTCATTCTCAGAGTACCATCATTTACCTAGATTCCCTTGGTCATGCCTCTGGGGTCCCCCATGCTGAGGAGTGTTTCCACTTTGAGTAGGGTGTGTACAAATTCCATTTGGGGTATTTTGTTGTGATTCTTGATTTGACTCATTTGGATTATTATTTCTGTAATTTTCTATAATTGTTTCTGTTATGATTATGATTATTGATACTTCTAAAATCACTGTTATTTCTTAAATTTTCATTATTTCTAAAACTTATGCTATTAAATACCTGATTCCACTTTCTGAAGTTTAACAATAGGTGACCTCTTTTTCCACATAAATAAAACATTGATGTTATATTTGTGGATTCTTTCGAAGTGGCTACGGCCACTGATCAGTTTGATTTTTCTTTTTCAGTTTCTTCCCTTAACACTTAATTCTTCCTTTAATTACTCTACTGAGTCTCTCTTATCTTCATCTTTCCTCTAGTGACCTTTAAAGATGTAAACTGATACTTACCTCAATTCATCAAGGCCCATACAAAACCACTTTGGGCAGTAGGATTTAAAATAATATTTGACCACTTTACAACAGTTTTCTACCAATTGTTTTCTTATCTGTCTGATATCCCTTTCTCTGGAAAGATCCAGGCCTATATATCTCCCTCCCAGGTCAATAAGTCTATCCAAAAACTGGGAGAGATTTTCATTGTTTTTTTTTTTTGCTGAAAATTATCAAACTTTTTCCATGCCACAGGCCTATAAGAACAAACTCTTATTGTTGTTAGCAATGCCTCTCTAGCATGACATAGTTTGAAATAATCTTCCTTTCTATTGGGGTGTTCCATTTGGGGTCTTGCTGGGACCAATGTATTACTCTCCTTCTCTGGGCCTGATTGGCATGGGAGATGATTTTATTTTTATCTCTATCAAAAATCCTTGGAGCAAATTATCTATATCTAGCCATGAAGGATCAGAAGTCCAATAAATGCTTTCAAGCTTTTTAATAACCACAATAGGAACTTCTTCAAAGGAAGGAGTATTTAGCTTGAATCTCTCCATATCTTGCGGTGTGAAGTGTGTGTGGTGTCTTAAGGACACCATATCTCCAGTTTTATTGAAGGTAGGTACATGTTTTAAGAGGATGTAATTCAGCTTTTAGCTGAATTAGTTTCTGTTTCTGTTTCTTGTCTTGATGTTTGAGTTGTCATAGATGGGGGAATGGGTATAGGAGGGAAAAAGTCTGGTAGGAGCAGTCTGGGTAGATATAGAGGTAGTTAGAGCAGAATGAGTAAAATGGAGAGATAAATCTCTCTTCTGAATCTGGGGATTTCTGAAGATGTTCTCAAGGTCATTTATATAAGCCTTGATAAACCCTTAACTATCCTCCAGTTTCTTCTCAAGATCACATGAGGTATTTTCCAGTTGTCTAATAAGAAAAGCTTTTATTTTAGCTTTGAGGTCAAGGATTGATTGAGTAGTGGGAGAAATTGGTTGGAGTTGGCAGGAAATGAATCAGACAGGAGAAGGCCAAGATGAATCTCTCATCTGAATCTCAAGGTTACTCACTCTATTTACCAGTTTTTTTTTCTTAAAAATGGATTGATAAACTGCAATGTATCTTTTTATTATTAGTATACCTAGGAACTGTGCCAAATAAAGCCATTATGAAATGTTCTCTGAGATTGTGAGTCATTTTAGATAAATAAGAAAAATTACTTTTTGCAATTTGGGTTATGCTGCTTAGTATCATGTTTAGTTGCCCATTTAGTTTTAAATTAACTATTAAATTGTTTGCAATTCTACTTCTTGTCAGTAGGTGGTGGTACTGGCTAGGAATTAGGTTTTCACAAATCTTGATTAAAAACTTCAGATTTGTGAAGTGCCTGTTTTTGGGTGGTAGAACCTAGACCATAGTTCCCCAGGTAAGGTTGGGGAAAAATAAAAAGAGGAAATCCAAAGTTAGAAGTTAGAAGGGCCTCGCCTATAAATAAGGGCAAGGAAAAAAATAACAATCAAAAATACAATGAAGACAAAAAGTGGGGTCAGAAGAACCTCATTGCTGGTGACAATGAGTACAGTTAAATGTTAGGTGGTTACATCTTTTAAAGGTACAAACCACAGCAAGTAAAAACAATCATCTGTGAGAAAACTCCAAGGGAAAGTGTAACAAAAATGTAGATAGGTTAGCTGGGTAAAAGATGATTCCAAGCATCATCAGATTCTTGGAAAGGTCATTAAAAACATGTGTTGCCAGCAAAAACACATGTTGTTATGAGAAGCTTAAAGAAAAGGTGAAGGAGAGGACACTTGGACCAGTTCTTAGACAGACCCTGAGTTATCTACCTCTTCATGAGGGCGCTCAGATCATTATCTTAGATGGACTCCAAGTTATCAAACTCTGACAAGACTTAAAATAGATTATCTGCCTCTCAAACAGCAATGAATATGTAAAACAGAAGTGTAACAGCCAAGGATAGCAATTGCAACAGAGGGACAGCAAAGTGAAACAAGACTAGCATGACTTTACAGAAGACAGAAAGACAGAAGTGAAGGTGGCAATAAGAAGGAACCAATGGTGTAAAGAGGCCTAGGACATGATGGACAAAACCTCAAAGCTCCCCTCCTACTGATGAATCAATGTTTTTGTGGAACTGAATTATCTAATAGCAAAGCATGAAGGAAGGGGTAGTAAAACAGGAGGAAGTTATAGAGGAATATCGGATTTGCCCAGGTAAAGTCAAGTGATCAGAATGACTCTGAGATAACTCCTATGATCTGTAAAGGAGAAAGGAGTCTGCACAGGAGAGGTGAGGGAAAATACCAAGAATGGAAAAGTGAAAAGAAAGGCCTTACTTTGGTAGTGAAGGTAATGCTACTCATGAACACTCCTTTGATTCAAGAGATCTCCCTTTAATTCTGTGAAGAGAGATGGTCAAATTATACTGGACCTTTTCCCTGTTTTTATTTAGAGCTTGAAGGGAACACTTGTCTTATCCAGGAGTGTGGGAAACCCCAATGGAGTTTCCTAGTAAATGGGAGAGAGAAATAGCATGAACTTTAGGAAGAACATTTTAAAGTAAATTGGAACGCCAGGTGAGGAAGGAGTACAAGAAGATTTTCCCAACCAACCTTTTCATGGACCTGGGAGGTCCATAACTCTGGCATATTATACAGGCTTTTCTGACTTTTTAAATGTAATGATTAAGTGTACAGATTTTTTTTCCTTTCTGGACTTTAAAAATACTATTGTTTATAAAGAATGTGTGTCTAAGAGAGGGTAAATTAAAGGTGCCCTCAGCTCAGGACCTACCTTTCTCATGGCTTCAGGGGCTCTCAACCTGTTGTGATAGCAAAGCAAAAATGATGAAAACAGCTATGTGTGTAGCCTGGGACCAAGCTTTGCATGAAACTGCTTCTAGTAGATCCAATCGTGGTTTATTTTTATACCCAATTAATACATACTCAACATACATGATCAAATAAAGATAATAAGATAACTGATACATTAACTTATATCAAATCATTTGTTTAACATTCTATGATCATAATATACACTTGTAACTATTGATTCTGACAGGATACACAATGGTTTTGCACAAGATAAATAATTGTGTCACAGGTGGATTAGTTGGAGGTTAGTTTTTCTCATTAACCTGTGAGTTGCTTGGCTTATGGACAATCAAAGAAAACCATTTGTTACCTTTAATAATCAATCAGAAATTCTGGAGACAATCAACAATCATAGTAGTCAAGTTGAGAGATCAAAGGGATAATAGAAACACAATTCAGATTTAATATTAGACTAAGCATTATGCATTAATGCTTAGTGCATTAATCCTATGCATTAATCCTACCTGGATTGGTCTTTGAGTTTTAGACCTGTGAGCTCTTTTGGCATTATCCAGGTTATCTCTGTGCTCCTTTTTTTGATCCCATTCCTAGAATCAGACACAAACATTAATCATAATCCCACAACAATTATCAATAAATGGCAGGTTCCCATAGTCTAAAGCTGTTTGGGTGCATATTAATAATAACAGCAAGTATATATATTTAAACTAATATTGTAGAATAAAATAATATTGATTATATGTACCTTAAGTACATAGAAATGAGAAAAAGGGAAAAAATAAAATAAGGTAAAAATAATAATAAAATAAGGAAAAGAGAAAAAAGGAAAAAAGAAAAAAAATTTAAATTTAGGAATTCAATGTGTCAAAAGAAGAATAAAACAGTTCCACTTGTCAATGGGTAGTTATCTCCAATGCATGTATAGGATACAGTCAATCAGTCTCAACAGAAGATGCTCTCTTTACATGTGAGTAGTGAATGCAAGAGTCCTTTTCTCCAACCTTTATAGATGTTGGAGTAGTTAACAATATTTGGAATGGTCCTTCCCAGGAAGGCTGGGTTGCTCCCATACGCTGGAAGTTCTTTATATACACATTGCCTACTGGGTTCAGGTCGTGAAGTGAGAAATCTAGTGGTCCGGCTTGTACTGCAGCTCCAGATTCATGTAGCTCACTCAGTTTGTGCTGTAATTCCTGTATATAGGAAGCAATATTAGTATCTCCCCCTAAAAGCGATGTATAAGCCAGGGAGAAAGGCTTAGCCTGTATAGGCGGATGTCCAAAAAGCATCTCAAATGGTGAAATATGTAAGTCTCCTCTAGGCCTGCTTCTAAGATAAAATAGGGCCAGATGGAGAATTTCAGGCCATTTTAAATGGGTCTCGGTGCATAATTTGCCAATCATAGTTTTAAGTAGTTTGTTCATCCTCTCAACTTGGCCTGAACTCTGGGGATGATATGGAACATGGAATTTGGGAGTTATCCCCAAGCAAGAATATATCTGGTTTAGAACAGAATCAGTAAAATGACTCCCCCTATCAGAATCAATATGGGCTGGTAGGCCAAAGAGAGGAATAATTTCTTTTAAAAGCACCTTAGCAACAAAAGCTGCGGTGGCTCGGGCTGTAGGAAATGCTTCCGGCCATCTGGTCAGTTGGTCTACTATGACCAAACAAAATTTATATTGTCTAGCCTTTGGCATCATTATGAAATCTATCTGCAGGTGCTCAAATGGTGTGTAAGCCAGAGGACTCCCACCAAAAGCTTTGCCACAAAAGACATGTTGGTTATATGCCTGGCAGGTAGGGCAGGCTGAACACACTTTAGAGGCTATGGTAGTTATACCAGGGGCTATCCATACTCTCTTAACAGAGTCTACGATGCCCTGGATACCAAAGTGGCCATTATTATGAACAGATTGGCAAATTTGGTGATAGAAACTTCTAGGGAGCAGGGGTTTTTCTTCAGATGACACCCAATCTCCTTTGTTCTGTTTTGCTTTGAATTTCTGTTTCCATTTTTCCACTTCCTTCTCATTATAGGAAAGTGATAAATTTGAGTCATGAGTAGTTGTTAATGTTAGAAGTAATTCAGACCCTTCTATGGCTGCTAGCTTTGCTGCAGCATCTGCTCAGTCATTTCCCCTAGAGACAGGGTTGGTGCCACCTGTATGGGCTGAGCAATGAACTACAGCTAGGGCTGCAGGCAGCTGAAGAGCAGAAAGTACTTCATTAATAATTTCAGCATTAGCTATGGATTTTCCAGCTGAGTTTAAAAATCTTCTCTGGAGCCATAGCATCCCGACTGAGTGACAAATTCCAAAAGCATATCTAGAATCCATATAAATTGTTGCCTTTTTACCCTTGGCAATTATACAAGCATGTTTCAGAGCTAGGAGCTCTGCCCCTTGAGTGCTAATGTTAGAGGGCAATGAAGCTGACCACTCAGTGGCAAATTCTGTGACTACAGCAGCTCCACTGTAGCGTGTGCCATCCCTCATGAAAGAAGAACCATCAGTAAATAAGATCAGGTCTGAGTTCTTTAAGGGAGTGTCCAAGAGATCATCTCGAGGCTTTTCTGCCATGGATACTAGTGTTTCACAACTGTGTAATGGTTCTCCTGAAGTTGGTAAGTCTGGAAGCAAGGTTGTAGGATTAAGGGTTGTACAGCTTTTCAGAGTAATATTTTCATTATTTAGCAAGGTTATTTCATACCTTGTAATTCGCTGATCAGAAAATGCTTGTGTTCTCTGTCTTAGCAATAATGCTTCGACCTCATGTGGACACATAATTGTCAATGGGCATTAGATTGGTGAATAAAAGAATATGAAGAGTTTTAAAAATAAGAAAACAAATAGAGGAAGAAGTAAACCACTTAATGATCCCATCACACCTTCTTTTATCTGACTTAGAACTTCTCACAAACCAGATTGTCAATTAACAAAATATATACAAGCTTTACAAACAAGAACATGAGAGTTGCATGAAATGGGTTTGATACAAAAAACAGCATCCCTGGATTACAATTTCCCACAATATCAAACCAGGAGATAAAATGTACGTAAAAATTTTCAATAGAAAATTGGCTATAGACATAAAATGGACTGGACCATATGAAGTTTTGCTTACTACCCAACATCTATAAAAATTTCTGCGAAAGACTAAAGGTTCCACTGTTCTCACATAAAAATAGAAAAATCCAACATCACTGTAACAGACATAACAGAAGAAGATAATTAGACAAAAGGTAGTACCGAGAAATGAAAACAAACACTGATTAACATCAAAAAATACCCCACAAAGAAACAATAGTAACACATAATGTTTGAGACAGAGACATCCCAGAAGTCAAGCATACCAGAGTGATGAGAAGAAGACAAATTTCCATTTCAGAGGTTTTAAAGCATCCTAGAGGAATAGATTTTAAAGCATCCCAGAGGAAAAGCATCAAGAAAAGCTGCTAGTGAAAAGAAACAAAGAAAAAAAGCTGAAATGGACAGCTAAGACTGAAGTTTGTAAATTTGTTTAATAAAAAGAGGACAGATGGAAAGCAGAACTTATATGTAAGACAGAGTGTGGTGAAATCATGAAACAAAATTAATTTCACATATTTGGGAAATAGCATGCAACACTACATAATGTGGAAGAAAGAAGAGATCTATCAGTCAACATGAGAAGTGGAAATCTGAATAAATTTGATAAGTATTCGTTCCACACAACACTATTAGACACAAAACACAAAATCACAAACTGGCATATATTGGGAGATCTCATGTAAATAAAAGAGTGTCTGAAATGATATTTATACAAATTATAAATATGTATATACTTAGTTCCATAAGATCTTGTGCAAATAGAAAGATCAACAGATATTTCTATTTGACTGACATCAAGATTAGGGAACTATGTATATTTTTGTATTATATGTAAATAATCTCTATAAAATATATGCTATATTTAGGTTAGTAACAGTGATAGAGTCTGTAAATAATTAGTATAGCATGTATATATGTTGTATATGAAATTAGATTATAGATTAGGCTAGGGATTTAGAAAATAGATATTATAAATAAGGAATAGAACAAGAGTAAGTTAAGTTAAGCATAGCATAGACAGTTATACTCAGGAATAGACTTGAGCTACATTTGCAGATAGTAAAGTTTAAATTGTAGAAGTTTAACTTAGCAAGAGTAAGTAGTATTATCATTAAGCTTCAAATTTCTTTGTAATGGTTTTGTTCATAGATTTATTGTACTGAATTCATTGTAAAACCCTAAAACTTCCCTTACCCAAATTTTCTTGCATAGAATTCCTTAGAGTAGATAAAATTAGCATAGAATAGTGATGCAGTAATTGAGGGAAGTTTATTATTTTGGGGAGAGTACTTAGTAATTCGATTTAGTAGACTGGTAAGTATAATAAAAATAAGTGACCTTGGGAAGGTCAAAACAAACAAAAAAAGGGAACAATTGTGGAAAGGAAGCAAGTTTTGGACTTTCTGCCACTCAGGTAGAACCAACAGCAGTTGGAATATTAAAGACAAGATATTAACAGCAATTACAGATGGTGAGGGGAGGGGCAACTTGGAGTGACAGTTGGTCTTGAAGGTATCTCTTTCCTGGACCTTGGACGGGAAGGAGCCTCTCTCCCTGCTTCAGGATAGAAGTACTTCTATTCCTAATTTTCCCAACTGTGTGCTCTATCTGGATTCCTGTAATCATGGCATCAAAGAAAATGATTTAAGGTGAGTGGTTTGAACTGTAAGGCCTGTCTTTAGGGGCATCAGACCAAAGAGACAGGCCTAACCAACTCTGAAGTTCAGAACCTTTTCTTCCTCTTGCTGTCTACTGCTAAAGGCTTTGAATTAAAGAAAAATAGCATAGATTAGCTTAGACAGGAATAAAAGAAACCCTCCACCAGCCTGTGAGACCTGGCCTCAGCTCAAAAGCTGAGAGAGATGCAAATCCAATAAAGGGAAATCCAGATTCCCTCTACCCTGATACCTCCCCATTGCAAATTTGTTATTAAAAGTCATCTTTATTTAATAAAACCACAGTCAGATAAGAGGACTATCATTTCAGGGGAACTTAGAGGCATCTGAACCTAAGGACAGCTATTCAACCATAAACAGTCCTTATTGGACCCCTGCTAAGAGACTTTGGTCCAGGGTAAGGCTTGTTCCTCAGGCGAATCCATGCTTACCTGTTCTGGGGTATCTTCAACATCACAATAGAGAAGACATCCCCTCAGGCTATTATATTTGGCCCATTTCTAGGAACCCAATTTTTGAAAGATAGCTTCTTGGAAGGGAGCATCTCTTTCCCTTTACCTGAGCAGCAGCCATATTCCCTCTGTCCCTTCAACTCTTCCATTCCCTGTTACAAAACCTTCCTTATCCCCTGTACCTCTTCAATACCCCTACAATTCTTTTAAAAATTACATTATACATAAATCTTAAATTACTGCCTCCAAGTAAATTTTAGTTCAGTTCTTCAACTGTCAGCTTAACCAAGTTCTCTGCCTCTAACCTCCAGCCACACAGAGATACAAAAGAGATCTTTCTTTTTCCTCTGTTGGTCTTCCTTGTTCAGCAACTCTCCAACTTTCACTTTCTCTACCAACCAAACTATCACTCGGGTTTTCCAAGTTTCCCAAGAACATATCCAGAGAACAGGAAGGACCAGACTCTCAGAGCTCAGATAACTCCAAGAGATGCTTTGACAGTTGGTGAATCCACTCTTTAAGTCCCTCAGAATTCCAAGCCTAATTCTGGCTCAATATTCCAAGCTGGGCTTGAGGCCTTCACATAGTCCTTTACCAACAAAACCCAAATTATCCTAAATTCCTAATTTTATCTCTATACAATCGATTTACCCAAATCAGCCCATGCAGACAACAACAAAACAATATTGAATTTTTAGGGATAGTTTGAAATATGTCTCCTTTCTAGGAATAGAAGTTAAGGAAGGAGGAGAAATTCATTATAGTAAACCCCCTAACAAAAGTCCTTGTATTTTTTATAAAAAACTAGTAGTCAATAACATCTGATAGCTTATGGAAGCCTACTGGGAACTAAATATCATCCTCATCAACAACAGACCTACACTTTAGAGAGCCATCCAGCAGTATTTCAGAGGGTCTGGAGTACACTCTCTCCAGGTGGTAGGATTTTAGTCTAATAATGGAGTGAGAAGCACTATATGCTCAGTCACACATGGGTAAGCATCACATCGCGTTCTGCCATGGAATGAGGTTGGTTTATTTTATAGTTTCAGGTAGTACATGCTTGTAATGGGAGTGAATGTAACTCTGTGGAGAGGGAAAGGAGTAGGGGATAATGGGTAATGATATTTAGGTTTTAATTCTGTGAATATACTCTTTTTGGGTAATAATCTAAGAGGATTAAAGTGGGATATATGTTTATACTATAAGTCTTTGCTCTTAAATAATTTCTTTTTTATTAGAGAGAGAACAATTATTATCCATTAGTGAGGGAAGATAGAGACAAGTCACAGAAGGGGATCAATGGGGACTCATTTTTGAGTGCTGCAAGGCAGCTCCCATTTCCAAAAATGTGATATTGTCAGCCAGTGGGGGTGAAATGGCTCCCAACATTACACTACAGTGCTTGATATGTCATCACATTTTATTGTTACTACTGAGAAGCTGATTTCTTTCATCAAGAGAACAGAGGCTGAGTGAGCTATCATTACCGAGTAACTAGGGAATTTACAAGAAGGAATGAAAAACAAAAGAAAGGAAGGAATTACTTATTAAGTGCCTACTATGTGACATGTAATCTCATAAATGCTTTAAAAACATATCGTGTGATTCTCTGCAAAATAAGTGCTATTATTATTTATTTCCTCCAGTTGAGGAAACCAAGGCTCATAGACGGTTTAAGGACTTGTGCAATGACACATAATTAGTAAGTTTGTGAGACCAGATTTGAAATGAGGTTTTCATGACTCTGGGCCCCCAGTATTCTAGCCACTACACAACCTTAATATCAAACGATCATAAATACAATTGCCTGTAACTGATACTATGTGGTCCATGTTACAAGTTAGTGATGTCACCAATCATTATCAGTCTATTCCTATGACTGAGATTATTCAGAATTACTTTGTGTTCACATTGAAAGGAATTCAACATATACGGAACATTCATCCAGCACTACTTAAATTCTCCCTTTTCTTTCCATATTATCATGAATAGAGGATTCAAAAGGGCTTCCTTTCTTATGAGAATAGACATACACAACTATACTAATGATATGTTGAATAGTTTAGATAAAACAGAGGCCCTATATCAAAAGGTAACCCATATTATTGATAAGACATCAGAACTCATACTGATAACTTATCCTCCAGTTTGCTCAGTAAAATTTGTGGGAATAGGATGGATTGGCCAAGCCCAGCTCAGAATAATCTGTTGAACCTTCCTCCACAATTGTCTTAGGAGCAAGAGAACTTGGGTTCCAATCCTGCTTCTGATGATTCTTACTAGTGTGACCTTAGGCATATCACTTATCTTCATTTAGTCTTAGTTTTTTCATCTCTAAAATGAAGGGGTTTGACTTCAATAGATTTGAAATATTTTCCAATTTTATTTCTTTTGTCCCTGTCATAGAGGATGTATATTTATCAGAAAGATCAGAACTAGGGATGAATAGTTTTCTCATCGTTCTTTTAGAAATAAAATTTTTCCTCATTTGATGTAAATGGATAATAATTGACAGCACAATATCTCCCAAGAGTAAGAAAAGTGAGAAATGGTTGTGTCTCTTCTTTCCTATCAACTTCATTTTCCCTAGTTAAAATCAAACTCTTCAGTTAAGGTATTTAAGCCTCAAAACTCATTTCTCAGAGACCAATTTTCTATTTGAAATGCATAATTGCAATTAATTGTGATAGAGATGATTTTCACATATTAGATGCATTTGTTATTGTTGGGAACAGGTTGGAAATTCCCAATGCAGACAGTCTCAAAGCTTTTGCAGGTGATGATAATCACAGACCTATTAAAAGATGAACTCATAGAGTTCACTTCTATATGATTTGCCACCCAGACCTAGACTGTGGGAGACCTCACTATGAGAGCACTAAGGTCCTTATATCTTGAGTGCTAGCTGTTCCTGTCTCCACCACTGGCTGTTGTTGTCTACCACAATACCAAGGAGTCCACAAAGATTCAGTAAGTGGTTCTTAATTCCTGGGCTCTGAGATAGAGAAAGAATAGGGAAGAGTTCCTTAAGAATCACATTTTATTCTGTTCTTTTTACTGCTATACAGATGTTTTTATATAATAAATACATTCTTTTTCTTTTCTAATGTTTCCATTTCCCACATTTTCTCCCACATGTAAATACATATTATATATGAAGTTGTAATCTTTCAAAATGGAGTAAATATAATCTCAATTTCTTTTTACTCTAATATTTTAAATATATCAATAAAATGTATTTTAAAATAATGTATATATATATATGCATATATGTGTGTATTCATGTTTTCTATATTATTTTTTCATTTTTTAAATCTATTTTAAACTCTTTATATTTGGGTGTATCTTTAAGTGTTTCCCCACTTTTTTCCAAAAGAGTAGTTATTATCTCTTCAAATCTATTTCTCTTTTAGGCTAAAGAATATTTTTTTCACTTTCCCCCCTCATAACAGTCTCTCCCCTGCCAATTAACACTTAGAATTAATTCTTTTCTCTTTGTTATACTTAAGTTTAAGGATTTTTTCTTCATAATCCCCTCTCCCTCACAACAGTATTTTCAATATATCCAGTAATCAGTATAATTCTTTCATGTTCTAAATTGTGTTTGTTAACTCAGTGCATATTAAATCTATTCCATTTGACATACCTTCTAAAAGGTTTTATGCACTACTTGAAATATTTTGATATCCTTTTTCAGGTCAGACTAATTTGTACTTTAAAATATTCAGTTAGCATGTAAAAAGAGAAAATTAACAGATAATTGCTTTACCATTTAACAGGTGAAAAAAAATAATACCAAGAATGGAAAAATAACTAGCCCACAATCACATCACCAGATTTCAGTAGAGGTATGAATAAAATCCAAGTTCTTTGGCTCTTAGTATAAGTCCTCTTATTTTACTATGCATTTCTAAGAAGTACAGATTTTTCCAAACTGTAGTTTATATTATCTAATTTAAATGATAGAATTATCTTATGCAATCACTTTATGTCTCACATTAAGAGAACAGAGCATGAGACAGGAATATATTCTGATTTTCCATTGTGTTGCTGTGCTAGTTTATCTCATCTCTCTTCTTATGCTGTAGTAATGATTGCTTGAAAAGGAAGTTGGGAACCTCAGATTAACTCATCCAGCTGTTCTTGAAGTGTTTTAATTATCAAATATGTTTATTCTGATGGAATTTTTCTCCCCAAAATATTGCTCTTCTTCCCATTAAAAAAAAAAATATATATATATATATATATATATATATATATATATATAAAACCATTATCTTCCATCTTGGAGCCAATACTATGTATTGGTTCCAAGGCCGAAGAGTGGTAATGGCTAGGCAAAGGGGGTCAAGTGACTTGCCCAGGGTCACACAGCTGAGAAATGTCTGAGGACAGATTTGATCCTAGGATCTCCCGTCTCTAGGCGTGACTCTCAATCCACTGAGCCAGGCAGTTACCCCACCTTCCATAAAATATTGAAAGCTTAGAGATAATAGTTGTTCCTGTAATCTTTCATTACCATAGAAGTCAAATGCAGGCTTTCTTTAATTAATAATATCATTTTCAAGCACCTGAGCCGTGTCTTATCATTCCTTTATTCTTTAGCCTTTTTCCTTTCCTTGATTTTTTTGTTACTATTCATTTTTTTCATTGCCAAATATTACATTTTAATTAATTTTGTGAGGTTCAAGTTGTGATTTTCCTTCCAATTTTCTATGATTAAAAACAATTTTTGGTAATCTTCTGCATTAAAGAAGATAACAGGTTTTAATACAAAATTATGCTGTCTCATTTCTCTTCACTTTTTACCTCTTCATTTTGTTTTAAAATCATTTATTTTTTCATTTCTTTCTTTTTCCTCCTCACCTTTTCCTGAATATATTTTCATATCTCCTATCTAATATGCTATTTTCCTTTTCCATATTTTCCATTTGTTTCTTTAAACATGCCTTCTTATCAACATTTTATTAGTCAATACTTTGTATCTCTTATTTTCACTAACATTTTTGAATTCTTTATTTTTCCCCTTGCCATTATTTTTAATTCCCTGTATAGTTCTCTAAACAGGGTAAATGCTTTAATCACAGGGTTCAATTTAATTGAATCAATTTTACTGTCATTGTTATTCCAGTTCTTGCCTTACCTAACCTTAACAATTCACCAAATGAAACCAACCTGAAGTCACTCTATTTCCATGTTTTAACATTTCTCTTTTTCACATACCCCATTACTTCTTTTAATGACTGTTCTTTCTAGACTACTTTTCTTATTTCATTTCCCCCTTGACTGTGTCTTATATTTTTGACTCATTTGCTCTCTCAATATTGATAACCTCACATTCCTCTACCATCCACTTTCCTCTTTTCATACTTGTAAGCTTATGAGTTATAATTCCTTCCTTTTTTGCTTCTTTCCCTATCTTTCACCCACCAAAAAGGGCAACTATGTCTATGAGTTTATTTTGTGAATATTAACTTATTTTGCATTAAATAAAATCCTCTCTTTCTCCATTTGAAATGTGTTTGTTTTGTTTTTCAGAGTTGTCTCTAAGCATTCTTCTAGGTCACATTCGTACCTCTAAACACAGGAAAACAAGGTGTATTATTTTTAGTTGACGTGTTCCATCACAAATACTATTCTTCCACATCACAGGTAATATGGAAATGTGACAAAGAGAGAGGAGTCTAATCTTCCTTTATCCTCACCTATGTACTCACCTAAAATTCTGACCACACATTTAGTTAAATTCTGACCACACATTTAATTAACTTTCTCCTAAGTCAATGCTCAATTAAGTCTTTTATACACCTCCAAAACTGAAGATGCCCCTAGCTTTCTTTCTTTGTTTCTTTTCCCATTTTTGACTAAATGTGCCTCCTTTCCTTTCTTCTCTCTCTTTATTTAATGCTCTATAGTCTGGCTTCTGACTCCCTCAATCAATGAAACTTGCTCTCCTCTAAGTTAACAATCTTTTAATTGTAAAAAAAAAACTAGAATGGTCTTTTTTTCAATCCTCATCTTTCTTGATCTCTTTATAGCCTCTGACATTGTTAATCACCTACTTGACATTCTTATTTCTAGGTTTTCATGTTGCTGCTCTCTGGTTCTTTCCCAAAGTTATCCTAATTACTCCTGAATAGGCTATTGCTGAATATTTATCCAAGTCATGCCCTTTCATTTTGGGCAGTCAGTTAGTCACTATACTGGTCCCTACCTATACTCTTGACCCTCTGTATTATTCACTTATTGATTCTATCCATTTTCAGTGATTCATTTGTCATCTGTATGTAAATGATTCTCAAATTTGATTATTCAGGTCTATCCTCTCTGTAGTCTTCTATCTTAAACTCTGTATTAATAATCTCAAATTAGTTGTTAAATGGACATTTTAAACTTGACATGTTCAAAGATAAAACTTATTATTTTTACCCCTAAAACTTCCATTCTTCATAACTTCCATTCTACTCTTGAAACTAAAATCATTTTTCCTGGCTTCCAGATGGATTGTCTAAGAATCATTCTCACCTCCTTACTCTCATGGCCAATATCCAGTCTTTTCATAATTATTTTACATTTTATATTAATAAAATATATTGAATATAAACCCAGTCTCTTCTGACACTGCTAAAATCTAGGTCATTACCTCCTGCCTGGACTATTTCAATAGCCTTCTGGTTAGTTTCCATACCTCAAATCTCTTCCCATGCTCTGCTCAACTGAAAAAGCAACCTTACAAAGTGGAAGTCTGACTAAGTCACTTCCCTACTCAATAAAGTCCAGTAACTTTCTATCACCAGGGCCTTTAATACTTTCCATAATGTTTGACCTCACCTTTATAATCTCCTTATACCTTATAACTGTCTTCCCTAGGCACTCTCTCATCTGGTGACAGTTTTCTTTTTGTTTTGTGAATGAATACTCCATCTTCCAAATCTGAGTCTTTTCTGGTATCTAGTTTGCTTATTCATTGTTTTTTTACAAGATGTTTCTGATTAGATTATAAAATGCTTGAGAATATGAATTTTATTTTGCTTTTTCTAAATCTCCAAGATGTAGCTCCTTGAATGACATATAGCAGGCATTTGAAAGTGATGTTTGATGAAATAATTAAATTTGAAAAATTAATGTCACAAATTCTATGATTATGAATTTGAGAGACCTGCAGGGAAATAATAACATTACTGTCTATTTCAAGCTCTTAGTATTATTAAAAAATCAGGCATGATCCTTTAAAAGGATGAATGAGGTTATTAAATTGAGTTTTATATCAAGTACTGATACTTGGAGATATTTTTATAGATCGATTATATACATGTTTATAATAATAATATTTTTGTGCTGGATTTCTGCGAAACACCATAAAGCAATGGATTGGAATAGGGTAATCACTCTTTATATATAATTTTCAGCAAATAAAAACCAAGTAAAATGAATAAAATTCAACTTGTTCTTTCCAATTTAATACAGCCTCCTATTTTATTGAGTTTCACCATCATCATTTCTCTCAACTTTCCCAAGAGAAAATTAGAACCATATACACAAAATCACTATCATTACCAAAAACACACTAGTGACATCATAGAAGGGTTTAGGTATAGTCTGGTGGAAACAAAAAATCCAGACGAAAGCATTTGATACACCAAATTATTACATGTCAATTATGCCCACAGTAAAGATAGGCACAATTATCCAATTAGAGGGCCTTGTGTACTGAGAGAAAGAACAATTGTGAGCAAATTGGAAGTCCAGAAAGAGATAAAAATCCAGTAATTTTTTTTTCCCTGTGGTAAGCCTTTGTTTCATGGCATTTGCAAACTATTATGACTCTAGACTTTGATTTTTTTGTTGTTGTTGTTGTTAAGGAAATATTTGATCTGTTTTAAATGTTAAAATAGAATGCAACTATTATCTGAGGAAATCAGTGGATTCCAACAGATATGAAATGTATTTTTCCAGAAGAAAAAAAAAGTAGAATAGTGTATTTTTAAAAAAGGCATGAACAACTCTGCTCTTTTGGTGACATTTATCAAGTAAATTTATTACATTATATCTCAGATTCCTCATTTACAAAGAGAGGGAATCATAATACCTTGTCACTGTTTTAATGTCCATATCTAGATCTATGATCTTATTAACTATAAAAATGGGATTCAATCAATTTTCAATATTCCAACAGCTGGAAGAAATGGAACGTCAAAGGTTTGTTTGTGAAAGTCATGCAACTCCATTATTTTTTTTGGTTGTCTATTTCTTCCTTTTTTTAGGCTCTTCCATTCTTTGGGGTATCAGATCTACTGACTCCTTGAAGCCAAATGATATCTAGTGAGCTGATCTTTGGTTTGGCCTTCTTTTTTCAATGTGTCATTGGTGTTGTAGGGAATTCATTGCTCCTCATACTTTATGGTAATATTGCTTTCAAAAAGCCTCAAGAAAAGAAGCCCATGGACTTGATTCTTGCTCATTTGACTTTGGACAATATGGCAACACTTTTTACCAGAGGCATTCCAGAAATCATGTTTTGTTTTGGGATGAGAAGTATTTTGAATGATTTGGGATGTAAAGTACTCATGTACATCTACAGAATTTTCCAAGGACTTTCTGTAAGCACAACAAGCCTTCTGAGCATGTTCCAGGCCATCATCATCAGTCCCAACAACTCTGTATGGGCAAGGATCAAAGTCAAAACCCCCAAATATAGTTTACATTGTTTCCTTTGTGTCTGGGTAGCAAATGCATTAATCTATATCAGGGTCATTGAAGCCACGGAAGCAATAAAAAATGACAATATTTCCAGATATAATTATATAGCGCATTTTTACATGGCAAGAGCACCAAATGAGAACAAATCTGCTGTTGCATTTTTGTTTGCTTTAACTCTTCATGACTTTATCTTTCACTTCCTAATGGGACTGTCCAGTACCTACATGGTTCTTCTGCTCTATAGGCATAGCAAGCAAGTGCAGCATATTTATAGCAATAGCCATTCCCCTCGATCCTTCCCTGAAATCAAGGCCACTCAGACCATCCTCTTGCTTGTGAGCTGTTTTGTTTTATTCTACTGGATCAACAACTGTTGCACCTTATATGTGTCATTTCATTTCGAAAAAAAAGTTGAGGTAGAAACAATTGGAGCCTTTTTTGGTGGTTGTTATCCTGCCCTCTCTCCCTTATTGCTGATTGGCAGTGATAGTCGTATTGGAAAACTTCATTTTATACCTGGGAAGGAAAAAAGACATCACAAGGATTTTGTGAATGGATTAGTCAATTATTGATTCTAATTTCACCTCAATACTTCCATGTGTTATGATTTTCCAGTCAAAGGAAAAAAGTATAGATTATAAACATGGAATTTCATAAAACCACATTTGAAAGAATTTATTGTCTCATACCTGGATTGGAAATGAAGTATCTTTCTCTTTCACCCTTCAGTGTGAAAATGATTATCATGAGGATTCAGGCTCCTTTTAGTTTACTCTCACTAGATAACTCATCTTGGTAAGTCATATCACCATTATATGCCACATTTTCCTCCTTCGTGAAATGAAAGGCTTCAACTAGAAATATGACATCACTTCTATAGAGGCTACATGATATTGTGCTAAGAACATTGGAATTAATGTTAAAATCCTAGGTTTAATTCCTTGCTTTAGTGGATAATATCAATATTATAATATTCAATAGAATGATCATCAAATGCAAAGTATATCATTAAATGATAGCAAAACAAAGAAAGATAAAAATATCATTTCTGACCTGAAGAAGCTTGCATTTTAATGCCAAAGAAAACATTGAAGCAACTATGGAAATATGTAAAATAAATACTTAGTGTAAATATGACATAAGCTTAACAGGCATATTTTAGCAGTTCTGGAAATGGCCTATTGCAGATAGAGTGGAATTTCTCTTGAGTCTTGAGAGAAGACAGAGAATGTAGGTAAAAATGAAATGTATTCAAGGGAAGGGTCATGGGAAAAGAATATAATTTAGAAATATAGTATCTTTTGAGAGCAACAACAAAAAGCCCAGTGTCACTTGTATATGCATAGGACTAAATGTTTTAGAAATCTTGAAAGATCAGAAGGCCCTAGGTATTGAGGTACATTGAATGCCATTTAGAGGATTTTGCATTTAATTCTAAATGTGATAAGAAAGAAATGGAATTTATTGAATAGAGGGATGATATGATCAGACCTGTGCTTTAAGAATAAATATTTGATAGTTGAGTGGAAGATGAACTGGAGTAGTGAAAGTCTTGAGGCAGAGAAACTAATGAGGAGGCTCTTACAATACATGCATGATGTGATGTATATACCCTTTTTCAGAGAAGATAAGGGGGAATTGGCAAAATACTTTAAGAAAATAAAATCTAAAAGAGTAAGTCATATATTGGATATAGGAGGTGAAAGGGAGATGACATCTAATGCAGGGTTGTAATGCTGGCTAACTTGTTGGATGGTGATGTCCTCAATAGCAATAAGAAGGAAAAGAAAAATGATTTGAGAGGAAAAAAAGTTCAGTTGGGTTTGAGATATCTGTGTGACATAGAGTTCAAGATATCTAATAGAAGGAGATGTAAACCTGGATGTTAGGGAAAAGATAAGCCAGTCTGAGATTCATCAAGAAAGACATGATAATTGAATTACTTGAAGCTGATGGGATTATGTATAAAATACATAGGTAAATAAAGGGCCCTTGACAGAGTCTCCTGGAATGGTCAGGTGATTAGAGATGACCTACATTAATATAGAGTAAAAAAAGTTAAGAACGACTGGTCAGATACTTAAGAAGGGAACCAGGAGAGAGCATCATGAAAACCTGGAGAGAAGGGAGTTTCTAGACAAAAAGGTAATTGACACCACCAAAAGTTATAAAGATAATTGAAAAAAAGACTAATAGATTTAGTCTATTTAGAGATTAATAATCATTTTTATAGAGAACACTTTTCACTGAATGATTAAGTCAGAAGTCAGAATTGTAACTGGGTCAACACAGAGAGACAGAGAGAGAAAAAGACAGAGTTAAAGAAAGGAAGAGAGGCAGTGAGGAAGGGAGAGAGAGAGAGAGAGAGAGAGAGAGAGAGAGAGAGAGAGAGAGAGAGAGAGAATGGGAGACAAATACTATCTGATGACTTCTGAGGAAATTTAGGCATAGAAGAGAGGAGAATTGTGGAAAATTAGAAAGAAGGGATGTGGACCAAGATAATGTTTTTTGAACCTGAGTGACAACTGGGCAAATTTATAGTCATTAACAAAATGTTTAATAAAAAAGGTCAGATTGAAGAAAATTGAGAGAGGATCACATAGGATCATATACATTTTTAACAAGTAATATGGAACAGGATTATTTGTGCATGTAGATGAGTTTGCCTTGGGAAGAAGAATAATCCCATCATTATGTGAGTCTGACTTTAAGGAGAGATGTTGGGAAAAGACATTTGAATGATATCAAATGAAAAGGAGGGGAAAGGAAGGAACTGTTGGTGAATGGTTTTTATTTTCTCAATAAAATATCGGGCATGGTTCTCATTAGTGAGTATGGGGTAGTGCTTCAGGAATAAGAAGGCCTACAGGAGAGAGTGAAGTAGCAAAGACAAGGATTAAAACAGAGGTAGAGAAAAAATAAACTCTCTTTTCAGTAGTAGAAAAGTGTCCCTAGGAAAATTGTTTCCATGTTAGGAGAGAAATATTCTAGAATAGGACAGATACATTTAAAGTTTCTTCTCAAGGTCTAATACAACAAAAAACTCAGCCAAAGGGATTTGATGCTTAGACCTTTTACCTAGGTGACAGTTTTATGCCCAACTAGGAAGTGATCTCAAGATCCAGCTGGTAACTGATAGCCCCCAGAATTGAGAAGACTTTGTCCTTTGAGAAGTAAATAACCACATCTATTATACTTTGCCTTTCTTGATAGTTGTTGCTTAGTCTGTACATGTATATTTCTAAACAAGAGCTTTTCCCCTGAATTTCTGAGAGTCTGATTGGCCTGCAAATTGAAAAAAAAAAATGATCATGGAATAAGAAAGTAGTAATAATGAACTGCAAAATCAGTCATTGAAATATTTTTACTATGGGAAAAAACTTCTACACTATTTTATGAATATTGTAGAAACAACTTAAAAGAGGGAACTTAAATAGATCTCTTAGAACTTTTAATTCTGTGAGGAAAACAGATTTAAGAAGGAATAAATGTTTATTCATCAAATAATTAAAAGTCAAAAGGAGTGAAAATGAGTTTAAAAAGGGAAATAAATTCTTTTTTGGGAAAATATGCAGGACACTTAAAAAACTTAATAACTAAAGCATGTTGTTGAGGTTGAAAGGAAGAATTTTATCTGACTATTTAAGAAAAAAAGAGGGGAAGAATTAAATAACTAGTTAAAAGGAAAAAAATAGTTAATATTGGCAAAGAAAAGAAAAGTATGAGAAACTAGACAGTAGACCTTGTATGTTTGAGGAAGAAGAGAGCTTCTATGATTAGTTTTCAATAAGATATATTGAGCAAAATTTCCTGAATCAATAAATTATTATTATTAAAAGAAAAAGGAATATAAGTCATATTAGACATATTAGAACATATTAGAAACAAATAGAGAAAATATAAACTTTCCTCTCAAAACTCTAGAATATATATAGATTAAATGATTCAATAAACAAAAAAAGTGACATTGAATAAGAAAACAAAATCCTATAATCTCCTGCTTACAAGAAACACACTTCAAAATAAATATATGCAGAAAAATAGCAAGGCAAAAAGAAAGTTTCTTCTACATGTTAACATAAAAAACCAGGAGTTGTTACCATTCTAATTGATAAAGTTTAAACAAAAATTTAAAATATAGGAGGAAAACAAACTGCATTTACTAAAACAAAACAGACAATAAACCTATGTCAGTATTGAACCTATATGATCCAAAATGCCTTAATATCTAAATTCATATTGTAAAAATTAACCAAATTACAGGGAAATGCAAAATAGGGGTAGGAGACTTTTAGGTCCATCTCGCATTTTTGGATGAATAAAAAATAGGGAGGAATATGTATAGTTGATAAAGTAACTGGTAAAATTAAAATTAAAAGACATATTCTAGATGTGACTCTTAAAGAATATGTTTATTTCTTTGTATTACATGAACATTTTGCATAAATTAAGCATGTATTTGATCATCAAGATAATGCAAATAAATTACAAAATAGAGGAAATGCATCATTTTCAAATCATAGCTCATCAAAAATAATTCATAAATGAAATCCTAAATAATGAATGCTTCAAAAAGAAAATTATGAAAATAATAATTAAATAAAAGAAAATATAATAATAAATAAAAATGACAAATTTTCAAAGATGAAGCTAAGCCATTCCTTAAGGTTAAATTATGTGTTTTAAAGTGTATATTAACAAAATTATAAAAGATAGGATTATTGAACTGAACATACCTCAAAATAAATAAATAAGAAAGCCAGAAAACTAAAACAAACCAAAAAAAATGATGTTAAAAATATAGGATAGGGTATAAACTGGAAAAAATTTAAATGATGGAGAATGCTAATAACTGATTGTTTGAAATGACTAGGAAAACAAACTTTTAGCCAATCTGATCAAAAAGAAGAGGATAATGTAGTCCTTAAGAAGTTGGTACAATATGAAAAAGAATAAGCAATATATTGACTTCCCTTCCTTCCCCAATCTCATTAGAACAGATCTAGAAAATATATCAGACTGAATTTCAAAGGGGGTAAATCCAAGAAAATTTCACAGGGAGTTCTTTTTTCTCTTTTTAAAAATTTGCCCGTTTTATTTTTATTTCCCAAGTCATTTTATTTTTTAAAATTGATTTAATTAATTAATTTCAGATATTTTTCCATGGTTACATAATTCATATTCTTTCCCTCCCCTCCTCCCTCTGCCCTCCCAGTACCAACAAGCAATTCACCCAGGTTTTTCATGTATCATTGATCAAGACCTATTTCCATATTATTAATATTTGTAATAAAGTGATCCTTTAGAGTCTACATCCCCAATCATATTCCTATTAAACTATGTGATCAAAGAAATGTTTTTCTTCTGTGTTTCTAAGGGAGTTATTTTTCATCTCAGATTTTATCAGGAGAAATAGAGGTCTGCAGATATTAACAATTGAATCTGTCAAGGAGAAATAGCCAACTGAGTATTTCAGGGACCAGGAAAAGGCTGAATGCCAGAGCAAGAGGAGATTCTGGACTCATACTAGAACTCTCTTAGATTCATGCTGAGGAACTTCAAGGGGAATAGTTGTCAAATGTCATCTACATATTTATAGGTCAAAAATACAGATAAGATGGAGAAAGACTTGGGTTAGGTAATCAGGGATGAGAAGAAGTTGTGGGCTCTGACTAGTATACTTAAAGAAAAGAGTAAAAGCTAACAGGAGGGATGTGACTCCCAAGAGCAGAGTGGGGTCTCAATTCTAGTTTCTGATCTGATCTAAATCTTGGAACAGTATAATCAGGCCAGAGATATCAAATGAAATGGGAGCTTGCTGTTCTGTTATTCTGAGGAAGCAGAGTTCCTGAGATAGCTGATAGTGGTTAAGTCTAGAAGTAATAATCTACTATTGGTCAAACCACATCATAGGCAAGGAAATTAAAGAGTTTAGACTTGACAGGGGTTGGGTAAAGGGGAAGAAATCAGCTTTTTGCCTGGAACAGAAAACTTTGCTAGCATTGAAAGCTTTTGGGTTCCTAGAATGAGTTGGATCTGAAATTCTTGAATAATTCCACACTCAAAACCCCATGAAAGAAAAAAAATAGGATCAGCCCAGATTTTACCTCCAGAAGTGTCTAGGACTCATTGCTAGAAGTAAGTCCTAAATCAGGAAGTATTGTGGAAGATGAAGCAAACAAAACAAGAATCCCACCACTAAAAGCTATTATGGTGACAAAGATGCTCACAATTCTCCAAAACAAAAGTCATATTTCTTCCCAAACACTCACCTTAGAAGATGGCAGCTTAGTAGCAGCAAAAGCCAAAAATCACTCTGACTATCCTTCCAAAATAATCTTTAAAAAGTGTTTCAAAATGACAGGAATCAAAATCCAACAGCAAGACAGAGTCACAGGGCTATTCCACTGAACACAGCTTGAAAGGCAGGCAGTGAGAGTCAATTTTCATGGGATAAGGGGGAAATGGAAGCAAAGTTGCATACACAGGAGTGCTGGCTGACCCCCCCCCCCCCCACACACACACACACCTATTGCACAAGGTTGCTAACCTGGACACAGAACAACTTTGGAATTGGGCGACCCCAGCTATAATAATGAAAGAGCAACTCAGACCCACCCCTTGAAGTCTCAGGCCCTGTGAGGTTCAGAATTTCATACTATTAGGATTAATTAAGCCATAGCACTAATGAGGAGATTTTGTAGTAATTGGGATCTTAGCAGCTAAGGACAGGGTAAAGAATAGTGGGTAAGGTTTCTTTAAGGCCAGGTGGAATCTTGGGAAGAGTGGAGGTTGGAATTCTGGGTATGGGAGTTTGTTGGTTTTCCAACTGCCAATGCTCTCCTAGAGTTTTTTCCCTTAGGAGAAGGCTGGTGTTTCTGTTCCCTGGAACACTGAAAAAAAACCAATGGCAGTTGAAGGAGGAGAACAGGTTAGAATTCTTAAATAAGTTTTGTGGGAGAAATTAAAAGAAAAGGGAAAGAGAGAGACTGTTTTTCCTCTGAGTGGCTGCTCAGAGGGCTAGGCCTGGAAGGGCTGGCAATGGGCAGAGAGAGTGAATAACCGAACTGATTCAAAGCTGAAGGAGATTTACAAAGATTTACAGTAAATGTATAATAAGAGGATTAGTAATTAGCATGAGGTTGTTTAGTATAGTTTGGGCTTTTTAAGTGAGAGATAAGGAGATTTAAGGAGGTTCAAGGGAAACTCTGAGTGGGAAGCAGGTCCATGAGGACCAATGGGACTGGGATAAGTTTAGATCCTTTATAGATAAGGGAATCCTAATACTGAAAAATTTTGTTTACTTTCCTTACCTTTCCTTAACATTTAATAGTTATTAAATAGAGGGTTATTTTCTTTTTTTACATCTGTCTCTAGTAGTTATGCTTGCGTATCTCCCAAATCTATTACAAGCAATAAGGAAATACTATATCCCAATTTTCCCCCTTTAGCATTCTTAGCTCTTCCTACTGTAACATTCCAGCCATTAACAGTCTTCACTATTCTTATTTACACTATTTACAATATTCTTGACTAATTCTCATTTCTTACATTTTCTGCTGAGAATATATTTTTTTAAGCCCTTACCTTCCATCTTGGAGTCAATACTATGTATTGGCTCCAAGGCAGAAGAGTGGTAAGGGCTAGGCAATGGGAGTCAAGTGACTTGCCCAGGGTCACACAGCTGGGAAGTGTCTGAGGCCAGATTTGAACCTAGGACCTCCCATCTGTAGGCCTGGCTCTCAATCCACTGAGCTACCCAGCTGCCTGCTCTGCTGAGAATATTTCTAACAATACCACTGGACCTTTGTGAATCTCTGCTGCTATGTGAAGATGTAGTCCCAGGGCAACATAACTCACAGTGCCAAACCCTGCAAGCTAGCAGAGGAGATAGAATCAGCAAGCAGCTTGCAGAAATCATAATCCAAAAGGATTTTAAAAAAGGCTGGGAAAATGAGCAAACAATAATAAAAAAAACTTAACTCTTGAAAATTTCTAAGGGGAAAAAGAGCCAAAGGGCAGAACCAACAGGGGATAGTGAGACCCAGGCAAATCCAAACACTCGCTCTGTCTAAATTCCTTATTACTGTTGAGATTATCACCATAATCCTAGTTGCCAAGACTCAAAACCTAGGCATTATCCCCACTTCCTCAATCTTTCACATATAAAATATTGCCCTTGATTTCATTTTTGCAATATCTTTCAAATATGTCCTCCTTTTCTCTCCTCTGATTTTTGCCACCACCTTACTCTAATCCTTATTATTTTATACATGGATTATTACAATAAACTTCTGGACACACAGTTTTCTCTCTATTCCATTTTATCCTCTCCTCAGTTTCTAAAAGTGGTTTCCCTAAATTGCTAGTCTAACTACATACTCAATAAGTTTCAGTGATTCTCTACCACCTCCAGGGTCAAATATAAAATCTGTTTGCTGATCCATGATCTTCATAATCTGCCTACTCCCTACTTTTTTATTCTTTTTGCAACTCATGGTCCCCTTCACCATCAGTTCTAACCTAGTGATATAGAATTCCTTGTTGTTCTTTAAATAAGACACTGCCAATTCTGGACATCTTCCAATGCCTGACCTCCATGTCTGGTATGCAATGCTTTTTCTCCTCCTCTGTTTAAGAAATGGATTCTACATAAAGGATTTGGGCCAGTCATTTCCCTTTCTGATTGAAACTGGCTTAAAAAGGAGCTTATATCACATTTCCCCATAAAGCCATGGGCCTAGGGTATATGCCCATGATATTCCAACACGTACATAAAAATAGATTCTGAGAGATAGTAATTGTGAGAAAAGCAAGCCAATTGCTAAGTCACAGTGGCAAGATGAGCAACCAGATGTGTTTAAATTAAACCACTTGCTCCTGAACAAATAACAGCTGTGGTGTTAATAAATGGAAGTACCTGAGGTAAGGTATATACTGTTAGAAAAGTAGATCATTGCAAAGGGGTACCAATCTTAGGAAACAGGGAGAAGGCAAGTGACATTAAATTTGTTTCAGAATCATGAATAGTAGGGTACTCATATTACCTCTTCTTCAGTTATTTTCATAATTTGTTTGTAAGAACTGTTATCTGCATGTCCAGAGAGGGAGAGGAGAGTATTGAGTTCAATAGTTGTTACCTGCAACTATTGCTTTTCTATTTCTTATATTTGTGAAAATGAAGGTGATTTTAAGTTCATATGCCCTGGTTGAATAGGGGAGGGAAACTGAATGCCTACAGGAGCATGAAAATATAGTCATATTTTTATCATCTCACAGAGACATATCAGTAAGTGAAAGAATAGAAATAGTATCAATCACCGCAAAACCTTCAAGTCTATATCCAAACACTTTTTTCCATGTTCATATAAGCCTTAATTTTGAATACATTTTCATCGGTGTTTTTTCATTACCTTTTTTTTTACCCATCCTAAATAGACATTCCTTATATCCAACAGTATTTTTTAAAGACCAAAAAGGAAAAAAAAAGAAAAAAACCTAATATACCTGATATTGAAAATGTCAAAAAAGCATATATAATATGCAACAGCTGTGGTCCTCCTGGGTCTATAAAAATGTAGGTTGGGAAAATCTTATACTGTCAGGTCATCTGACTTCACAAATTGCTTTAAAATCTTCTCAAGTTCATGCTGTTTCACTCCACCATTTGCTGGGAACCTTTACTGTGGTTCCCCATTCTCCCAGAGAGGACAAGTGTTCCCTTCAAACAGCAAATAGAAACAGAAAAAAAAAGTTCAGCATAAAGATTGGTCCCCATTTCCCTTCACAGAATCTCTATTTTGTGAGGGTGAAAAGGGGTTATTTTTAAAAAGGGTTGGACAGGGTTATTTAAGATTGTGGTCCCAGGAATTTAATTAATTCCAAAGAGATTTATTTACAATTTATTTACAAAATATAGAAAGAGAAATCAGAAAGAGAATAGGATAAGACATCTAGCTTAAACAATAAGTAATTTACTCCCAGCCCCTGGGCAGGGAGAGTTAGTTCTTAGCCAGAGGGGCCTTGGCCCTTGTAGCCAAGGCCCTGGGGATGCAGGAAATCTCTCTCAAGAGGATAGGTTTCTCCTGAAGTTAGTCTCTTTTGATTATACAGCAGTTAAGAGTCAGCTTTTCCCTCACCACATGTCAGTCCAGTCAGGAACAGGGTCTCTCAGGTCCAGTGAGCAGATCAAAGAATGAAGAATTATATCTCACAGGAAGTAACAGCTCCTTTTAAAGATGCTTCTTTTGCATCACTTCCTGTGTCTTCCCCTAATTTTACATCTACCAATCACAGTTGACCCTTTGTTTTAGGACTGCCCAGAAGCAGTCAGTTGATTTTGATTTGTTACCCACTATTTCATGTGTGGGTCACATATCTGTCACTTAATGTGTGAAATGGGGTGTTTTGCATCTTTGGTGATTAGATCTAAAATGGGCAGATCTTCATATTCAACTTTAAGTAGGGTGTTCTAAAAATAGGCAGGGATTACAATCAAGGGAGAGTTAAATATTTTCATTGTTATAATCAGGGGAGAGTTAAATTTAATCTTCACACTTTAATAAAAGGAGTGTTCATGAGTAGCATTACCTTCTCTACCAAAATAAGGCCTTGTTTTTCACCTTTCCCTTAGTATTTTCACCCACCTCCCCACTCACTCCTATGCAGACTCCTTTCTCCCTGACAGATCATAGGAGTCACCTCAGATTCATTTTGATCACTTGACTTAACCAGGGCAAATCAGATATTCCCCTATATCTTCCCTCTGTTTTACTATCCCTTCCTTCATGCCTCGCTATTGTATAATTTAGAACCACAAAAACATTGATTCAGCAATAGGAGGGGTGTTTTGAGGTTTTGTCCAGATCTTTTGTTCCAGGTCTCTCTATCCACCATCACCTCCTCCTGATTTCCACTGTCTTCTATATAATTAGAAATTAGAATTTTGCTCTTCTGTACTGTCACTCTTGTAGTTGCTATCCATGGCTGTTACATTTGTTCATCCCTTCTTCATTTCTGTTTTTGTTGTTCTTGTTGTTGTTGTTTGGTATTTGAGAGGCAGAAAATCTCTATTAGTTTGAGCTTATTAATAAGAATATTTTAAATATGTCATTTATAATAATGAACTGAATTACCTGGAATTTTAAGTAGTAAATAATTAGAATTAATTTCCCCAAGGAAAAAATTATTTTCAATGAGGGCAGCAGTCTATTAATAAACAACCACAGTCACATGTAGCCCCTGTGCAGAAAGATGCTGTAAGCCCTCATCTTCTTTTATAGAAAGGAGAATCTTTCTGATTGACTTAACAGTTCATTCCTTAGACTTTCCCTGGAAGACCTGATTGTTAGATATTTTGAAAGAGAAGCTGGACTTAAGAAATCTCAAATCCCTACCCATTTCTTCATTACAGAGAGGTTCAAGTTAATGGATGCTGTAACTTCATCCAATTAGAGAAATGTGATTGACTAACCCTTTTTTAGTATGTTAAGAAATTGATAGGCAAGGAACTTATAAAACATAGCTTCTTTTAGTAATCTTTGGCTAGAAAAATATAAATTGTCTTAGTCATATTTTCCATGGTTCTTTCCCCTCTTTTGAATCTGGTCACCACCAATCTAGATATGTTTATCAAGGATAAGAAGCTTATACTTTCAAAAGGTCTCTACCCTTCCTTAAACAGAGCAAAGACCATATAGCTCAGTTAAGGGCCTTAGATTTAGAACTGAATTGTCTCTGACTGAATTTCAAGGTTTAAGAAAATGAATGGTTTCATAGAGAATATTTCTAATAAATAATTCAATCCAACATTGATTTTTCTCAGAACTTTTTGTTTCCATTTGCAGTGATGTTCTGTTTTGCAGATTTGATTACCCCAGTTCCCATTCTAATTTCCATTGCTCTGTGTATACACACACACACACACACACACAAACACACACACACACACACACATTTAATGTTTATGTATGCATATAAGCTAATATTTAAATTAAATTATTTTTTATTTCAAATTTTACAAAATGGAGCTCAAGGAGGAAATAGATAGTAAGATCATATTAGTGGGGAATCTCAACCTTTCACAGATATTCAGAGATAGTTCCTTTAAGAACTAGATAAATTGAACTAAAAAACAAATAAGAAAGAAGTAAGAGAAGTGAATTAGATGCTAGAAAAATTAAAGTAAATAGATATCTGGAGAAAACTGATCAGGGATAAAAAGGAATATACCTTATTCTTAGCAGTACATGGTACTTATACAGAGATCTACCATGTACTAGGGCATAGAAATATCATAAACAAATGCAGAAAAGCAGAAATAATAAATACCACTTTTTAGATCATAATGAGATAAAATTATAATTAACAAGGGTCTATGAAAAAGTAAATTTAAAATTTATTGGAAATGAAATAATCTAATTATTTAAAACTGGTGGGTCAAAAAAGAAATAATAGAAACAATTGCACACTTCATTAAAAGAAAGACAATGAGGAGACATTATATCAAAACCTATAGGATATAGCCAAAGCTGTACTTGGGAAAATTTATATCTCTAAGTGCCTATAGCAACAAAATTGAGAGGGAGGAGATCAATGATTCAGGTTCACAACTTAAAAAAATAATAAAAAGAACAAATTAAAAATCCCCAGATAAAAACTTAATAGGAAATCCTAAAACTTAAATGAGAAATCAATAAAATTGAAAATAAAAGAACTATTGAACGAATAAATAAGACTAGGAGCAGGTACTTAAAAAAACAAATAAAATCAATAAAGTACTGGTTAATCTAATTAAAAAAAAGAAAGAAGAGAATAAAATTAACAGTATCAAAGATGAAAAGAGTTTCAACTCTAATGAAGATAAAAGTAAGGTAATTATTAAGAACTATTTTGCCCAATTATATGGTAATAAATAAGACATTCTAGGTGGAATGGTTGAATATTTACAAAAGTATAAATTGCTTAGATTAACAAAAGAGGAAATAGAATACATAAATAATCCTATCTCAGAAAAAGAAATTGAACAAGCATCAAGTAACTTCCTAAGAAAAAATCCCAAGGGCCAGATGGGTTGACAAGTGAATTCTATCAAACATTTTTAAAAAATGAATCCCAATACTATACAAATTATTTGACAAAATAAGGAAAGAAGGAGTTTTGCCAAATTCCTTTGATGACACAAATAAGGTATTGATTCCAAAGCTAGGGAGACCAAAGATAGAGAAATAAAACTACAGACTAATCTCCTTCAAAAATATAGATGCAAACATCTTAAATAGTATACTAGCAAAAAGACTCAAGCAAATTATCATGAGGATTATTCACTATGATCAGGTTGGATTTGTACCAGGAATGCAGGAATGTTATAATTTTAGGAAAACCATCCACATAATTGTCCATATTAACAAACAAACAAAAAAAATCACATGATTATCTCAATAGATGCAGAAAAAGCCTTTGATAAAATACAATACCCATTCCTATTGAAAACACTAGAAAGCATAGGAATAGAGGGCCCTTTCCTAAAAATAATAAACAGTATATATCTAAAACTATCAGCAAACATCTGCAATGGGGATAAGATAGAATCCTTCCCAATAAGATCAAGAATGAAACAAAGATGCCCATATCATCTCTATTATTTAACATTGTACTAGAAACACTAGCAATAGCAATTAGAGATTAAAAAGAAATTTAAGGTATTAAAATTGGCAATGAGGAGACTAAGCTATCACTCTTTGCAGATGATATGATGGTCTATTTAAAGAGTCCTAGAAAATCAACCAAAAAGGTAGTCAAAATAATCAACAACTGTAGAAAAGTTGCAGGATACAAATTAAACCCACATAAGTCATCAGCATTTCTATATATCTCCAACCCATCTCAGCAGCAAGAATTAGAAAGAGAAATTCCATTTAAAAATCACCCTAGACAATATAAAATACTTAGGAATCTATCTGCTGAGACAAACACAGGAACTATATGAACAAAACTATAAAACACTATCCACACAACTAAAACTAGATCTAAACAATTGGGAAAACATTGATTGCTCATGGGTAGGATGAGGTAACATAATAAAAATGACAATCCTACCCAAATTAATTTACTTATTCAGTGCCATACCCATTGAACAACCAAAAAACATTTTTTACTGAATTAGAAAAAAAACATAACAAAGTTCATTTAGAAGAACAAAAGATCAAGGATATCCAGGGAAATCATGAAAAAAAAATGTGAAGAAAGGAGGACTTGCAGTCCCAGATCTCAGTGGTCATCAAAACAATTTTGTATTGGCTAAGAGACAGAGAGGAAGACCTCTGGAATAGACTAGGGGTAAGTGACCTCAGCAAGACAGTCTATGATAAACCCAGAGATCCCAGCTTTTGGGACCAAAACCCACTATTTGATAAAAACTGCTGGGAAAATCGGAAGACAGTATGGGAGAGATTAGGTTTGGATCAACATCTCACACCTACACCAAGATAAATTCAGAATAGGTGATTGACCTGAATATAAAGAAGGAAACTATAAGCAAATCAGGTGAACACAGAATAGCATACTTTTCTGATCTTTGAGAAAGGAAAGACTTTAAAACCAAGCAAGAGCTAGAAAAAAAAATCACAAAATGTAAAATCAATAATTTTGATTACATCAAATTAAAAAGCTTTTGTACAAACAAAACCAATGCAACCAAAATTAGAAGGGAAGCAACAAATTGGGAAACAATCTTCATAACAAAAACCTCTGACAAAGGTCTAAGTACTCAACTTTATAAAGAGCTAAGCCAATTGTACAAAACATCAAGCCATTCTCCAATTGAAAAATGGGCAAGGGACATGGATAGGCAATTTTCAGTTAAAGAAATCAAAACTATTAATAAGCACATGAAAAAGTGTTCTAAATCTCTTATAATCAGAGAAATGCAAATCGAAACAACTCTGAGGTATCACCTCACACCTAGCAGATTGGCTAACATGACAGCAAAGGAAAGTAATGAATGTTGGAGGGGATGTGGCAAAGTCTGGACATTAATGCATTGCTAGTGGAGTTGTGAATTAATCCAACCATTCTGGAGGGCAATTTGGAGCTATGGCCAAAGGGCGCTAAAAGACTACTTGCCCTTTGATCCAGCCATAGCACTGCTGGTTTTGTACCCCAAAGAGATAATAAGGAGAAAGACTTGTACAAAAATATTCATAGCTGCACTCTTTGTGGTGGCAAAAAAAAAATGGAAAATGAGGGAATGTCCTGCAATTGGGGAATGGCTAAAAAAATTGTGGTATATGTTGGTGAAGGAATACTATTGTGTTCAAAGGAATAATAAAGTGGAGGAATTCTTTGGGAACTGGAATGACCTCCAGGAATTGATGCAGAGTGAAAGGAGCAGAACCAGGAAAACATTGTACACAGAGATACACTGTGGTACAATCGAATGTAATGAATTTCTCCTATAGTGGCAATGCAGTGATCAGAACAACTTGGAGTGATCTTTGAGAAAGAACACTATCCTTATTCAGAGGAAAAACTGTGGGAGGAGAAACAGAAGAAAAAACAACTGCTTCAAACATGGGTCGAGGGGATATGGTTGGGGATGTAGATTCTAAATGAACATCCTAATGCAAACACCAACAACATGGAAATAGGTTTTGATCAAGGACGCATATTATACCCAATGAAATTGTGTGTTGGCTGTGGGAATGGGGAGGATAGGGGATGGGGGGGAAATAAAATAATTCTTGTAACCAAGTAATAATGTTATAAATTGACTAAATAAATTAATTTAAATTTTAAAAGACACTAGAAAGTATATGAATAGAAGGACCATTCCTCAAAATAATAAACAGTTAATATTTAAAATCACCAGCAAGTATCATCTACAATGAGGACAAGTTAGAAGCCTTCCAAATAAGGTCAGGAGTAAAGCAAGGATGCCCATTATCACCTCTATTATTTTACAGTAGCAATTAAAGAAGGAAAAGAAATTCAAGGTATTAAATTTGGCAAGGAAGAAACAAACTATTACTCTTTGAAGATGATATGATGATGTACTTAAAGATTATTAGAAAATCAACTAAATAGCTAGTGGAAATAATTAGCAACTTTAGCAAAGTGGCAGTTATAAGATAAACCACATAAATCATTAGCATTTATGTATATTTCTAAGAAGATTCATCAGCAGGAGTTAGAAAGAGAAACTCCATTTAAAATACCTCTAGGCAATATAAAATATTTAGCAATTTATCTACCAAGACAAATAGAGGAATTATATGAACACAACTACAAAACATTTCACATAATTAAAACTAGATCTAAATAACTGGAAAAATATGAATTGCTCATGGGTAAGATGAGCTCATATAATAAAAATGATAATCCTACCCACATTTATGTACTTAATTAGTGTCATACATATCAAACTACAAAAAACTTTTTTATAGAATTAGAAAAAATTATGACAAAGTTCATCTGGAAGAACAAATGATCACGAATATCAAGGGAAATAATGAAAAAAATGTAAAAGATGGGGGCCTAGCAGTACCAGATCTTAAACTGGACTGTAAAGCAGTGGTCAGCAAAACAATATGGTACTGACTAAGAGACAGGAGGGTGGATCAGTGCAACAGATGAGGTATAAATGACTTTAGAAGCTAGTGTTTGATAAACCCAAAGGTCCCAGCCTTTGCAACAAGAACTCACTCTTTGATAAAAACTGCTAGGAAAATTGGAAAAAAATATGGGGAAAACTAGGTTTAGATCAACATCTGACACCCTATTCTAAGATAAATTCAAAATGGATAAATTACTTAAATATAAAGAGTGAAATCATAAATAAATTAGATGAACATAGAATAGTATATACCTGTCAGACCTGTGGGAAAGTAATGAATTTAAGAACAAGCAAGAGAGAGAACATTGCAAATTATGAAATGAATTCCTTTGATTATATCAAATTAAAAATGGTTTGTACAAAGAAACCAACCAAAATTAGAAGGAAAGCAACAAATTGGGAGAACATTTTTATAATAAAACTCTCTGATGAAAGTTTAATTTCCAAAATACATAAGGAACTAAATCAAATTTATAAAAAAACAAGCCATTCCCCAATCAACAAATGGTCAAAGGAAATGAATAGCCAGTTTTCACATGATGAAATCAAAACTATCAACAAACACATGAAAAAGTGTTCTAAGCATCTCCTGATTAGAGAAATGCAAATTAAAACAATTCTGAGGTTCAAAAGCAATCTGGGATATTAAGTGATTTGCTAGTTACACAATTAAATATGTGCTTTTAGAGGGACTGAAATCTTGCCACCTCTCTTTCCACTTTACCATGATGCTTTTTCTCATAATATACTAATAAGAAAAAAGCTATCCACTACTATAGAAATAATCAATGGAGTATCAATGCAGCTTGAAGCATATCACTATTCATTTTATCTCCTTTCTGAATATTTTCTTTTATAAGTAATATGTATCTTGTTTTAAAACATGACAAATGTGTAAATATGCATCACATGACTACTCACATATAACTTATATCATATTTCCTGCCATCTCAAGAATGGGAGGAGGAGATGATAAGATTGCAAAACATGAGAAAACAATTATTAAGATATATATTGAAATGTAAAGAATAAAAAAAAACCACAACATCACATATTGGATATGATTCTGCTTTTAAACATTCTGAAGAAGTTTTTGAGAAGATATTTGACCAAGAAGAACTGGGTATTATTATAATTTCCTTTGGATTATTGCTTCTAATTTTTCTTGAACTCAAAGCACAAGGAATTGAGGAGCGACTTTTTAAAATGCTTTACCCCCAAAAATACTCAGGTTTATAAATAAATATATGCTAAAACATATAGAATATGGAGTTACATATTAATTAATTCTATTCACATTTTCCTTTCTGCTCCCATGTATAACATATCTATAAGATGTCTTACGTATGATACCCTATTCATATATAAATATCCGGGAGCTTCACTGACCATTTCTAATACTAGTTTGCTGGCAGGTTTAAATGTTGACCACTTCACATCTACTTCAGCAGTGTGACATTTGGGAAGCAAATAGTTTCAATAGTCACTTCTGATGGTTGAAATAGGAACAGTGAATATTGGACAGGAACTTAAAAAGTCTGGGCTTTAGCCTCAGTTTCGTCACTAGTTATATTACCTTAAGTCATATCATTAGAAACTATTTTATTTCTTTGCTGATGAATCTGATGTTCTTTCACAATTCCCTTCTTCCTTGAACTCTATAACTTTTGAAACTAAATACACCCTTCTCTCTGAATTATTATAGCATCATTCTTTCCTGGTTTTCTTTTTATCATCACCCATGATCTGCTTCCTAATTGCAACTGTACAGATGCCACCTAATATTCTGATCCTCTTAGTTGTTACTACCCCCTTCATACTATGTACTTGCTTTATATACATTTTTGGATTTATTACTCTATGTACATGTGTCCCTAGTAAAATGATTTTTGAGTCTGTAGTATTCTGTTTTTGCACATCTAACCATTAGTACAATCTTTGGTACATAATAAACCCTTAGTAGATGCCAATCTCTTCATCTCACTTGTCATATGAGCCTGCTTCCTTCCAAAATAATTTATTTAATGCGGATTTCTCTTCTTTGTTCCTAAGAGTATAGATAAGAGGGTTCAACATAGGAGTCACTAAGTTGTAGAAGAGGGTGAGGAACTTTCCCTGGTCCTGAGATGAGTTGTTCCCTGGTTGCATATAAATGTAAATGATGTTACCATAAAAGAGAGAGACCACAGTGAGATGAGACCCACAGGTGTTGAAGGCCTTTCTTCGACCTGCAACTGACTTGATCCTTAGAACTGTCTGGGCAGAAGATGGCGGCTTAGAGAAAGCTAAAGTTCAGATCTCTGGAAAACCCTTCCCAACCGATCTCAAACTATAAGCTCCTAAGGCGCCGAAATTCAAAACGATCAACTGCACAGACCCTGGGAACCCTCCTCCTGGACCTGGACCCGGTTCAAAAGGTACGGCTCCCCTCAAAAGCCAGAACCCGAGATCACTCGGACCTCAGGGGTAGGAGCGCAGAGTCCAAGGCTCCCGGAAGCCGCAGCCCAGCCGGGCTCAGAGAGCAGGGTCCTCGGAACAACAACCCTCAGGGCCTTCTACCCGAGTCCGGGTGAAAGTTACTGCCTGGGGCTTCCGCTGCAGAGAGCTGGTCGAAACAACAGCAACCATCAGGGCGGGCAAGACAGCCTCACGGGCTGGATCCTGCTATCCAAGTCTCAGTGAAAGTCCTTGCCCTCGGAGCTTGGGGAAGCTGCAGCCCATCCCCCCGCAGGCCGACGAAACAGCCTTACGGCCAGCGATTCTGAAGGCAACTTCCGGAAAGCGAGCCGGGGGGAGAGTGTGGCCTCGTGGTCCGACCCTTCCATTCCAGTTCCAGTGAGGCATATTCAGTTTAACACAGGGAAAGTTCATAGAACCATCTGCCCAGGACTAAAGCCTCTGAACACCAGACAGAGATAAGAAAAACTAATCCTCCACATTCAGAGATGGCAAACTCCACAGAGGCACAGAAGCCCCAAAATACCAAGAAAAATAAGAAGAAAGGGGCGACTTTGGACACATTCTATGGAGCCAAAATACAAAATACAGAGCAGATAGAAGAAGATATACAAGAAAATTCTCCAAAATCTTCCAAAGGAAATAGAAACTCTGCACAAACCCATGAAGAATTTGAATCAGAAATGACCAAAAAGATGGAAGCCCTCTGGGAGGAAAAGTGGGAAATAATGCAAAAGAAATTCACGCATCTACAAAACCAGTTTGACCAAACTGTAAAAGAAAACCAGGCTTTAAAGCAAGAACTAAGAAAGCAAAGCCAAAACACCAAGAAATTAGAAGAGAACATAAAATATCTCACCGACAAGGTGATAGATCTGGAAAATAGGGGGAGAAGAGAAAATTTAAGAATAATTGGACTCCCAGAAAAGCCAGAAATAAACACCAAACTGGACATGGTGATACAAGATATAATCAAAGAAAATTGCCCAGAGATTCTAGAACAAGGGGGCAATACAGCCACTGACAGAGCTCACAGAACACCTTCTACACTAAACCCCCAAAAGACAACTCCCAGGAATGTAATTGCCAAATTCCAAAGCTATCAAACAAAAGAAAAAATCCTACAGGAAGCCAGAAAAAAGACAATTTAGATATAAAGGAATGCCAATCAGGGTCACACAAGACCTTGCAAGTTCTACTCTGAATGATCGTAAGGCATGGAACATGATCTTCAGAAAGGCAAGAGAGCTGGGTCTCCAACCAAGAATCAGCTACCCAGCAAAACTGACTATATACTTCCAAGGGAAAGTATGGGCATTCAACAAAATAGAAGACTTCCAACTTTTTGCAAAGAAAAGACCAGAGCTCTGTGGAAAGTTTGATACCGAAAATCAAAGAGCAAGGAATACCTGAAAAGGTAAATATTAAGGAAAGGGGAAAAATGTTATCTTCTTCTTTTACTCAAACTCTCTTCTATAAGGACTACATTTATATCAATCTATGTATACTAACATGTGGGGAAAATGTAATGTATAAATAGGGGGTAAAGAAAGACCAAATAGAATAATGGTTCTCACACAAAGATTCACATGGGAAGGGGAGGGGAAGAAAACTCCTATAAGAAGGAGAGGAAGAGAGGGGGGGAGGTTTACTCAAACCTCAATCTCAGGGAAATCAACTCTGAGAGGGAAAAACATCCAGATCCATTGGGATCTTGAATTCTATCTTACCCAACAAGGGTAAGGAGAAGGGAAAACCAAGGGGGGGAGGGGGAGAGGGAGAACAAAAAGGGAGGGAAAGAGAGGGGGGAGGGGGAGGGAACAAAAAGGGAGGGACTAAAAAGGGAAACATCAAGGGAGGGGACAAGGGGGACTGATTCAAAGTAAATCACTGGACTAAAAGGTAGAGCCGAAGAAGAAAAGGTTAGAATTAGGGAAGGCAATCAAAATGCCAGGGAGTCCACAAATGACAATCATAACTTTGAACGTGAATGGGATGAACTCACCCATAAAACGTAGACGAATAGCAGAATGGATTAGAATCCAAAACCCTACCATATGTTGTCTTCAAGAAACACACATGAGGCGGGTTGACACCCACAAGGTCAGAATTAAAGGATGGAGTAAGACCTTCTGGGCCTCAACTGATAGAAAGAAGGCAGGAGTGGTAATCATGATATCTGATAAAGCCAATGCAAAAATAGACCTGATCAAAAGGGATAGGGAAGGTAATTATATTTTGTTAAAAGGGACTCTAGACAACGAGGAAATATCATTGATCAACATGTATGCACCAAATAATATAGCACCCAAATTTCTAATGGAGAAACTAGGAGAATTGAAGGAAGAAATAGACAATAAAACCATACTAGTGGGAGACTTAAACCAACCATTATCAAATTTAGATAAATAAAATCAAAAAATAAATAAGAAAGAGGTAAAAGAAGTGAATGAAATCTTAGAAAAATTAGAATTAATAGACATATGGAGAAAAATAAATAGGGATAAAAAGGAATACACCTTCTTCTCAGCACCACATGGCACATTCACAAAAATTGACCATACATTAGGTCACAGAAACATAGCACACAAATGCAAAAAAGCAGAAATAATGAATGCAGCCTTCTCAGATCACAAGGCAATAAAAATAATGATTAGTAATGGTACATGGAAAACCAAATCTAAAACCAATTGGAAATTAAACAATATGATACTCCAAAACCGTTTAGTTAAAGAAGAAATCATAGAAACAATTAATAATTTCATCAAGGAAAATGACAATGGCGAAACATCCTTTCAAACCTTTTGGGATGCAGCCAAAGCGGTAATCAGAGGCAAATTCATATCCCTGAAAGCTTATATTAACTAACAAGGGAGAGCAGAGATCAATCAATTGGAAATGCAATTGAAAAAACTCGAAAGCGATCAAATTAAAAACCCCCAGCAGAAAACCAAATTAGAAATCCTAAAAATTAAGGGAGAAATTAATAAAATCGAAAGTGATAGAACTATTGATTTAATAAATAAGACAAGAAGCTGGTACTTTGAAAAAACAAACAAAATAGACAAAGTACTGGTCAATCTAATTAAAAAAAGGAAGGAAGAAAAGCAAATTCACAGCATTAAAGATGAAAAGGGGAACAGCACCTCCAATGAAGAGGAAATTAAGGCAATCATTAGAAATTACTTTGCCCAATTATATGGCAATAATTACACCAATTTAGGAGAAATGGATGAATATATACAAAAATACAAACTGCCTAGACTAACAGAAGAGGAAATAGAATTCTTAAATAATCCCATATCAGAAATTGAAATCAATCAAGCCATCAAAGAACTTCCTAAGAAAAAATCCCCAGGGCCTGATGGATTCACCTGTGAATTCTATCAGACATTCAGAGAACAGTTAATCCCAATACTATACAAACTATTTGACATAATAAGCAAAGAGGGAGTTCTACCAAACTCCTTTTACGACACAAACATGGTACTGATTCCAAAACCAGGCAGGTCAAAAACAGAGAAAGAAAACTATAGGCCAATCTCCCTAATGAATATAGATGCAAAAATCTTAAATAGGATACTAGCAAAAAGACTTCAGCATGTGATCAGAAGTATCATTCACCATGATCAAGTAGGATTTATACCAGGGATGCAGGGCTGATTCAACATTAGGAAAACCATCCACATAATTGACCACATCAACAAGCAAACTAGCAAGAACCACATGATTATCTCAATAGATGCAGAAAAAGCCTTTGATAAAATACAACACCCATTCCTATTAAAAACACTAGAAAGCATAGGAATAGAAGGGTCATTCCTAAAAATAATAAACACTATATATCTAAAACCAACAGCTAATATCATCTGCAATGGGGATAAACTAGATGCATTCCCAATAAGATCAGGAGTGAAACAAGGATGCCCATTATCACCTCTACTATTTGACATCGTACTAGAAACACTAGCAGTAGCAATTAGAGAAGATAAAGGAATTGAAGGCATCAAAATAGGCAAGGAGGAGACCAAGTTATCACTCTTTGCGGATGACATGATGGTCTACTTAAAGAATCCTAGAGATTCAACCAAAAAGCTAATTGAAATAATCAACAACTTTAGCAAAGTTGCAGGATACAAAATAAACCCAAATAAATCATCAGCATTTCTATATACTTCCAACACAGCTCAGCAGCAAGAACTAGAAAGAGAAATCCCATTCAAAATCACCTTAGACAAAATAAAATACCTAGGAATCTATCTCCCAAGACAAACACAGGAACTATATGAACACAACTACAAAACACTCGCCACACAACTAAAACTAGACTTGAACAAATGGAAAAACATTAACTGCTCATGGATAGGACGAGCCAATATAATAAAAATGACCATCCTACCCAAACTTATTTATCTATTTAGTGCCATACCCATTGAACTACCAAAATACTTCTTCACTGATTTAGAAAAAACCATAACAAAGTTCATTTGGAATAACAAAAGATCAAGGATATCCAGGGAAATAATGAAAAAAAACACATATGATGGGGGCCTTGCAGTCCCTGACCTAAAAGTATATTACAAAGCAGCAGTCATCAAAACAATTTGGTACTGGCTAAGAAACAGAAAGGAAGATCAGTGGAATAGACTGGGGGAAAGCGACCTCAGCGAGACAGTATACGATAAACCCAAAGATCCCAGCTTTTGGGACAAAAATCCACTATTCGATGAAAACTGCTGGGAAAATTGGAAGACAGTGTGGGAGAGACTAGGAATAGATCAACACCTCACACCCTACACCAAGATAAATTCAAAATGGGTGAGTGACTTAAACATAAAGAAGGAAACCATAAGTAAATTGGGTAAACACAGAATAGTATACATGTCAGACCTTTGGGAGGGGAAAGACTTTAAAACCAAGCAAGATACAGAAAGAATCACAAAATGTAAAATAAATAATTTTGACTACATCAAACTAAAAAGCTTTTGTACAAACAAAACCAATATAACTAAAATCAGAAGGGAAACAACAAATTGGGAAAAAATCTTCATAGAAACCTCTGACAAAGGTTTAATTACTCATATTTATAATGAGCTAAATCAATTGTACAAAAAATCAAGCCATTCTCCAATTGATAAATGGGCAAGGGAAATGGATAGGCAGTTCTCAGATAAAGAAATCAAAACTATTAACAAGCACATGAAGAAGTGTTCTACATCTCTTATAATCAGAGAGATGCAAATCAAAACAACTCTGAGGTATCACCTCACACCTAGCAGATTGGCTAACATTACAGCAAAGGAAAGTAATGAATGCTGGAGGGGATGTGGCAAAGTAGGGACATTAATTCATTGCTGGTGGAGTTGTGAATTGATCCAACCATTCTGGAGGGCAATTTGGAGCTATGCCCAAAGGGCGACAAAAGAATATCTACCCTTTGACCCAGCCATAGCACTGCTGGGTCTGTACCCCAAAGAGATAATGGACACAAAGACCTGTACAAAAATATTCATAGCTGCGCTCTTTGTGGTGGCCCAAAACTGGAAAACGAGGGGATGCCCATCAAATGGCGGAATGGGTGAACAAACTGTGGTATATGTTGGTGATGGAGTACTATTGTGCTAAAAGGAATAATGAAGTGGAGAAGTTCCATGGAGACTGGAACAACCTCCAGGAAGTGATGCAGAGCGAGAGGAGCAGAACCAGGAGAACATTGTACACAGAGACTAATACACTGTGGTATAATCGAACGTAATGGACTTCTACATTAGTGGCGGTGTAATGTCCCTGCACAATTTGCAGTGATCCAGGAGAAAAAAACACCATTCATAAGCAAAGGATAAACTATGGGAGTGGAAACACCGAGAAGAATCAACTGCCTGACTACAGCGGTTGAGGGGACATGACAGAGGATAGACTCTAAATGAACACTCTAATGCAAATACTATCAACAAAGCAATGGGTTCAAATCAAGAAAACATCTAATGCCCAGTGGACTTACGTGTTGGCTATGGGGTGTGGGGGGGGGAGGAAAAGAAAATGATCTATGTCTTTAACGAATAATGCTTGGAAATGATCAAATAAAAAATATTAAAAAAAAAAAAGAACTGTCTGGGCAATGTATCCATAAGAGATAAGAATAAGCGAGAGGGGTACCAAGACAATTATTACAGATAAGATAAAGACTGTACTTTCCATAACCACTGTATCTACACAGGCCATTTTGATTAATGCTGGCATCTCACACAGGAAATGTTTCACTTGGCATCTCCCACATCGTGGTAGTTTCATTGTTATAGGAGACATAACCAAAGAGTTGAGGAGCCCAATGCCCCAGGACATCGCTACCAGTTGTACACAAATCTGAGGGTGCATAATGACAGTGTAATGGAGGGGTTTGCAAATGGCAATGAAACGATCATAAGCCATGACAGAAAGAAGGATACATTCTGTACCACCTAATCCAAGAAACATGAAAAGTTGGATGGCACAACCTAAGTAGCTAATGGTTTTATTGGGTCCTTTCAAGTTGAAGAGAAGTTGAGGTATAGAACTGGTAGTGAAACAAAGGTCTAGGAAAGAGAGGTTTGTAAGGAAGTAGTACATAGGAGTGTGCAACCGTGTGTCTAATAGGGAGACCAAAATAATGGTGATATTGCCCACCAAAGTAATCAAGTAGAAGATTAAAACTATCACAAAGAGGATATGCTCTAGCTTAGGCCGATCAGAGAAACCCAACAAGATAAAATGATCCTGGAAACTTTTGTTGATCATGACAATAATATCTTAGTGTGTACCTGTAGGGAGAGGAATAATAACATCTGTAAGTTTTAATAAGGAATAATAATACATGGGGGAAATAATGTGACTAAAATAGAGTAAAAGATCATCTGAAAATTTTATATATGACTATGATAAATAGCAGAAAACTTCAGCTAAGTCCCTCCTTGTTTTATCTTTTCCCTTTCATTCATCTTTCTATTTGCCTTTTTTCTTTTTCTTTTTTTGGTTATACTTCATAAAAAAAGTCTAGCAAATTCCTTCACTTGACTCTATGTTCGACTTAAACTATTTATCATTTTAATTCTCTCTTTTCTTCCACAGATAAACTCCTAGAAAATGTAGTGAGCATTTGTCATTTTTATGTCATTTCGTTCCACTTATTTCTCAGACTCTACTATCTCTGCTGATTGAAATAGCTCTCTTCAAAATTATTAATCATTTTGGCATTTCTTAATCACCACTGATCTCCCTTCTCCCATCCTTCATCAAGAAAAGAATATATCTTCCCCTAGAGCAGTGATGGAAACCTTTAGAGACAGAGTGCTGGGTCCTACTCTTTCCCTACCCTAGACCAAGTGCCACAACTTGCCCTCACCAGTGACTGAGTGCTACACCCTGCCCTCACTGTGCCCTGCCCCCTAGCCTCCCTCTTGCCCAGACACAGGAGGGAGGAAGTTCTCCCATTGGGCTGCTGGGCAGGTGATGTAAGGCACATGTGGAGAGGGGAAGGAGAGTGGCCCTAGTGCTCCACTCTCCTCCAGCTCTACTCTCCTCCAGCTATGTGTCACACTGTGAGCTATGCTCCCCTCAAAACTAACGCCTCTCCAACCCCACCACAGGAATCATCTTTACCACAGACTTAACAGACTGCCATCTGCACCACACCCTCACATCACACGGACCCCTCCCCCCCAACATACCCAACAGAGTCTTGCACTTCCATTGGGCTGCTGGGCAGAGGGGAGGATGAAGTGAGGAATGTCCTTAGGTACATGGAGAGGGGGAAGAGAACAGCTTCACCCTAACTTCCTCTGGCTTTCTAGTAATAAACTCTGGCATGTGGCTGCAGGTGTGCCCACAGAGAGGGCACACCATTTTTCTCAGTCTCTCTCATATGATTATCATGTGATCATATTCCCAATGTGTGGCTAGGTCCCAGGGATCTTTCCTAATCCCTGTTCTCTTTTCTTCTCTCAGTGATTTCACTGATTTCTATGTATTTACCTGTCACCATTGTGGAGATGACTCCTAAATATTCATGTCTAACACTCATCCATTCTCTGAGGTCCAATCCTAAAGCACTAATACCATCATCTGGATTATCCACAGGTTTTACAAACTTAATATGTTCCAAAAGAAAACTCATTATCCTTTTCCTTAAACTGACCCTCTCTAACTTCTTTTATTTTTGTCAAGGAAAATACAATCTTTCCAGGTAAAACTTCAGAACCATTTTCAAGTCTTTGCTCTCCATAACCCCCTCCTCTCCATCCAATGAATTGCTTATTAATACTTTTGCAATATCTATTAAATTTATCTCTTTTCTCCCTACATTACTGTTTACTCCCTACTTTAGATCAAGTCCAAACCATACCTGCCTGGACCATTGTAGTATTCTCCTATTGCTTTCCTGATTCCAGTCCACCCCCACCCCCACCCCCACTACTCTATCCATAAGTGGCAAATTACAAGTTAATATTTTTTTTAACTTTACCTTCTGTCTTAGAGTCAATACTGTGTATTGGGTCCAAGGCAGAAGAGTGGTAAAGACTAGACAATGGGGGTTAAGTGACTTGCCCAGGTCAGATTTGAACCTAGGACCTCCCATCTCTAGGCACGACTCTCAATCCATTGAGCCACCCAGCTGCCCTCACAAGTTAATATTTCTGAAGCCTGATTATGCCACTTTCTTGCTCAAGAACGTTCTGTGGCTCACAATGCTTCTGGTATAAATAAAAACATTAGTTTGATAATTTAAAACTCTTTATCATTTAGCTCCATGTCACCTTTCCAGAATGATTTCAAATTACTCTTCCTCCGAATATTCCACATTCTAGTCAAATTTGTCTAATTACTGTTCCCTGTAGCCTGCATTCCATCTCCCAATTCTGTGCCTTTGTTCAGGATGCTGTCCACTCCGAGAATGGACTCCCTTTGTATCTCAGGCTTTTGGGATCCTTAGGTTCTTTTAATTCTCAGGCAAATACCACATCCTACAAGGTCTTTCTTGATTCATACATCCTCCTAAATCATTTTATTTTATTGTGTATATATTTTCTATTAACTTATCTATGTACCTGTTGTCTTCCTCCTATTGAATATTAACTCTCTACTCATCCTGAGACCTAGAAGTGCCTAACCTATGGTTAAAAGATGTCTAATAGGCTGAAGTGAAATGGATACATTTAAAAAACCAACACCTCTTTCCTACCACTCCTCAAAAGGAGATCTTTTGAGATCACCTTAAATGTTAATGTTATATGATACTAAATGTAATGATTTAGAAATATTCTATATCAGAGAAGAAAACAAAGAATATAGGCACACCAAATAGTACTTCCCAACCTAAAATGCAAATGAATATATATATCCCTCACTCTAGTTATTCTTAATTGGATCAATTTTTAAAACTTCCTCTATTTTGGTTCATCATGAGCTCATAGTTAAAATCTTTCCAGCCTATTGTGGGCCTTAATAGAGACTTTGTTCCAATGACCCTCAAATAATAAAAAATGTAGTTACACCTAAACCTGCTCTCTAATCATTCTTGATTGACTCAAAACAAAAATGTATTATTTATTTAATAATTAATTAATAAATAATAATTTGCAATTATATAGCTTTAAATAACTCAATTGTTTCTAATATTTTCATACAAAAATATATAATTTATTCAGTAACTGGGTAAGTAACCTGTCATTTCAAATGATTTGATCAAATTACCTAATTGCCTTAAGTTTAATAAGAGAGTGACAACACTGAATTTAGATACAGAAGATCTATATTTGCTCTTTCTATCATATACTATCTATATGACCATGGATAATTCAATTCACATCTTGGGGAGTCAGTTGTTTTTGTTCATTTGTTTGCATCTGTGGAATGAGGGGGAGGAGACTAAATTATCTTCTATCCAGAATAACATTCTAAAACTCCTCATTGCCTAGGCCAGGGTTGGTGAACCTTTTCCCAGTTCGAGTGCCCAGAGGGCAAATTCAAGCTCTCAGTAAGGCCCTGAATTCTCAGAGTTGAGGAATGGAGAAAGTGTTTGCTTTAGATGTCTGGACAGATGGGTGGGGCATGCAAAAAATGCTTTTCATTAGTTGTCCTCCATTTCTGGAAAGGTCTGCCTCCATTTCTTGATTCCTTGTTTTCCTTTAAGACTCAACTGAAGGCTCACATTTGAGGGGCCTTTCCTGACCTGACAGTGCTTTCACTCTGAGAAGAGCTTGTCTCATCCCATTAGAATGTGTATTCTTTGAGGACCAGGGCTGTTTTTGCCTTTCTTACTGTCCACAGGGCTTAGGAAGTAATAAGTGCTTAATTATTCTTATTAAATGATTGACTAACTGACTCTAAAATCTCCTAATTGGATCTTTTTAAATTTCAGTTTCCTTATTATTAAAATGGGAAAAATAATACATCCATTATACATACATTCAAGGGTTTATTTCAATGTACCATTGATAATATAGGTAAGGTACTAGAATATGCTATTCAAATGTAATTAAAAATTTATTGACAATTTGGTAAGGTTGATGGGTGATAATATCTAACATTTATATTGGACCTTGAGGTATGAAAAGTATTTTCCATATAATATTTCAATTGCTCATCATAAAACCCTGTGGCATAGCTTTTCTTATCCTCTACATTTTATAGAAGAGAAAAAGGAGAGTGGTTAGGTAATTAATGACTTTTTATACTACTTTAAGTTTTGTAAAATGTGTTATATGCAACACTGTATTTAACTCTATTACTGTAAGTATTCCAACTGGTGATTATTTTGTACAATTGAGAAAACTGAAAATCTGAGAATAACTTCATCATCCTCATATATCTAGTAAGTGTTATAGGGAGAATTCAAACTCAGGTGTTCAGGATTTTAATTCCAGGTTTCTTTCCATATACCACATAGCTTATCTATATTATAGCTTGTTGGCAGAAGATTTATATTTCTAAATGCTTTTAGAAGAATTGAGAGGCTATTAGGTGATGTAGTGGGTAGGGATTTGGGCCAAGAGTCAGGAAGACCTGAATTCAAATTATTCCTCAGAAATTTACTGGTTGTATGCCCCTAGGAAAATCACTTAACCTCCCTCTGCCTCATTTTCCTCATTGTAAAATGGGGATAATAAAAGCACCTACCTTTCAGGGTGAATTCTACATGAAATAAAGTGGTAAGTGCTTAACACAACCTGGCACATAATAGTGCTAAATAAACATTTATTTCCTTCTTTTTATTTTGTTTTAAACTAATAAAATTATTTTGTATTTCCTGATGGACAGAGGTTGAAGAAGTAGAGATTGAAGTGTACCAGATGGAGGGAAAAATCAAGTCTGAAATAGCCTTTTAAAAAGATGCAGAAAATTTTGGCAATTCTATTTCTGCCATATTTCTTGAATTTATCTACTCTTTTTTGTCCCTCTGTTACTATATTAATTTATTAACTCTTTCATTCAGTATTTTCTAAGCGCCTCCTCTGAGCACGACACCATCACCTAGTATCATGATTAGTCTCGTGAAATTGGAATTACTATTCGATTCAGCTTCCCTTTTCCCAAGAAATAATGAAATAACCTTGGAAATGGGTGATCGAACAGAGCACAGAAGTGGCTCCAGCTCAGGCTTAACATAGTGATGACATCTTGTCCTCTCTGCTCCTGCCCTGATAACAAGCAGTCCTGAGCTTCCTGCTTCGAAATCTCCAACCTTTTGTTTCCTGTTATTTTGTTTGAATGACCCAATCCCTATATTCTTCGTTCAAATGTTCCAATTCCCATGTATGTTAATGTTAGCCTGGGAAGCTAGTCAATCAATAGCTTTACTGCTCTCTCTGCACACACACTGCTTTATTCAATAAAAAGGATTTGCATATTTGTACTTTTGATAATTTTTTCCTCATGCCTCCATTTACAGTCTGCTTTTGTTTTTTTTGGATCCAATTTCTCCTTTCTCTAGCACAGGATAGTAAGAAGCACAGAGAATTTTTAATTAGAAGGTGCAAGTCAGAATTTTGGGTATATTTTCCCCCTGCATGAATTTGGACAATTCATTTATATCTCAGCCTCAGTTTCCAATCTATCAATGGAGAAAACAATTTGTGTACCTGTGTGAATATCAAAATAGGCTATTATTATGTACATACTATATCAATAAATATTTATTAGCTTCTACTATGTGCCAAACATTATGCCAAGTGCTAGGGATACAAAGACAGGTAAAAAACAGTCCCATATATATGCCACTGTAGTGACTCTTATAATAATAATAGAAGCAGCATAGATAGAAGGCCATTCTTGGGGGGGAGGAAGACCTGGGTTCCATTCCCATTTCTACCCAAAGTGGCTATGTGACCCTGGGTTAGTCACTTAAACTCTCAGTTTTCCAAGTAAATTCCAGAGACAAAGATACAAGATACTAATGTAGAATTTAAATTAATGTCCAATACTCCAAGTGTCATATTTTATAAAGTTTATTAATAATCATTAGAAGTAAAGGAATAAAAAGGTAATTATCAAAGAAATAAGACCATGTGACCAAGCTCTCCTTGTCTGTTTAAAAGGCCCACTTCACCAAAGCCCCAACAGGAAGACCAGAGAGCGAGAGGAGGTGCTACACCAAATGTATATCCTCCCTACATCAGCATATAACTTGAGGAGAGTGGGGTGCTGGGAATTGTAGTTTTTAGCATAACAGATTCTAATTACACACTTATAGATTGATATTAGTAAAGGGAATTTCTCTACCAGGAGTTATTTACACTTATGACTTCATAAGTTTAGGTCCAAAAAATTAAAACTCTTTCACCTCAGAACTCATGGCCTCTGCATCCTAATCCTTGACTTAGAGTAAGTGCTTGTTGATTGAGTAGTGAGTGCTTTATTATAGTTTCTCTTTACTCCCAAGTATATTTTCACCAGTCACCTTTATACACCTTTATTCAAGTAACACTATCCCTGCGACTTGAAGAAGTGTGTTAATCTCCTTCACTTTTGCTTTATTTGTCCTCACAGGTACAGGTTAAAGCCTGTGATTGAAGATTAGAGATTTCTAGAAAATTGGTCCTGAGGAAATGATACAATCCTATGTGACCCAAGAAGCAGGAAAACAAAGCATATACAGACCATGACAATAAAAGCAGAAAGAGGCTTGCTGTCTTCATATGCTAGAAATCCACACCAGCCTGAGGGTGGGAGAAATATGTTGGAGAGGGAACCTACACAAAGTGGGGATTCAGTTACCCCCCAAATCAGCTTAGTTGTTAACAGGTAATTGGTACCATATATAAAATAGGCCATTCCTAATCAAACCCAGACATGGTGGAAAAGTTTTCAAGGCCCTTTATTGATACCAGATTTGGATGAAACTTAGGTAGGAGGAACTTTCTATTAGAAACACACACACACTGGTGAGAGGGTCTAACATTAACTAAGGGATTAGGAAGAAAATAACTCCTGGACACCATAGCATATTAAAAGTTCACCCAGAACTGCAAACATTATCTGCCTGACCCAGAATTAAGAGTGGAAAAGTAAAACTGTCTGTTTTATCTATATTTCTGTAGACATTAAGATTACTTACCCTAAGTGATGCAATATTGGAATCCTATCATTACAAATACAAAATCAAATAATAATTATGACATCAAACAATAATCTTGACATCAAGTATATAAAGTTTGCAATGATCATGCTTATGGATTCCACTCTCCAACCCAAAACTTTTCGAGCTAAAATATCTGCCCTGATTTTCATTGACTCAAGTGTATTATCTTCTTCCATTAGATTTGGCACATGATTAGTAATTAATAAATGTCTTTTCACTCTTTCATTCTAGTTAGAATAAATGTGATGTCAATCTACTTTTCAAAAACACCCATTAACACCTCATTGCTAATTCTTCACCATGACAAGACCTCTCAAAATCTTTATAAATTTGCAACAAAAGTTACACAATTATTGAATTTTACTTGAATAACTATTCTGTGAAGTAAGTGCTACAGCTATAGATAGTTCTGCATATGCCAAACCTGGAACTCAGAGAGGTTAAATGACTTCCTCACAGTCATACTACAAATAAATGTTAGAAATGGCATTCAAACACAGGTCTATATAATTCAAAGTCCAATAATCTGTCCAATGGACCAGAAAAATATCTCATTTTAAACTCTTCTTTTATCCATATAATCAGAAGTGATGCCCTATCCTCAAGTGTTCCATTCACTTTTCATGCATTGAAATGATCATATTTCTATTTTATAATATGGTAGCTGGTTGGAGAAATGAATAGAGAACTTATTTGGAATAAAAAAAAAGACTTGATTTCAAATTTGACCTCCAATATTGGTTATCTGTGTGATTATGGGCAAGTCACTTAATGGCTCTCTCTGCTTCAATCTCCTCATCTGCAAAATGAAGATATTTATACCACTTACCCTCCCAGGGTTTTTTGAATTCATTTTGAATAAAATGAAATAAAGCTCTGTGCAAACCCAAAAGGACTATAAAAACACTAGGTATTATTTTTATCTTCACATATTTATCTTATATTCCTTTAAAAATGATGGACTTCTGACTATCATTCATCTTCATATTCTAAAGCATTGTATCTCATGCAGTAAAATTTTTAACATTAATTGTAGGAAGGAAATAAATATTTATTAAGCATCTATGATATGCTAGTCATCCAAATAATACAGTTTCCAAATATTAACTCTCAATCTTCACAATAACATTATGAGGTAAGTGCTATTATTATTCTCTTCTTACAGTTGAAGAAACTGAAACAGGCAAAAATTAAGTGACTTACCCCAAATGTACTTGCAGAGCCAGTAAAGATCTGTGGTCAGATTTGAAGCCAAGTCTTCCTGACTCCAGGCTCAATGCTTTATCCACTATACCACCTAACTGTTTCTGCAACCACATTAAAACAAATTGAATATAACAACTTAATACAGGACCTTTTTTCCCAAAAAAATTACAAAGCACCTCCACTGAGGGTAAGAAAAGATCATCATATTAAACTCCATTTTAGGTCTTATATTTCCTATGTCTTCAAAAGGTTCAAAAGATTCCACATATCTATCAAAGGGGACACTCCAAAGAGTCTTATTGTAATCCTTTCATGCGTTCATAGACTATTTTATACACTGTTATGACAAAAACAAATCCATCACCTGTGGATCCATATTGTGGAGTAATAGTTGTTAAATTTATCTAGGCTGATCCTTGAACAGGACAGGAAGTCCATCACACGCTTACCGTTGAAGCCTTTCCAGATCTGTAGAACTACTAGAGTTTACACATTTTTGACCATCAAAAACTTACTTCCAATATGAAAGGAAGCATCAGAGCAGGACTTAAATATAATATTTTGCATATAGGCAAACTGAAGCTCAGAAACCTTGGATTTTCTCAGGGTGACACATTAGGATCATGATATAAATCATAGGCTTATAACTGTGAAAAGATGATATCACAAACTGGTATAGCTTCCACTAGATCCAGTAAAAGTGTAGTCAGTTTAAATTATTCTACCCTTTGAAAACTTTTTTTTTATCTTTAAGTTAATTTGTTCATATAATCTCCCATTTTTTGGCTTTTCATGAAAGGATATTAAAAATCCAGATAAGAAAATAAAAAAATAAAATTTCAGTTTTTTTAGTGTTTTAGTCACACAGCAGACATTGAAATATTTGGGCATTTTATGTAGCAATGTGCATAGCACATAGTAAGTTCTTGATAAATACTTGTTGATGCATTGACTAAATTTGATCAATTTCTTCTAGATATTTGACACTGAGTGTATATACATAGCTATTAAACAACAAGGCATAAATTTAAGGCATAGAACCTAATTATAACATTCTATATTAAAAAATCAGACTTCTCAACTTTGAGCCACCACTTTGGTGTGAAATATTTAAACTGCTTTAAGAGTGGATATGGAGTGGCTTTGATAGATTCAAATTAGAGACTTTAGCATCAGAAAACCTAAACTTAAAACTTAGCTTTGCAAATTACCATGTTGTGTGACCATGGGCAAGTTAACTTTTCTGTAATTTATTGCTGAAGTGGGAATAATATGTTCCTTATTTACTTCATAGTCCATTGCAAGAATTAAATAAGATACTGTGTATAAGACACTTTTCAAGCCATAAAGCACCATATGAATGTTCAGCATAATAATAACAATAACATAACAAGTAGGAGTAGTAAGAGTAGTAGTATTTTTGCTCTTAAGTTTGTGGTATTAGAAAGTTTCCTAGGGATCTAAGGAGAGTGATTTGCCCAGGTTCACACGACCATTATATATCAGAAGGAAGATTTGAACCCAAATGTTAGTGACTTAGATCAGTTAGAATCCGTTACTCTTTCACTATGGAAAACTGCGTCTTTGTAAGCCTTTAATATCTAATATTCCCAGATGGTTTGAGAGAAGAGAATAATGGTATAGTGAAAACAACATTGGATTTTAATTCAGAAATTTTTGCTATGTTACTTTACTACCTGTTTAACTCTGAGCATGTTCCCCATCTATAAAATGAGGATCCTGGACTAAGGGAGTGTTTTCTATTTTCTACTATCAGAACTTACCAGATGTAACTTATGGATTATTTAGAGTAGTATAGTCATAGTCATTATTATTGTTAATAAGGATTTGGAAATTTGTAGTCCCCAAACTCCATAGACCTTACTCATACCTGAATGAAAAGTCATTTCCTTACTCATTTATTCATACCATAAACTGTCTGCCCCTATTGTTTCCTCATCTCCTAGGTTAGTTCAAGATAAACATGATGGTCTATTATTTTATCAGCAATATAAAATATCATTCACATTTTAGTATTGGCAGGGGAGATGTATATAATTTAAATAGTAGGGGAGAAAACTAAAGGATGAATTAGATTAAGAAACTAGAAGTTTTGATATAAAGTGATCCAAACACAACTTGGCCTCTTTTCACCTCTCCATGGGAATGGCTTTCAAACCCTTTTCTTCACTGTTTCCATTAACCACAGCTCTGTAATTTTTTATATGCTACAACTCTGTAGAACTGGTAAAAGGTAATGTTAGGAAGAGATCTCTGTATTTGATAGTCTTTTCAAGGTGAAGAGAACATCCACATTTCCCTAAATTTTCTATCTTGTTTCTATTTTTGAAACCTAGTCACAGGAAAATTGCAAGAAGAATTAAGAAACATAAATAATTCTTATTGAATCCCAAGATAGGAATCCCTTTGATCTCTCAGACTTCCATCCAAAACTTGGTCACTCTTAGCTTTAACTTCTGCTATTGAGTTCCCCTCATAATATAACAAATTTAAATAGCTAAAACATGTTGCCCTCTCCCATAATATCCCTTCCTTCCAAAAACCAAAGGAAAGAAGCTACACATTACTTCAAGTCAGGAATCTTTAAAGAATCTAGTAGATTCCAAAAAGACCAATATGGGAGCAAAAAGACTACTTGTACCCTCCTATAGTTCCTTTAGTTGTTCAAGGATGGAAAATGGAAACTATTGTTAGCTTCATTTATTCCTTTGGGATATGTCCCCTACAAGTAATTAGAGGAAGGTACTGATCTGTCCAGAACCGGGACTCCTGGGATAGCTCCAGAGAGAAGTTATAACATCTATGCTTTATCTAAAGTTTTAATTGAGAATGAAATGCAGTTTCATTTTGAAAATCTATTTTCCCTCAGTTCCCTCAGTTTTTGAGATTGAGATAACCTTTTTCATTAGCTAAGTTCCTTCTCAAATGATGATACAATGATGATACCAAACTCCTTTTGGAAAGATGAAGCAAAGAAATAGATTTATCAATATAACTAAAATTAGTCATTTAATAAGATTCTGGCATATATAATTTAAAAATATTCAACATTTTAAAATAAGATTTATAACAGGAATTCAGAGATGGTTCTATTTAAGGAAAACAAATTAAAATAATTATTTTAAAAGCAAAAAAAATTCAAGACACTTAAAAACAATAGATGAAATTTATTTGGCAAAATGCAGAAATGATTTATGCCTTTTGCTATTAAAAATGTAATGGTTTTTGCATATAACAAAATAATTTTGTTAGATAAAAGGAAATAATTGAACACTTGATGAGACAGAAGATCTTGTGGAATCTCAAGAAAGAAGAGAACCACAGCAAAATATTCCTGAATTGTTTAAAAGAGAAATGAAAAATTTGAGATCAGAACTTATGGTCAGCACAATAGAACTAATGAAATGAATAGAAAAAAACTTGAATCCACAGAGACAAGTGTAGCAAAAAAGACCAGGGAGATAACTGAAATTCTTATCTTCAGAAAATAATTTCTGTTTAGATAGGTTTGGGAGGTCTTGGGTATCAGAGAAAATGTTTATCCTGCCATCTTCTTGGTCATGTGACATATTTTTATGATATCAGCTGATTCTTGTTTAGTTAAGAAGTCTCTTTTTAGCCAAAGATGTTAAAGGTGATATTTTCTATTCTCTTATCTTTTTTGTATAAGATAATTTCAAATTTAGTTCACATATCTATTTGGAGCTTCTTGGATGGTATAAAATGTTAACTTAATACTATTTTCCTCTAAACTGCTTTTTATATTCCACAGCAGGCTTTTATGAAATAGGACATTCAAATAAATACTAATATATATTATGAACAACAAGAAACTCTCTGTAAAAACAAGATCACTTAGAAAAAGGATGACATTTTTCTTCAGATTCTCACCAGAAATAATAACACAAGGGTCAGATCTACCAAAAAGAACAAAGCCTGAGAGAACCTAAGAATGAAATTGATTGGTTTCAGTGGTTTCAATGGACAACTTCCATATCCTCAAATTCAAGTCCCTATGGAAGAGCATCCAGAAACTAGAATAATACCCATGTGTTTTACTCTGGAGCAATTCATCAAACTGTAGAAAGTGAAAGATGGAACAAATCTTCAATGTCAACTTCAGATTTTTAGACATGGAAACTGAAGGTTAGCTAGAAGGGCAAGTTCAGAATTAAGAGAATAATATAGTAGTTTGATGATCCTTGCACTTTGTTATCATATTTCCCTTCCTGCATGTATCTACATATATAACAAACTACGTGTGCCCATTAAGGTAATTTGATTAGTGGAGACTTTTAAAGCATTTTTTAGAGACATGTAACAGTCCACACCTGTGTATGCACAAGGGAAATAATTTATCTGTAAGGATTGTCTTAGGAAAGCCCATGCTCAGTCCTGCGCATGGCAAGAAAAGCATTGACCTTTGATCCCAGCATTCCTAAGGTTTAGGCACGAACTCAGGTTTCTTTGTGCTCACCTGGCTGAGATCACCTACACCTCTGACATGTTGTAATCTACACCTGAACCAATGGCAATCCACTGTGTATTCATTAATATGTATTATGTACATTTGCATCTCAATACCAATAAATATGAGTGGCACACAGAAAGCCAGCCCTTATTACCTTTCCCCTGTCTCTGTCTTTCCTGGAGCTTGACCTCTGGCCAAGAATCAGCTTTTCTCATGGAATTTCCTTTATTTCTGTGAAACACCTCTCTTTCTTAATCTTCTACCCTCTAGCCAGAGTGGTCTGTGATTAGATCCCTCAGCTTTAAGGGATCATGGCTTTTCACTCAGCTAATCTCTATACTCATTGATTACTCCCTTTTGTTGATTTAAAGTTGCCTGTTTCATGTCCTTGAGAAAGTTAAATAGCTGGAGTTTGATCTGTGTAGCTCAATTATTATAAATATTGCATGGGTGTCTGCCTCCTTTTTTTTTAATTTTATAGTATTTTATTTGATCATTTCCATGCATTATTCATTAAAGACAAAGATCATTTTCTTTTCCTCCCCCCCATCCCCCATAGCGGACGCATGATTCCACTGGGTATCACATGTGTTCGTGATTCGAACCCATTGCCATGTTGTTAGTATTTGCATTAGATTGTTCGTTTAGAGTCTCTCCTCTGTCATGTCCCCTCAACCGCTGTAGTCAGGCAGTTGCTTTTCCTCGGTGTTTCTACTCGCACAGTTTGTCCTCTGCTTATGGATAGTGTTTTTTCTCCTAGTTCCCTGCAGATTGTTCAGGGACATTACACTGCCACTAATGGAGAAGTCCATTATGTTCGATTATACCACAGAGTATTTGTCTCTGTGTACAATGTTCTCCTGGTTCTGCTCCTCTCGCTCTGCATCACTTCCTGGAGGTCGTTCCAGTCTCCATGGAATTCCTCCATTTTATTATTCCTTTTTGCACAATAATATGCCATCACCAACATATACCACAATTTGTTCAGCCATTCCCCAATTGATGGGCATCCCCTTGTTTTCCAATTTTTGGCCACCACAAAGAGCGCAGCTATGAATATTTTTGTACAAGTCTTTTTGTCTATTATCTCTTTGGGGTACAGACCCAGCAGTGCTATGGCTGGATCAAAGGGTAGACATTCCTTTATTGCCCTTTGTGCATAGTTCCAAATTGCCCTCCAGAATGGCTGGATCAGTTCACAAATCCACCAGCAATGAATTAATGTCCCAACATTGCCTCATCCCCTCCAGCATTCATTACTTTCCATAACTGTCATGTTAGCCAATCTGCTAGGTGTGAGATGATAAGTCAGAGTTGTTTTCATTTGCATCTCTCTGATTATAAGAGATTTAGAACACTTCTTCATGTGCTTATTAATAGTTTTGATTTCTTTATCTGAAAACTGCCTATCCATGTCCCTTGCCCATTTATCAATTGGGGAATGGCTTGATTTTTTGTACAATTGATTTATCTCTTTATAAATTTGAGTAATTAAACCTTTGTCAGAGGTTTTTATGAAGATTTTTTTTCCCAATTTGTTGTTTTCTTCTGATTTTAGTTACATTGGTTTTCTTTGTACAAAAGCCTTTTAATTTGATGTAGTCAAAATTATTTATTTTACATTTTGTGATTCTTTCTATGTCTTGCTTGGTTTTAAAGTCTTTCCCTTCCCAAAGATCTGACATATATACTATTCTGTGTTTACCCAATTTACTTATGGTTTCCTTCTTTATGTTTAAGTCACTCACCCATTTTGAATTTATCTTGGTGTAGGGTGTCAGGTGTTGATCAATTCCTAATCTCTCCCACACTGTCTTCCAATTTTCCCAGCAGTTCTTATCAAATAGTGGATTTTTGTCCCAAGACCTGGGATCTTTGGGTTTATCGTATACTATCTGGCTGAGGTCACTTGCCCCCAGGCTATTCCACTGATCCTCCTTTCTGTCTATTAGCCAGTACCAAATTGTTTTGATGACTGCTGCTTTCTAATATAGTTTGAGGTCTGGGACTGCTAGGCCCCCCTCATTAGTGTTTTTTTTTTCATTATTTCCCTGGATATCCTTGATCTTTTGTTATTCCAAATGAACTTTGTTATGGTTTTTTCCAAATCAGTAAAGAAATTTTTTGGGAGTTCCATGGGTATGGCACTAAATAGATAAATAAGTTTGGGCAGGATGGTCATTTTTATTATATTGGCTCGTCCTACCCATGAGCAGTTAATGTTTTTCCAATTGCTCAAGTCTAGTTTTAGGTGTGCGGAGAGTGTTTTGTAGTTGTGTTCATATAGTTCCTGTGTTTGTCTCGGGAGATAGATTCCTAGGTATTTTATTTTGTCTAAGGTGATTTTGAATGGGATTTCTCTTTCTAGTTTTTGCTGCTGAGCTGTGTTGGAGATATATAGAAAAGCTGATGACTTATGTGGGTTTATTTTGTATCCTGCAACTTTGCTAAAGTTGTTGATTATTTCAATGAGCTTTTTGGTTGAATCTCTAGGATTCTTTAAGTAGACCATCATGTCATCTGCAATGAGTGATAACTTGGTCTCCTCCTTGCCTATTTTGATGTCTTCAATTTCTTTTTCTTCTCTAATTGCTACTGCTAGTATTTCTAGTACAATGTCAAATAATAGAGGTGATAATGGGCATCCTTGTTTCACTCCTGATCTTATTGGGAATGCATCTAGTTTATCCTCATTGCAAATGATACTAACTGATGGTTTTAGATATATATATATATATTTCCTCATTATCTAAAGTCCCTTTTAACAAAATATAATTACCTTCCCTATCCCTTTTGATCAGGTCTGTTTTTGCTTTGGCTTTATCAGATATCATGATTGCCACCCCTGCCTTCTTTCTATCAGTTGAGGCCCAGAAGGTCTTACTCCATCCTTTAATTCGGACCTTGTGGGTCTCTACCCGCCTCATGTGTGTTTCTTGGAGACAACATATGGTAGGGTTTTGGATTCTAATCCATTCTTCTATTCGTCTACTTTTTATGGGTAAGTTCATCCCATTCACCTTCAATGTTATGACTGTCACTTGTGGACTCCCTGGAATTTTGATATCCTTCCCTAATTCTAACCTTTCTTCTTCAGCTCTACCTTTTAGTCCAGTGATTTACTTTAAGTCAGTCCCCCTTGTATTTCCCTTTCTACCCCCCTCCCTTCTTATTCCCTCCCTTATTTTCCCCTGTAGTCTTTTTAAAAATTCCCCGCCTACCCTCTCCCTCCCTTGTACTGCTTCCCTCCCCACCAGTCTGTTTTTTAGCCTTCTATTCCCCTATAGGGCGCAAATCTATTCTCTCCCCCAATGGATTGGATTGTTCTTTCCTCTTTGGTTCAGTTTCAAAGTACGTAAGAGTTGAATATTTCCTATCTCTAACCTCTTTACCCTTCCAGTGTATCGATGTTCTCCACCCTCCCGCCATGACCTTCTTTGTGACATATAAATTTACCCCCATTTGTTTCTTTTCCCATTTCTTTTAGTCATAACCTCTTTTCTTTTTTAGCTTTAGTCATGTATATATATATATATATATATATATATATACATACACATGTATATGTATTTATGCATGCATAACTCTATATACCTATTTATGTTTGTCCTTTCATCCTATACTGTTTGTCACTGTTCCCTCAGGGTGTAGTTCTTCTTGCTGCTTAGGTGATAGCAACAGTTTTTAAGAGTTGCCAATGACCTCTTTTCTTATAGGGATACATATCATTTTAACTTATTGAGTCTCTTAAAAAAAACCTTTTTTTGTTGTTGTTGTTTTTCCCCTCTTTTTTAATTACCTTTTGATGATTCTCTTGAGTTCTGTGGTTGGACTTCAAATTTTCTGTTCAGGTCTGGTCTTTTATTTATGAATGCTTGGAATTCCTCTGTTGTGTTAAATGACCATACTTTCCCCTGTAAGAATATAGTCAGTTTTGATGGGTATTTTATTCTTGGCTGTAGGCCTAGTTCCCTTGCTTTCTGGAATATCATATTCCATGCCTTTCGGTCCTTCAGTGTGGATGCAGACAGATCCTGTGTTATCCTCACCATGTTTCCATGGTATCTGAATGGTTTCTTTTTGGCAGCTTGTAATACCTGTTCTTTCATCTGATTGTTTTTGATTTTGGCTATAACATTTCTTGGTGTTGTCAGTTGGGGATTAAAAACAGGGGGTGATCTGTGGATTCCTTCAATCTCCACTTTCCCCTCTTGTTCTAGGATTTCGGGACAGTTTTCCTGGATAATTTCCTCTAGTATTATGTCCAGGTTTTTTCTTTCGTCATGGTCTTCTGGTAGTCCAATTATTCTTAAATTGTCTCTTCTTGAACGATTTTCTAAATCGTCTGTTTTGTGAATCAGATGCTTCACATTTTCCTCAATTTTTTCATTCTTTTTGTTTTATTTTATAGTGTCCTGCTGCCTTGTGAGGTCACTTGATTCTAGTTGTTTTACTCTGGTTCTTAAAGATTGGATTTCATCTTTGGCTTTTTGGTCATCTTTTTCCTTCTGGTCTGAGTTTCTTTGAAGATCGTCTTTCATCCTCTTTATCTCGTCTTTCATCTCCTTTGCCTCATTTTCCAGCTGGATGATTTTGGCTTTCAGGACACTATTTTCTTGTTTTAGTTCAAGTGCCTCTGTTTCCAGATGACTTATCTTAATTTTTAAGTTCTTTTCCCAATTGTCTTCAGCCTCTTTTAGTTGTGTTTTGAGTTCTTCCACAGCCTGTATCCAATTTGCTGGGATTTCTGGTTTATCGTTTGCTGATTTCTCCCCCTCTGTTTCATTTGGTGAGTAGTAGCTGTCTATTGTAGTTTCTTTCTTCTGTTTCTGTTGTTTCTTCAAATTCACCCCTTCTTTCCTCCTTGTATTTGTCTGTGCTCTTGTTCCTCTCATTTTTTTTGTTTTTTTTTTCGGACTTCTATCAGTCTCCCCTCTTGGAGCTTTAACAGAGGATCTCTTGGTGTAAACTCTGAGGGAGGGTTGTTGGGGGTTTGAGCTTTCCTGTCCTCTGGAGGCTTTTGATTGGCTTAAAGTCCAGCAGTCAGTAAGGATGGATGGGGAGCCTGGGCTTCCCTGTGTTCTGGAGACTTTTGATGGGATTGAGTTCAGCTTAGTTGGGCTGGGTTTATTCTGAGTTTTAAACTTCCTGGATGGCTGGAGCAGATATGGAGGATCTCTAAAGCTCTGGCCAGGCTGCCAGGTCTATGCTCCTTCTAGGCTGCCATCTTGACTTCGCCTCTAGGTTTCTGTTTTTTTCAGAAGACCCAGCTCTCTAAGGGGGGAGGGGTTGTGGCTTGCCTGGACTCTGAGGGCTCCAGATGAGATTTTGTTCAGGTGGTGTGGGTCGAAAGATCCCAGAGCCAAAAAAATGAAGAAAAAAAAAAGCAGCCACCTCCTCTTCCACAGTCTGTGTTGATTGCCCAGAAACTGGCCCGGGTTACTTTCAAGGAAAGCTCTTTGGAGCAACCCCTTTGCCAGCCCTGAGTTTTCTGTCCTTTCAGTAGCTCTGAGGGCTCCTGATGGGATTAGGTTCAGCTGTTTCTTTCAGAGGACCCAGCTCTCTAAGGGGGGAGGGGTTGTGGCTTTCCTGGTCTCTGATGGATCCTGATGGAATTAGGTTCAGGTGGTGTGGGCCAAAGCATCCCGGAGCCAAAAAAAAGAAGAAAGAGAAAAGCAGCAACCTCCTCTTCCACAGTCTGTGTTGAATGCCCGGAAACTGGCCCGGGTTACTTTCAAGGTAAGCTCTTTGGAGCAACCCATTTGCAGCCCTGAATTTTCTGTCCTTTCAGTAGCTCTGAGGGCTCCTGATGGGATTAGGTTCAGCTGGTTCTTTCAGAAGACCCTGCTGTCTAAGGGGGGAGGGGTAGTGGCTTGCCTGGACTCTGATGGATCCTGATGGAATTAGGTTCAGGTGGTGTGGGCCAAAGCATCCCGGAGCCAAAAAAAGGAAGAAAAAGAAAAGCAGCAACCTCCTCTTCCTTAGTCTGTGTTGAGTGCCCAGAAATAGGCCTGGGTTACTTTCAAGGTAGGCTCTTCGGAGCCAACCCTTTGCCAGCCCTGAGCCCTCTGTCCTTTCAGAAGCTCTGAGGGCTCCCTATGGGATTGGGCTCAGCTGGTGCCCCAAAGCTGGGACCTCCTCTGAGACCCAGAGGGAAGAACTCAGCCAGGGGGCCACAGGATTCCCCCTTCTCTCTATGCTTCCCTGCCTTCTGTGTTGGGCACTCTGGAGACTGGCTAGGGTTGCTTTCAAGGTGAGTCCTCAGAGCCTTGAGGTTCCTGCTGCTGCCTTGGGCTCAGCACTCTGGGTTGGGGGTGATGGGTCCTGGGACCTTCTTTCTGTCTACCCTTAGATCCGAGTGATCTAGGGTTCTGGCTTTTGGGGTGTGGTACCTTTTGATCCAGGTCCAGGAGGAGGTTTTCCCAGGTCTATCCTGTTGTTCAGCTTGAATTTCGGTGGCCTAGGGGCACTCTGTTTGCAATCGGTAGGGAAGGGTTTCGGAGGTCTGAACTTTCGCTGCTTCTACACCGCCATCTTGACTGGAAGTCCTTTTTGTACGATTCTTATAGGCATATGCTGCTACTTTCCTCAGTTTGTCAAGGTCCATAGACTCCCAGTTGGGACAGCTAGTTTCAAAGTAGTCTTTTACTGCTGAACAACAATTCCTAATGAATTTTCTGCATATATGTTTAATGTCTTTTTCTCTGGACAAATCAAGGTCCATATATGTACTTCCTATGTCAATAAGTCTGTCCATAAAGTAGGAGGGGGTCTCATCAATTTCCTATTGGGATTGTTCAAATTTTTCCCATGCATCAGGGCCATCAGAGCAGTCTCTCATGGCTTTTAATAATGCTTCTCTGGCCAGGACTAGTTTTGTGTGATCTTGTGCAATATTGGGGTTCCAGTGTGGATCTACAGTTGGCCAGCGATGAGCTCCTCTACCACTTTTCTTATTAGCTAGAGAGATAACATTGTTTTTCTCTCTCTTTGTCAGAAATGTATCGAAGAAATTTTCCACATCCAACCAAGAAGGGTCAAAGTTTCTGAATATATTTTCTAATTTTTCTATAACCAACATTGGTTCTGCCTCAAATGATTGAACATTGTGCTTGAATTTTTCTAAATCATAAGGTTTAAAAGGTGTATAGTGTCTTACAGACACCAAGTTCCCTTCTTTATTAAAGGTGGGTACTTCCCTCAATGGAAATAAACTTCTGTCTAAATTATCTGGTGTTACTGTTTCTAGGCTACTTGCTCCATTTTCAATGGAGTAGGTAAGAGAAGGGGAAAGGTTAGGATTATTGTCTGTTGGAGCATGGGGGTTGGAGATTAGAGCATGAGTGGAGGGGAGGGCAGGGGGAAGGGCTGGGACAGGAATAGGGGGCGGGGCTAGAGCATGAGGTGGAGGGAATGGGGAGGGGCCGGGGCTGAGGAGGCAGGGAAAGATGCATGAAGAGAAGGAGGAATCAGGGTGGGAGGGGCAAGAATGGCAGGGGGAAGGGCTGGGTGGTCAGGATGGGGAGGAGCTGGTTGGTGTGAAGGGGCTGCTATTTCAGCCAAATCATTTTGGGCAGGGTGGTTCAGGGAATCTGATAATGATGGGGGATGGAGAGTTAAATCACTCCTATTGTAGGATGTTTTTAACTCCCTTTCAATGTTTTGCAGGAAGGTTTTTATCTCTCCCCATTTTTTCTCCCTAACTTCATCCATTTCCACCAATTGTTGATAAATAAAAATATTGTTTTTTTGTAATTTGTCAATAAAAGTATTTTGGTCCCTAATCTGTAGATCAGTAACAGCCTTTTGTTCTTTATGTTGCTGATCAATAAAAGTGTGTAGTTCCTTAATTTGTTTAGTAATAGAAAGAACAACGGAGTGTTCTCTCTGAGAGGTTTGGTATATTATTGCAAGTACAACAATTAATATCCCAAGGAAGATGAATGTAAGGGTCACGAAGAGGTTTATAGTTTCTGAAAAATACCATGGTATAGGAACACCTACTAAAAATCCAATGTACTTGGTCATTGAACTTATAAGCCAATTTTGAAGCAAATCTGACATTAGTGGTAGCCACATTTTTCTTCTTTGAGTCAATTACTAAGTTGCCTGTAACTTTTTTTTTTTTACAGTAGGTGGCTCCCTAGTCTACAACCCTATACAGGCTAAGGGTATATTCTGTTGAAAATTCTCCTTATTAAGCTTCTGGGAGGGGTTACAAAAGCCTGATGCAGGAAGGTAGAAGCTATGAAAAGGCTGATTAGGAGTGAATAGACCTTAAACAAAATGTAGATCTAAAACTCCTTCTTTTACAAAGTGTGTATATGGGAGGGTCCCAGCAATCTTCTTTAGCCCTCAGGCTAAAACTGCTAGGACCATGTGCTATCTTCCTTGAGCAAAGCCCACTTAAATTTTTAAGACTAGAAAGGCCAGGAAACAGGAAAATGGGTTTTAAGTTAGCTCCCTAGCTGTATTCAGTTGTTTTTTTGTTTGTTTGTTTTGTTTTGTTTTGTTTTGTTTTTTTTGTGGGCTAGGAGCTCCTAAGAGCTCCTTCTACTGAGGTTCCTCATTGCTAATCAGTTGATTAGATAAGCCTGCCCTGCCACTCAATCCACTGAGCCACCTTCTTAATGTAAAAGGAGAAGGAAATGAGAGACAAAAGGGAGAAGGAAAAAAAAATCCTGTTGACCCAAATTTAACTTAAGGAGAAAGGGGAAGAGAGAAAAGGTGTTTTATACTCACCAGTTCTGGCAGCTGTGTCTTTAAGCCAAGGTATTTGGTAAAAGGACTGATGGAGTGAATAAAAAGTGGGATGAAGGGGCAAGAAAATTCAGGAAATTTATTGAGGTTCTAGAAACCTTCGAAGCACTAAAGCAGGGTCAAAAGCTGGAGGGGGTAGCTGGGATGGGACCTCTCCCAGGTGATTAGTAAGGAGATCAGAAAGGAAGATCAGAAGATTGATATAGTTCTTTTTCCCGAAGTGGTTACGCCAACTGTAATGGTGGAAATTTCACCTTTTTTTTAAGATTGTTGTAATATTGAACAATGGCCGCCAAGGAATTTACTTATGAAATTCCTAAAATGAAACACTCAAGTCAGAATGGAGTTTATGGAGGTTTAATCACAATGGGAGTAGGGAAAAGGAGAGGGAGAAAAGGAGAGAAGAGAAAAGGGTAAGGAGCTACACAACCTCTGACCAAGGCAGAGGGAGTTTTAGGCCCAAAGGGCCAAGGTGGAAAGAATCAGTCCTTAACTCACGTGAGTGATCTGAAGGAAAGCTGTCTGCGGGCTTCCTCCCTGTCCAAGCTCCTAACACCATCTGGCGTCTAGCTGTCTCCACAGGAAGTGAGCGAATTCCAGAGGCTGTTCCCTAACTCACTTCCTGTGTCTCACAAGTGCCAATGGTTGGATCTATCTTGGCTTAGGACAGCCAAGGTGAGCAGTTAGTTATTTCTGATTTGTCATTGACTAGCACATGTCCGTGTAGTGTGGGTGTGCACAATTTTTGGGTGCTATACCAAGATGGAGACTTTTAAAATTCACACAACTCTTTCAGTTAGTTCTTTTATTTCCTTCTTCAATGTCTCTACTCAAGTAGCATTCTCTTTATCCTTCTTACCCTTTTTAGCAGTCAATTCCTTTATTTCCTTCCCTAATACTTCCACTAAATGTCTTCTCCTTCTCCTTTTCCTTATGTCCCTCAAATTCATAAACTGTCACTCTTTTCAATTCTTAAAGGTCCATAGTAGATCAGTTTGATAGCTAATCATAAAATAATTCCTAACTACCTTAACAACTGTTTTTTTTTTACAAATTGCAATCTGATTTGTCTAAGGTCCCATTCTCTATCAAGAACATGCTCAATATATCTGCCTCCCAGCTCAATGAGTCTATCCATAAACTGGGAGGGATATTCATTGTCTTCTTGCTTAAGATTTTTGAATTTAGTCCATGTACCAGGCCTGTCATAACAGGCTCTCATAGCCTTTAGCAATGCATTTCTAGCCTGGCATAGTTGTAAGTAATATTGCTCTGAATTTGGGTCCCATTTGGGATCTTAAGTTGACCAATGAATTGTTCCCTCTCCTTGGGCCTGATTAACAACAGAAAGAATCTTATTCCTTTCCCTTTCTGTCAGCAAGGCCTGGAGGAACTTGTCCACATGAACCTGTGTGGGGTTATCTGTATGAAAAATGTTCTCAATTCTATTTATTAACTATATAGGCTTGGTTTCAAATGAGGGAGATTTTTATTTGAATTTCTCAATATCCTGTGAAGAGAAAGGTGTGTAATGTCTATTGTTTATTAAATATCCATGTCTGGGATATGTAGGGACATCTCTTAGAGGGAAAACACCTTTATTTGAATCATCTGTGGCAATTGTTGCTTGGCCCGTATTCTGAAGTTCAAAAGATTGGTTTGCAGTGAGTCTAGTAGGGGAATTGTGGAATGGAGCTAATCAGCATGTGGGGAGGCAGAGTGAAAGGATCAGGGGGAGGGTTGGGGGTGTGGTACACAGGAATGAGGGAATGGATGGGGCAGGATTGAGAGGAACAGGGGTGGAGCTGGGGCAGGTTGGAGAGTAAGTGGAGTGGGACTGGCTACAGGGTAGAGAGAAGTAGGAGGGGTGAGGTCTAGAGGAATCATAGTAAGGTGGGTGGGAAGGAGGGTACAGAAAAGGATTGAAGTAGCGATGGTATGGGTGGGGATAGGGGAGATAGGTGGGCACTGGGTAATGTGATATTAAGGGAGGGTAGAGAGGTAGATTGAGGGCAAAGGGGATCAAAGGAGTAGAGGATGAGCTGAGGGGTGCAACTCCTGGTTTGAGTCAGTATGAGGAAAAACTTCCTCACAGGCCAGGTGGGGTGATAGAGTGTGTTTCTTGCAAGATTTCACTGAAGGAGTTAAGCTAGAATGGTTTGGTTCCAAAGAAAGAATGGTTTCCTCAGTGCAGAGAATAATAGATTTATCAACATGATATGCCCACAAGAACCAGTATTTATCGTCTTTACTCTTTTTTTAATGGCAAACTTCAAATTTTTTAAGATCTTGAAGTCAAAAGAGTCATATTTTGGCCAGGTAAAAGATATGTCCATCCATGCCTTACAAAGTTTTTTATCTTCATTATTTATCATCCAACTCTCCTTAGGTAGATTGGGATCAGTGCAAGAATTAAGAAAAATCATGCAAGGGTGTATCAGGAGGAATATTTCCTGATTTCCTTTAATTTTTTGCAGTAGTCTGTATATCCTATTTAAGTTAGTTTGCGTATTGCTAAATGGTCAGCTCAAACAATGAAAAGTTTGGTTATTCATCATAAATAACAAGAAACAACAAGTATCAATTATAAAAAATAATTATTAGTAATTAATAGGAATGCCTAATAATAGTTATTTAAAATTAATAATTATTGTTATTGATAGTATTATTAATACTATTGTGTTCTAAAATTATTCCTTAATATTACATCTAATTACTTTGATTTAATGTTAGCTTTGTTCAATTTTAGAAATCTAGTTTTAATTGAAATTTAATATTATTAATATTTCCTATTAATAATTCTTTAATTTTAATGTATTCAATTTAATAGCATTATTTTAGATCACTAATAGCAGGAGCAATGGAATTCTTTTTATTTTCCTGCAGTTTGAATTCTCAATGGAAGCTATAAATGTGTGGAACTATAAATGCATATAGAGTGGAGGGCACTTGTGGGTAGGCCTTTATCTAAAAGCAATCAGATAAAGGAGGAGAAAGGAAAAAATCATAGCTTTTGATATGCTAAATAGGGCAGGCAGTCTCCAAGGAAAGTTTGAGAAAGAAAATGTAGCTTTTGATATGCTAAAGGAAGACAGGCTGCAAGGAAAGTTTGAGGGTGGGGAGCTAGATAGGAAAATCCAAAGAGAACTTTCTTGTAAAAATGCAGTTTTCCCTACCCCAGAAGTTCAAAGTTGGGATGGGGGTGGGAAGGGAGCTCCTAACCCTAGTCCTAAACCTGGAAGGACCCCCAGGATTAATTTAATGATGGTCTCCAAGCAGCTCCCTTCAGCGGCAGCCTAGCTGGTGTGGCATGTGGGGAAAGTCAGGTAGACACTGGACTGGGAAAGACCTGTTGGGTTCTAGTGCCCCTTGGTTTCAATAAAATCGGTCCTGTTTGGAATGGGGGGAACTCCAATGTGCTGGCCTGTGCTGAGCTGAGGAAAGGTAGCAGGCATGGGGAGCCAGTGTCTGATTCACCTGTATCATTTACCTGGGGAGAGTGCAGAGGCTGGGAAGAAACAGGAGTCTGCTTTTTTCTCACCCAGGAAAATCAGACTGTTAGGGGGCAAGCGTGTGGGATCCTGCCGAATCCTCTACTGCCCCACTATCATCCAAAATGTGTTGGGTCAGGTGGGGTGGAGTGGAGTTGGGGAGGAAACCACATGGGGAGCATCCTTAACAATTGAGAGGAAAAAGCAGCCGCTTCCCTGGCTGGTTCCAAAAGACCCTCAGTTCTGTTTGGGTAAAAAGCTGGGACTTCTGTCTTTACTGTCCCAGGGAGTCCCTACCTCTAATCCACAGCCTAGAAGGACGCCAAGGATTAATTTAAGGCATGTCTCCTCGCTCAGCACAGTGCCTGGCTGAGCAAAGCAGCAGTACTTGCCAGCAGTTTCGTGATCCTGGTTAAGTCAGGGGTTGGGCTGGGCTGGGTTCCTGTGCTCTGACCAGGACTCACCCTAAACTATGGTAAAATAATGGGGGTGGGGGAAAAGTGGGAGGGAGTTTTCTCAGGGATCCATCCAAAGAGGCACTTTAGATGGTTCTGCTTCTCTTTCTCAATCATTTTCTTACATGCAGGCAAGGCCAGCAACTGAAGGAGTTTCTATTCTTAAGCTTATCTAAGCACTTATATAAAACTTCTCTGAAGAAAATTAAAGGCCCTAAAAGAAAAGATGCCTGACTAATGGTCACCATCTGTAAGAACTGAGATAATATTTCTACCCAGATATATATTTTATAAAGTTTATCAAAAAAGGTAGACAATTATTTCTCTAAGTAACCTGACCATGTGGTGCCCTGCCTGCAAGTCACTTCCTCCTTCCCCCTTTACCTGCCTGTTTTGTTCCTGACTTCTTCCTTCATAATTTTCTTCTCACTTCTCCCTCCTCTCAAGCCTGAAGCCTTGACTTTTATTGACATACAACATGTATAGGGATGCAAACCTGGCTCAAATATGTTATGTCAGGAATGTTTGATGGAAATATCAAGCTACTCTGGAGGGGAAGGGAATGAAATTCCTTGACACATGAGTACCATTAAATTCATGATTCTGAGACAAATTAAATGTCACTTGCCTTCCCCCTATTCCCTGAGATCAGCATCCCATTGTGATAACCTGCCTTTCTACCAGTGTATACCTTAACACTTAACACTTCCATTTGCTACCATCAATGCTGTTATTTGTTGTGGCATAAGTGTTTTAACTTAAACACATCTAGTTGCTCATATTGCTACTTTGACTTAGCAGTTGGCTTATTTTTCTCATAATCACCATCACTCAGAATCTGCTTTTATGTGCATGTTGTAGTATCATGGACATTTACCCTAGGCCATTGGCTTAATACGGAAATGGGATGCAAACTCCTTTCTCAGCCAGTTTCAATCAGAAAGGCAAATGGCTGGTCCAAATTATTCATGCAGAATCCACCTCATACACAAACTATAATTAATTGAAATGTAAGTCTCCACAGAAATTAGAAGAGTGGCAGTCACTGAAAAAAACATTTATTTATTCATAGATTACTAGATGTCAGGAATTGCACATGATGCTGGAAATACAAAGAAAAGGCAAAGGAGAGGATCTGCTCTCAAGTAGCTTACAGTCTAATGGAAGAAATAACATGCAAACATTCTAATACAAGTTATTTTGGACATAATTGACTGAGAGAAGGGAGTAGAAGTAAGGAAGATAAGGAAATCTTTCCTTTAGTGGGGGATTTTAACTAACCCTTAGACAAAGTCAGGGAAGTGAAAAAGTAGAGAGGAGGTGAAAAAGCATTACATACCAATGGAGGTCAGGCATTGGAATATGTCCGGAAATGTCCGTGTCTTGTTTAAAGAACAGCAAGGGATTCTTTATGACTGGATTAGAATTCATTGTGAAGGGGACCATGAGTTATTTGTAAAAAAATATAGGGAGTAGGCAGATTATGAAGATCATGTATCAACAAACAGATTTTTATTTGACCCTGGAGGTGGTACAGAATCACTGAAATTTATTGAGTATGTATTTAAACTGGAAAAGCACACTTACAGATTGAGGAGAGGATAGAGTAGATTGGAGAGGAAACTATATCCAAAAGTTTATTGTAATAATTCATGTACAAGATAATAAGGGTTAAAGCAAAGTGGTGGCAATATCAGAGGAGAGAAAAGGAGGACATATTTGAAAGATATGGCAAATGTGAAATCAAAGGAAAAATTTTATATATGAAAGAGTGAGGAGGTAAGGATAATACCATGGTTTTGAGTCTTGGCAACTAGGAAGATGGTGATAATCTCAACAGTCATAAGGAATTTAGATAGTGTGGTGTTTGGATTTCCTTGAATCTCACCCTCCCCTGTTGGTTCTACTCTTTTCTCTTTTTCCCCATAGAAATGTTTAAGAGTTAAGCATTTTTTCTGTTGTTTGCCCATTTCCCCAGTCATTTTTACCCTTTTGGATTGGGAATTCTGCAAGCTGCTTGCTGATTCTGTCTCTTCTGCTAGCTTGCAGGGGTTGGCACTTTGAATTATGCAGCATAAATTCACAAAGCCAAGTGGTATGAAGTTCTGATCCTCACTATGTGTTGGGGCCAGAGCCTGGGACTTTGAGGGTGGGTCTGAGGAACTCATTCATAATTGTAGTTGAGGTCCCTCAATCCCAAAGTTGGCTTGTGTCTAGGTTAGGAATCTGGTGCAGTAGATGAGGGGGTTGATCAGGTAGCATTCCTATGTGTGCAACTTTGCTTCCCTTTCCCCCTTATCCTGTTAAAATCACCTCTCACTGCATACCTTTCAAGTTGTGCTCAGTGGGATAGCCCCCAACTCTGTCTTGATGATCGATTTTGATTCCTGTCATTTTGAAGAACTTTTTAAAAATTAGTTTGGAAGGATAATCAGAGTGATTCTGGCTTTCGCTGCTACTAAGTTGCCATCTTCTAGGGTGAGTGTTTGGGAAGAAACATGACTTCTGATTTGGAGAATTGTGAGCATCTTTGTCACTATAATAGCTTTTAGTGGTGGGATTCTTTTTTTGTTTGTTTAGTCATCCACAATACTTAATGCTAGAGATGGGGCCTCCACACTTCTGGAGGTAAAATCTGGGCTGATCCTATTTTTTCTTTCTTGGGCTTTTGAGTTTTGAATCATTCAAGAATTTCAGAGACAACTCATTCTAGGAACTCACAAGCTTTCAGTTCTAATAAAGTTTTCTGTTCTAGGCAAAATATTGATTTCTTCCCTTTTACCCAGCCACGGCCAAGACTGAACTCTTTATGCTCCTTGCTTATGATTTGGTTTGAGCAGTAGTAGACTACTTCTAGACTTAACCACTACCAGTTATCTTAGAATATCTGCTTCCTTAGAGTAACCGAACAGCAAGCTCCTTTTTCATTTTATATCCCTGACCTGATTATACTGCTGCAGGGTTCAGATTGGATCAGAAACTTGAACTGAAACCCCACTCTTTGGATTCAAGTCACATCCTTACTGTTAGTTAATTTTCCTCTTTTTTAGGTATACTGGTCAGAGCCCACAACTTCTTCTCATACCTGATTGCCTAACAAAGTCGTTCTCCATTTTTCCTGGATTTGTGCCCTACAAATATGTAGATACCATCTGACAACTGTTCTCCTTGAAGTTCCTCTGCATAAATGCTAAGAGAGTTCTACTATAAGTCAGGTATCTCCTCTTGCTCTGGCATTCAGCCTTTCCCTGAACCCTCAGTTAGCTATTTCTCCTTGGCAGATCCCATTGCCAATATTTGCAGACCACTCTGTCTCCTGATTAAATCTGAGATGAAAAAAAAAAACTCCTGGTGAATTTTAATTGGATTTACCCCTTTGAGATTAAGTCAGATATATTTTCTAAATCTGTTGTGAGGAGTTTGGGGAAGGTAGGAAAGTCAATATACTGCTTCTGTTTACTCACATTGTATTATCTCTTAAGGCCTACACTATCCTCTTCTTTTTTGATCAGATTGGTTAAACATTTATCAGTTTTCCTAGTCATTTCAAACAATCAGTTATTAACATTTTCCATCATTTGAATTTTTCCAGTTTATTCCCTATCCTCTAAATTTAAACATCACTTCTTTAGTTTATTTTAGTTATTTTCTATTTTCATATTTATTTATTTTTAGGTATATTCAGTTCATTAATCCTATATTTTGCCATTTTCTTAATATATGTTTTAAAACACATAATTTCCCCCTAAGGAGTAGTATAGTTTCATCTTTGTAATTGTGCCATTTTTATTTATTATACTTTCTTGTATTTAATTATTATATACATATATTGCTCTTTAAAACATTCATTATTTAGGATTTCATTTAAAAGTTATTTTTATTGAGCTGTGATATGAAAATGATGTTTAATATTCCTCTAATTTATAATTTTTTGCAATATTTCCATGATCTAATGCATTGTTAGTTTATGTAAAAGTTTGATGTAATGCAAATAAATAAATAAATTCTCTAACAGTCATATTTGGAATATCTTTTAATTTAATTTTATCAATAATTTCTTCAACTGTATATATTTCTCCCTTTTTTTATTCATCCAAAATTGAGAAATGGATCTTCAAGTCTACTACCTGTATTTTGCATTTCCCTGTAACTTGGTTAATTTTTACAATATGAATTTAGATATTAAGGCATTTTGATCATATAGGTTCAATACTGATATTGGTTTATTATCTGTTTCATTTTAGCAAATATAGTTTTTTTCCTTCTATATTGTATATTTTTGTCTTACCTTAATCAGTTAGAATGTAACAACTCCTGATTTTTTATGTTAACCCCTTGAAGAAAATTTCTTTTTGCCTCTCCATTTATTCTGCATATATTTATTTTGAAGAGTTTCTTGTAAGCAGGAGATTATAGGATTTTGTTTTCTTCTCCAATGTCATTTTTTTGTTTCATTGAATCATTTAATCTATCTATACTTAGAGTTTTGAGAGTAACGTTTATATTTTCTCCATTTGGTTTCTAATATGCCTAATATACCTTCTGTTCCTTTTTTTCTTTTAATGATAATCATTTATTGATTCAGGAAATTTTGCTTAATATATCTTATTGAACACTAATTATAGAAGCTCTCTTCTTCCTCTAACATAAAAGGCCTACTTTCCAATTTCTCATCCTTTCCCTTTCTTTACCAATACTATTAATTATTTTTCCTTATAACTAATTATTTAATACTTCCCCTCTTTTTTCTCTCAGTTAAATAGTTAGATAAAATTCTTTCTTTCACTCTCTACAACATATTTTTAATTGTTAAGTATTTTAAATGTAGACTCTAAATGATCAATTTAATGAATCTATCAATAATATGGAAATAGGTTGTGTAAAACCCACTGGAATTGGGCATCCGCTGCCAGGAAGGGAAGGTGAGCTGGGGGGACTTGAGGGAAAGAACATGAATTATGTAACAATGGCAAAATATTCTAAATTGATTAATTAAATTTTTTCAATAAAACAATGGAATGGAATCTCTCTATAGCCTCTGGAGCTGAAAGAATGAGATGGCAGGTACTGTTAAATAAATATGAGCCCTCATCAAGTGGAATTTTTAAATCCCTTTTACTGGAATGGCTAAATAACTTATAGGCAAAAGGGGCTTTGGATAGAGTCCTCCTTTAGGAGTTAGAAGAGTAAGTTTCTAATTCTGGCCTTTCTAGACACTAAGTATGACTTTGTAGAAATCACTGTCATTTCCTTTCTTTGGGGATATTAGATTCTTAATAAAATGAGGTTTTTAACTTTTGAAAGAAAGGTTTGTATATTTTTTCCTAAAACAAGAATGTATGACCCTTGTTCAACTCATTTATTTTCACTTCTTTTGGTTTTTTATTATTTAATGAATAAACATTTATTCCCTCTTTAATCTCTGTTTTCTCCAGGTTTCCTTGATACTCTCTTCCAGTGCTCCTCTTAACTGACTGACCATTTTCATCTTTTTTTTTTTTGCTCCATATTTATTTAAGTCATCTCTAATCACCTTGACCATCCCACAAGACTTTGTCATAGACCTTCTTATTTTCATTCTACATTTTATACATAACCTTATGAGCTACAAGTAATTCAATTATCATGTCTTAGATGATGATTCTCAGAGTGACTTCTCCACCTTTTCCCTAACATCTACATTCAAATCCCCTTCTATTTGATATCTTGAACTCTATGTCACATAGACATCTTAAACTCAACTGAACTTTTTTTCTCTCAAATAATTCTGCTTTTTCTTCTTATTACTATTGAGGATATCACCATCCAACAAATTAGCCAACATTACAACTGAGCATTAGATTTCATCTCCCTCTCACCTCCTATATCCAATAATGTGACTTAATTTCTAGATTTTATTTTGTTAAAGTATTTTGCCAATTCCCCCTTTTCTTCTCTGAAAAGCAGGTATATACATCACATCATGCATGTATTGTAAGAGCCTCCTCATTAGTTTCTCTGCCTCAAGACTTTTACTACTCTAGTTCATCATCCACTCAACTATCAAATTTATATTCTTAAAGGACAGGTCTGATCATGTTATCCCTCTATTCAATAAATTCCATTTCCTTCTTATCACATTTAAAATCAAATACAAAATCCTCTAAGTGGCATTCAATGTACCTCAAATCTGAAGCCATTCTGACCTTTCCAGATTGCTAAAACATTTACTCCTCTGCCTTTACAAATGACACTGCACTTTTGCTGTTTCTCTCAAAAAATACTATATTTCTAAATCATATTCTTTCCCCTGACACTACCTGGCTACCCTTTCCCTTGAATTCACATCTTTTTTTTTACATATATTCTCTGTCTTCTCTCAGAATTCAAGAGAAATCCCACTCTCCACAATAGGCCATTTCCAGTACCATGAAAATATTCCTATTAAGTTTATGTGATATTTACACTATTTATTGTACATAATTCTATATTTGCTTCAATGTTTTTTAGCCATTAAAATGTGAGCTTCTTTTTTTCAGAAATGATATTTTTGTCTTTCTTTTTTTTCCTATCATTTAACAACATAACTTGCATTTTTTGATCATTTTATTGCATATTATACTATTTTATGTAATTCACAAAAACCAGGAATTATATTTAGGACTTAACTAATTCATATGTTCTTAGCACAATATCATGTAGCCTCTGTAGAAGTGATATCATATTTCTAGTTAAAGACTTTCATTTCACAAAGGAGGAAATTGTGGCATATAATGGTGATATAATTTACAATGATGAGTTATCTAGTAAGAGTAAACTGAAAGGAGCCTGAGCCCTCATGATGATCATTTTCACAGTGAGGGGTGAAAGAGAAAGATACGTCATTTCCAATCTAGATATGAGACAATAAATTCTTTCAAATATGGTTTTATAAAATTCCATGTTTATAATCTATATTTTTTCTTTGACTGGAAAACCATAACACATGAAGTATTGAGGGGAGATTAGAATCAATAATTGACTAATCCATTCATGAAATCCTTGTGATGCCTCTTCTCCTTCCCAGGTATAAAATGAAGTTTTCCAATACGATTATCACAGCCAATCAGCAATAAGGGAGAGAGGGCAGGGTAACATCCACCAAAAAAGGCTCCAATTGTTTCCACCTCAACTCTATTTTCAAAACTATATGCCACATATAAGGTGCAACAGTTGTTGATCCAGTAGAATAAAACAAAACAGCTCACAAGCAAGAGAATGGTCTGAGTGGCCTTGATTTCAGGGAAGGATCTAGAGGAATGGCTATTGCTATAAATGTGCTGCACTTGCTTGCTATGTCTATAGAGGAGAAGCACCATGTGGGTACTGGACAATGCCATAAGCAAATGAAAGATAAAGTCATGAAGAGTCAAACCAAACAAAAATGCAGCTGTAGATTCGTTCTCATTTAATGGTCTCACCCCGAAAATATGTGATATATACTCATACCTGGAAATATTGTCATTTTTTATTGCTTCATTGTGTTCAATGACCCTGATATAGATCAATGCATTTGTTACACAGAAAAAGAGGAAACAATGTAAAATGTATTTGTGGGCTTTGACTTTGATCCTTGCCCACACAGAGTTGTTGGGACTGATGATGATGGCCTGGAACATGCTCAGAAGGCTTGTTGTGCATACAGAAAATCCCCGTGAAATTCTATAAATGTACATGACTACTTTACACCCCAAATCATTCAAAACATTCCTCATCCCAAAACAAAACATTATTTCTGGAATGCCTCTGGTAAAAAGTGTTGCCATATTGGCCACAGTCAAATGAGCAAGAATCAAATCAATGGGCTTCTTTTCTTGAGGCTTTATGAAGGCGATACAAACATAAAGGACAAGCAGCAGTGAATTCCCTACAATACCAATGGCACATTGTAAAAAGAAGGCCACACCAAAGATCAGCTCACTAGATATCATTTGGCTTCAAGGAGTCAGTAGATCTGATACCCCAAAGAATTGAAGAGCCTAAAAAAGGGAAGAAATAGACAACCTAAAAATGAAAGTAATGTGTTTGCATGACTTTCACAAACATCCCTTTTATGTCCCATTTCTTCCAGCTGTTTGAATATTGAAAATTGATTGATTCCCATGTCTATGGTTAATAAGATCATAGATCTATATACAGATAATAAAACAATTACAAGGTATTATGATTCCCTCTCTTTGTAAATTAGGAATCTGAAATATAATGTAATAAATTTACTTGATAAATGTTACCAGAAGAACAGAGTAGTGCATGTCTTTTTTCTTTTCAATACACTATTCTACTTTAATTTTTCTTCTGGAAAAATACATTTCATATCTGTTGGAATCCACTGACTTCCTCAGATAATAGTTGCATAATATTTAACATTTATAACACATCAAGGGGAGGCAACTGGGTATCTCAGTGGATTGAGAGCCAAGCCTACAGATGTGAGGTCCTAGGTTCAAATCTGGCCTCAGACACTTTCCAACTGTGTGACCCTGGGCAAGTCACTTCACCCCAATTGCCTAGCCCTAACAATTTTCTCCCTTGGAAATAATAAACAGTATTGATTCCAAGATGGCAGGTAAGGGTTTAAAAAAAAATCAAAGATTTCATTGACAAAAAAAAAATGAAAGCCCATAGTGATAATAGTTTGCAAGTTTATGACCCAGAGCCTCGCCACAGGGGAAAAAAGTTACTAAATTTTAATTTCTTTCTGGACTTCCAATTTGCTCACAATTGTTTTTTCTCTCTACATGAGGTCCTCCAATTGGTTAATTGTGCCTATCTTTATTGTGGACATAATTACCATGTAATACTTTCATATATCAAATGCTTACATCAGGATTTTTATTTCCACCAGACTATCCTGAAATCCTTCTATGATGTCACTTGTGTGTTTTTGGTGATGATAGTGGTTTTATGTATATGATCATAATTTTCTCTCAGAAAAGTTGAGAGAAATGGTTATTGTGGAACTCAATAAAATATGAGGGTGCATTAAATTGGAAAGATCAATTTTAATTTTATTGATTTTATTTAGTTTTGTTTTATTGAAAATTATGTATATGTAGTGACTATCCTATTCTAATCCATTTCTTTATTGTGTTTTGCAAAAATTCAGCCCAAAAAAATGATAATTTTATATATATAACTGGTCTATAAAAATATCTCCATGTATCAGCACTTGATATAAAACTCAATTTCATAGCCTCATTCATCCTTTGAAATGATCATGTCTGATTTTTTAAAATATTACTTAAAATTTTGAAAAGTACTGTAATGTTACTATTTCCCTGAAGGACTTTCAAATTCATTATCATGCTAAGTAGTCATTAGAATAATAGAATTTGTGACATTAATTTTTTAATCTAGTTATTCCATCTATAATCATTTTCAAATGCCTGCTACATGTCATCCAAAGTGATATATCTTATGGATTTAGAAAAATCAAAATATAATCCATATTCTCAAGCATTTTATGATCTAATAGAAAACACCTTATAAAAAAACAATGTATAAGCAAACTGTATGCCAGAGAAGATTCAGAGTTGGAAGATGGAGTATCCTATTCACAAAACAAAAAGAAAAGTGTCACTGGACCAGAGAGTGCCTAGGGAAGACAGTTATAAGATATAAGAATACTAGAAAGGTTTGCTCAAACAGATTATGAAAAGTATTAAAAAACCTGGTGATAGAAATCTACTGAACTTTATTGAGTAGGGGAGTGACTTGGTCAGACTTACACTATGTAAGATTGCTTTGTTAATTGAGTAGAACAAGGACTTGAAGTGGGAAGAGATTTGAGGTATGGTAACTAACTAGATGGCTATTGAAATAGTCCAGGAAGGAGCTGATGACCAAGATTTTAGCAGTGTCAGAAGAGAAAGAGTTTATTAATTTGAGATTATTAATACAGAGTTTAAGATGGGAGACTACATAGCAGAAGAGAGGATTGACCTAAATAATGAGATTTGAGAATCATTTACATACAGATGACAAATGAATAACTGGAAATGGATACAGTCAACAAGTGAATAACACAGAGGGCAAGAGTAAAGGTAGGGTCCAGGACAGAGACCAATTGACTGCCCAAAATGAAAGGGCATGACTTGAATAAATATTCAGCAATAGCCTATCCAGGAGTAATTAGGATAACCTTGGGAAAGAACCAAAGAGAACAGCAACATGAAAACCTAGAAAGAAGTGTATCAAGTAGTTGATTAATAGTGTCAGAGGCTGGAAAGAGATCAAGAAAGAGGAGGACTGAAAAATAAAGACCATTCTATTTTTTTGGCAATTAAGAGATTGTTAATAACTTTGTGGAGAGCAAGTTTCAATGATTGATGGAGTCAGAAGCCAGACTATGGAGCATTAAAAACAGAGGGAGAAGAGAGGCAAGAAGGCACATTTAGTCAAAAATGGGAAAAGAGACAAAGAACAAAAGCTAAAGGGATCTTTACTTTTGGAGATGTATAAGAAGTGATTGGTAATTGAGTTAGGAGAAAGTTAATTAAATGAACAGTGTGCTCAGAACTTTAGGTGAGCACATAGGTGAGGATAAAGGAAGATTAGATTCCTCTCTCTTTGTAATCTTTCCATATTACCTGTGATGTGGAAGAATACTATGTGTGACAGAACACATGCCAATTAAAAATGATATACTTTGCTTTTCTGTGTTTAGAGGTACTAATGTGGCCTAGAAGAATGTTTAGAGACAATTACTCTGAAAAAAAAAAACACATTTCAAATGGAGAAACATAGGGTTTTATTTAATGCAAAATAAGTTAATATTCACAAAATAAATTGATAGACATAGTTGCCCTTTTTGGTGGGTGAAAGTTAGGGAAGAAAAAGGGACAAAGGAAAGAATTATAACTCATAAGATTACCAGTATGAAAAGAGGAAAGTGGATGGTAGAGGAATGTGAGGTTATCAATATTGAGAGAGCAAATGAGTCAAAAATATAAGACATAGTCAAGGGGGAAATGAAATAAGAAAAGCAGTCTAGAAAGAACAGTCATTAAAAGAAGTAATGGGGTATGTGAAAAAGAGAAATGTTAAAACATGGAAATAGAGTGGCTTCAGGTTGGTTTCATTTGGTGAATTGTTAAGATTAGGTAAGGCAAGAACTGTTATAACAATGACAGTAAAATTGATTCAATTAAATTGAACCCTGTGATTAAAGCGTTTACCCTGTTTAGAGAACTATACAGGGAATTAAAAATAATGGCAAGGGGAAAAATAAAGAATTCAAAAATGTTAGTGAAAATAAGAGATACAAAGTATTGATTAATAAAATGTTGATAAGAAGGCATGTTTAAAGAAACAAATGGAAAATATGGAAAAGGAAAATAGCATATTAGATAGGAGATATGAAAATATGTTCAGGAAAAGGTGAGGAGGAAAAAGAAAGAAATAAAGAAATAAATTATTTTAAAAGAAAATGAAGAGGTAAAAAGTGAAGAGAAATGAGACAGCATAAATTTTTATTAAAACCTGTTATCTTCTTTAATGCAGGAGATTACCAAAAATTGTTTTTAATCATAGAAAATTGGAAGGAAAATCACAACTTGAACCTCACAAAATTAATTGAAATGTAATATTTGGCAATGAAAAAAATGAATAGTAACAAAACAATCAAGGAAAGAAAAAGGCTAAAGAATAAAGGAATGATAAGACATGGCTCAGGTGCTTGAAAATGATATTATTAATTAAAGAAAGCCTGCATTTGACTTCTATGGTAATGAAAGATTACAGGAACAACTATTATCTTTAAGCTTTCAATATTTTTGGAAGGTGGGGCAACTGGGTGGCTCAGTGGATTGAGAGTCACGCCTAGAAACGGGATATCCTAGGTTCAAATCTGTCCTCAGACATTTCGCAGCTGTGTGACCCTGGGCAAGTCACTTGACCCTCATTGCCTAGCCCTTACCACTCTTCGGCCTTGGAACCAATACATAATATTAGCTCCAAGATGGAAGATAATGGATTCATATATATATATATATATATATATATATATATATATATATTTTTTTTAATAGGAACAAGAGCAATATTTTGGGGAGAAAAATTCCATCAGAATAAACATATTTGATAATTAAAACACTTCAAGAACAGCTGGATGAGTTAATCTGAGGTTCCCAACTTCCTTTTCAGGCAATCATTAATATAGCATAAGAAGAGAGATGAGATAAACTAGCACAGCAACACAATGGAAAATCAGAATATATTCCTGTCTCATGCTCTGTTCTCTTAATGTGAGACATAAAGTGATTGCATAAGATAATTCTATCATGTAAATTAGATAATATAAACTACAGTTTGGAAAAATCTGTACTTCTTAGAAATGCATAGTAAAATAAGAGGACTATACTAAGAGCCAAAGAACTTGGATTTTATTCATACCTCTACTGAAATCTAGTGATGTGATTGTGGGCTAGATATTTTTCCATTCTTGGTATTATTTTTTTTCACCTGTTAAATGGAAAAGCAATTATCTGTTAATTTTCTCTTTTTACCTGCTAACTGAGTATTTAAAGTGCAAATTAGTCTGACCTGAAAAAGGATATCATAATATTTCAAGTAGTGCATAAAACCGTTTAGAAGGTATGTCAAATGGAATAGATTTAATATACACTAAGTTAACAAACACAATTTAGAGCATGAAAGAATTATACTGATTACTGGATATATTGAAAATACTGTTGTGAGGGAGAGGGGATTATGAAGAAAAATCCTTAAACTTAAGTATAACAAATGAGAAAAGAATTAAACAAAATATAAAGAAAAAGGGGGGGGGGGAGAAGAGGAAGTCAACATAGAAATAGTAATATTTCCTGGCATTAGACAAGGAGTGTGGCAGCATCAGGAAAAGGAGTGGAAACACAGAGAAAAACTTTAAAATAGAAGGAAATAGTTGAAGAAAACAAAGAAAAAGAAACAGAAGAAGAAAAATTGAAAAATTCTAAGTGTTAATTGGCAGGGGAGAGACTGTTATGAGGGGGAAAATGAAAAAAAATATTTTTTAGCCTAAAAGAGAAATAGATTTGAAGAGATAATAATTACTCTTTGGGAAAAAAGTGGGGAAACACTTAAAGATACACCCAAATATAGAGAGTTTAAAAAAGATTTAAAAAAGGAAAAAATAATATAGAAAACATGAATACACACATATATGCATATATATATATATACATTATTTTAAAATACATTTTATTGATATATTTAAAATATTAGAGTAAAAAGAAATTGAGATTATACTTACTCCATTTTGGAAGATTACAACTTCATATATAATATGTATTTACATTTGGCAGAAAATGTGGGAAATAGAAACATTAGAAAAGAAAAAGAATGTATTATATAAAAACATCTGTATAGCAGTAAAAAAGAACAGAATAAAATGAGATTCTTAAGGAACTCTTCCCTATTCTTTCTCTATCTCAGAGCCCAGGAATTAAGAACCACTTACTGAATCCTTGTGGACTCCTTGGTATCGTGGTAGACAACAACAGCCAGTGGTGGAGACAGGAACAGCTAGCACTCAAGATATAAGGACCTTAGTGCTCTCATAGTGAGGTCTCCCACAGTCTAGGTCTGGGTGCCAAATCATATAGAAGTGAACTCTATGAGTTCATCTTTTAATAGGTCTGTGATTATCATCACCTGCAAAAGCTTTGACACTGTCTGCATTGGGAATTTCCAACCTGTTCCCAACAATAACAAATGCATCTAATATGTGAAAATCATCTCTATCACAATTAATTGCAATTATGCATTTCAAATGGAAAATTGCTCTCTGAGAAATGAGTTTTGAGGCTTAAATACCTTAACTGAAGAGTTTGATTTTAACTAGGGAAAATGAAGTTGATAGGAAAGAAGAGACACAACCACTTCTCACTATTCTTACTCTTGGGAGATATTGTGCTGTCAATTATTATCCATTTACATCAAATGAGGAAAAATTTTATTTCTAAAAGAACGATGAGAAAACTATTCATCCCTAGTTCTGATCTTTCTGATAAATATACATCCTCTATGACAGGGACAAAAGAAATAAAATTGGAAAATATTTCAAATCTATTGCAGTCAAACCCCTTCATTTTAGAGATGAAAAAACTAAGACTAAATGAAGATAAGTGATATGCCTAAGGTCACACTAGTAAGAATCATCAGAAGCAGGATTGGAACCCAAGTTTTTTTGCTCCTAAGACAATTGTGGAGGAAGGGTCAACAGATTATTCTGAGCTGTGCTTGGCCAATCCATCCAATTCCCACACATTTTACTGAGCAAAGTGGAGGATAAGTTATCAGTATGAGTTCTGATGTCTTATCAATATTATGGGTTACTTTTTGATATAGGGCCTCTGTTTTTTCCAAACTATTCAACATATCATTAGTATAGTTGTGTATGTCTATTCTCATAAGAAAGGAAGCCCTTTTGAATCCTCTATTCATGATAATATGGAAAGAAAAGGGAGAATTTACGTAATGCTGGATGAATGTTCCATATATGATGAATTCCTTTCAATGTGAATACAAAGTAATTCTGAATAATCTCAGTCACAGGAATAGACTGATAATGATTGGTGACATCACTAACTTGTAATATGGACCTAATAGTATCAGTTACAGGCAATTGTATTTATGATCGTTTGATATTAAGGTTGTTTAGTGGCTAGAATATTGGGGGCCCAGAGTCATGAAAACCTCATTTCAAATCTGGTCTCACAAACTTACTAATTATGTGTCTTTGCACAAGTCCCTTAACCATCTATGAGCCTCGGTTTCCTCAACTGGAGAAAATAAATAATAATAGCACTTATTTTGCAGAGAATCACATGGTATGTTTTTAAAGCATTTATGAGATTACATGTCACATAGTAGGTACTTAATAAGTAATTCCTTCCTATCTTTTGTTCTTCTTTCCTTCTTGTAAACTCCCTAGTTACTCAGTAATGATAGCTCACTCAGCCTCTGTTCTCTTGATGAAAGAAATCAGCTTCTCAGTAGTAACAATAAAATGTCATGACATATCAAGCACTGTAGTGTAATGTTGGGAGCCATTACACCCCCACTGGCTGACAATATCATATTTTAGGAAATAGTAGCTGCCTTGCAGCACTCAAAACTGAGTCCCCACTGATCCCCTTCTGTGACTTGTTTCTATCTTCCCACACTAATGGATAATAATTGTTCTCTCTCTAATAAAAAAGAAATTATTTAAGAGCAAAGACTTATAGTATAAACATATATCCCACTTTAATCCTCTTAGATTATTACCCGAAAAGAGTATATTCACAGAATTGAAACCTAAATATAATTACCCATTATCCCCTACTCCTTTCCCTCTCCACAGAGTTACATTTACTCCCATTACAAGCCAGGCAAGCCGAGAACATCAATCTCCTTTAAGACACACTCTCCTGCAGACAGAAACCAGGCAATATTGCCAGGCACGTTAAAGTAACTCAAGAAAAATAGAACTTGTAAATTAGGAAAATCCCAATTCTGGTATGTCATTAAATTACCCTCTAACCCTATACCTAGATACCAAATGTTTTGTTATCTATCTCCTAAGTAATTGTGATTGATTGTGAAAGCTGACAAAAAGTAACAATGATTCTCCTTAAGTCAAGAGGGACTAAACTCCAAACCACTCAACTTATGTCATTCATCTATTTCTGTCATATCAACCTTGTTATGTTGACTATCTCCTTAGGCTCCATATCAATTGTTAAGTTCTATGGAAGCATGAATGTAGAAAATTGATTGTGAGCCAGAAAAGCATGTACTACCTGAAGCTATAAAATAAACCAACCTCATTCCATGGCAGAACGCGATGTGATGCTTACCCATGTGTGACTGAGCATATAGTGCTTCTCTCTCCATTATTTGACTAAAATCCTAACACCTGGAGAGAGTGTACTCCATACCCTCAGAAATACTGCTGTATGGCTCTCTAAAGTGTAGGTCTGTTGTTGATGAGGTTGACATTTAGTTCCCAGTCGGCTTCCATAAGCTATCAGATGTTATTTACTACTAGTTTTTTATAGAAAACACAAGGACTTTTGTTAGGGGGTTTATTATAATGAATATCTCCTCCTTCCTTTACTTGTATTCCTAGAAAGGAGACATATTTCAAACTATCCCTAAAAATTCAATATTGTTTTGTTGTTGTCTGCATGGGCTGATTTGGGTAAATCGATTGTATAGAGATAAAATTAGGAATTTAGGATAATTTGGGTTTTGTTGGTAAAGGACTATGTGAAGGCCTCAAGCCCAGCTTGGAATATTGAGCCAGAATTAGACTTGGAATTCTGAGGGACTTAAAGAGTGGATTCACCAACTGTCAAAGCATCTCTTGTTGTTATCTGAGCTCTGAGAGCCTGGTCCTTCCTGTTCTCTGGATATTTACTTGGGAAACTTGGAAAACCTGAGTGTTAGTTTGGTTGGTAGAGAAAGTGAAAGTTGGAGAGTTGCTGAACAAAGAAGACCAACAGAGGAAAAAGAAAGATCTCTTTTGTATCTCTGTGTGGCTGGACGTTAGAGGCAGAGAACTTGGTTAAGCTGACAGTTGAAGAACTGAACTAAAATTTACTTGGAGGCAGTAATTTAAGATTTATGTATAATGTAATTTTTAAAAGAATTGTAGGGGTATTGAAGAGGTACAGGGGATAAGGAAGGTTTTGTAACAGGGAATGGAAGAGTTGAAGGGACAGAGGGAATATGGCTGCTGGTGTGGTAAAGGGAAAGAGATGCTCTCTTCCAAGAAGCTATCTTTCAAAAATTGGGTTCCCAGAAATGGGCCAAATATAATAGCCTGAGGGTATGTCTTCTCTATTGAGATGTTGAAGATACCCCAGAACAGGTAAGCATGGATTCGCCTGAGGAACAAGCCTGCCCCTGGACGAAAGTCTCCTAGTAGGGGTCCAATAAGGACTGTTTATAGTTGAATAGCTGTCCTTAGGTTCAGATGCCTCTAAGTTCCCCTGAAATGATAGTCCTCTTATCTGACTGTGATTTTATTAAATAAAGATGAATTTTAATAAGAAGTTTGCATTGGGGAGGTATCAGGGTAGAGGGAATCTGGATTTCCCTTTATTGGATTTGCATCTCTCTCAGCTTTTGAGCTGAGGCCAGGTCTCACAGAATGGTGGAGGGTTTCTTTTATTCCTGTCTAAGCTAATCTATGCTATTTTTCTTTAATTCAAAGCCTTTAGCAGTAGACAGCAAGAGGAAGAAAAGGTTCTGAACTTCACAGTTGGTTAGGCCTGTCTCTTTGGTCTGAGAGGACAGGCCTTACAGTTCAAACCACTCACCTTAAATCTTTTTCTTTGATGACATGATTACAGGAATCCAAATAGAGCACACAGTTGGGAAAATTAGGAATAGAGATACTTCTATCCTGAAGCAGGGAGAGAGGCTCCGTCCAGTCCAAGGTCCAGGAAAGAGATACCTTCAAGACCAACTGTCACTCCAAGTTGCACCTCCCCTCACTCACTGTAATTGCTGTCAATATCTTGTCTTTAATATTCCAACTGCTGTTTGTTCTACCTGAGTGGCAGAAAGTCCAAAACTTGCTTCAGTTTTCCTTTCCACAATTGTTCCCTTTTTTTGTTTGTTTTGACCTTCCCAAGTCACTTATTTTTATTATACTTACCAGTCTACCAAATCCAATTACTAAGTACTCTCCCCAAAATAATAAAGTTCCCTCAATTACTGCATCACTATTCTATGCTAATTTTATCTACTCTAAGGAATTCTATGCAAGAAAATTAGGGTAAGGGAAGTTTTAGGGTTTTACAATAAATTCAGTACAATAAATCTATGAACAAAACCATTACAAAGAAATTTGAAGCTTAATGATAATACTACTTACTCTTGCTAAGTTAAACTTATACAATTTAAACTTTACTATCTGCAAATGAAGCTCAAGTCTATTCCTGAGTATAACTGTCTATGCTAGGCTTAACTTAACTTACTCTTGTTCTATTCCTTATTTATTATAACTATTTTCTAAATCCCTAGCCTAATCTATAATCTAATTTCATGTACAACATATATACATGCTATACTAAATATTTACAGACTCTATCACTGTTACTAACCTAAATATAGCATATATTTTATAGAGATTATTTACATATAATACAATAATATACATAGTTCCCTAATCTTGATGTCAGTCAAATAGAAATATCTGTTGATCTTTCTATTTGCCCCAGATCTTATGGAACTAAGTATATACATATTTATAATTTGTATAAATATCATTTCAGACACTCTTTTATTTACATGAGATCTCCCAATATATGCCAGTTTGTGATTTTGTGTTTTGTGTCTAATAGTGTTGTGTGGAAGGAATACTTATCAAGTTTATTCAGATTTCCACTTCTCATGTTGACTGATAGATCTCTTCTTTCTTCCACATTATGTAGTGTTGCCTGCTATTTCCCAAATATGTGAAATTAATTTTGTTTCATGATTTCACCACACTCTGTCTTACATATAAGTTCTGCTTTCCATCTGTCCTCTTTTTTATTAAACAAATTTACAAACTTCAGTCTTAGCTGTCCATTTCAGCTTTTTTTCTTTGTTTCTTTTCACTAGCAGCTTTTCTTGATGCTTTTCCTCTGGGATGCTTTAAAATCTATTCCTCTAGGATGCTTTTAAAACCTCTGAACTGGAAATTTGTCTTCTTCTCATCACTCTGGTATGCTTGACTTCTGGGATGTCTCTGTCTCAAACATTATGTGTTACTATTGTGTCTTTGTGGGGTATTTTTTGATGTTAATCAGTGTTTGTTTTCATTTCTCGGTACTACCTTTTGTCTAATTATCTTCTGTTATGTCTGTTACAGTGATGTTGGATTTTTCTATTTTTATGTGAGAACAGTGGAACCTTTATTCTTTCCCAGAAATTTTTATAGATGTTGGGTAGTAAGCAAAACTTCATGTGGTCCAGTCCATTTTATGTCTATAGCCAATTTTCTATTGAAAATTTTTATGTATATTTTATCTCCTGGTTTGATATTGTGGGAAATTGTAATCCAGGGATGCTGTTTTTTTGTATCAAACCCATTTCATGCAACTCTCATGTTCTTGTTTGTAAAGCTTGTATATATTTTGTTAATTGACAATCTGGTTTGTGAGAAGTTCTAAGTCAGATAAAGGAATGTGTGATGGGATCAGTAAGTTTTTACTTCTTCCTCTGTTTGTTTTCTTATTTTTTTAAACTCTTCATATTCTTTTATTCACCAATATTTCAACAGAGCATACCCAAATGTTTTTGTCAGCCTTCTTTACCAAAGCAAAAACAAACAAACCCCCAAACAAAGGAAGGACCTATTGAGAGTGGAATGGTGGACCAGATTGTGGTATGTAAATGTAATGGAAAATTATTGCACCATGATAAATGATGAAAGAAATTCATGAAACATTGGAAGACTTGTAGGAACTGATACAAAGGGAAGAAAATAGAATCAGGAAACAAAATATGTGATATCAACAGCAATGTAAATAAAAATTTAAAAATATCAAGACATCTGAATTTATATTTAAATAGAAAGACAATTTTGGTTCAAAGGGACAAAAAATAAAAACATGGTGGTACTCTTGGTAAAAATGTAGAGGATCACAGGTATAGAATATTACATATACTCAAAGTTGGCCACTGCACTATTTAGTTTTGTTTAATATATTTTCACAACAATGATCCTGATGATGATGGTGATGATATAATGATTATGATGATGGTATCTGAGTTTTATTTAGTGCTTTAATTATATATATATGTATATATATATATATTACCTTATTAGTTTTAATTTTCTTTGAGTTACATGTTTAGCCATAATTATTTTTGTATTTGGCACTAGAGACTATATATTCTTATTGGTGGGAGAGGAAAGGAATGGGTTTTTTTTTTTTATTTTACAATATTTTATTTGATCATTTATAAGCATTATTAGTTGAAGACAAAGATCATTTTCTTTTCCTCCCCCCCATCCCCCATAGCCGACGTGTGATTCCACTGGGTATCACATGTGTTCTTGATTTGAACCCATTGTCATGTTGTTAATATTTGCATTAGAGTCAACCGCTGTAGTCAGGCAGTTGCTTTTCCTTGGTGTTTCTACTCCCATAGTTTATCCTCTGCTTATGAATAGTGTTTTTTCTCCTAGATCCCTGCAGATTGCTCAGGGACATTACACCGCCCCTAATGGAGAAGTCCATTACGTTCGATTATACCACAGTGTATTAGTCTCTGTGTACAATGTTCTCCTGGTTCTGCTCCTTTTGCTCTGTATCACTTCATGGAGGTCATTCCAGTCTCCATGGAATTCCTCTACTTTATTATTCCTTTTAGCACAATAGTATTCCATCACCAACATATACCACAATTTGTTCAGCCATTCCCCAATTGATGGGCATCCCCTCATTTTCCAATTTTTGGCCACCACAAAGAGTGCAACTATGAATATTCTTGTACAAGTCTTTTTCCTTATTATCTCTTTGGGGTACAAACCCAGCAGTGCTATAGCTGGATTAAAGGGCAGGCAGTCTTTTACCACCCTTTGGGCATAGTTCCAAATTGCCCTCCAGAATGGCTGGATCAATTCACAACTCCACCAGCAATGAATTTGTGTCCACACTTTGCCACATCCTCCAGCAATCATTATTTTCCATAGCTGTCATGTTAGCCAATCTGCTAGGTGTGAGGTGATACCTCAGAGTTGTTTTGATTTGCATCTCTCTTATTATAAGAGATGTAGAGCACTTTATCATGTGCTTATTAATAGTTTTGATTTCTTTGGCTGCAAACTGCCTGTTCATGTCCCTTGCCCATTTGTCAATTGGAGAATGGCTTGATTTTTTGTACAATTGATTTAGTTCTTTATAAATTTGAGTAATTAACCCTTTGTCAGAAGTTTCTATGAAGATTATTTCCCAATTTGTTGCTAACCTTCTGATTTTGGTTACATTGGTTTTGATTGTAAAAAACTTTTTAATTTGATGTATTCCAGATTATTTATTTTGCATTATGTAACTCTTTCTAAGTCTTGCTTGGTTTTGAAGTCTTTCCCTTCTCAAAGGTCTGACATGTATACTATTCTGTGTTCTAATTTTCTTATAGATTGCTTCTTTATGTTCAAGTCATTCACCCATTTTGAATTTACCTTGGTGTAGGGTGTGAGGTGTTGATCTAAACCTAATCTTTCCCACACTGTCCTCCAATTTTCCCAGCAGTTTTTATGAAATAGTGGATTTTTTTTCCCAAAAACTGGGATCCTTGGGCTTGTCATATACTGTCTTGCTGAGGTTGCTTGCCCCCAGTCTATTCCACTGATCCTCCTTTTTGTCTTTTAGTAAGTACCAGATTGTTTTGCTGACTGCTGCTTTATAATATAGTCTGAGATCTGGGACTGCAAGGCCCCTTTCCTTGGTATTTTTTTTCATTATTTCCCTGGATATCTTTGATCTTTTGTTCTTCCAAATGAACTTTGTTTTGGTTTTTTCTAAATCAGTAAAAAAAATTTTTGCAAGTTCCATGGGTATGGCATTAAATAGATAGATGACTTTGGGTAGAATGGTCATTTTTATTATATTGGCTCATCCTACCCATGAGCATTTAATATTTTGCCAATTGCTCAACTCTAGTTTTAGTTGTGCGGAGAGTGTTTTGTAGCTTTGTTCATATAGTTCCTGTGTTTGTCTCGGGAGATAGATTCTTAAGTATTTTATTCTGTCTAAGGTAATTTTGAATGGGATTTCTCTTTCTAGTTCTTGCTGCTGAGCTGTGTTGGAAATATATAGAAATTCTGATGACTTATGTGGGTTTATTTTGTATCCTGCAACTTTGCTAAAGTTGTTGATTATTTCGATTAGCTTTTTGGTTGAATCTCTAGGATTCTTTAAGTAGACCATCATGTCATCTGCAAAGAGCGATAACTTGGTCTCCTCCTTGCTTATTTTAATGCCTTCAATTTATTTTTCTTCTCTAATTGCTACTGCTATTATTTCTAATACAATGTCAAATAATAGAGGTTATAATGGGCATCCTTGTTTCACTCCTGATCTTAATGGGAATGGATTTAGTTTATCCCCATTGCAGATGATATTAGTTGATGGTTTTAGATATATACTGTTTATTAATTTTAGGAACGACCCTTCTATTCCTATGCTTTCTAGTGTTTTTAGTAGCAATGGGTGTTGTATTTTATCAAAAGTTTTTCTGCATCTATTGAGATAATCATGTGGTTCTTGTTGGTTTGCTTGTTAATACTGTCAATTATGTGGATAGTTTTCCTAATATTGAACCAGCCCTGCATCCCTGGTATAAATCCTACTTGATTATGGTGGATGACCCTTCTTATCACTTGCTGGTGTCTTTTTGTTAGTATCCTATTTAAGATTTTTACAACTATATTCATCAGGGAGATTGGTCTATAAATTTCTTTCTCTGTTTTTGGCCTGCCTGGCTTTGGAATCAGTACCATGCTTGTGTCATAAAAGGAATTTGGTAGAACTCCCTCTTTGCTTTTTATGTCAAATAGTTTGTATAGTATTGGAGTAAGCTGTCTTTGAATGTTTGATAGAATTCACTGGTGATTCCATCAGGCCCTGGGGATTTTTTCTTAGGAAGTTCTTTGATGGCCTGTTGTATTTCTTTTTCTGATAAGGGATTCTTTAAAAAATCTATTTCTTCTTTTGTTAGTCTAGGCAATTTATATTTTTGTAAATATTCATCCATATCACCTAGGTTGGTATATTTATTGCCATATACTTGGGCAAAGTGGTTTTTAATGATTGCCTTAATTTCCACTTCATTGGAGGTGAGATCCCCCTTTTCATCCTTGATGCTTTTAATTTGCCTTTCTTCTTTCCTTTTTTTAATTAGATTAACCAGTACTTTGTCTATTTTGTCTGTTTATTCAAAGTACCAGATTCTAGTATTCTTTATTACCTCAATAGTTCTGTCACTTTCGATTTTATTAATTTCTTCCTTAGTTTTTAGGATCTCTAGTTTGGTTTTCTTCTGGGGGGTTTTAATTTGTTCATTCTCAAGGTTTTTGATTTGTATTTCCAATTCCTTGATCTCTGTCGTCCCTAATTTGTTAATATATGCAGTCAGGGATATGAATTTTTCTCTAAATACTGCCTCGGCTGCATCCCATAAGGTTTGAAACGATGTCTTGCCTTTGTCATTTTCCTCAATGAAATTATTAATTCTTTCTACGATTTCTTCTCTATTGAACCGATTTTGGAGTATCATATTATTTAATTTCCAATTAATTTTATATTTGGCTCTCCATGTACCCTTACCAATCAGTATTTTATTGCCTTGTGATCTGAAAAGGCTGTATTTATTATTTCTGCTTTTCTGCATTTGAGTGCCATGTTTCTGTGACCTAGTGTATGATCTATTTTTGTGAATGTGCCATGTGGTGCTGAAAAGAAGGTTTATTCCTTTTTGTCCCTATTTATTTTTCTCCATATGTCTATTAACTCTAATTTTTCTAAGATTTCATTCACCTCTTTTACCTCTTTCTTATTTATTTGTTGATTCGATTTATCTAAATTTGATAATGGTTGGTTCAAGTCTCCCACTAATATGGTTTTACTGTCTATTTCCTCCTCCAATTCTCCTAGTTTCTCTATTAAAAATTTAGATGCCATACCATTTGATGCATACATGTTGATTAGTGATATTTCCTCATTGTCTATACTCCCTTTTAACAAAATATATTTACCTTCCCTATCCCTTTAGATTAGGTCTATTTTTGTTGGCTTTGTCAGATATCATGATTGCAACTACTGCCTTCTTTCTATCAGTTGAGGCCCAAAAGGTCTTACTCCAACCTTTAATTCTAACCTTGTGAGTGTAAACCCACCTCATATGTGTTTCTTGAAGACAACAAATGTAAGAGTTTTGTGTTCTAATCCATTTTGCTATTCGTCTATGTTTTATGGGTGAGTTCATCCCATTCACATTCAATGTTATGATTGTCATTTGTGGATTTCCTGGCATTTTGATATCTTACCCTAGTTCTGACCTTTCTTCTTTAGCTATCTACTTTTGAACCAGTGATTTACTTTAGGTCATTCCACCTAGTAACCTCCTTTGAGATGCTTCCCTTTCTAGCCCCTCCCTTTTTATGCTCCCTTCCTTGGCCCCCTCTACTTCCCTCCCTTTTTATACTCACTTCCCCTGCCCACTCCTTAATTTTCCTTTCTTTCTTGCCCTATTGGATAAGATAGAATTCAGGATCCCACTGGATCTAGATGTTCTTCCCTCTCAGATTTGATTTCACTGAGAGTAAGGTTTAAGTAATTCCACTTCACGCTCTTTTCCTCTCCTTCTCATATGAGAGTTCTTCCCCTCCCCTTCCCATGTGTATCTTTATATGGGAAAGATTATCCCCCCCCTATTTCTTGAAGTAAATCTTAGTGTTATCAACAATTCCCCCCCTCCCTTTTCCTTTCTTTGCTCCCACTTTCCCCAAATCTTCTTAATGCCCCAATCTTTCCCTATGCATCTTTCTTCTAACTACTCTTATGATGCATACAGTTTTTGAGAGTTACACAAAACATTTTCCCCACATATTAATATATATATAATTTGATGTAAATGTAGTCCTTATGGAAGAGAGTTTGACTTAAAGAAAAAGATAAGATTTATCTCCTTTTCCCTAATGAGATTTGCTTTCCCTGGGTTGAATTTAGTATGCCTTGAGGCAAGGACTTTTATCCTGAGACTCCTATGGAAGGATCCAGCCAGAGGGTTACAAGCTCCCCCCTCTCTCTCTGTTTTCCTGCTGTCTGGGTGCCCCCTCGACTGGGTTAGGTTGTTTTCAGGATGTGGCCTACAGAATAGCCGGCTCCTGAGGCCCTTTTGCTAATCCTGAGGGTTGCTGTTGTTTCCGAAGACCATGCTCTCTGAGGGTGAGCAGTTGCAGCTTCCCTGGGCTCAGGGCTAGGGCTCCTGATAAGAAGATTAGCTTTCCCTGGGTTGATCTGAGATTTGGATAGAAGGTTCCAGCCAGGGGGTTATGAGCTCCCCCTTCTCTCCCTATTTCCCTGCTGTCTGGGTGCCCCCGACACTGGGTCAGGTTGTTTTCAGGGTGAGTCCTTCAGAATAGACAGTTCTGGGGTCCTTTTGCCAGCTGTGCAGGTTACTGTTGTTTCCAAAGACCCTGCTCTCTGAGGGGAAGGAGCCCTGACTTCCCAGAGCTCCCAGGGCTCCTGATAAGAAGATTAGCTTTCCCTTAGTTGAATTGAGTGTGTCCTGAGGCAGGGAACTGAGACTCTCTTAGATGGAGGGTTCCAGCCAGGGGGTTACAAGCTCACCCCATCTCTCTGTTTCCCTGCTTTCTGGGTGTCCCCTCGACTGAGTCAGGTTGTTTTCAGGATGTTGCATTCAGAATAGCTGGCTCCCGAGGCCCTTTTGCCAGTCCTGAGGGTTACTGTTGTTTCAGAAGACCCTGCTCTCTGAGGGGGAGGGGCCACAGAATCTCGGAGCTACAAGGGCTGCTCCCAGGGAGTTATGAGCTCCCCATCCCTTTCTGTTTCCCTGCTGTCTGGGTGCCCTCCTGACTGGGTTAGGTTGTTTTCAGGAAACAGCCTTAAGAATAGCAGGCCATGGGGCTCTGAGGTTGCCTCTGCTGCCTCGGACTCGGACTCGGCGCTCTGGGTTGGGGGGGATGGGTCCTACGACCTTCCTTCTGCCAACCCTTAGGTCCCAGTGATCTCAGGTTCTGCCTTTTTGGGGGGGGGGGCGTACCTTTTGGTCCAGGTCCAGGTCCATGAGGAAGACTCCCAGGGTCTATGCTGTTGATCTTTTTGAATTTCGGTGCCCTAGGAGCATTTGGTTTGAGATTGGTAAGGAAGGCTTTCAGGAGATCTGAACTTTAGCTTTCTCTAAGCCGCCATCTTGACTGGAAGTCTCTGGGAGTAAAATTCTTAAGAGTAGTCGCCATAGATTCTACTATTTGACTATAGCCAATAACTAATTAGTTAGCTTCTTTTAAAACTTTGTACATATTTCCACTTCACTGAGTTTTAACCTTTGTCATGTCAGACTGAACAGGAAGCCAGTTCTGCCTCACTACTTGCATCAATTTCTTGAGTGGGCTGTCAGGTGGAATAGAGTCTAGCTCCCTACTCTTTTTGCTTTCTATCAAATTAACAACCTTTTTAACTAGCTTAAGAATTTCACTTGCACATAAATAAAATAAGGAAATAGAAAGTTCAGTATATGTAGATGTATGTCTGTGTGAGTTTGGCTATGGCACACAGGACACCAACTGGTTCTGTATGGGTGTATTTAGCCATTGTTAAATGCTTTTGGCGATCAAATAAAAAAGTTTAATGGCTTCTTTCAGAGTTGCATTATTCATAACAGTTTAAAAACTGAAAAATGGAACAGACAATGACAAAACCAAAAAAGAAAAAGACCAGAAGTGAAATTATTCCTTCTTGCTGAACAATTGAGTCACTATAAGAGTAAAATTTACTCTGAGCCTTTCACTGAAAACAAAAAAGAAAATTTCCGAGTCTTCATTGCTATCTCGTAGATGAGAAAGACTTTCCTTTAGGTAATACAGAGCTCTGTTATCAGGGATATTTTAGAAACTTGATTTCTCATCCAGATAACCTTCCTCAGAATGAGGGCATTCTTTAGTCAAAAAATGTTTAGTTTTAGACCAAGTCCAATTTTAATTAGTTCAATTTATTTAGTACAATTTTCCTCAGTATGAGGGAGCTTTTGGCCACAGAACCTTTGTGGGCTGATTAACTTCCTAAAATTGTATTAAATTTTAATAAAAAGAAAATTCAGCAGCCTATAAGTCACAAATAGACATAAAACCAGAAAACCAAGAAAAATAAGCAACAGACAAAATGAGGGCAAAGAACCCACAATAGAAAGAATGAAAGGATCCTTCTAAGGATGGAGTCTCACCTGAACCCAGAAGGAGAGATTGATGTGGAAAAGGAGTCCAGAACTAGAGTCCCTCTGGGAGAGATTCAGGCAATCTTGGAGGCTCACATGTGTGTTCCATGCCTAAAGTCCAGATCCCAGTTCCAAATGTTGCCTTCTATAAAAATAAGATGCTAGGAGACCCTTCTGGGTAAAGATCTGACTTTATTGTGACAGAGAAAATCACACAGCTAGAGGTATGCAGATTTCCTCCAAATTAAAACCCAAGATCCTGACATTAACAGATTTTTTTTTCAAATTTTTTCATTTGTGTATTTGGGTTTTTGTTCTAGGTTTCATATGATTATTCTCTTACAAAAATGAACAATATGGAAATGTGTTTTTCATATTAATACATGTATAACAGATCAAATTGCTTGCCACCTCTGGAAGGAGTGAGAGAAGGGAAGGAGTCAATTTTGATAAATCTCTTCAGAAAACTTTTGCAGAAATTTGTTATTATATATAATTGGTAAAAAAATATTTCAACATTTATTTTCCTTCCCTATAAGGTGCAAGATATTGAAATCATCATTGTAAACCATGAAAAGATAATTACAATATATTTAATAGGTGGAAATCAGAGGCAGATAGAGATAGAGAGCCAGTCTCAGAATTAGGAAGACCTGGGTTGAATCCTATTCCTGATATATACTGTCTGTGCAACCTTAGACCTGTCCTTTAACTTCTTAATTTTCCTGTAAATTTCCACTGCAAGTTGGAGAACCCTTACCCTCCTGATGTAGTAGAGATATCTATTCAACAGTGAAATTTCAGACCTGGACTACTCCTTTAAAAAAAAAAAAGAATTACAAGACTATGTGATAGATGGTGGGAATAATTTATGTGTAAGGACAAAAAAATACAAAACATCCCTATGTATTCATATTGGTGATGCAAGATCCTTGAGGTACTGGTAGATTTTTAAAGGCAAAAAGAAGAACTTACAGAGTTGGGATTATGACTTACAAGAATCTATACAAGGCCTATATATCTCCCTCCCAGGTCAATAAGTCTATCCAAAAACTGGGAGGGATTTTCATTGTTTTTTGGTTTTTGTTTTTTGTTCCTGAAAATTATCAAACGGGATTTCCGAGCACAGATTTTGTGGGCATAGCTTTTGTTAGGAATTATATACCTAAGCAAAAGTTAAGGCATGATAGTCTTTTTGGTCTGTTTTTGTGAGTCTGCTCTTTTAGTGGTATTTTTCTCTTATATTACTTTTTCTGAGATGAGAGAGAAGACAATAATCATATCAATTCCATTAGTAGGGGATGTTAATGAAAGAAGTCCCACAAAGGGGGCTGAGTAGATATATCCATCATGCCAAGGATCTACTTTGTGATCTCCTGGCTTCTACGTTTGACTATGTAAAGACATCATGGCCTGATGGCTCCCGGCAGAAAGGTAACTGAACAATGCCCATAAAATTTTATTCAAAATTAAAGGGAAATTAAGGGCAGAATGTTTTTAAGTTTGGGAATTTGTAAAAACATTCATGTGAAAGAAAGAATTTTTTTCAAAGCTTAGAAGGAAAGTAGAGATTCTAAGAAATGTAACTGAGGTGGGAGTACTTTCAGGCTTTAGAATATCTCCCTGAAAGCTATATGTCATTCTTAGCCCATTACCAAATGCTTATAAAGACATAGAAAAAAGTGTTTGGACACAGACTTGAAAGCTTTGCAATAATTGATACTATTTCTTTTCCCTTTCTCATGTCTCTGTGAGATAATAAGAATATGACTATATTTTTTCCTACTTTATGGGTATTCAGTTTTCCTCCCCTATTCAACTGAGGTATATGAATTGAAAAACCACTCATTTTGACATATATGATAGGTAGAAAAAGCAATCATTTCAGGTAACATCTATTGAACTCAATACTCTCTTCTCCTTTCCTGGCCATACAGATAACAGTCCTTATAAAAGAAGCATGAAAATAATTGATGAAAAGGCAAAATGCGTGTAAGAATTGAAATAATATATATTTTAATATATAATTTAAAAAATTTATTAGAAAGGGTAGACAATTATTCCTATAAGTAACCTGACAATGTGGTACCTGCACTGCAAGTCTCTTCCTCCTTCCCCCTTTACCTGCCTGCCCTGTTCCCAACTTCTTCCTTCTTCATTCTCTTCTAGCTTCTCTCTCAAGCCCAAAAATTTGACTTTTATTGTCTTACTGCACGTATAGGGATGCAAACTTGGTGGAACTATGTTATGTCCGGGAATGTTTGATGAATAGGTCAAGCTACTCAGGAGGGTGAGGGAATGAACTTTCTTGACACAATTGCCCCTGTGATCCTTTGGGAGACCCATCTTTCCAATGGATCATTTAAATATAAGTATCTTATAACTCTAAATACCTTCTAGCTAAAATAACATACAATATTACATTTTTCTATGAGGATGATACAATAGTTAGAGATGAAAGCAAAATACAAAAACTGATTGATATTGACAAAATGCCAATTAGGGGGAAATCCCCTGTGCCATAACAGTTTATATTCAGAATCAGTATGTTCCACCCACTTCAGTTCAGTTCATTATATCCCAAAGTTCATTCTAGATGTTTTTATGTGGTGTGTGGATTCTTCAGGTATATTTTCAGCAACTTCTCCAGAAGGATCCACTTTATTGATTCAGGATCTTCCTTTCCTGAAATTTCTCAAAAAAAAAATTTAAATCTTGGATTAGGATAATTAAATAATCTCCCCACCCACCAAGGAGCGTGTTGACCACCACCAGAATCACACTGGGATACATGAATGAGTTATGAGGTATATAAAATATTTTCAAAAGAGAAAGAAAAATAAACCCCAAAATCCCAAAATAAAAGAATAAAAATTAATTCTGTATAAAAATATTAAGAAGTACAGAAATGATAAAAAATAATATAAAAATATTACATGTATAAAATTCTGAGTAAAATCATAAACCTGTAACAGGTTCTTGAACCACAGAAAGACTCTATTAAAGTGACTTATGTCCCACAAGCCTGTAGGGCAATAGCAACACTATAGCACTTTACATGTTTGCAACTAGGACTACAGAAAATTGCCAAACTATAAGAGAGAAAGGACTAATTTTAGCAGCAAATGAGAAAAACATTCCCTGGTTTGATTTTACCATCACTGTCAAGGATAAAGGGAACCAAGATGATAGCCAACCTGAGTTACTTGACTCAGAATATTGCACATGGAGTGTGGTTCAAGGGAGTCCTGCATCTTAATATATGTCAAGTGCCACAACCTCAATTCTCATACTAGGTTCAAGACCTTTCATATTGGTATAGAAGTTCAACAATCCTCCCTGGATTGGTTTTTGTCCTTTTTGACCTTGTTCTACTTGGCACTGTATAGTGGCTCTCTTGTTCCCTTCTCCTTGAATCAGACACAATCATTAAACAAAATTCCATAACATTTATCAATAAATGGCAGGTTTCCGTAGTCAAAAGCCTTTGAGTATGCAGATTACTAGGGCTAATAGAACCTGTAAATTTATACTGTAAACTTTATCCTTCAAAGCAAAAAAACAAAAAAAACAAACAAACATTAATACTGATTTCATGTACTTCAAACATCACCAATGTTAGGAAAAAAGGAAAGAGGGGAAAAATCAAATATCCTATTGCAAACATAAAGAAGAAAAGATAATTTAAAAAATCATAATTTTGCAGTTCATATTTCATGTGACAATGTGTTAAGCAAGCAAAGGCACAACACAAAAGATGTTCATTCAAAATTGAAATTTATATCACCCTTAACTTGGTCAGAATCCGCAGTGTGAGTGTATATAATTTTTTCAACAGGTAAAATCTTTTAAAAACAGTAGTACAACAGCTAATACAGATTCTAAGAACTACCAAAAATCCCCCAAATTATGAGAGTCCTTTAGGGATAACTGCAAACAAACCTGTAAATTTTAGCCATGAGAGGTTCCACCAGCTATCATTAGGTTTCACATAAGTCTCCATAGCTACTTTCTGTGTGGCATGTAAAAACCTATGAACACATGGATACTTGTCACAAGTTCTACAAATTTAGCCAATCTTTCAACCTCAGAAGAGATATTTTAAACAAAGTCTATTATTACCATCATTCCAAAATTTGATAGGAGAGAAAACTGAAAAAACTCTGTGTTGTTGATGAAGAATTACAAATACAGGAAATCCATTTCAAAGCTACTAGGCTTTACAGGAAAAAGCATTCCCACTTCCTGGATGAGATTATAACACATAACACGGTAACTAAGCCACTTGGGAACCTCCCTCCCTCTTGGTATGAGACTCTAACAGTGTAACAGAACTGTCTCCAATATGTGCCAACCATTTTTACATGAAGCTGAGGTCTAAAAAGTGAAAATCACTGAAGACATGTCATCCATTACATTTACAATAAATGAAGAGATGGGAAAATGCAACGTCAATGCACTCTACTTCAGCTGCAAATGGACCCTAACCTCTTGTTACAAACAACTCAGAGGCAAGCAAATAAATGATCAGAGGTAGGGACACGTCCAGATATCTAAAAATTATTTCTGAAGACCCATTAAAATCAAATTAAATTTTTAGAAAATGAAATTCCCAAAACTTGTATACAGGTTGAAACCAAATTGAAGAAGTCCATCCATCATCATATATGTGACAATTAACAAAGACAAAAAAAGGGACAAAATGCTGTTCATGGGCTTTTACAGTTTATGGTATTCTTCTACAGAAGAATCATAGTCATAGGCGAGGTGCATATTAAGACAACGTAACAGAAAATTTCAATTTTGATAACTTACGAAATAATTGAAAGTAAATAACATACATCTTGTATTTAGAATTGTGTTATAGAGACTTCTTCATTCTGGGGAGAGAAACAAACTATGACAATTAATGTAAATAAAGCAATGAGGTCTAAAAAGGCTTAAACATTCACTTCCAGACATTTTGAGGTTCCTTTCCATCTCAATTACCATCATTCATCACAATCCCTTTATCCACACATCTGGGGTCTCCCATAATGAGGGGAGTTCCATCACTGAGTACAGATGTTTGAGTTTGAGTTTTGATTTCCCTCATTTGAATAACTAATCCTCCTATTTTTATAACTATTCTTGATACTTCTACTGCTATTTTCATGATTTCTCTTCTCCAATTCATAATTACAATACCCACTTTCCCACAAAAGTAAAATGTTAGTGCTTGTTTTATGGATTCTTGTATAGAGCTATCATCTTTCCTTGCTTTACCTTTACAACTGTAATGGTGGAAATTTCACCTTTTTTTAAAATTGTTGTAATATTGAACAATGGCCGCCAAGGAATTTACTTTTGAAATTCCTAAAATGAAACACTCAAGTCAGAATGGAGTTTATGGAGGTTTAATCACAATGGGAGTAGGGAAAAGGAGAGGGAGAGAAGGAGAGAAGAGAAAAGGGAAAGGGGCTACTCAACCTCTGACCAAGGCAGAGGGAGTTTTAGGCCCAAAGGGCCAAGGTGGAAAGAATCAGTCCTTAACTCACGTGAGTGATCTGAAGGAAAGCTGTCTGCGGGCGTCCTCCTTGTCCAAGCTCCTGGTCTAGCTCTCTCCACAGGAAGTGAGCGAATTCCAGAGGCTGTTCCCTACCTCATTTCCTGTGTCTCACAAGTGCCAATGGTTGGCTCTAGCTTGGCTTAGGACAGCCCAGGTGAGCAATTAGTTATTTCTGATTTGTCATTGACTAGCACATAACCGTGTAGTGTGGGTGTGCACAATTTTTGTGTGCTATAGCAAGATGGAGACTTTTAAAATTCACAATCCCCCCTGATGATGATTGGGGTACTAGTCTCCCCAATTGATCACTAAACATAAGCATACTGCACCCCAAAAATATCTAGCTGTAAGTGTATACAAAAATTTTTTACCCACTAAGAGGAAAATTATAATAGTTGTAAATATAGGGAAATAGAGGAGAGAGAAAGACAGCAAACCAATGTTTTGCTGGGAGCATTGACAAAAAACAATTAGGGGGCAGTCTCTTTTGGCATAAGAGCGTACATTCAAAAAATGTTCAATCAACCACACCTCAAGGTTCATTCTGGATCTTTCTGTAGTGAAAAGGTTTAGATATCTTTCTGCAAACAGTTCATTCTCTGGATTCAGTTAGTTAGCAAGCTTCTTCTCTGAAGATTTATCTTGAACAAAATTTAAATCTTGGATTTCATGAAATACAATCCGCCCTGAAGAAAGTGTTGAAAAAACACTGAGTCCAGCTGAGGATTCAAGTTTTAGTTGTGGGGGTGTGTGAGTTAATCCAAAAGGAAAACAAAACAAAATGAAAATAAAATAAAAAAATCAAAATCAAAAGAAGAAAAGGGAAAAAATTAAGGGAAAAATATAGACCCTTTATATATACATATATTTATATTAAAGAAGAATTCAAAATCAGTATCAAAAATATAAAAAAAAATCTATGTATACAAAATTTGAGAAAGCAAGAATAAAAAAAAAATTTTTTCCCCACAGGCCCCTGTATTAGTGTCCAGTAAAGTAATTTCTAATCCCACAAGTCTGTATGACAGAATGCAGCATATTTTACTTCCCCATTTGCAGCCAAGGCTACAGGAATTTGCCATACTATAGGAGAGAAAAAAGAGGAACAGATTTTTATTTTATATCTAGGGAAGTGTCATTCCCTCATCTGATTTTACCTTTGTTCTCAGGGATGGAGGGAGTCAGGATGGTAGCCAACCTTTGGTACTGGTCTGAAGGTATTTTCAAAAAGAGTGTGATTACAAGGAAGGCCTACATCTTAACATCTGTCAAGTGTCACAACCCCGAGTCTCACATTTGGTTCAAGTCCTTAGTATTGGCTTAGAAATGCATTAATCCTACCTGGATTGGTCTTTGATTTTTAGACCTGTGAGCTCTTTTGGCATTATCCAGGTTATTTCTGTGCTCCTTTTTTTGATCCCGTTCCTAGAATCAGACACAAACATTAATCATAATCCCACAACAATTATCAATAAATGGCAGGTTCCCATAGTCTAAAGCTGTTTGGGTGCATATTAATATTAACAGCAAGTATATATGTTTAAACTAATATTATAGAATAAAATTAATATTGATTATATGTACCTTAAGTACATAGAAATGAGAAAAAGGGAAAAAATAAAATAATGTAAAAAAATAATAATAAAATAAGGAAAAGAGAAAAAAGGAAAAAAAATTAAATTTAGGAATTCAATGTGTCAAAAGCAGAATAAAACAGTTCCACTTGTCAATGGGTAGTTATCTCCAATGCATGTATAGGATACAGTCAATCAGTCTCAACAGAAGATGCTCTCTTTACATGTGAGCAGTGAATGCAAGAGTCCTTTTCTCCAACCTTTATAGATGTTGGAGTATTTAACAATATTTGGAATGGTCCTTCTCAGGAAGGCTGGTTTGCTCCTGTACGCTGGAAGCTCTTTATATACACGTTGTCTCCTGGGTTCAGGTCATGAAGTGAGAAGTCTAGTGGTCCCGCTTGTACTGTAGCTCCGGATTCATGTAGCTCACTCAGTTTGTGCTGTAATTCCTGTATATAGGAAGCAATAGTAGTATCTCCCCCTAATAGCGATGTATAAGCCGGGGAGAAAGGCTTAGCCTGTATAGGCGGATGTCCCAAAAGCATCTCAAATGGTGAAATATGTAAGTCTCCTCTAGGCCTGCTTCTAAGATAAAATAGGGACAGAGAGAGAATTTCAGGCCATTTTAAATGGGTCTCAGTGCATAATTTGCCAATCATAGTTTTAAGTTCTTTGTTCATCCTCTCAACTTGGCCTGAACTCTGGGGATGATATGGAACATGGAATTTGGGAGTTATCCCCAAGCAAGAATATATCTGGTTTAGAACAGAATCAGTAAATTGACTCCCCCTATCAGAATCAATATGTGCTAGTAGGCCAAAGCGAGGAATAATTTCTTTTAAAAGCACCTTAGCAACAAAAGCTGCGGTGGCTCGGGCTGTAGGAAATGCTTCCGGCCATCTGGTCAGTTGGTCTACTATGACCAAACAAAATTTATATTGTCTAGCCTTTGGCATCATTATGAAATCTATCTGCAGGTGCTCAAAAGGTGTGTAAGCCAGAGGACGCCCACCAAAGGCTTTGCCACAAAAGACATGTTGGTTATATGCCTGGCAGGTAGGGCAGGCTGAACACATTTTAGAGGCTATGGTAGTTATACCAGGGGCTATCCATATTCTCTTAACAGAGTCCACGATGCCCTGGATACCAAGGTGGCCATTATTATGAACAGATTGGCAAATTTGGTGATAGAAACTTCTAGGGAGCAGGGGTTTTTCTTCAGATGACACCCAATCTCCTTTGATCTGTTTTGCTTTGAATTTCTGTTTCCATTTTTCCACTTCCTTCTCATTATAGGAAAGTGATAAATTTGAGTCATCAGTAGTTGTTAATGTTAGAAGTAATTCAGGCCGTTCTATGGCTGCTAGCTTTGCTGCAGCATCTGCTCAGTCATTTCCCCTAGAGACAGGGTTGGTGCCACCTGTATGGGCTGAGCAATGAACTACAGCTAGGGCTGCAGGCAGCTGAAGAGCAGAAAGTACTTCATTAATAATTTCAGCATTAGCTATGGATTTTCCAGCTGAGTTTAAAAATCTTCTCAGGAGCCATAGCATCCCGACTGAGTGACAAATTCCAAAAGCATATCTAGAATCCATATAAATTGTTGCCTTTTTACCCTTGGCAATTATACAGGCATGTTTCAGAGCTAGGAGCTCTGCCCCTTGAGTGCTAATGTTAGAGGGCAATGAAGCTGACCACTCAGTGGCAAATTCTGTGACTACAGCAGCTCCACTGTAGCGTGTGCCATCCCTCATAAAAGAAGAACCATCAGTAAATAAGATCAGGTCTGAGTTCTTTAAGGGAGTGTCCAAGAGATCATCTCGAGGCTTTTCTGCCATGGACACTAGTGTTTCACAACTGTGTAATGGTTCTCCTGAAGTTGGTAAGTCTGGAAGCAAGGTGGCAGGATTAAGGGTTGTACAGCGTTTCAGAGTAATGTTTTCATTATTTAGCAAGGTTATTTCATACCATATAATTCGTTGATCAGAAAATGCTTGTGTTCTCTGTCTTAGCAATAATGCTTCTACCTTATGTGGACACATAATTGTCAATGGGCATCCTAATACTAGATCAACGATTTTTGTCACTAGTAAAGCAGTACCAGCCACTTCTCTAAGGCATGGTGGTGCTCCTGAAGCTATTGGTTCCAGCTGGGCTGAGTAATAAGCAACTGGACACTGAGAAGGCCCCAGAGTCTGAGTTAAAATGCCTGAGGCTACTCCTCTTTGCTCATGTACATGCAAAGTAAATGGCTTGTTATAATTTGGGATGCCTAGAGCAGAGGCAGATAGGATAGCCTTTTTTAGCTCTGATAGAGCTGACAGGTGTTCAGGCTCTAATTTGAGGGGTTCAGGGACTGCATCCCTTGTTAATGCTATATGAGGTTTAGTAATTTCCCCATAGCAAGGAATCCATTGTCTGCAAAACCCTGTTGCTCCCAGAATTGCTCTTAACTGTTTTCTAGTGGTAGGAGCACTCAATTTTTGAATATTCTCAATTCACTTGGGAGAAATAGAGTGGGCACCAGCTGTCAGAATGAACCCCAAATATTCTACTTTTGGGAGACACCACTGAACTTTATCCTTTGAGATCGTATGACCTCTTTTGTGCAATTCCAAAAGAAGGTGTTTACTATCTTCCTGACATGCTTCTGCATCCACGGAAGCCAAGAGCAGGTCATCTACATATTTTATTAATTTGCTGTTTTTAAATTTTATATTATCTGTACCTTGTCCCAAAATTTGTGCAAATAAGGTCGGACTTTCTACATAACCCTGGGGCAGATGACTCCAGGAATAATGTATGCCATTCCAGGTGAAAGCAAAAATATGCCTCGAGTTCTCATGTATGGGTATGGAAAGGAAGGCTGAGCACAAGTCTACTACTGTTAAGTATATAGCTGTGCTAGGAATAGAAGAAATAATAGTATTGATATTGGGAACTATGGAAAGTCTCTTTATAATGTGATTGTTCACAGCCCTCAAATCCTGTACAAATCTATAGAGGTGTGTGCCATCGGGCCCCCTTTTTGGTTTTTTAACGGGGAGGATGGGCATGTTGTATTCAGATGTAAAAGGGAAAATTATTCCTTGGTCAATTAAAGAATTTATTATTGGGGTAATGCCCTCCATTGCCTCCTTGGAAAGAGGATACTGAGGAATGCAAGGAGGTGGGCTGGATTTAGTTTTTATTTGCACGGGAGCAGCTGATTTAAGTAAGCCTACATCAGTAGAAGGTGTGGCCCAAAGAGACTCTGGTATATCTGTAGGTATTTCAAAGGTGGGAGGCTCCTTTGCCTCCTGGCTCTCTGAGAGAAATACAGGGAGTAAATTTAAGTTTTCCTTGGGCACTTCTAAAGAGAGGGAGCCATCTGGGGCGCACATTATTGTGCCTTATAATTTGCATAGTAAATCTCTCCCAAGCAAATTTGTGGGGGATCCAGGCATTAAAAGAAAAGAATGTTCAACAGTTAGAGGTCCCACGCGTACCATGCGAGGAGAAAGTTTTGGGACCTTTAATGGTTTTCCTGAAACACCTACTACATTTAAGGAGACAATAGAATCACATTTCTCATCTGGTTTGCTTACTAGAACTGACCTAGATGCTCCAGTGTCTTGAAGACAGTCATAGTATGAATTTCCTACCTTTAAAGTGACATGAGGTTCCTTACTGTTTGGGGGGAATATATAAGGATTATTGGCATTAAAATATCAGTGTATGGAAAATCAAAATTCTTTGATTCCAAGGCCCTCACCCCCCTTTCACACCTTCATAAAGATGCTTGGGCAGTTTTTTGGGACCCTCCACGCTGTTGGGGGTGTTCACCCTGAGTGTAGCGTGGTCGAGCTCCATTTCTTATATATTATTGTTTTGCATTTTTTGGGGTAGTATCATTTTCTGTATTTTGAGCACTGTCATTTTGATTGGCATTGTGATTCCTATAGTTATTATTCCTAAAGGTGTTATTATTTCTTGTTTCCCGTTGCCTAGCCTGCTCCTACAGACTATCATTGCATGGCCTCTCTTCCCACAGAAGAGGCATATTAAGGGGTTTGTTAATGTTCTATCTGTGGATTCCTGCAAAGGGGCCATGGTCTCTCCCTTACTTTTCAATTGTTCCTTTAAAATTTCTATTTCTTTTTTTAAGTCTGTCACTGATGTTTTGTGTGTCTCAGGTTTTTTTGTACGATTCTTATAGGCATATGCTGCTACTTTCCTCAGTTCGTCGAGGTCCATAGACTCACAGTTGGGACAGCTAGTTTCAAAGCAGTCTTTTACTGCTGAACAACAATTCCTAATGAATTGTCTGCATATATGTTTAATGTCTTTTTCTCTGGACAAATCAAGGTCCATATATGTACTTCCTTCGTCAATAAGTCTGTCCATGAAGTAGGAGGGGGTCTCATCAATTTCCTATTGGGATTGTTCAAATTTTTCCCATGCATCAGGGCTATCAGAGCAGTCTCTAATGGCTTTTAATAATGCTTCTCTGGCCAGGGCTAGTTTTGTGTGATCTTGTGCAATATTGGGGTTCCAGTGAGGATCTACAGTTGGCCAGTGATGAACTCCTCTACCACTTTTCTTATTAGCTAGAGAGATAACATTATTTTTCTCTCTCTTTGTCAGAAATGTATTGAACAAATTCTCCACATCCAACCAAGAAGGGTCAAAGTTTCTGAATATATTTTCTAATTTTTCTATAACCAACATTGGTTCTGCCTCAAATGATTGAACATTGTGCTTGAATTTTTCTAAATCATCAGGTTTAAAAGGTGTATAGTGTCTTACAGACACCAAGTTCCCTTCTTTATTAAAGGTGGGTACTTCCCTCAATGGAAATAAATTTATGTCTAAATTATCTGGTGTTACTGTTTCTAGGCTACTTGCTCCATTTTCAATGGGGTAGGTAAGAGAAGGGGAAAGGTTAGGATTATTGGCTGTTGGAGCATGGGGGTTGGAGATTAGAGCATGAGTGGAGGGGAGGGCAGGGGGAGGGGCCAGGGCTGACGAGGCAGGGTAAGATGCATGAATAGAAGGAGGAATCAGGGTGGGAGGGGCAAGAATGGCAGGGAGAGGGCCTGGGTGGTCAGGATGGGGAGGAGCTGGTTGGTGTGAAGGGGCTGCTATTTGAGCCAAATCATTTTGGGCAGGGTGGGTCAGGGAATCTGATAATGATGGCGGATGGAGAGTTAAATCACTCCTATTGAAGGATGTTTTTTTTTTTTTTAATATATTTTATTTGATCATTTCCAAGCATTATTCGTTAAAGACATAGATCATTTTCTTTTCCTCCCCCCCAACCCCCCCATAGCCGAAGCATAAATCCACTGGGCATTACATGTTTTCTTGATTTGAACCCATTGCTTTGTTGATAATATTTGCATTAGAGTGTTCATTTAGAGTCTCTCCTCTGTCATGGCCCCTCAACCTCTGTATCCTGGCAGTTGCTTTTCCTCGGTGTTTCCACTCCCATAGTTTATCCTTTGCTTATGAATAGCGTTTTTTTCTCCTGGATCCCTGCAAATTGTTCAGGAACATTACACAGCCATTAATGGAGACTTCCATTACGTTCCATTATACCACAATGTATTAGTCTCTGTGTACAATGTTCTCCTGGTTCTGCTCCTCTTGCTCTGCATCACTTCCTGGAGGTTGTTCCAGTCTCCATGGAACTCCTCCACTTTATTATTCCTTTTAGCACAATAGTATTCCATCACCAACATATACCACAATTTGCTCAGCCATTCCCCAATTGATGGACATCCCCTCGTTTTCCAGTTTTTGGCCACCACAAAGAGCGCAGCTATGAATGTTTTTGTACAAGTCTTTTTGTCCATTATCTCTTTGGGGTACAGACCCAGCAGTGCTATGGCTGGATCAAAGGGTAGATATTCTTTTGTCGCCCTTTGGGCATAGTTCCAAATTGCCCTCCAGAATGGTTGGATCAGTTCACAACTCCACCAGCAATGAATTAATGTCCCTACTTTGCCACATCCCCTCCAGTATTCATTACATTCCTTTGCTGTTATGTTAGCCAATCTGCTAGGTGTGAGGTGATACCTCAGAGTTGTTTTGATTTGCATCTCTCTGATTATAAGATATTTAGAACACTTCTTCATGTGCTTGTTAATAGTTTTGATTTCTTTATCTGAGAACTGCCTATCCATGTCCCTTGCCCATTTATCAATTGGAGAATGGCTTGATTTTTTGTACAATTGATTTAGCTCTTTATAAATATGAGTAATTAAACCTTTGTCAGAGGTTTCTATGAAGATTTTTTCCCAGTTTGTTGTTTCCCTTCTGATTTTAGTTACATTGGTTTTGTTTGTACAAAAGCTTTTTAGTTTGATGCAGTCAAAATTATTTATTGTACATTTTGTGATTCTTTCTATGTCTTGCTTGGTTTTAAAGCCTTTCCCCTCCCAAAGGTCTGACATGTATACTATTCTGTGTTTATCCAATTTACTTATGGTTTCCTTCTTTATGTTTAAGTCACTCACCCATTTTGAATTTATCTTGGTGTAGGGTGTGAGGTGTTAATCTATTCCTAGTCTCTCCCACACTGTCTTCCAATTTTCCCAGCAGTTTTTGTCGAATAGTGCATTTTGTCCCAAAAGCTGGGACCTTTGGGTTTATCGTATTCTGTCTTGCTGAGGTCACTTTCCCCCAGTCTATTCCACTGATCTTCCTTTCTATTTCTTAGCCAGTACCAAATTGTTTTGATGACTGCTGCTTTGTAATATAGTTTAAGGTCAGGGACAGCAAGGCCCCCATCATATGTGTTTTTTTCATTATTTCCCTGGATATCCTTGATCTTTTGTTCTTCCAAATGAACTTTGTTATGGTTTTTTCTAAATCAGTGAAGAAGTATTTTGGTAGTTCAATGGGTATGGCACTAAATAGATAAATAATTTTGGGTAGGATGGTCATTTTTATTATATTGGCTCGTCCTATCCATGAGCAGTTAATGTTTTTCCATTTGCTCAAGTCTAGTTTTAGTTGTGTGGCGAGTATTTTGTAGTTGTGTTCATATAGTTCCTGTGTTTTTCTTGGGAGGTAGATTCCTAGGTATTTTATTTTGTCTAAGGTGATTTTGAATGGGATTTCTCTTTCTAGTTCTTGCTGCTGAACTGTGTTGGAGATATATAGAAAAGCTGATGATTTATGTGGGTTTATTTTGTATCCTGCAACTTTGCTAAAGTTGTTGATTATTTCAATTAGCTTTTTGGCTGAATCTTTAGTATTCTTCAAGTAGACCATCATGTCATCCTCAAAGAGTGATAACTTGATCTGCTCCTTTCCTATTTTGATGCCTTCAATTCCTTTATCTTCTCTAATTGCTACTGCTAGTGTTTCTAGTACAATGTCAAATAGTAGAGGTGATAATGGGCATCCTTGTTTCACTCCTGATCTTATTGGGAATGCATCTAGTTCATCCCCATTGCAGATGATATTAGCTGATGGTTTTAGATATATACTGTTTATTATTTTTAGAAATGACCCTTCTATTCCTATGCTTTCTAGTGTTTTTAATAGGAATGGGTGTTGTATTTTATCAAATGCTTTTTCTGCATCCATTGAGATAATCATGTGGTTCTTGCTGGTTTGCTTGTTGATGTGGTCAATTATGTGGATGGTTTTTCTAATACTGAATCAGCCCTGTATCCCTGGTATAAATCCTACTTGATCATGGTGAATGATCCTTCTGATCACTTGCTGGAGTCTTTTTGCTAGTATCCTATTTAAGATTTTTGCATCTATATTCATTAGGGAGATCGGTCTATAGTTTTCTTTCTCTGTTTTTGACCTGTCTGGTTTTGGAATCAGTACCATGTTTGTGTTGTAAAAGGAGTTTGGTAGAACTCCCTCTTTGCTTATTATGTCAAATAGTTTGTATAGTATTGGGATTAACTGTTCTCTGAATGTTTGATAGAAGAAATAGTTTTCATAAATAATCCCATATCAGAAAAAGAAATCCAACAGGCCTTGAAAGAACTTCCTAAGAAAAAATCCCCAGGGCCTGATGGATTCACCAGTGAATTCAAGAGTCATATTTTGGCCAGGTAAAAGATATATCTATCCATGCCTTACAAAGTTTTTTAGCTTCATTATTTATCATCCAACTCTCCTTTGGTAGATTGGGATCAGTGCAAGAATTAATAAATTCATGCAAGGGTGTATCAGGAGGAATATTTCCTGATTTCCTTTAATTTTCTGCAGTAGTATGTATATCCTATTTAAGTTAGTTTGAGTATTGCTAAATGGTCAGCTCAAACAAAGAAAAGTTTTGTTATTAATCATAAATAACAATAAACAACAATGAACAACAAGTATCAGTTACAAAAAATAATTTTAGTAATTAATAGGAATGCCTAATAATAGTTATTTAAAATTAATAATTATTGTTATTGATAGTATTATTATTACAATTGTGTTCTAAAATTATTCCTTAATATTACATTTAATTAATTTGACTTAATGTTAGCTTTGTTCAATTTTAGAAATCTAGTTTTAATTTAAATTTAATATAATTAATATTTCCTATTAATAATTCTTTAATTTTAATGTATTCAATTTAATAGCATTATTTTAGATCACTAATAGCAGGAGCAATGTAATTCTTTTTCTTTTCCTGCAGTTTCAATTCTCAATGGAAGCTATAAATGTGTGGCTCTATAAATGCATGTAGAGTGGAGGGCATTTGTGGGTAGGCCTTTATCTAAAAGCAATCAGATAAAGGAGGAGAAAGGAAAAAAAATCATAGCTTTTGATATGCTAAATAGGGCAGGCAGTCTCCAAGGAAAGTTTGAGAAAGAAAATGTAGCTTTTGATATGCTAAAGGAAGGCAGGCTGCAAGGAAAGTTTGAGGGTAGGGAGCAAGATAGGAAAATCCAAAGAGAACTTTCTTGTAAAAATGCAGTTTTCCCTACCCCAGAAGTTCAAAGTTGGGGTGGGGCGTGGGAAGGGAGCTCCTAACCCTAGTCCTAAACCTGGAAGGACCCCCAAGATTAATTTAATGATGGTCTCCAAGCAGCTCCCTTCAGGGGCAGCCTAGCTGGTGTGGCATATGGGGAAAGTCAGGTAGACACAGGACTGGGAAAGACCTGTTGGGTTCTAGTGCCCCTTGGTTTCAATAAAATCTGTCCTGTTTGGAATGGGGGAGAGCTCCAATGTGCTGGCCTGTGCTGAGCTGAGGAAAGGTAGCAGGCATGGGGAGCCTGTGTCTGATTCAACTGTATCATTTACCTGGGGAGAGTGCAGAGGCTGGGAAGAAACAGGAGCCTGCTTTTTTCTCACCCAGGAAAATCAGACTGTTAGGGGGCGAGCATGTGGGATCCTGCCGAATCCTCTACTGCCCCGCTCTCATCCAAAATGGGTTGGGTCAGGTGGGGTGGAGTGGGGTTGGGGAGGAAACCACATGGGGAGCATCCTTAACAATTGAGAGGAAAAGGCAGCCACTTCCCTGCCTGATTCCAAAAGACCCTCATTTCTGTTTGGGCAAAAAGCTGGGACTTCTGTCTTTACTGTCCCAGGGAGTCCCTACCTCTAATCCACAGCCTAGAAGGACACCAAGGATTAATTTAAGGCATGTCTCCTCACTCAGCACAGTGCCTGGCTGAGCAAAGCAGCAGTACTTGCCAGCAGTTTCCTGAACCTGGGTAAGTCAGGGGTTGGGCTGGGCTGGGTTCCTGTGCTCTGACCAGGACTCACCCTAAACTAAGGTAAAATAATGGGGGTGGGGGAAAAGTGGGAGGGAGTTTTCTCACTGATCCATCCAAAGAGGCACTTTAGATGGTTCTGCTTCTCTTTCTCAATCATTTTCTTATGTGCAGGCAAGGCCAGCAACTGAAGTAGTTTCTATTCTTAAGCTTATCTAAGCACTTATTTAAAACTTCTCTGAAGAAAATTAAAGGCCTTAAAAGAAAAGATCCCTGACTAATGGTCACCATCTGTAAGAACTGAGATAATATTTCTACCCAGATATATATTTTATAAAGTTTATCAGAAAAGGTAGACAATTATTTCTCTAAGTAACCTGACCATGTGGTGCCTAGCCTGCAAGTCACTTCCTCCTTCCCCCTTTACCTGCCTGCTCTGTTCCTGACTTCTTCCTTCATAATTTTCTTCTCACTTCTCCCTCCTCTCAAGCCTGAAGCCTTGACTTTTATTGACATACAACATGTATAGGGATGCAAACCTGGCTCAAATATGTTATCTCAGGAATGTTTGATGGAAATATCAAGCTACTCTGGAGGGGAAGGGAATGAAATTCCTTGACACATGAGTACCATTAAATTCATGATTCTGAGACAAATTAAATGTCACTTGCCTTCCCCCTATTCCCTGAGATCAGCATCCCATTGTGATAACCTGCCTTTCTACCAGTGTATACCTTAACACTTAACACTTCCATTTGCTACCATCAATGCTGTTATTTGTTGTGGCATAAGTGTTTTAACTTAAACACATCTAGTTGCTCATATTGCTTCTTTGACTTAGCAGTTGGCTTCTTTTTCTCATAATCACCATCACTCAGAATCTGCTTTTATGTGCATGTTGTAGTATCATGGACATTTACCCTAGGCCATTGGCTTAATGTGGAAATGGGATGCAAACTCCTTTCTCAGCCAGTTTCAATCAGACAGGCTATGGACTGGCCCAAATTATTCATGCAGAATCCACCTCATACACAAACTATAATTAATTGAAATGTAAATCTCCACAGAAATTAGAAGAGTGGTAGTCACTCAAAAAACATTTATTTATTCATAGACTACTAGATGTCAGGAATTGCACATGATGCTGGAAATACAAAGAAAAGGCAAAGGAGAGGATCTGCTCTCAAGTAGCTTACAGTCTAATGGAAGAAATAACATGCAAACATTCTAATACAAGTTATTTTGGACATAATTGACTGAGAGAAGGGAGTAGAAGCAAGGAAGATAAGGAAATCTTTCCTTTAGTAGGGGGATTTTAACTAACCCTTAGACAAAGTCAGGGAAGTGAAAAAGTAGAGAGGAGGTGAAAAAGCATTACATACCAATGGAGGTCAGGCATTGGAGTATGTCCGGAATTGTCAGTGTCTTGTTTAAAGAACAACAAGGGATTCTTTATGACTGGATTAGAATTCATTGTGAAGGGGACCATGAGTTAGTTGTAAAAAAAAATAGGGAGTAGGCAGATTATGAAGATCATGTATCAACAAACAGTTTTTTATTTGACCCTGGAGGTGGTAGAGAATCACTGAAAATTATTGAGTATGTATTTAAACTGGAAAAGCACACTTACAGATTTAGGATAGGATAGAGTAGAATGGAGAGAAAACTGTATCCAAAAGTTTATTGTAATAATTCATGTACAAGATAATAAGGGTTAAAGCAAAGTGGTGGCAATATCAGAGGAGAAAAAAGGAGGACATATTTGAAAGATATGGCAAATGTGAAATCAAAGGCAAAATTTTATATATGAAAGAGTCAGGAGGTAAAGATGATACCAAGGTTTTCAGTCTTGGCAACTAGGAGGATGGTGATAATCTCAACAGTAATAAGGAATTTAGATAGAGTGGTGTTTGAATTTCCTTGAATCTCACCCTCCACTGTTGGTTTTGCTCTTTTCTCTTTTTCCCCATAGAAATGTTTGAGTTAAGCATTTTTTCTGTTGTTTGCCCATTTCCCCAGTCTTTTTTTACCCTTTTAGATTGGGAATTCTATAAGCTGCTTGCTGATTCTGTCTCTTCTGCTAGCTTGCAGGGATTGGCACTGTGAATTATGCAGCAGAAATTCACAAAGCCAAGTGGTATGAAGTTCTGAACCTCACTATGTGTTGGGGCCAGAGCCTGGGACTTTGAAGGGTGGGTCTGAGGAACTCATTCATAATTGTAGTTGAGGTCCCTCAATCCCAAAGTTGGCTTGTGTCTAGGTTAGGAATCTGGTGCAGTAGATGAGGGGGTTGATCAGGTAGCATTCCTATGTGTGCAACTTTGCTTCCCTTTCCCCCTTATCCTGTTAAAATCACCTCTCACTGCATACCTTTCAAGTTGTGCTCAGTGAGATAGCCCCCAACTCTGTCTTGATGATCGATTTTGATTCCTGTCATTTTGAAGAACTTTTTAAAAATTAGTTTGGAAGGATAATCAGAGTGATTCTGGCTTTCGTTGCTACTAAGTTGCCATCTTCTAGGGTGAGTGTTTGGGAAGAAACATGACTTCTGCTTTGGAGAATTGTGAGCATCTTTGTCACTATAATAGCTTTTAGTGGTGGGATTCTTTTTTTGTTTCTTTAGTCATCCACAATACTTAATGCTAGAGATGGGGCCTCCACACTTCTGGAGGTAAAATCTGGGCTGATCCTATTTTTTCTTTCTTGGGCTTTTGAGTTTTGAATCATTCAAGAATTTCAGAGACAACTCATTCTAGGAACTCACAAGCTTTCAGTTCTAATAAAGTTTTCTGTTCTAGGCAAAATATTGATTTCTTCCCTTTTACCCAGCCACGGCCAAGACTGAACTCTTTATGCTCCTTGCTTATGATTTGGTTTGAGCAGTAGTAGACTACTTCTAGACTTAACCACTACCAGTTATCTTAGAATATCTGCTTCCTTAGAGTAACCGAACAGCAAGCTCCTTTTTCATTTTATATCCCTGACCTGATTATACTGCTGCAGGGTTCAGATTGGATCAGAAACTTGAACTGAAACCCCACTCTTTGGATTCAAGTCACTTCGCTACTGTTAGTTAATTTTCCTCTTTTTTAGGTATACTGGTCAGAGCCCACAACTTCTTCTCATACCTGATTGCCTAACAAAGTCGTTCTCCGTTTTTCCTGGATTTGTGCCCTACAAATATGTAGATACCATCTGACAACTGTTCTCCTTGAAGTTCCTCTGCATAAATGCTAAGAGAGTTCTACTATAAGTCAGGTATCTCCTCTTGCTCTGGCATTCAGCCTTTCCCTGAACCCTCAGTTAACTATTTCTCCTTGGCAGATCCCATTGCCAATATTTGCAGACCTCTCTGTCTCCTGATTAAATCTGAGATGAAAAAAAAAAAAAAACTCCTGGTGAATTTTAATTGGATTTACCCCTTTGAGATTAAGTCAGATATATTTTCTAAATCTGTTGTGAGGAGTTTGGGGAAGGTAGGAAAGTCAATATACTGCTTCTGTTTACTCACATTGTATTATCTCTTAAGGCCTACACTATCCTCTTCTTTTTTGATCAGATTGGTTAAACATTTATCAGTTTTCCTAGTCATTTCAAACAATAAGTTATTAACATTTTCAATCATTTGAATTTTTCCAGTTTATTCCCTATCCTCTAATTTTAAACATCACTTCTTTAGTTTATTTTAGTTATTTTCTATTTTCTTATTTATTTATTTTTAGGTATATTCAGTTCATTAATCCTATATTTTGCCATTTTCTTAATATATGTTTTAAAACACATAATTTCCCCCTAAGGAGTAGTATAGTTTCATCTTTGTAATTTTGCCATTTTTATTTATTATACTTTCTTGTATTTAATAATTATTTACATATATTGCTCTTTAAAACATTCATTATTTAGGATTTCATTTAAAAGTTATTTTTGTTGAGCTGTGATTTGAAAATGATGTTTAATATTCCTCTAATTTATAATTTTTTGCAATATTTCCATGATCTAATGCATTGCTAATTTATGTAAAAGTTTGATGTAACACAAATAAATAAATAAATTCTCTAACAGTCATATTTGGAATATCTTTTAATTTTAATTTTATCAATAATTTCTTCAACTGTATATATTTCTCCCTTTCTTTTATTCATCCAAAATTGAGAAATGGACCTTCAAGTCTACTACCTGTATTTTGCATTTCCCTGTAACTTGGTTAATTTTTACAATATGAATTTAGATATTGAGGCATTTTGATCAGATAGGTTCAATACTTATATTGGTTTATTATCTGTTTCATTTTAGCAAATATACTTTTTTTTTCCTTCTATATTGTATATTTTTGTCTTACCTTAATCAGTTAGAATGTAACAACTCCTGATTTTTTATGTTAACCCCTAGAAGAAAATTTCTTTTTGCCTCTCCATTTATTCTGCATATATTCATTTTGAAGAGTTTCTTGTAAGCAGGAGATTATAGGATCTTGTTTTCTTCTCCAATGTCACTTTTTTGTTTCATTGAATCATTTAATCTATCTATACTTAGAGTTTTGAGAGTAACGTTTATATTTTCTCCATTTGGTTTCTAATATGCCTAATATACCTTCTGTTCCTTTTTCTCTTTTAATGATAATCATTTATTAATTCAGGAAATTTTGCTTAATATGTCTTATTGAACACTAATTATAGAAGCTCTCTTCTTCCTCTAACATAAAAGGCCTACTTTCCAATTTCTCATCCTTTCCTTTTCTTTACCAATACTATTAATTATTTTTCCTTATAACTAGTTATTTAATACTTCCCCTCTTTTTTTTCTCAGTTAAATAGTTAGATAAAATTCTTTCTTTCACTCTCTACAACATACTTTTAATTGTTAAGTATTTTAAATGTAGACTCTAAATGATCAATTTAGTGAATCTATCAATAATATGGAAATAGTTTGTGTAAAACCCACTGGAATTGGGCATCCGCTGCCAGGAAGGGAAGGGAAGCTGGGGGGACTTGAGGGAAAGAACTTGAATTATGTAACAATGGCAAAATATTCTAAATTGATTAATTAAATTTTTTCAATAAAACAAAGGAATGGAATCTCTCTATAGCCACTGGAGCTGAAAGAATGAGATGGCAGGTACTGTGAAATAAATATGAGCCCTCATCAAGTGGAATTTTTTAATCCCTTTTTCTGGAATGGCTAAATAACTTATAGGCAAAAGGGGCTTTGGATAGAGTCCTCCTTTAGGAGTTAGAAGAGTAAGTTTCTAATTCTGGCCTTTCTAGAAACTAAGTATGACTTTGTAGAAGTCACTGTCATTTTCTTTCTTTTGGGATATTAGATTCTTAATAAAATGAGGTTTTTAACTTTTGAAAGAAAGGTTTGTATATTTTTTCCTAAAACAAGAATGTATTGCCCTTGTTCAACTCATTTATTTTCACTTCTTTTGGTTTTTTATTATTTAATGAATGAACATTTATTCCCTCTTTAATCTCTGTTTTCCTCACAGAATTAAAAGTTCTAAGAAATCCATTTATAGTTCCCTGTTTTAAGTTATTTCTACAATATTCCTAAAAGAGTGTAGAAGTATTTTCCCACAGTAAAAATATTTCAGTGACTGCTTTTTCAGTTTATGATTACTCCTTTCCTGTTCCTTGATCATTTTCCCCTTTTATTTATAAATTTCTCTACATAGGTGAAAGTCTTCTCAATTTTGGAGGCTATCAGTTGCCTACTGAACATGAAATCATTCCCTACTTGGCATCACTGTCACCAAATTAAAAGGTCTAAGCATCAAATTCCTTAGAATATGTTTTTGTTGTTGTTTCAAAAACAATGGGCATTGAGAAGACACCTAGAGCTTAAATATCCAGTTAGTTATGTTTGTTTATCTATGTGCTCATTATTCTATCTACCATTTCAGAAGGTATCTGCCCTATTCGAGAATACCTCTCTCCTGCCATGGAAACAACTTTCTTAGGGACCCTTTTCTACTACTGAAGAGAGAGTACACTTTTTCTCTACCTCTGTTTTAATCCTTGTCTTTGCTACTTCTCTACTGTAGGCCTTCTTATTCCTGAAAGACTACCCCATATTCACTAATAAGAACCATGCCTGATATTTTATTAAGAAAATAAAAAAACATTCACCAAAATTTCCTTCCTTTCCCCTCCTTTTCATTTCACAACATTCAAATGCCTTTTCCTATTATCTCTTCCTTAAAGTCAGACTCAAATAATGATGGGATTCTTCTTCCAAAGGCAAACTAATCTACATGTACAAATGATGCTGTTCCATTTTGCTTATAAAAATATTACACAATCCCCTGTGATCCTCTCTCAATTTTCTCCAATCTCACCTTCTCTATTGTACATTTTCCTAATGACTCTAAATTTGCCCAGTTGTCACTCATGTTCAAAAACATTATCTTGGTCCACATCCCTTCTTTCTATTTTCCCATAATTCACCTCTCTTCTGTGCCTATATTTCCTCATAAGTCATCAAATATTATTTGTCTCCCCTTCTATATATTATGTCTGTCTGTCTGTTTGTCTCTCTGTCTCTGTCTCTCTCTCTCTTTATCTACTTCTCTGCCTCTCTACCATTCTTGATCTCTGTCTTTTTCCTCTCTCTGTCTCTATCTCTTGGGGTTGATCCTGTTACAATTATGACTTCTGACTTAATCATCAATGAAAAGTGTTCTCTATAAAAATGATTACTAATCTGTAAATAGACTAAATTGACTGGTCTTTTCTCAATTGCCTCTATAAATGTTTGGCAGTTTCAATTATCATCTCTTTTAGAAAATCTTTTCTCCAGGTTTCCTTGATACTCTCTTCCAGTGCTCCTCTTAACTGTCTGACCACCTATTCTTCATCTTTTTTTTTTTGCTCCATATTTATTTAAGTCATCTCTAATCACCTTGACCATCCCACAAGACTTTGTCATAGGCCCTCTTATTTTCATTCTACATTTTATACATAACCTTATGAGCTACAAGTAATACAATTATCATGTCTTAGATGATGATTCTCAGAGTGACTTCTCCACCTTTTCCCTAACATCTACATTCAAATCCCCTTCTATTAGATATCTTCAACTCTATGTCACATAGACATCTTAAACTCAACTGAACTTTTTTTCTCTCAAATAATTCTGCTTTTTCTTCCTATTACTATTGAGGATATCACCATCCAACAAATTAGCCAACATTACAACTGAGCATTAGATTTCATCTCCCTCTCACCTCCTATATCCAATAATGTGACTTAATTTTTAGATTTTATTTTGTTAAAGTATTTTACCAATTCCCCCTTTTCTTCTCTGAAAAGCAGGTTTATACATCACATCATGCATGTATTGTAAGAGCCTCCTCATTAGTTTCTCTGCCTCAAGACTTTTACTACTCTAGTTCATCATCCACTCAACTATCAAATTTATATTCTTAAAGTACAGGTCTGATCATGTTATCCCTCTATTCAATAAATTCCATTTCCTTCTTATCACATTTAAAATCAAATACAAAATCCTCTAAGTGGCATTCAATGTACCTCAAAACTGAAGCCATTCTGACCTTTCCAGATTGCTAAAACATTTACTCCTCTGCCTTTACAAATGACACTGCACTTTTGCTGTTTCTCTCAAAAGATACTATATTTCTAAATCATATTCTTTCCCCTGACACTACCTGGCTATACCCTTTCCTTTGAATTCACATCTTTTTTACATATATTCTCTGTCTTCTCTCAGTATTCACAATAGGCCATTTCCAGTACCATGAAAATATTCCTATTAAGTTTATGTGATATTTACACTATTTATTGTACATAATTCTATATTTGTTTCAATGTCTTTTTAGCCATTAAAATGTGAGCTTCTTTGGTTCAGAAATGACATTTTTGTCTTTCTTTTTTTTTCCTATCATTTAACAATATAACTTGCATTTGTTGATCATTTTATTGCATATTATACTATTTTATGTTATTCACAAAAACCAGGAACTACACTTACGACTTAATAAATTCATATGTTCTTAGCACGATATCATGTAGCCTCTGTAGAAGTGATATCATATTTCTAGTTAAAGACTTTCATTTCACAAAGGAGGAAATTTTGGCATATAATGGTGATATAACTTACCAAGATGAGTTATCTAGTAAGAGTAAACTGAAAGGAGCCTGAGCCCTCATGATGATCATTTTCACACTGAGGGGTGAAAGAGAAAGATACTTCATTTCCAATGCAGATATGAGACAATAAATTCTTTCAAATATGGTTTTATAAAATTCCATGTTTATAATCTGTATTTTTTTCTTTGACTGGAAAACCATAACACATGAAGTATTGAGGGGAGATTAGAATCAATAATTTACTAAACCATTCATGAAATCCTTGTGATGCCTCTTCTCCTTCCCAGGTATAAAATGAAGTTTTCCAATACGACTATCACTGCCAATCAGCAATAAGGGAGAGAGGGCAGGGTAACATCCACCAAAAAAGGCTCCAATTGTTTCCACTTCAACTTCATTTTCAACACTATATGTCACATATAAGGTGCAACAGTTGTTGATCCAGTAGAATAAAACAAAACAGCTCACAAGCAAGAGAATGGTCTGAGTGGCCTTGATTTCAGGGAAGGATCTAGAGGAATGGCTATTGCTATAAATGTGCTGCACTTGCTTTCTATGTCTATAGAGGAGAAGCACCATGTGGGTACTGGACAATGCCATAAGCAAATGAAAGATAAAGTCATGAAGAGTCATACCAAACAAAAATGCAGCTGTAGCTTTGTTCTCATTTAATGATCTTACCACGAAAATATGTGACATATACTCATACCTGGAAATATTGTCATTTTTTATTGCTTCACTGAGTTCAATGACCCTGATATAGATCAATGCATTTGTTACACAGAAAAAGAGGAAACAATGTAAAATGTATTTGTGGGCTTTGACTTTGATCCTTGCCCACACAGAGTTGTTGGGACTGATGATGATGGCCTGGAACATGCTCAGAAGGCTTGTTGTGCATACAGAAAATCCCCGTGAAATTCTATAAATATACATGACTATTTTACACCCCAAATCATTAAAAATATTTCTCATCCCAGAACAAAACATTATTTCTGGAATGCCTCTGGTAAAAAGTGTTGCCATATTGGCCACAGTCAAATGAGCAAGAATCAAATCCATGGGCTTCTTTTCTTGAGGCTTTTTGAAGGCGATACAAACATAAAGGACAAGCAGCAATGAATTCCCTACAATACCAATGGCACATTGTAAAAAGAAGGCCACACCAAAGATCAGCTCACTAGATATCATTTGTCTTCAAAGAGTCAGTAAATCTGATACCTCAAAGAACTGAAGAGCCTAAAAAAGGGAAGAAATAGACAACCTAAAAATGAAAGTAATGTGTTTGCATGACTTTCACAAACATCCCTTTTATGTCCCATTTCTTCCAGCTGTTTGAATATTGAAAACTGATTGAATCCCATGTCTATGGTTAATAAGATCATAGATCTATATATAGATAATAAAACAATTACAAGGTATTATGATTCCCTCTCTTTGTAAATTAGGAAATTAGGAAATGTAAATTAGGAAAAATATAATGTAATAAATTTACTTGATAAATGTTACCAGAAGAACAGAGTAGTGCATGTCTTTTTTCTTTTCAATACACTATTCTACTTTAATTTTTCTTCTGGAAAAATACATTTCATATCTGTTGGAATCCACTGACTTCCTCAGATAATAGTTGCATACTATTTAACATTTATAACACATCAAGGGGAGAAAACTGGGTATCTCAGTGGATTGAGAGCCAAGCCTATAGATGTCAGGTCCTAGGTTCAAATCTGGCCTCAGACACTTTCCAACTGTGTGACCCTGGGCAAGTCACTTAACCCCAATTGCCTAGCCCTAACAATTTTCTCCCTTGGAAATAATAAACAGTATTGATTCCAAGATGGCAGGTAAGGGTTTAAAAAAAAATCAAAGATTTCCTTGACAAAAAAAAAAATCAAAGCCCATAGTGATAATAGTTTGCAAGGTTATGACACAGAGCCTCGCCACAGCGAAAAAAAAAGTTACTAAATTTTAATTTCTTTCTGGACTTCCACTTTGCTCACAATTGTTTTTTCTCTCTACATGAGGTTCTCCAATTGGTTAATTGTGCCTATCTTTATTGTGGACATAATTACCATGTAATACTTTCATATATCAAATGCTTACATCAGGATTTTTATTTCCACCAGACTATCCTGAAATCCTTCTATGATGTCACTTGTGTGTTCTTGGTGATGATAGTGGTTTTATGTATATGATCATAATTTTCTCTCAGAAAAGTTGAGAAAAATGGTTATTGTGGAACTCAATAAAATATGAGGGTGTATTAAATTGGAAAGATCAAGTTTAATTTTATTAATTTTATTTAGTTTTGTTTTATTGAAAATTATGTATATGTAGTGACTATCCTATTCTAATCCATTTCGTTATTATGTTTGCAAAAATTCAGCACAAAAAATTATAATATGATATATATAATTGGTCTATAAAAATATCTCCATGTATCAGTACTTGATATAAAACTCAATTTCATAGCCTCATTCATCCTTTGAAATGATCATGTCTGATTTTTTAAAATATTAAAATTTTTAAAAGTACTGTAATGTTACTACTTCCCTGAAGGTCTTTCAAATTCATTATCATGCTAAGTAGTCATTAGAATAATAGAATTTGTGACATTAATTTTTTAATCTAGTTATTCCATCTATAATCATTTTCAAATGCCTGCTACATGTCATCCAAAGTGATATATCTTATGGATTTAGAAAAATCAAAATATAATCCATATTCTCAAGCATTTTATGATCTAATAGAAAACACCTTATAAAAAAACAATGTATAAGCAAACTGGATGCCAGAGAAGATTCAGAGTTGGAAGATGGAGTATCCTATTCACAAATCAAAAAGAAAAGTGTCACTGGACCAGAGAGTGCCTAGGGAAGACAGTTATAAGGTATAAGAATACTAGAAAGGTTTGCTCAAACAGATTATGAAAAGTATTAAAAACCCTGGTGATAGAAATCTACTGAACTTTATTGAGTAGGGGAGTGACTTGGTCAGACTTACACTATGTAAGATTGCTTTGTTAATTGAGTAGAGCAAGGACCTGAAGTGGGAAGAGATTTCAGGAATGGAAACTAACTAGATGGCTATTGAAATAGTCCAGGAAGGAGCTGAAGACCAAGATTTTAGCAGTGTCAGAAGAGAAAGAGTTTATTAATTTGAGATTATTAATACAGAGTTTAGGATGGGAGACTACAGAGCAGAAGAGAGGATTGACCTAAATAATGAGATTTGAGAATCATTTACATACAGATGACAAATGAATAACTGGAAATGGATACAATCAACAAGTGAATAACACAGAGGGTCAAGAGTAAAGGTAGGGTCCAGGACAGAGACCAATTGACTGCCCAAATTGAAAGGGCATGACTTGAATAAATATTCAGCAATAGCCTATCCAGGAGTAATTAGCATAACCTTGGGAAAGAACCAAAGAGAGCAGCAACATGAAAACCTAGAAAGAAGTGTATCAAGTAGTTGATCAATAGTGTCAGAGGCTGGAAAGAGATCAAGAAAGAGGAAGACTGAAAAATAAAGACCATTCTATTTTTTTTGGCAATTAAGAGATTGTTAATTTCTTTGTGGAGAGCAAGTTTCAATGATTGATGGAGTCAGAAGCCAGACTATGGAGCATTAAAAACAGAGGGAAAAGAGAGGCAAGAAGGCACATTTAGTCAAAAATGGGAAAAGAGACAAAGAACAAAAGCTAAAGGGATCTTTACTTTTGGAGATGTATAAGAAGTGATTGGGAATTGAGTTAGGAGAAAGTTAATTAAATGAACAGTGTGCTCAGAACTTTAGGTGAGTACATAGGTGAGGATAAAGGATGATTAGATTCCTCTCTCTTTGTAATCTTTCCATATTACCTGTGATGTGGAAGAATACTATGTGTGACAGAACACATGATTACCTGTGATGTGGAAGAATACTATGTGTGACAGAACACATGCCAATTAAAAATAATATACTTTGCTTTTCTGTGTTTAGAGGTACTAATGTGGCCTAGAAGAATGATTAGAGACAATTACTCTGAAAAAAAAAAAACAAACACATTTCACATGGAGAAACATAGGGTTTTATTTAATGCAAAATAAGTTAATATTCACAAAATAAACTGATAGAAATTGTTGCCCTTTTTGGTGGGTGAAAGATAGGGAATGAAGTGAAAAAGGAAAGAATTATAAATCATAAGATTACAAGTATGAAAAGAGGAAAGTGGATGGTAGAGGAATGTGAGGTTATCAATATTGAGAGAGCAAATGAGTCAAAAATATAAGACATAGTCAAGGGGGAAATGAAATAAGAAAAGTAGTCTAGAAAGAAGAGTCATTAAAAGAAGTAATGGGGTATGTGAAAAAGAGAAATGTTAAAACATGGAAATAGAGTGGCTTCAGGTTTGTTTCATTTGGTGAATTGTTAAGGTTAGGTAAGGCAAGAACTGGAATAACAATGACAGTAAAAATGATTCAATTAAATTGAACCCGGTGATTAAAGCATTTACCCTGTTTCGAGAACTATACAGGGAATTAAAAATAATGGCAAGGGGAAAAATAAAGAATTCAAAAATGTTAGTGAAAATAAGAGATACAAAGTATTGATTAATAAAATGTTGATAAGAAGGCATGTTTAAAGAAACAAATGGAAAATATGGAAAAGGAAAATAGCATATTAGATAGGAGATATGAAAATATGTTCAGGAAAAGGTGAGGAGGAAAAAGAAAGAAATGAAAAAATAAATGATTTTAAAACAAAATGAAGAGGTAAAAAGTGAAGAGAAATGAGACAGCATAAATTTTTATTAAACCTGTTATCTTCTTTAATGCAGAAGATTACCAAAAATTGTTTTTAATCATAGAAAATTGGAAGGAAAATCACAACTTGAACCTCACAAAATTAATTAAAATGTAATATTTGGCAATGAAAAAAATGAATAGTAACAAAAAAATTAAGGAAAGGAAAAAGGCTAAAGAATAAAGGAATGATAAGACACGGCTCAGGTGCTTGAAAATGATATTATTAATTAAAGAAAGCCTGTATTTGACTTCTATGGTAATGAAAGATTACAGGAACCACTATTATCTTTAAGCTTTCAATATTTTATGGAAGGTGGGGCAACTGGTTTGCTCAGTGGATTGAGAGTCACGACTAGAGACAGGAGATCCTAGGTTCAAATCTGTCCTCAGACATTTCTCAGCTGTGTTACCCTGGGCAAGTCACTTGACCCCCATTGCCTAGCCCGTACCACTCTTCGGCCTTGGAACCAATACATAGTATTGGCTCCAAGATGGAAGATAATGGTTTTATATATATATATATATATATATATATATATATATATATATATATATATATATGTATATATATATACATATATATATATTTTTTTTTATGGGAACAAGATCAATATTTTGGGGAGAAAAATTCCATCAGAATAAACATATTTGATAATTAAAACATTTCAAGAACAGCTGGATGACTTAATCTGAGGTTCCCAACTTCCTTTTCAGGCAATCATTACTACAGTATAAGAAGAGAGATGAGATAAACTAGCACAGAAACACAATGGAAAATCAGAATATATTCCTGTTTCATGCTCTGTAATCTTAATGTGAGACATAAAGCGATTGCATAAGATAATTCTATCATTTAAATTAGATAATATAAACTACAGTTTGGAAAAATCTGTACTTCTTAGAAATGCATAGTAAAATAAGAGGACTATACTAAGAGCCAAAGAACTTGGATTTTATTCATACCTCTACTGAAATCGAGTGATGTGATTGTGGGCTAGTTATTTTTCCATTCTAGGTATTATTTTTTTTTCACCTGTTAAATGGAAAAGCAATTATCTGTTTATTTTCTCTTTTTACATGCTAACTGAATATTTTAAAGTACAAATTAGTCTGACCTGAAAAAGGATATCACAATATTTTAAGTAGTGCATAAAACCTTTTAGAAGGTATGTCAAATGGAATAGATTTAATATGCACTGAGTTAACAAACACAATTTAGAACATGAAAGAATTATACTGATTACTGGATATATTAAAAATACTTTTGTGAGGGAGAGGGGATTATAAAGAAAAAATCCTTAAACTTAAGTATAACAAGGAGAAGAGAATTAAACAAAATACAAAGAAAAAGAGTGGGGGGGGGGGGGAGAAGAGGAAGTCAACATAGTAATAGTAATATTTCCTGGCAGTAGACAAGGAGTGTGGCAGCATCAGGAAAAGGAGTGGAAACACAGAGAAAAACTTTTAAATAGAAGGAAATAGTTTAAGACAACAAAGAAAAAGAAACAGAAGAAGAAAAATTGAAAAATTCTAAGTGTTAATTGGCAGGGGAGAGACTGTTATGAGGGGGAAAAGTGAAAAAAATATTTTTTAGCCTAAAAGAGATTTAGATTTGAAGAGATAATAATTACTCTTTGGGAAAAAAGTGGGGAAACACTTAAAGATACACCCAAATATAGATAGTTTAATAAAGATTTAAAAAATTAAAAAATAATATAGAAAACATGAATACACACATATATGCATATATATACATTATTTTAAAATACATTTTATTGATATATTTAAATATTAGAGTAAAAAGAAATTGAGATTATATTTACTCCATTTTGAAAGATTACAACTTCATATATAATATGTATTTGCATGTGGGAGAAAATGTGGGAAATGGAAACATTAGAAAAGAAAAAGAATGTATTTATTATATAAAAACATCTGTATAGCAGTAAAAAGAACAGAATAAAATGAGATTCTTAAGGAACTCTTCCCTATTCTTTCTCTATCTCAGAGCCCAGGAATTAAGAACCACTTACTGAATCCTTGTGGACTCCTTGGTATCGTGGTAGACAACAACAGCCAGTGGTGGAGACAGGAACAGCTAGCACTCAAGATATAAGGACCTAAGTGCTCTCATAGTGAAGTCTCCCGCAGTCTAGGTCTGGGAGGCAAATCATATAGAAGTGAACTCTATGAGTTCATCTTTAATAGGTCTGTGATTATCATCACCTGCAAAAGCTTTGACACTGTCTGCATTGGGAATTTCCAACCTGTTCCCAACAATAACAAATGCATCTAATATGAGAAAATCATCTCTATCACAATTAATTGCAATTATGCATTTCAAATGGAAAATTGCTCTCTGAGAAATGAGTTTTGAGGCTTAAATACCTTAACTGAAGAGTTTGATTTTAACTAGGGAAAATGAAGTTGATAGGAAAGAAGAGACAACCATTTCTCACTTTTCTTACTCTTGGGAGATATTGTGCTGTCAATTATTATCCATTTACATCAAATGAGGAAAAATTTTATTTCTAAAAGAACGATGAGAAAACTATTCATCCCTAGTTCTGATCTTTCCGATAAATATACATCCTCTATGACAGGGACAAAAGAAATAAAATTGGAAAATATTTCAAATCTATTGAAGTCAAACCCCTTCATTTTAGAGATGAAAAAACTAAGACTAAATGAAGATAAGTGATATGCCTAAGGTCACACTAGTAAGAATCATCAGAAGCAGGATTGGAACCCAAGTTCTTTTGCTCCTAAGACAATTGTGGAGGAAGGGTCAACAGATTATTTTGATCTGGGCTTGGCCAATCCATCCAATTCCCACAAATTTTACTGAGCAAACTGGAGGATAAGTTATCAGTATGAGTTCTGATGTCTTATCAATAATATGGGTTACCTTTTGATATAGGTCCTCTGTTTTATCTAAACTATTCAACATATCATTAGTATACTTGTGTATGTCTATTCTCATAAGAAAGGAAGCCCTTTTGAATCCTCTATTCATGATAATATGGAAAGAAAAGGGAGAATTTAAGTAGTGTTGGATGAATGTTCCATATATGATGAATTCCTTTCAATGTGAATACAAAGTAATTCTGAATAATCTCAGTCACAGGAATAGACTGATAATGATTGGTGAAGTCACTAACTTGTAACATGGACCACATAGTATCAGTTACAGGCAATTGTATTTATGATCGTTTGATATTAAGATTGTTTAGTGGCTAGAATATTGGGGGCCCAGAGTCATGAAAACCTCATTCAAATCTGGTCTCACAAACTTACTAATTATGTGTCATTGCACAAGTCCCTTAACCATCTATGAGCCTCGCTTTCCTCAACTGGAGAAAATAAATAATAATAGCACTTATTTTGCAGAGAATCACACGATATGTTTTTAAAGCATTTATGAGATTACATGTCACATAGTAGGCACTTAATAAGTAATTCCTTCCTTTCTTTTGTTCTTCTTTCCTTCTTGTCAACTCCCTAGTTACTCAGTAATGACAGCTCAGTCAGGCTCTGTTCTCTTGATGAAAGAAATCAGCTTCTCAGTAGTAACAATAAAATGTCATGACATATCAAGCACTGTAGTGTAATGTTGGGAGCCATTACACTCCCACTGGCTGACAATATCACATTTTAGGAAATGGGAGCTGCCTTGCAGCACTCAAAAATGAGTCCCCACTGATCCCCTTCTGTGACTTGTCTCTATCTTCCCTCTCTAATGGATAATAATTGTTCTCTCTCTAATAAAAAAAGAAATTATTTAAGAGCAAAGACTTATAGTATAAACATATATCCCACTTTAATCCTCTTAGATTATTACCCGAAAAGAGTATATTCACAGAATTAAAACCTAAATATCATTACCCATTATCCCCTACTCCTTTCCCTCTCCACAGAGTTACATTCACTCCCATTACAAGCCAGGCAAGCCAAGAACATCAATCTCCTTTAAGACACACTCCCCTGCAGACAGAAACCAGGCAATATTGCCAGGCACTTTAAAGTAACACAAGAAAAATAGAACTTGTAAATTAGGAAAATCCCAATTCTGGTATGTCATTAAATTACCCTCTAAACCTATACCTAGCTACTAAATGTTTTGTTATCTATCTCCTAAGTAATTGTGATTGATTGTGAAAGCTGACAAAAAGTAACAATGATTCTCCTTAAGTCAAGAGGGACTAACCTCCAAATCACTCAACTTATGTCATTCATCTATTTCTGTCATAGCAACCTTGTTTGGTTGACTATCTCCTTAGACTTCATATCAGTTGTTAAGTTCTATGGAAGCATGTATGTAGAAAATTGATTGTGAGCCAGAAAAGCATGTACTACCTGAAATTATAAAATAAACCAACCTCATTCCATGGCAGAACTCGATGTGATGCTTACCCATGTGTGACTGGGCATATAGTGCTTCTCACTCCGTTGTTAGACTAAAATCCTACCACCTGGAGAGAGTGTACTCCAGACCCTCTGAAATACTGCTGGATGGCTCTCTAAAGTGTAGGTCTGTTGTTGATGAGGATGATATTTAGTTCCCAGTAGGCTTCCATGAGTTATCAGATGTTATTTACTACTAGTTTTTTATAGAAAACACAAGGACTTTTGTTAGGGGGTTTATTATAATGAATTTCTCCTCCTTCCTTTACTTCTATTCCTAGAAAGGAGACATATTTCAAACTATCCCTAAAAATTCAATATTGTTTTGTTGTTATCTGCATGGGCTGATTTGGGTAAATCGATTGTATAGAGATAAAATTAGGAATTTACGATAATTTGGGTTTTGTTGGTAAAGGACTATGTGAAGGCCTCAAGCCCAGCTTGGAATATTGAGTCAGAATTAGGCTTGGAATTCTGAGGGACTTAAAGAGTGGATTCACCAACTGTCAAAGCATCTCTTGGAGTTATCTGAGCTCTGAGAGTCTGGTCCTTCCTGTTCTCTGGATATGTTCTTGGGAAACTTCGAAAACCCTAGTGATAGTTTGGTTGGTAGAGAAAGTGAAAGTTGGAGAGTTGCTGAACAAGGAAGACCAACAGAGGAAAAAGAAAGATCTCTTTTGTATCTCTGTGTGGCTGGAGGTTAGAGGCAGAGAACTTGGTTAAGCTGACAGTTGAAGAACTGAACTAAAATTTACTTGGAGGCAGTAATTTAAGATTTATGTATAATGTAATTTTTAAAAGAATTGTAGGGGTATTGAAGAGGTACAGGGGATAAGGAAGGTTTTGTAACAGGGAATGGAAGAGTTGAATGGACAGAGGGAATATGGCTGCTGCTCAGGTAAAGGGAAAGAGATGCCTTCTTCCAAGAAGCTATCTTTCAAAAATTGGTTTCCCAGAAATGGGCCAAATATAATAGCCTGAGGGGATGTCTTCTCTATTGAGATGTTGAAGATACCCCAGAACAGGTAAGCATCGAATCGCCTGAGGAACAAGCCTTCCACTGGACCAAAGTCTCCTAGCAGGGGTCCAATAAGGACTGTTTATGGTTGAATAGCTGTCCTTAGGTTCAGATGCCTCTATGTTCCCCTGAAATGATAGTCCTCTTATCTGACTGTGGTTTTATTAAATAAAGATGTATTTTAATAAGAAGTTTGCATTGGGGAGGTATCAGGGTAGAGGGAATCTGAATTTCCCTTTATTGGATTTGCATCTCTCTCAGCTTTTGAGCTGAGGCCAGGTCTCACAGGCTGGTGGAGGGTTTCTTTTATTCCTGTCTAAGCTAATCTATGCTATTTTTCTTTAATTCAAAGCCTTTAGCAGTAGACAGCAAGAGGAAGAAAAGGTTCTGAAATTCAGAGTTGGTTAGGCCTGTCTCTTTGGTCTGATGCCCCTAAAGACAGGCCTTACAGTTCAAACCACTCACCTTAAATCATTTTCTTTGATGCCATGATTACAGGAATCCAGATAGAGCACACAGTTGGGAAAATTAGGAATAGAAGTACTTCTATCCTGAAGCAGGGAGAGAGGCTCCTTCCAGTCCAAGGTCCAGGAAAGAGATACCTTCAAGACCAACTGTCACTCCAAGTTGCCCCTCCCCTCATCCATTGTAATTGCTGTCTATATCTTGTCTTTAATATTCCAACTGCTGTTTGTTCTACCTGAGAGGCAGAAAGTCCAAAACTTGCTTCAGTTTTCCTTTCCACAATTGTTCCTTTTTTTTGTTTGTTTTGACCTTCCCAAGGTCACTTATTTTTATTATACTTACCAGTCTACTAAATCGAATTACTAACTACTGTCCCCAAAATAATAAAGTTCCCTCAATTACTGCATCACTATTCCATGCTAATTTTATCTACTCTAAGGAATTCTATGCAAGAAATTTTGGGTAAGGGAAGTTTTAGGTTTTTACAATGAATTCAGTACAATAAATCTATGAACAAAACCATTACAAAGAAATTTGAAGCTTAATGATAATACTACTTACTCTTGCTAAGTTAAACTTCTACAATTTAAACTTTACTATCTGCAAATGAAGCTCAAGTCTATTCCTGAGTATGACTGTCTATGCTAGGCTTAACAACTTACTCTTGTTGTATTCCTTATTTATTATAACTATTTTCTAAATCCTTAGCCTAATCTATAATCTAATTTCATGTACAACATATATACATGCTATACTAAATATTTACAGACTCTATCACTGTTTCTAACCTAAATATACCATATATTTTATAGAGATTATTTACATATAATACAATAATATACATAGTTCCCTAATCTTGATGTCAGTCAAATAGAAATATCTGTTGATCTTTCTATTTGCCCAAGACCTTATGGAACTAACTATATACATATTTATATTTTGTATAAATATCATTTCAGACACTCTTTTATTTACATGAGATTTCCCAATATATGCCAGTTTGTGATTTTGTGTTTTGTGTCTAATAGTGTTGTGTGGAACGAATACTTATCAAGTTTACTCAGATTTCCACTTCTCATGTTGACTGATAGATCTCTTCTTTCTTCCACATTATGTAGTGTTGCCTGCTATTTCCCAAATATGTGAAATTAATTTTGTTTCATGATTTCACCACACTCTGTCTTACATATAAGTTCTGCTTTCCATCTGTCCTCTTTTTATTAAACAAATTTACAAACTTCAGTCTTAGCTGTCCATTTCAGCTTTTTTTCTTTGTTTCTTTTCACTAGCAGCTTTTCTTGATGCTTTTCCTCTGGGATGCTTTAAAATCTATTCCTCTAGGATGCTTTAAAACCTCTGAAATGGAAATTTGTCTTCATCTCATCACTCTGGTATGCTTGACTTCTGGGATGTCTCTGTCTCAAACATTATGTGTTACTATTGTTTCTTTGTGGGGTATTTTTTGATGTTAATCAGTGTTTGTTTTCATTTCTCGGTACTACCTTTTGTCTAATTATCTTCTTCTGTTATGTCTGTTACAGTGATGTTGGATTTTTCTATTTTTATGTGAGAAGAGTGGAACCTTTAGTCTTTCCCAGAAATTTTTATAGATGTTGGGTAGTAAGCAATACTTCATGTGGTCCAGTCCATTTTATGTCTATAGCCAATTTTCTATTGAAAATTTTTACGTATATTTTATCTCCTGGTTTGATATTGTGGGAAATTGTAATCCAGGGATGCTGTTTTTTTGTATCAAACCCATTTCATGCAACTCTGATGTTCTTGTTTGTAAAGCTTGTATATCTTTTGATAATTGACAATCTGGTTTGTGAGAAGTTCTAAGTCAGATAAAGGAATGTGTGATGGGATCATTAAGTTGTTTACTTCTTCCTCTGTTTGTTTTCTTATTTTTTTAAACTCTTCATATTCTTTTTTTCACCAATCTTTCAACAGAGCATACCCAAATGTTTTTGTCAGCCTTCTTTACAGAAGCAAAAACAAACAAACCCCAAAACAAAGGAAGGACCTATTGATAATGGAATGGTGGACCAGATTGTGGTATGTAAATGTAATGGAAAATTATTGCACCATGATAAATGATGAAAGAAATTCATGAAACATTGGAAGAATTGTAGGAACTGATACAAGGGGAAGAAAATAGAATCAGGAAACAAAATATGTGATATCAACAACAATGTAAATAAAAATTTAAAAATATCAAGACATTTGAATTTATATTTAAATAGAAAGACAGTTTTGGTTCCAGGAGACAAATAATAAAAACATGGTGATACTCTTGGTAAAAATGTAGAGGATCACAGGTATAGAATATTACATATATCCTCAAAGTTGGCCACTGCACTATTTAGTTTTCTTTAATATTTTTTCACAACAGTGATCCTGATGATGATGGAGATGATATAATGATTATGATGATGGTTTCTGACTTTTATTTAGTGCTTTAATTATATATGTATATGTATATATATATATATTACCTTATTAGTTTTAATTTTCTTTGAGTTACATGTTTAGCCATAATTATTTTTGTATTTGGCACTAGAGATTATATATTTTTATTCGTGGGAGAGGAAAGGAATAGTTTTTTTTAATTTTATAATATGTTATTTGATCATTTATAAGCATTATTAGTTGAAGACAAAGATCATTTTCTTTTCCTCCCCCCCATCCCACATAGCCGACGTGTGATTCCACTGGGTATCACATGTGTTCTTGATTCGAAACCCATTGTCATGTTTTTAATATTTGCATTAGAGTTTCATTTAGAGTCTCTCCTCTGTCATGTCCCCTCAACCGCTGTAGTCAGGCAGTTGCTTTTCCTCGGTGTTTCTACTCCCACAGTTTATCCTCTGCTTATGAATAGCGTTTTTTCTCCTAGATCCCTGCAGATTATTCAGGGACTTTACACCACGCCCTAATGGAGAATTCCATTACATTCGATTATACCACAATGTATTAGTCTCTGTGTACAATGTTCTCCTGGTTCTGTTCCTTTCGCTCTGCATCACTTCCTGGTAGTCAATCCAGTCTCCATGGAATTCCTCTACTTTATTATTCCTTTTAGCACAATAGTATTCCATCAACAACATATACCACAATTTGTTCAGCCATTCCCCAATTGATGGGCACCCCCTCATTTTCCAATTTTTGGCCACCACAAAGAGTGCAGCTATGAATATTCTTGTACAAGTCTTTTCCCTTATTATCTCTTTGGGATATAACCCTGCAGTGCTATACCTGGATCAAAGGGCAGACAGTCTTTTATCACCCTTTGGGCATAGTACCAAATTGCCCTCCAGAATGGCTGGATCAATTCACAACTCCACCAGCAATGAATTAGTGCCACATCCTCCACCATTCATTATGATCCATAGCTGTCATGTTAGCCAATCTGCCAAGTGTGAGGTGATACCTCAGAGTTGTTTTGATTTGCATCTCTCTGATTATAAGAGATGTAGAGCACTTTTTCATGTGCTTATTAATAGTTTTTATTTCTTTGGATGAGAACTGCCTGTTCATGTCCCTTGCCCATTTGTCAATTGGAGAATGGCTTGATTTTTTGTACAATTTATTTAGTTCTTTATAAATTTAAGTAATTAACCCTTTGTCAGAAGTTTTTATGAAGATTGCTTACCAATTTGTTGCTACCCTTCTGATATTGGTTATATTGGTTTTGTTTGTACAAAAACTTTTTAATTTGATGTATTCCAGATTATTTATTTTGCATTTTGTAACTCTTTCTAATTCTTGCTTGGTTTTGAAGTCTTTCCCTTCCCAAAGGTCTGACATGTATGCTATTCATTGTTCTCCTAATTTTCTTATCCTTTCCTTCCTTATGTTCAAGTCATTTATCCATTTTGAATTTATCTTTGTGTAGGGTGTGAGGTGTTGATCTTAACCTAATCTTTCCCACACTGTCCTCCAATTTTCCCAGCAGTTTTTATGAAATAGTGGATTTTTGTCCCAAAAGCTGGGATCCTTGCGCTTGTCATATACTGTCTTGTTGAGGTTGCTTGCCCCCAGTCTATTCCACTGTTCCTCCTTTTTGTCTTTTAGCCAGTACCAGATTGTTTTGCTGACTGCTGCTTTATAATATAGTCTGAGATCTGGGACTGCAAGGCCCCTTTCCTTTGTATTTTTTTTTTCATTATTTCCCTGGATATTCTTGATCTTTTGTTCTTCTAAATGAACTTTGTTATGGTTTTTTCTAAATCAGTAAAAAAAATTTTTGGAAGTTCCATGGGTATGGCATTAAATAGATAGATGAGTTTGGGTAGAATGGTCATTTTTATTATATTGGCTCATCCTACCCATGAGCAATTAATATTTTGCCAATTGCTCAAGTCTAGTTTTAGTTGTGCGGGGTGTTTTGTAGTTGTGTTCATATAGTTCCTGTGTTTCTCTCGGGAAATAGATTCCTAAGTATTTTATTTTGTCTAAGGTAATTTTGAATGGGATTTCTCTTTCTAGTTCTTGCTGCTGAGCTGTGTTGGAAATATATACAAATGCTGATGACTTATGTGGGTTTATTTTGTATCCTGCAACTTTGCTAAAGTTGTTGATTATTTCGATTAGCTTTTTGGTTGTATCTCTAGGATTCTTTAAGTAGACCATCATATCATGTGCAAAGAGTGATAACTTGGTCTCCTCCTTGCCTATTTTAATGCCTTCAATTTCTTTTTCTTCTCTAATTGCTACTGCTATTGTTTCTAATGCAATTTCAAATAATAGAGGTTATAATGGGCATCCTTTTTCACTCCTGATCTTGATGGGAATGGATTTTGTTTATCCCCATTGCAGATGATATTAGTTGATGGTTTTAGATATATACTGTTTATTAATTTTAGGAACAACCCTTCTATTCCTATGCTTTCTAGTGTTTTCTTTAGGAATGGGTGTTGTATTTTATCAAAGGCTATTTCTGCATCTATTGAGATAATCATGTGGTTCTTGTTGGTTTGCTTGTTGATATGGTCAATTATGTGGATAGTTTTCCTAATATTGAACCAGTCCTGCATCCCTGGTATGAATCCTATTTGATCATAGTGCATGACCCTTCTGATCACTTGCTGGAGTCTTTTTGTTAGTATCCTATTTAAGATTTTTGCAACTATATTCATTAGGGAGATTGGTCTATAATTTTCTTTCTCTGTTTTTGGCCTGCCTGACTTTTGATTTAGTACCATATTTGTGTCATGAAAGGAATTTGGTAGAACTCCCTCTTTGCTTATTATGTCAAATAGTTTGTATAGTATTGGAGTTAGCTGTTCTTTGAATGTTTGATAGAATTCACTGGTGAATCTGTCAGGCCCTTGGGATTTTTTCTTAGGAAGTTCTTTGATGGCCTGTTGTATTTCTTTTTCTGATAAGGGATTCTTTAAAAAATATATTTCTTATTTTGTTAGTCTAGGCAATTTATATTTTTGTAAATATTCATCCATATCACCTAGGTTGGTATATTTATTGCCATATAGTTGGGCAAAGTGGTTTTTAATGATTGCCTTAATTTCCTCTTCATTGGAGGTGAGATCCCCCCTTTCATCCTTGATGCTTTTAATTTGCCTTTCTTCTTTCCTTTTTTAAATTAGATTGACCAGTACTTTGTTTATTTTGTATGTTTTTTCAAAGTACCAGCTTCTAGTCTTGTTTATTAGCTCAATAGTTCTGTCACTTTCGATTTTATTAATTTCTTCCTTAATTTTTAGGATTTCTAGTTTGGTTTTCTTCTGGGGGGTTTTAATTCTTTCATTCTCAAGTTTTTTGATTTGCATTTCCAATTCCTTGATCTCTGTCCTCCCTAATCTGTTAATATATGCACTCAGGGATATGAATTTTCCTCTAAATACTGCCTCGGCTGCATCCCATAAGGTTTGAAAGGATGTCTTGCCATTGTCATTTTCCTCAATGAAATTATTAATTGTTTCTATGATTTCTTCTCTATTGAACCGATTTTGGAGTATCATATTATTTAATTTCCAATTAATTTTAGATTTGGCTCCATGTACCCTTACCAATCAATATTTTTATTGCCTTGTGATCTGTAAAGGCTGTATTTATTATTTCTGCTTTTCTGCATTTGAGTGCCATGTTTCTGTGACCTAGTGTATGATCTATTTTTGTGAATGTGCCATGTGCTGAAAAGAAGGTTTATTCCTTTTTGTCCCTATTTATTTTTCTTCATATGTCTATTAACTCTAATTTTTCTAAGATTTCATTCACCTCTTTTACCTCTTTCTTATTTATTTGTTGATTTGATTTATCTAAATTTGATAATGGTTGGTTCAAATCTCCCACTAATATGGTTTTACTGTCTATTTCCTCCTCCAAATCTCCTAGTTTCTCTATTAAAATTTAGATGCCATACCATTTGATGCATACATGTTGATTAGTGATATTTCCTCATTGTCTATACTCCCTTTTAACAAAATATATTTACCTTCCCTATCCCTTTTGGTCAGGTCTATTTTTGCTTTGGCTTTGTCAGATATTATGATTGCAACTCCTGCCTTCTTTCTATCAGTTGAGGCCCAAAAGGTCTTACTCCAACCTTTAATTCTAACCTTGTGAGTGTCAACCCACCTCATATGTGTTTCTTGAAGACAACAAATGGTAGAGTTTTGGGTTCTAATCCATTCTGCTATTCGTCTATGTTTTATGGGTGAGTTCATCCCATTCACGTTCAATGTTATGATTGTCATTTGTGGATTTGCTGGCATTTTGATATCTTCCCCTATTTCTTACCTTTCTTCTTTTGCTATCTACTTTTGAACCAGTGATTTACTTTAGGTCAGTTCCCCTAGTCCCCTCCTTGAGATGCTTCCCTTTGTAGCCCCTCCCTTTTTATACTCCCTTCCTTGGCCCCCTCTGATTCCTTCCTTTTTTATACTCCCTTTATACTCCCAAAGTCAGGATGCTTTGAGTTCTTGATTTGATTAGGTAAAAAAAAAGGCAAGGAGAGAGTTAATCCTATTTTCCCAATCTCCCTGTGATTCTTTGGGAGACTAATGTCCCCAGTGAATCATATAACCTAACTCGCTTATATATCTAGCTAAAGGTGTATACAATGTTGCACTTTCTAAGAGGAAATTGCAATAGTTGGAGATAAGAGGGAAATAGAAGAGAGAGAGTAAAACCAATGTTTGATGGGCACAAAAAGTCAACTATGAGGCAGTCTTTTGGCATAAGAGTTTACATTTGGAAAAAATGATATGTTCCACCCCATTCAGTTCAATCAGTTATACCCCACAGTTCATTCTGGATCTTCTGATGCAGTGTATGTTTCCTTATGGCACTTTTTTTAAACAACTGTTTTCCTTGATTCAGGGAGTTAGTGAACTTCTTTTCCTGAAATTCCTCTGAAAAATATTTTAAATCTTGAATTTTACAAAAATCATCCCCCTGAGGAGAGTGTTGACCAACATCTGGATCAGTTTAGGATGCATGGTTGAGTTATGGGGTATGAGTCAAGAGTCAAAAGGAAAATCAAAACCAGAAAAAAAAGAAAGAAAAAATTAAATTTGAGAAGAAAGAACAAAATTCAAAATTCAAACCAAAATATCAAAATCTATGTATATAAACATTTCTGAGTAAAAAAAAAAAAGAATAAATCTACAATAGTTTCTTAAATCAAGGTACAAGTAAAGAGATTTCTCTCCCACAAATTTGTAGGACAAATGCAGTAGTATTGCACTAACCCATTGACAGCCAGGACTACATAAACTTGCCATACTAAAAGAGAGAAAAAAGGACTACATTTTGAAGTAGAAGGGAAGAATATTTCCCTGGTCTGATTTTTCCTTCAGTCTCAGTGATAGGGGAGTCAAAATGGCAGCCAAACTTAGGAACTTGTTGGAAAGTGGCACAGGTAAGACCTGCACCTAATGTATGTCAAACAGCCACTACCTCGAACCTCAAAAAAGTCCTCTATCTTAGTGCAGGTGTCATTAATCCCACAGGAATTTTTGGTCTCTTTGAACTTGTTCTTTGTTCACACTGTACAATGTCTCTTTTGTGATCCCTTCTCCTGGAATTCATCACAGTTATTAATTAAAGTCTTACAATACATAGCAGTCATTGTAGATTTCCAAAGTCTAAATCCATACCCCAAAGGGTATGCATTGATATTAGAGTTAAGAAATGTTGTAAATTTATCCTTCAAATTCTAAAACCTTATTAATACTGGTTACATGTACTTCAAGTACAAAAAATAAGAAAGAAAACCTTAAATATCCTATTGAAAAATAAAAATAATGAAAAAAAATTTAGGAGTGCAATGTCTCAGCCAAAATAGTACCCACTTGTCTATGGACTCTTATCTCCAATGCATGCTAAAAGATACAGTTAATAAGTGTCAATAGAAGGTATCCATTTTATGTGTGAGCAGTGAATCCAAGAGTCCTTTCCTCCAATTTTAATAGCTGCTGGAGTACTTAATAATACTTGAAATGGACCTTGTGTTTGAAACTACATTACAGAGACTTCTTTAATATAGGGAGGGGAACAGACTGAAACAGTTAACCTGAATAAGGAAATGGAATCTGAAAAAGTATTAGATTCACCTCCAGTGTCTTTGAGGTTCCTTCATTCTCAGAGTACCATCATTTACCTAGATTCCCTTGGTCATGCCTCTGGGGTCCCCCATGCTGAGGAGTGTTTCCACTTTGAGTAGGGTGTGTACAAATTCCATTTGGGGTATTTTGTTGTGATTCTTGATTTGACTCATTTGGATTATTATTTCTGTAATTTTCTATAATTGTTTCTGTTATGATTATGATTATTGATACTTCTAAAATCACTGTTATTTCTTAAATTTTCATTATTTCTAAAATGTATGCTATTAAATACCTGATTCCACTTTCTGAAGTTTAACAATAGGTGACCTCTTTTTCCACATAAATAAAACATTGATGTTATATTTGTGGATTCTTTCGAAGTGGCTACGGCCACTAATCAGTTTGATTTTTCTTTTTCAGTTTCTTCCCTTAACACTTAATTCTTCCTTTAATTACTCTACTGAGTCACTCTTATCTTCATCTTTCCTCAAGTGACCTTTAAAGATGTAAACTGATACTTACCTCAATTCATCAAGGCCCATAAAAAACCACTTTGGGCAGTAGGTTTTAAAATAATATTTGACCACTGTACAACAGTTTTCTACCAATTGTTTTCTTATCTGTCTGATATCCCTTTCTCTGGAAAGATCCAGGCCTATATATCTCCCTCCCAGGTCAATAAGTCTATCCAAAAACTGGGAGAGATTTTCATTGTTTTTTTTTTTTTGCTGAAAATTATCAAACTTTTTCCATGCCACAGGCCTATAAGAACAAACTCTTATTGTTGTTAGCAATGCCTCTCTAGCATGACATAGTTTGAAATAATCTTCCTTTCTATTGGGGTGTTCCATTTGGGGTCTTGCTGGGACCAATGTATTACTCTCCTTCTCTGGGCCTGATTGGCATGGGAGATGATTTTATTTTTATCTCTATCAAAAATCCTTGGAGCAAATTATCTATATCTAGCCATGAAGGATCAGAAGTCCAATAAATGCTTTCAAGCTTTTTAATAACCACAATAGGAACTTCTTCAAAGGAAGGAGTATTTAGCTTGAATCTCTCCATATCTTGCGGGGTGAAGCGTGTGTGGTGTCTTAAGGACACCATATCTCCAGTTTTATTGAAGGTAGGTACATGTTTTAAGAGGATGTAATTCAGCTTTTAGCTGAATTAGTTTCTGTTTCTGTTTCTTGACTTGATGTTTGAGTTGTCATAGATGGGGGAATGGGTATAGGAGGGAAAAAGTCTGGTAGGAGCAGTCTGGGTAGATATAGAGGTAGTTAGAGCAGAATGAGTAAAATGGAGAGATAAATCTCTCTTCTGAATCTGGGGATTCCTGAAGATGTTCTCAAGGTCATTTATATAAGCCTTGATAAACCCTTAACTATCCTCCAGTTTCTTCTCAAGATCACATGAGGTATTTTCCAGTTGTCTAATAAGAAAAGCTTTTATTTTAGCTTTGAGGTCAAGGATTGATTGAGTAGTGGGAGAAATTGGTTGGAGTTGGCAGGAAATGAATCAGACAGGAGAAGGCCAAGATGAATCTCTCATCTGAATCTCAAGGTTACTCACTCTATTTACCTGTTTTTTTTTTCTTAAAAATGGATTGATAAACTGCAATGTATCTTTTTCATTATTAGTATACCTAGGAACTGTGCCAAATAAAGCCATTATGAAATGTTCTCTGAGATCGTGAGTCATTTTAGATAAATAAGAAAAATTACTTTTTGCAATTTGGGTTATGCTGCTTAATATCATGTTTAGTTGCCCATTTAGTTTTAAATTAACTATTAAATTGTTTGCAATTCTACTTCTTGTCAGTAGGTGGTGGTACTGGCTAGGAATTAGGTTTTCACAAATCTTGATTAAAAACTTCAGATTTGTGAAGTGCCTGTTTTTGGGTGGTAGAACCTAGACCATAGTTCCCCAGGTAAGGTTGGGGAAAAATAAAAAGAGGAAATACAAAGGTAGAAGTTAGAAGGGCCTTGCCTATAAATAAGGGCAAGGAAAAAAATAACAATCAAAAATACAATGAAGACAAAAAGTGGGGTCAGTAGAACCTCATTGCTGGTGACAATGAGTACAGTTTAATGTTAGGTGGTTACATCTTTTAAAGGTACAAACCACAGCAAGTAAAAACAATCATCTGTGAGAAAACTCCAAGGGAAAGTGTAACAAAAATGTAGATAGGTTAGCTGGGTAAAAGATGATTCCAAGCATCATCGGATTCTTGGAAAGGTCATTAAAAACATGTGTTGCCAGCAAAAACACATGTTGTTATGAGAAGCTTAAAAAAAAGGTGAAGGAGAGGACACTTTGACCAGTTCTTAGACAGACCCTGAGTTATCTACCTCTTCATGAGGGCCCTCAGATCATTATCTTAGATGGACTCCAAGTTATCAAACTCTGACAAGACTTAAAATAGACTATCTGCCTCTCAAACAGCAATGAATATGTAAAACAGAAGTGTAACAGCCAAGGATAGCTATTGCAACAGAGGGACAGCACAGTGAAACAAGACTAGCATGACTTTACAGAAGACAGAAAGACAGAAGTGAAGGTGGCAATAAGAAGGAACCAATGGTATAAAGAGGCCTAGGACATGATGGACAAAACCTCAAAGCTCCCCTCCTACTGATGAATCAATGTTTTTGTGGAACTGAATTATCTAATAGCAAAGCATGAAGGAAGGGGTAGTAAAACAGGAGGAAGTTATAGAGGAATATCGGATTTGCCCAGGTAAAGTCAAGTGATCAGAATGACTCTGAGATAACTCCTATGATCTGTAAAGGAGAAAGGAGTCTGCACAGGAGAGGTGAGGGAAAATACCAAGAATGGAAAAGTGAAAAGAAAGGCCTTACTTTGGTAGTGAAGGTAATGCTACTCATGAACACTCCTTTGATTCAAGAGATCTCCCTTTAATTCTGTGAAGAGAGATGGTCACATTATACTGGACCTTTTCCCTGTTTTTATTTAGAGCTTGAAGGGAACACTTGTCTTATCCAGGAGTGTGGGAAACCCCAATGGAGGTTCCTAGTAAATGGGAGAGAGAAATAGCATGAACTTTAGGAAGAACATTTTAAAGTAAATTGGAACGCCAGGTGAGGAAGGAGAACAAGAAGATTTTCCCAACCAACCTTTTCATGGACCTGGGAGGTCCATAACTCTGGCATATTATACAGGCTTTTCTGACTTTTTAAATGTAATGATTAGGTGTACAGATTTTTTTTCCTTTCTGGACTTTAAAAATACTATTGTTTATAAAGAATGTGTGTCTCAGAGAGGGTAAATTAAAGGTGCCCTCAGCTCAGGACCTACCTTTCTCATGGCTTCAGGGGCTCTCAACCTGTTGTGATAGCAAAGCAAAAATGATGAAAACAGCTATGTGTGTAGCCTGGGACCAAGCTTTGCATGAAACTGCTTCTAGTAGATCCAATCGTGGTTTATTTTTATACCCAATTAATACATACTCAACATACATGATCAAATAAAGATAATAAGATAACTGATACATTAACTTATATCAAATCATTTGTTTAACATTCTATGATCATAATATACACTTGTAACTATTGATTCTGACAGGATACACAATGGTTTTTCACAAGATAAATAATTGTGTCACAGGTGGATTAGTTGGATGTTAGTTTTTCTCATTAACCTGTGAGTTGCTTGGCTTATGGACAATCAAAGAAAACCATTTGTTACCTTTAATAATCAATCAGAAATTCTGGAGACAATCAACAATCATAGTAGTCAAGTTGAGAGATCAAAGGGATAATAGAAACACAATTCAGATTTAATATTAGACTAAGCATTATGCATTAATGCTTAGTGCATTAATCCTATGCATTAATCCTACCTGGATTGGTCTTTGAGTTTTAGACCTGTGAGCTCTTTTGGCATTATCCAGGTTATCTCTGTGCTCCTTTTTTTGATCCCATTCCTAGAATCAGACACAAACATTAATCATAATCCCACAACAATTATCAATAAATGGCAGGTTCCCATAGTCTAAAGCTGTTTGGGTGCATATTAATAATAACAGCAAGTATATATATTTAAACTAATATTGTAGAATAAAATAATATTGATTATATGTACCTTAAGTACATAGAAATGAGAAAAAGGGAAAAAATAAAATAAGGTAAAAAATAATAATAAAATAAGGAAAAGAGAAAAAAGGAAAAAAGAAAAAAAATTTAAATTTAGGAATTCAATGTGTCAAAAGAAGAATAAAACAGTTCCACTTGTCAATGGGTAGTTATCTCCAATGCATGTATAGGATACAGTCAATCAGTCTCAACAGAAGATGCTCTCTTTACATGTGAGCAGTGAATGCAAGAGTCCTTTTCTCCAACCTTTATAGATGTTGGAGTAGTTAACAATATTTGGAATGGTCCTTCCCAGGAAGGCTGGGTTGCTCCCATACGCTGGAAGTTCTTTATATACACATTGCCTACTGGGTTCAGGTCGTGAAGTGAGAAATCTAGTGGTCCGGCTTGTACTGCAGCTCCAGATTCATGTAGCTCACTCAGTTTGTGCTGTAATTCCTGTATATAGGAAGCAATAGTAGTATCTCCCCCTAAAAGCGATGTATAAGCCAGGGAGAAAGGCTTAGCCTGTATAGGCGGATGTCCCAAAAGCATCTCAAATGGTGAAATATGTAAGTCTCCTCTAGGCCTGCTTCTAAGATAAAATAGGGCCAGATGGAGAATTTCAGACCATTTTAAATGGGTCTCGGTGCATAATTTGCCAATCATAGTTTTAAGTTCTTTGTTCATCCTCTCAACTTGGCCTGAACTCTGGGGATGATATGGAACATGGAATTTGGGAGTTATCCCCAAGCAAGAATATATCTGGTTTAGAACAGAATCAGTAAAATGACTCCCCCTATCAGAATCAATATGGGCTGGTAGGCCAAAGAGAGGAATAATTTCTTTTAAAAGCACCTTAGCAACAAAAGCTGCGGTGGCTCGGGCTGTAGGAAATGCTTCCGGCCATCTGGTCAGTTGGTCTACTATGACCAAACAAAATTTATATTGTCTAGCCTTTGGCATCATTATGAAATCTATCTGCAGGTGCTCAAATGGTGTGTAAGCCAGAGGACTCCCACCAAAAGCTTTGCCACAAAAGACATGTTGGTTATATGCCTGGCAGGTAGGGCAGGCTGAACACACTTTAGAGGCTATGGTAGTTATACCAGGGGCTATCCATACTCTCTTAACAGAGTCCACGATGCCCTGGATACCAAAGTGGCCATTATTATGAACAGATTGGCAAATTTGGTGATAGAAACTTCTAGGGAGCAGGGGTTTTTCTTCAGATGACACCCAGACTCCATTGATCTGTTTTGCTTTGAATTTCTGTTTCCATTTTTCCACTTCCTTCTCATTATAGGAAAGTGATAAATTTGAGTCATCAGTAGTTGTTAATGTTAGAAGTAATTCAGACCCTTCTATGGCTGCTAGCTTTGCTGCAGCATCTGCTCAGTCATTTCCCCTAGAGACAGGGTTGGTGCCACCTGTATGGGCTGAGCAATGAACTACAGCTAGGGCTGCAGGCAGCTGAAGAGCAGAAAGTACTTCATTAATAATTTCAGCATTAGCTATGGATTTTCCAGCTGAGTTTAAAAATCTTCTCAGGAGCCATAGCATCCCGACTGAGTGACAAATTCCAAAAGCATATCTAGAATCCATATAAATTGTTGCCTTTTTACCCTTGGCAATTATACAGGCATGTTTCAGAGCTAGGAGCTCTGCCCCTTGAATGCTAATGTTAGAGGGCAATGAAGCTGACCACTCAGTGGCAAATTCTGTGACTACAGCAGCTCCACTGTAGCGTGTGCCATCCCTCATGAAAGAAGAACCATCAGTAAATAAGATCAGGTCTGAGTTCTTTAAGGGAGTGTCCAAGAGATCATCTCGAGGCTTTTCTGCCATGGATACTAGTGTTTCACAACTGTGTAATGGTTCTCCTGAAGTTGGTAAGTCTGGAAGCAAGGTTGTAGGATTAAGGGTTCTACAGCTTTTCAGAGTAATATTTTCATTATTTAGCAAGGTTATTTCATACCTTGTAATTCGCTGATCAGAAAATGCTTGTGTTCTCTGTCTTAGCAATAATGCTTCGACCTCATGTGGACAAATAATTGTCAATGGGCATTAGATTGGTGAATAAAAGAATATGAAGAGTTTTAAAAATAAGAAAACAAATAGAGGAAGAAGTAAACCACTTAATGATCCCATCACACCTTCTTTTATCTGACTTAGAACTTCTCACAAACCAGATTGTCAATTAACAAAATATATACAAGCTTTACAAACAAGAACATCAGAGTTGCATGAAATGGGTTTGATACAAAAAACAGAATCCCTGGATTACAATTTCCCACAATATCAAACCAGTAGATAAAATATACATAAAAATTTTCAATAGAAAATTGGCTATAGACATAAAATGGACTGGACCACATGAAGTTTTGCTTACTACCCAACATCTATAAAAATTAATGGGAAAGACTAAAGGTTCCACTGTTCTCACATAAAAATAGAAAAATCCAACATCACTGTAACAGACATAACAGAAGAAGATAATTAGACAAAAGGTAGTACCGAGAAATGAAAACAAACACTGATTAACATCAAAAAATACCCCACAAAGAAACAATAGTAACACATAATGTTTGAGACAGAGACATCCCAGAAGTCAAGCATACCAGAGTGATGAGAAGAAGACAAATTTCCAGTTCAGAGGTTTTAAAGCATCCTAGAGGAATAGATTTTAAAGCATCCCAGAGGAAAAGCATCAAGAAAAGCTGCTAGTGAAAAGAAACAAAGAAAAAAAGCTGAAATGGACAGCTAAGACTGAAGTTTGTAAATTTGTTTAATAAAAAGAGGACAGATGGAAAGCAGAACTTATATGTAAGACAGAGTGTGGTGAAATCATGAAACAAAATTAATTTCACATATTTGGGAAATAGCATGCAACACTACATAATGTGGAAGAAAGAAGAGATCTATCAGTCAACATGAGAAGTGGAAATCTGAATAAATTTGATAAGTATTCGTTCCACACAACACTATTAGACACAAAACACAAAATCACAAACTGGCATATATTGGGAGATCTCATGTAAATAAAAGAGTGTCTGAAATGATATTTATACAAATTATAAATATGTATATACTTAGTTCCATAAGATCTTGTGCAAATAGAAAGATCAACAGATATTTCTATTTGACTGACATCAAGATTAGGGAACTATGTATATTTTTGTATTATATGTAAATAATCTCTATAAAATATATGCTATATTTAGGTTAGTAACAGTGATAGAGTCTGTAAATATTTAGTATAGCATGTATATATGTTGTATATGAAATTAAATTATAGATTAGGCTAGGGATTTAGAAAATAGATATTATAAATAAGGAATAGAACAAGAGTAAGTTAAGTTAAGCATAGCATAGACAGTTATACTCAGGAATAGACTTGAGCTACATTTGCAGATAGTAAAGTTTAAATTGTAGAAGTTTAACTTAGCAAGAGTAAGTAGTATTATCATTAAGCTTCAAATTTCTTTGTAATGGTTTTGTTCATAGATTTATTGTACTGAATTCATTGTAAAACCCTAAAACTTCCCTTACCCAAATTTTCTTGCATAGAATTCCTTAGAGTAGATAAAATTAGCATAGAATAGTGATGCAGTAATTGAGGGAACTTTATTATTTTGGGGACAGTAGTTAGTAATTCGATTTAGTAGACTGGTAAGTATAATAAAAATAAGTGACCTTGGGAAGGTCAAAACAAACAAAAAAAGGGAACAATTGTGGAAAGGAAGCAAGTTTTGGATTTTCTGCCACTCAGGTAGAACCAACAGCAGTTGGAATATTAAAGACAAGATATTAACAGCAATTACAGATGGTGAGGGGAGGGGCAACTTGGAATGACAGTTGGTCTTGAAGGTATCTCTTTCCTGGACCTTGGACTGGAAGGAGCCTCTCTCCCTGCTTCAGGATAGAAGTACTTCTATTCCTAATTTTCCCAACTGTGTGCTCTATCTGGATTCCTGTAATCATGGCATCAAAGAAAATGATTTAAGGTGAGTGGTTTGAACTGTAAGGCCTGTCTTTAGGGGCATCAGACCAAAGAGACAGGCCTAACCAACTCTGAAGTTCAGAACCTTTTCTTCCTCTTGCTGTCTACTGCTAAAGGTTTTGAATTAAAGAAAAATAGCATAGATTAGCTTAGACAGGAATAAAAGAAACCCTCCACCAGCCTGTGAGACCTGGCCTCAGCTCAAAAGCTGAGAGAGATGCGAATCCAATAAAGGGAAATCCAGATTCCCTCTACCCTGATACCTCCCCATTGCAAATTTGTTATTAAAAGTCATCTTTATTTAATAAAACCACAGTCAGATAAGAGGACTATCATTTCAGGGGAACTTAGAGGCATCTGAACCTAAGGACAGCTATTCAACCACAAACAGTCCTTATTGGACCCCTGCTAAGAGACTTTGGTCCAGTGTAAGGCTTGTTCCTCAGGCGAATCCATGCTTACCTGTTCTGGGGTATCTTCAACATCACAATAGAGAAGACATCCCCTCAGGCTATTATATTTGGCCCATTTCTAGGAACCCAATTTTTGAAAGATAGCTTCTTGGAAGGGAGCATCTCTTTCCCTTTACCTCACCAGCAGCCATATTCCCTCTGTCCCTTCAACTCTTCCATTCCCTGTTACAAAACCTTCCTTATCCCCTGTACCTCTTCAATACCCCTACAATTCTTTTAAAAATTACATTATACATAAATCTTAAATTACTGCCTCCAAGTAAATTTTAGTTCAGTTCTTCAACTGTCAGCTTAACCAAGTTCTCTGCCTCTAACCTCCAGCCACACAGAGATACAAAAGAGATCTTTCTTTTTCCTCTGTTGGTCTTCCTTGTTCAGCAACTCTCCAACTTTCACTTTCTCTACCAACCAAACTATCACTCTGGTTTTCCAAGTTTCCCAAGAACATATCCAGAGAACAGGAAGGACCAGACTCTCAGAGCTCAGATAACTCCAAGAGATGTTTTGACAGTTGGTGAATCCACTCTTTAAGTCCCTCAGAATTCCAAGCCTAATTCTGGCTCAATATTCCAAGCTGGGCTTGAGGCCTTCACATAGTCCTTTACCAACAAAACCCAAATTATCGTAAATTCCTAATTTTATCTCTATACAATCGATTTACCCAAATCAGCCCATGCAGACAACAACAAAACAATATTGAATTTTTAGGGATAGTTTGAAATATGTCTCCTTTCTAGGAATAGAAGTAAAGGAAGGAGGAGAAATTCATTATAGTAAACCCCCTAACAATAGTCCTTGTATTTTTTATAAAAAACTAGTAGTCAATAACATCTGATAGCTTATGGAAGCCTACTGGGAACTAAATATCATCCTCATCAACAACAGACCTACACTTTAGAGAGCCATCCAGCAGTATTTCAGAGGGTCTGGAGTACACTCTCTCCAGGTGGTAGGATTTTAGTCTAATAATGGAGTGAGAAGCACTATATGCTCAGTCACACATGGGTAAGCATCACATCGCGTTCTGCCATGGAATGAGGTTGGTTTATTTTATAGTTTCAGGTAGTACATGCTTGTAATGGGAGTGAATGTAACTCTGTGGAGAGGGAAAGGAGTAGGGCATAATGGGTAATGATATTTAGGTTTTAATTCTGTGAATATACTCTTTTTGGGTAATAATCTAAGAGGATTAAAGTGGGATATATGTTTATACTATAAGTCTTTGCTCTTAAATAATTTCTTTTTTATTAGAGAGAGAACAATTATTATCCATTAGTGAGGGAAGATAGAGACAAGTCACAAAAGGGGATCAATGGGGACTCATTTTTGAGTGCTGCAAGGCAGCTCCCATTTCCAAAAATGTGATATTGTCAGCCAGTGGGGGTGTAATGGCTCCCAACATTACACTACAGTGCTTGATATGTCATCACATTTTATTGTTACTACTGAGAAGCTGATTTCTTTCATCAAGAGAACAGAGGCTGAGTGAGCTATCATTACCGAGTAACTAGGGAATTTACAAGAAGGAATGAAAAACAAAAGAAAGGAAGGAATTACTTATTAAGTGCCTACTATGTGACCTGTAATCTCATAAATGCTTTAAAAACATACCGTGTGATTCTCTGCAAAATAAGTGCTATTATTATTTATTTCCTCCAGTTGAGGAAACCGAGGCTCATAGACGGTTTAAGGACTTGTGCAATGACACATAATTAGTAAGTTTGTGAGACCAGATTTGAAATGAGGTTTTCATGACTCTGGGCCCCCAGTATTCTAGCCACTACACAACCTTAATATCAAACGATCATAAATACAATTGCCTGTAACTGATACTATGTGGTCCATGTTACAAGTTAGTGATGTCACCAATCATTATCAGTCTATTCCTATGACTGAGATTATTCAGAATTACTTTGTGTTCACATTGAAAGGAATTCATCATATATGGAACATTCATCCAGCACTACTTAAATTCTCCCTTTTCTTTCCATATTATCATGAATAGAGGATTCAAAAGGGCTTCCTTTCTTATGAGAATAGACATACACAACTATACTAATGATATGTTGAATAGTTTAGATAAAACAGAGGCCCTATATCAAAAGGTAACCCATATTATTGATAAGACATCAGAACTCATACTGATAACTTATCCTCCAGTTTGCTCAGTAAAATTTGTGGGAATAGGATGGATTGGCCAAGCCCAGCTCAGAATAATCTGTTGAACCTTCCTCCACAATTGTCTTAGGAGCAAAAGAACTTGGGTTCCAATCCTGCTTCTGATGATTCTTACTAGTGTGACCTTAGGCATATCACTTATCTTCATTTAGTCTTAGTTTTTTCATCTCTAAAATGAAGGGGTTTGACTTCAATAGATTTGAAATATTTTCCAATTTTATTTCTTTTGTCCCTGTCATAGAGGATGTATATTTATCAGAAAGATCAGAACTAGGGATGAATAGTTTTCTCATCGTTCTTTTAGAAATAAAATTTTTCCTCATTTGATGTAAATGGATAATAATTGACAGCACAATATCTCCCAAGAGTAAGAAAAGTGAGAAATGGTTGTGTCTCTTCTTTCCTATCAACTTCATTTTCCCTAGTTAAAATCAAACTCTTCAGTTAAGGTATTTAAGCCTCAAAACTCATTTCTCAGAGACCAATTTTCTATTTGAAATGCATAATTGCAATTAATTGTGATAAGAGATGATTTTCACATATTAGATGCATTTGTTATTGTTGGGAACAGGTTGGAAATTCCCAATGCAGACAGTCTCAAAGCTTTTGCAGGTGATGATAATCACAGACCTATTAAAAGATGAACTCATAGAGTTCACTTCTATATGATTTGCCTCCCAGACCTAGACTGTGGGAGACCTCACTATGAGAGCACTAAGGTCCTTATATCTTGAGTGCTAGCTGTTCCTGTCTCCACCACTGGCTGTTGTTGTCTACCACAATACCAAGGAGTCCACAAAGATTCAGTAAGTGGTTCTTAATTCCTGGGCTCTGAGATAGAGAAAGAATAGGGAAGAGTTCCTTAAGAATCACATTTTATTCTGTTCTTTTTACTGCTATACAGATGTTTTTATATAATAAATACATTCTTTTTCTTTTCTAATGTTTCCATTTCCCACATTTTCTCCCACATGTAAATACATATTATATATGAAGTTGTAATCTTTCAAAATGGAGTAAATATAATCTCAATTTCTTTTTACTCTAATATTTTAAATATATCAATAAAATGTATTTTAAAATAATGTATATATATGCATATATGTGTGTATTCATGTTTTCTATATTATTTTTTCATTTTTTAAATCTATTTTAAACTCTTTATATTTGGGTGTATCTTTAAGTGTTTCCCCACTTTTTTCCAAAAGAGTAGTTATTATCTCTTCAAATCTATTTCTCTTTTAGGCTAAAGAATATTTTTTTCACTTTCCCCCCTCATAACAGTCTCTCCCCTGCCAATTAACACTTAGAATTAATTCTTTTCTCCTTGTTATACTTAAGTTTAAGGATTTTTTCTTCATAATCCCCTCTCCCTCACAACAGTATTTTCAATATATCCAGTAATCAGTATAATTCTTTCATGTTCTAAATTGTGTTTGTTAACTCAGTACATATTAAATCTATTCCATTTGACATACCTTCTAAAAGGTTTTATGCACTACTTGAAATATTGTGATATCCTTTTTCAGGTCAGACTAATTTGTACTTTAAAATATTCAGTTAGCATGTAAAAAGAGAAAATTAACAGATAATTGCTTTTCCATTTAACAGGTGAAAAAAAATAATACCAAGAATGGAAAAATAACTAGCCCACAATCACATCACCAGATTTCAGTAGAGGTATGAATAAAATCCAAGTTCTTTGGCTCTTAGTATAAGTCCTCTTATTTTACTATGCATTTCTAAGAAGTACAGATTTTTCCAAACTGTAGTTTATATTATCTAATTTAAATGATAGAATTATCTTATGCAATCACTTTATGTCTCACATTAAGAGAACAGAGCATGAGACAGGAATATATTCTGATTTTCCATTGTGTTGCTGTGCTAGTTTATCTCATCTCTCTTCTTATGCTGTAGTAATGATTGCTTGAAAAGGAAGTTGGGAACCTCAGATTAACTCATCCAGCTGTTCTTGAAGTGTTTTAATTATCAAATATGTTTATTCTGATGGAATTTTTCTCCCCAAAATATTGCTCTTCTTCCCATTAAAAAAAAAAATATATATATATATATACATATATATATATATATATATATATATATATATATATATATATATATATATATATATATATATATATATATATATATATAAAACCATTATCTTCCATCTTGGAGCCAATACTATGTATTGGTTTCAAGGCCGAAGAGTGGTACGGGCTAGGCAAAGGGGGTCAAGTGACTTGCCCAGGGTCACACAGCTGAGAAATGTCTGAGGACAGATTTGATCCTAGGATCTCCTGTCACTAGGCGTGACTCTCAATCCACTGAGCCAGGCAGTTACCCCACCTTCCATAAAATATTGAAAGCTTAGAGATAATAGTTGTTCCTGTAATCTTTCATTACCATAGAAGTCAAATGCAGGCTTTCTTTAATTAATAATATCATTTTCAAGCACCTGAGCCGTGTCTTATCATTCCTTTATTCTTTAGCCTTTTTCCTTTCCTTGATTTTTTTGTTACTATTCATTTTTTTCATTGCCAAATATTACATTTTAATTAATTTTGTGAGGTTCAAGTTGTGATTTTCCTTCCAATTTTCTATGATTAAAAACAATTTTTGGTAATCTTCTGCATTAAAGATAACAGGTTTTAATACAAAATTATGCTGTCTCATTTCTCTTCACTTTTTACCTCTTCATTTTGTTTTAAAATCATTTATTTTTTTATTTCTTTCTTTTTCCTCCTCACCTTTTCCTGAATATATTTTCATATCTCCTAATATGCTATTTTCCTTTTCCATATTTTCCATTTGTTTCTTTAAACATGCCTTCTTATCAACATGTTATTAGTCAATACTTTGTATCTCTTATTTTCACTAACATTTTTGAATTCTTTATTTTTCCCCTTGTCATTATTTTTAATTCCCTGTATAGTTCTCGAAACAGGGTAAATGCTTTAATCACCGGGTTCAATTTAATTGAATCAATTTTACTGTCATTGTTATTCCAGTTCTTGCCTTACCTAACCTTAACAATTCACCAAATGAAACCAACCTGAAGTCACTCTATTTCCATGTTTTAACATTTCTCTTTTTCACATACCCCATTACTTCTTTTAATGACTCTTCTTTCTAGACTACTTTTCTTATTTCATTTCCACCTTGACTATGTCTTATATTTTTGACTCATTTGCTCTCTCAATATTGATAACCTCACATTCCTCTACCATCCACTTTCCTCTTTTCATACTTGTAATCTTATGAGTTATAATTCCTTCCTTTTTTGCTTCTTTCCCTATCTTTCACCCACCAAAAAGGGCAACTATGTCTATGAGTTTATTTTGTGAATATTAGCTTATTTTGCATTAAATAAAATCCTCTCTTTCTCCATTTGAAATGTGTTTGTTTTGTTTTTCAAAGTTGTCTCTAAGCATTCTTCGAGGTCACATTCGTACCTCTAAACACAGGAAAACAAGGTGTATTATTTTTAGTTGACGTGTTCCATCACAAATACTATTCTTCCACATCACAGGTAATATGGAAATGTGACAAAGAGAGAGGAGTCTAATCTTCCTTTATCCTCACCTATGTACTCACCTAAAATTCTGACCACACATTTAGTTAAATTCTGACCACACATTTAATTAACTTTCTCCTAAGTCAATGCTCAATCAAATCTTTTATACATCTCCAAAACTTAAGATGCCCCTAGCTTTCTTTCTTTGTTTCTTTTCCCATTTTTGACTAAATGTGCCTCCTTTCCTTTCTTCTCCCTCTTTATTTAATGTTCTATAGTCTGGCTTCTGACTCCCTCAATCAATGAAACTTGCTCTCCTCTAAGTTAACAATCTTTTAATTGTAAAAAAAAACTAGAATGGTCTTTTTTTCAATCCTCATCTTTCTTGATCTCTTTATAGCCTCTGACATTGTTAATCACCTACTTGACATTCTTATTTCTAGGTTTTCATGTTGCTGCTCTATGGTTCTTTCCCAAAGTTATCCTAATTACTCCTGAATAGGCTATTGCTGAATATTTATCCAAGTCATGCCCTTTCATTTTGGGCAGTCAGTTAGTCACTATACTGGTCCCTACCTATACTCTTGACCCTCTGTATTATTCACTTATTGATTCTATCCATTTTCAGTGATTCATTTGTCATCTGTATGTAAATGATTCTCAAATTTGATTATTCAGGTCTATCCTCTCTGTAGTCTTCTATCTTAAACTCTGTATTAATAATCTCAAATTAGTTGTTAAATGGACATTTTAAACTTGACATGTTCAAAGATAAAACTTATTATTTTTACCCCTAAAACTTCCATTCTTCATAACTTCCATTCTACTCTTGAAACTAAAATCATTTTTCCTGGCTTCCAGATGGATTGTCTAAGAATCATTCTCACCTCCTTACTCTCATGGCCAATATCCAGTCTTTTCATAATTATTTTACATTTTATATTAATAAAATATATTGAATATAAACCCAGTCTCTTCTGACTTGCTAAAATCTAGGTCATTACCTCCTGCCTGGACTATTTCAATAGCCTTCTGGTTAGTTTCCATACCTCAAATCTCTTCCCACTTCAAGTCCATGCTCTGCTCAACTGAAAAAGCAACCTTACAAAGTGGAAGTCTGACTAAGTCACTTCCCTACTCAATAAAGTCCAGTAACTTTCTATCACCAGGGCCTTTAATACTTTCCATAATGTTTGACCTCACCTTTATAATCTCCTTATACCTTATAACTGTCAACCCTAGGCACTCTCTCATCTGGTGACAGTTTTCTTTTTGTTTTGTGAATGAATACTCCATCTTCCAAATCTGAGTCTTTTCTGGTATCTAGTTTGCTTATTCATTGTTTTTTTACAAGATGTTTCTGATTAGATTATAAAATGCTTGAGAATATGAATTTTATTTTGCTTTTTCTAAATCTCCAAGATGTAGCTCCTTGAATGACATATAGCAGGCATTTGAAAATGATGTTTGATGAAATAATTAAATTTGAAAAATTAATGTCACAAATTCTATGATTATGAATTTGAGAGACCTGCAGGGAAATAATAACATTATTGTCTATTTCAAGCTTTTAGTATTATTAAAAAATCAGGCATGATCCTTTAAAAGGATGAATGAGGTTATTAAATTGAGTTTTATATCAAGTACTGATACATGGAGATATTTTTATAGATCGATTATATACATGTTTATAATAATAATATTTTTGTGCTGGATTTTTGCAAAACACCATAAAGCAATGGATTGGAATAGGATAATCACTCTTTATATATAATTTTCAGCAAATCAAAACCAAGTAAAATGAATAAAATTCAATTTGTTCTTTCCAATTTAATACAGCCTCCTATTTTATTGAGTTCCACAATCATCATTTCTCTCAACTTTCCAAAGAGAAAATTAGAACCATATACACAAAATCACTATCATTACCAAAAACACACTAGTGACATCATAGAAGGGTTTAGGTATAGTCTGGTGGAAACAAAAAATCCAGACGAAAGCATTTGATACACCAAATTATTACATGTCAGTTATGCCCACAGTAAAGATAGGCACAATTATCCAATTAGAGGGCCTTGTGTACTGAGAGAAAGAACAATTGTGAGCAAATTGGAAGTCCAGAAAGAGATAAAAATCCAGTAATTTTTTTTTCCCCTGTGGTAAGCCTTTGTTTCATGGCATTTGCAAACTATTATGACTCTAGACTTTGATTTTTTTGTTGTTGTTGTTGTTAAGGAAATATTTGATCTGTTTTAAATGTTAAAATAGAATGCAACTATTATCTGAGGAAATCAGTGGATTCCAACAGATATGAAATGTATTTTTCCAGAAGAAAAAAAAAGTAGAATAGTGTATTTTTAAAAAAGGCATGAACAACTCTGCTCTTTTGGTGACATTTATCAAGTAAATTTATTACATTATATCTCAGATTCCTCATTTACAAAGAGAGGGAATCATAATACCTTGTCACTGTTTTAATGTCCATATCTAGATCTATGATCTTATTAACTATAAAAATGGGATTCAATCAATTTTCAATATTCCAACAGCTGGAAGAAATGGAACATCAAAGGTTTGTTTGTGAAAGTCATGCAACTCCATTATTTTTTTTGGTTGTCTATTTCTTCCTTTTTTTAGGCTCTTCCATTCTTTGGGGTATCAGATCTACTGACTCCTTGAAGCCAAATGATATCTAGTGAGCTGATCTTTGGTTTGGCCTTCTTTTTTCAATGTGTCATTGGTGTTGTAGGGAATTCATTGCTCCTCATACTTTATGGTTATATTGCTTTCAAAAAGCCTCAAGAAAAGAAGCCCATGGACTTGATTCTTGCTCATTTGACTGTGGCCAATATAGCAACACTTTTTACCAGAGGCATTCCAGAAATCATGTTTTGTTTTGGGATGAGAAGTATTTTGAATGATTTGGGATGTAAAGTAGTCTTGTACATCTACAGAATTTTCCGAGGACTTTCTGTATGCACAACAAGTCTTCTGAGCATGTTCCAGGCCATCATCATCAGTCCCAACAACTCTGTATGGGCAAGGATCAAAGTCAAAACCCCCAAATATATTTTACATTGTTTCCTTTGTGTCTGGGTAGCAAATGCATTGATCAATATCAGGGTCATTGAAGCCACGGAAGCAATAAAAAATGACAATATTTCCAGATATAATTATATAGCGCATTTTTACATGGTAAGAGCACCAAATGAGAACAAATCTGCTGTTGCATTTTTGTTTGCTTTAACTCTTCATGACTTTATCTTTCACTTCCTAATGGGACTGTCCAGTACCTACATGGTTCTTCTGCTCTATAGGCATAGCAAGCAAGTGCAGCATATTTATAGCAATAGCAATTCCTCTAGATCCTTCCCTGAAATCAAGGTCACTCAGACCATCCTATTGCTTGTGAGCTGTTTTGTTTTATTCTACTGGATCAACAACTGTTGCACCTTATATGTGTCATTTCATTTCGAAAAAAAAGTTGAGGTAGAAACAATTGGAGCCTTTTTTGGTGGTTGTTATCCTGCCCTCTCTCCCTTATTGCTGATTGGCAGTGATAGTCGTATTGGAAAACTTCATTTTATACCTGGGAAGGAAAAAAGACATCACAAGGATTTTGTGAATGGATTAGTCAATTATTGATTCTAATTTCACCTCAATACTTCCATGTGTTATGATTTTCCAGTCAAAGGAAAAAAAGTATAGATTATAAACATGGAATTTCATAAAACCACATTTGAAAGAATTTATTGTCTCATACCTGGATTGGAAATGAAGTATCTTTCTCTTTCACCCTTCAGTGTGAAAATGATTATCATGAGGATTCAGGCTCCTTTTAGTTTACTCTCACTAGATAACTCATCTTGGTAAGTCATATCACCATTATATGCCACATTTTCCTCCTTTGTGAAATGAAAGGCTTCAACTAGAAATATGACATCACTTCTATAGAGGCTACATGATATTGTGCTAAGAACATTGGAATTAATGTTAAAATCCTAGGTTTAATTCCTTGCTTTAGTGGATAATATCAATATTATAATATTCAATAGAATGATCATCAAATGCAAAGTATATCATTAAATGATAGCAAAACAAAGAAAGACAAAAATATCATTTCTGACCTGAAGAAGCTTGCATTTTAATGCCAAAGAAAACATTGAAGCAACTATGGAAATATGTAAAATAAATACTTAGTGTAAATATGACATAAGCTTAACAGGCATATTTTAGCAGTTCTGGAAATGGCCTATTGCAGATAGAGTGGAATTTCTCTTGAGTCTTGAGAGAAGACAGAGAATGTAGGTAAAAATGAAATGTATTCAAGGGAAGGGTCATGGGAAAAGAATATAATTTAGAAATATAGTATCTTTTGAGAGCAACAACAAAAAGCCCAGTGTCACTTGTATATGCATAGGACTAAATGTTTTAGAAATCTTGAAAGATCAGAAGGCCCTAGGTATTGAGGTACATTGAATGCCACTTAGAGGATTTTGCATTTAATTCTAAATGTGATAAGAAAGAAATGGAATTTATTGAATAGAGGGATGATATGATCAGACCTGTGCTTTAAGAATAAATATTTGATAGTTGAGTGGAAGATGAACTGGAGTAGTGAAAGTCTTGAGGCAGAGAAACTAATGAGGAGGCTCTTACAATACATGCATGATGTGATGTATATACCCTTTTTCAGAGAAGAGAAGGGGGAATTGGCAAAATACTTTGAGAAAATAAAATCTAAAAGAGTAAGTCACATATTGGATATAGGAGGTGAAAGGGAGATGACATCTAATGCAGGGTTGTAATGCTGGCTAACTTGTTGGATGGTGATGTCCTCAATAGCAATAAGAAGGAAAAGAAGAATGATTTGAGAGGAAAAAAAGTTCAGTTGGGTTTGAGATATCTGTGTGACATAGAGTTCAAGATATCTAATAGAAGGAGATGTAAACCTGGATGTTAGGGAAAAGATAAGCCAGTCTGAGATTCATCAAGAAAGACATGATAATTGAATTACTTGAAGCTGATGGGATTATGTATAAAATACATAGGTAAATAAAGGGCCCTTGACAGAGTCTCCTGGAATGGTCAGGTGATTAGAGATGACCTACATTAATATAGAGTAAAAAAAGTTAAGAATGACTGGTCAGATAGTTAAGAAGGGAACCAGGAGAGAGCATCATGAAAACCTGGAGAGAAGCAAGTTTCTAGACAAAAAGGTAATTGACACCACCAAAAGTTATAAAGATAATTGAAAAAAAGACTAATAGATTTAGTCTATTTAGAGATTAATAATCATTTTTATAGAGAACACTTTTCACTGAATGATTAAGTCAGAATTGTAACTGGGTCAACACAGAGAGACAGAGAGAGAAAAAGACAGAATTAAAGAAAGGAAGAGAGGCAGTGAGGAAGGGAGAGAGAGAGAGAGAGAGAGAGAGAGAGAGAGAGAGAGAGAGAGAGAGAGAGAGAGAGAGAGAGAGAGAGAGCATATAGAATGGGAGACAAATACTATCTGATGACTTCTGAGGAAATTTAGGCATAGAAGAGAGGAGAATTGTGGAAAATTAGAAAGAAGGGATGTGGACCAAGATAATGTTTTTTGAACCTGAGTGACAACTGGGCAAATTTATAGTCATTAACAAAATGTTTAATAAAAAAGGTCAGATTGAAGAAAATTGAGAGAGGATCACATAGGATCATATACATTTTTAACAAGTAATATGGAACAGGATTATTTGTGCATGTAGATGAGTTTGCCTTGGGAAGAAGAATAATCCCATCATTATGTGAGTCTGACTTTAAGGAGAGATGTTGGGAAAAGACATTTGAATGATATCAAATGAAAAGGAGGGGAAAGGAAGGAACTGTTGGTGAATGGTTTATATTTTCTTAATAAAATATCGGGCATGGTTCTTATTAGTGAGTATGGGGTAGTGCTTCAGGAATAAGAAGGCCTACAGGAGAGAATGAAGTAGCAAAGACAAGGATTAAAACAGAGGTAGAGAAAAAATAAACTCTCTCTTCAGTAGTAGAAAAGTGTCCCTAGGAAAATTGTTTCCATGTTAGGAGAGAAATATTCTAGAATAGGACAGATACATTTAAAGTTTCTTCTCAAGGTCTAATACAACAAAAAACTCAGCCAAAGGGATTTGATGCTTAGACCTTTTACCTAGGTGACAGTTTTATGCCCAACTAGGAAGTGATCTCAAGATCCAGCTGGTAATTGATAGCCCCCAGAATTGAGAAGACTTTGTCCTTTGAGAAGTAAATAACCACATCTATTATACTTTGCCTTTATTGATACTTGTTGCTTAGTCTGTACATGTATATTTCTAAACAAGAGCTTTTCCCCTGAATTTCTGAGAGTCTGATTGGCCTGCAAATTGAAAAAAAAATGATCATGGAATAAGAAAGTAGTAATAATGAACTGCAAAATCAGTCATTGAAATATTTTTACTATGGGAAAAAACTTCTACACTATTTTATGAATATTGTAGAAACAACTTAAAAGAGGGAACTTAAATAGATCTCTTAGAACTTTTAATTCTGTGAGGAAAACAGATTTAAGAAGGAATAAATGTTTATTCATCAAATAATTAAAAGTCAAAAGGAGTGAAAATGAGTTTAAAAAGGGAAATAAATTCTTTTTTGGGAAAATATGCAGGACACTTAAAAAACTTAATAACTAAAGCATGTTGTTGAGGTTGAAAGGAAGAATTTTATCTGACTATTTAAGAAAAAAGAGGGGAAGAATTAAATAACTAGTTAAAAGGAAAAAATAGTTAATATTGGCAAAGAAAAGAAAAGTATGAGAAACTAGACAGTAGACCTTGTATGTTTGAGGAAGAAGAGAGCTTCTATGATTAGTTTTCAATAAGATATATTGAGCAAAATTTCCTGAATCAATAAATTATTATTATTAAAAGAAAAAGGAATATAAGTCATATTAGACATATTAGAACATATTAGAAACAAATAGAGAAAATATAAACTTTCCTCTCAAAACTCTAGAATATATATAGATTAAATGATTCAATAAACAAAAAAAGTGACATTGAATAAGAAAACAAAATCCTATAATCTCCTGCTTACAAGAAACACACTTCAAAATAAATATATGCAGAAAAATAGCAAGGCAAAAAGAAAGTTTCTTCTACATGTTAACATAAAAAACCAGGAGTTGTTACCATTCTAATTGATAAAGTTTAAACAAAAATTTAAAATATAGGAGGAAAACAAACTGCATTTACTAAAACAAAACAGACAATAAACCTATGTCAGTATTGAACCTATATGATCCAAAATGCCTTAATATCTAAATTCATATTGTAAAAATTAACCAAGTTACAGGGAAATGCAAAATAGGGGTAGGAGACTTTTAGGTCCATCTCGCATTTTTGGATGAATAAAAAATAGGGAGGAATATGTATAGCTGATAAAGTAACTGGTAAAATTAAAATTAAAAGACATATTCTAGATGTGACTCTTAAAGAAAATGTTTATTTCTTTGTATTACATGAACATTTTGCATAAATTAAGCATGTATTTGATCATCAAGACAATGCAAATAAATTACAAAATAGAGGAAATGCATCATTTTCAAATCATAGCTCATCAAAAATAATTCATAAATGAAATCCTAAATAATGAATGCTTCAAAAAGAAAATTATGAAAATAATAATTAAATAAAAGAAAATATAATAATAAATAAAAATGACAAATTTTCAAAGATGAAGATAAGCCATTCCTTAAGGTTAAATTATGTGTTTTAAAGTGTATATTAACAAAATTATAAAAGATAGGATTATTGAACTGAACATACCTCAAAATAAATAAATAAGAAAGCCAGAAAACTAAAACAAACCAAAAAAATGATGTTAAAAATATAGGATAGGGTATAAACTGGAAAAAATTTAAATGATGGAGAATGCTAATAACTGATTGTTTGAAATGACTAGGAAAACAAACTTTTAGCCAATCTGATCAAAAAGAAGAGGATAATGTAGTCCTTAAGAAGTTGGTACAATATGAAAAAGAATAAGCAATATGTTAACTTCCCTTCCTTCCCCAATCTCATTAGAACAGATCTAGAAAATATATCAGACTGAATTTCAAAGGGGGTAAATCCAAGAAAATTTCACAGGGAGTTCTTTTTTCTCTTTTTAAAAATTTGCCCATTTTATTTTTATTTCCCAAGTCATTTTATTTTTTAAAATTGATTTAATTAATTAATTTCAGATATTTTTCCATGGTTACATAATTCATATTCTTTCCCTCCTCTCCTCCCTCTGCCCTCCCAGAACCAACAAGCAATTCACCCAGGTTTTTCATGTATCATTGATCAAGACCTATTTCCATATTATTAATATTTGTAATAAAGTGATCCTTTAGAGTCTACATCCCCAATCATATTCCTATTAAACTATGTGATCAAAGAAATGTTTTTCTTCTGTGTTTCTAAGGGAGTTATTTTTCATCTCAGATTTTATCAGGAGAAAGAGAGGTCTGCAGATATTAACAATTGAATCTGTCAAGGAGAAATAGCCAACTGAGTATTTCAGGGACCAGGAAAAGGCTAAATGCCAGAGTAAGAGGAGATTCTGGACTCATACTAGAACTCTCTTAGATTCATGCTGAGGAACTTCAAGGGGAATAGTTGTCAAATGTCATCTACATATTTATAGGTCAAAAATACAGATAAGATGGAGAAAGACTTGGGTTAGGTAATCAGGGATGAGAAGAAGTTGTGGGCTCTGACTAGTATACTTAAAGAAGAGAAGAGTAAAAGCTAACAGGAGGGATGTGACTCCCAAGAGCAGAGTGGGGTCTCAATTCTAGTTTCTGATCTGATCTAAATCTTGGAACAGTATAATCAGGCCAGAGATATCAAATGAAATGGGAGCTTGCTGTTCTGTTATTCTGAGGAAGCAGAGTTCCTGAGATAGCTGATAGTGGTTAAGTCTAGAAGTAATAATCTACTATTGGTCAAACCACATCATAGGCAAGGAAATTAAAGAGTTTAGACTTGACAGGGGTTGGGTAAAGGGGAAGAAATCATCTTTTTGCCTGGAACAGAAAACTTTGCTAGCATTGAAAGCTTTTGGGTTCCTAGAATGAGTTGGATCTGAAATTCTTGAATAATTCAACACTCAAAACCCCATGAAAGAAAAAAAATAGAATCAGCCCAGATTTTACCTCCAGAAATGTCTAGGCCTCATTGCTAGAAGTAAGTCCTAAATCAGGAAGTATTGTGGAAGATGAAGCAAACAAAACAAGAATCCCACCACTAAAAGCTATTATGGTGACAAAGATGCTCACAATTCTCCAAAACAAAAGTCATATTTCTTCCCAAACACTCACCTTAGAAGATGGCAGCTTAGTAGCAGCAAAAGCCAAAAATCACTCTGACTATCCTTCCAAAATAATCTTTAAAAAGTGTTTCAAAATGACAGGAATCAAAATCCAACAGCAAGACAGAGTCACAGGGCTATTCCACTGAACACAGCTTGAAAGGCAGGCAGTGAGAGTCAATTTTCACGGGATAAGGGGGAAATGGAAGCAAAGTTGCATACACAGGAGTGCTGGCTGACCCCCCCCCCCCACACACACACACACACCTATTGCACAAGGTTGCTAACCTGGACACAGAACAACTTTGGAATTGGGTGACCCCAGCTATAATAATGAAAGAGCAACTCAGACCCACCCCTTGAAGTCTCAGGCCCTGTGAGGTTCAGAATTTCATACTATTAGGATTAATTAAGCCATAGCACTAATGAGGAGATTTTGTAGTAATTGGGATCTTAGCAGCTAAGGACAGGGTAAAGAATAGTGGGTAAGGTTTCTTTAAGGCCAGGTGGAATCTTGGGAAGAGTGGAGGTTGGAATTCTGGGTATGGGAGTTTGTTGGTTTTCCAACTGCCAATGCTCTCCTAGAGTTTTTTCCCTTAGGAGAAGGCTGGTGTTTCTGTTCCCTGGAACACTGAAAAAAAAAACCAATGGCAGTTGAAGGAGGAGAACAGGTTAGAATTCTTAAATAAGTTTTGTGGGAGAAATTAAAAGAAAAGGGAAAGAGAGAGACTGTTTTTCCTCTGAGTGGCTGCTCAGAGGGCTAGGCCTGGAAGGGCTGGCAATGGGCAGAGAGAGTGAATAACCGAACTGATTCAAAGCTGAAGGAGATTTACAGAGATTTACAGTAAATGTATAATAAGAGGATTAGTAATTAGCATGAGGTTGTTTAGTATAGTTTGGGCTTTTTAAGTGAGAGATAAGGAGATTTAAGGAGGTTCAAGGGAAACTCTGAGTGGGAAGCAGGTCCATGAGGACCAATGGGACTGGGATAAGTTTAGATCCTTTATAGATAAGGGAATCCTAATACTGAAAAATTTTGTTTACTTTCCTTACCTTTCCTTAACATTTAATAGTTATTAAATAGAGGGTTATTTTCTTTTTTTACATCTGTCTCTAGTAGTTATGCTTGCATATCTCCCAAATCTATTACAAGCAATAAGGAAATACTATATCCCAATTTTCCCCCTTTAGCATTCTTAGCTCTTCCTACTGTAACATTCCAGCCATTAACAGTCTTCACTATTCTTATTTACACTATTTGCAATATTCTTGACTAATTCTCATTTCTTACATTTTCTGCTGAGAATATATTTTTTTAAGCCCTTACCTTCCATCTTGGAGTCAATACTATGTATTGGCTCCAAGGCAGAAGAGTGGTAAGGGCTAGGCAATGGGAGTCAAGTGACTTGCCCAGGGTCACACAGCTGGGAAGTGTCTGAGGCCAGATTTGAACCTAGGACCTCCCATCTGTAGGCCTGGCTCTCAATCCACTGAGCTACCCAGCTGCCTGCTCTGCTGAGAATATTTCTAACAATACCACTGGACCTTTGTGAATCTCTGCTGCTATGTGAAGATGTAGTCCCAGGGCAACATAACTCACAGTGCCAAACCCTGCAAGCTAGCAGAGGAGATAGAATCAGCAAGCAGCTTGCAGAAATCCTAATCCAAAAGGATTTAAAAAAAGGCTGGGAAAATGAGCAAACAATAATAAAAAAAAAACTTAACTCTTGAAAATTTCTAAGGGGAAAAAGAGCCAAAGGGCAGAACCAACAGGGGATAGTGAGACCCAGGCAAATCCAAACACTCGCTCTGTCTAAATTCCTTATTACTGTTGAGATTATCACCATCCTCCTAGTTGCCAAGACTCAAAACCTAGGCATTATCCCCACTTCCTCAATCTTTCACATATAAAATATTGCCCTTGATTTCATTTTTGCAATATCTTTCAAATATGTCCTCCTTTTCTCTCCTCTGATTTTTGCCACCACCTTACTCTAATCCTTATTATTTTATACATGGATTATTACAATAAACTTCTGGACACACAGTTTTCTCTCTATTCCATTTTATCCTCTCCTCAGTTTCTAAAAGTGGTTTCCCTAAATTGCTAGTCTAACTACATACTCAATAAGTTTCAGTGATTCTCTACCACCTCCAGGGTCAAATATAAAATCTGTTTGCTGATCCATGATCTTCATAATCTGCCTACTCCCTACTTTTTTATTCTTTTTGCAACTCATGGTCCCCTTCACCATCAGTTCTAACCTAGTGATATAGAATTCCTTGTTGTTCTTTAAATAAGACACTGCCAATTCTGGACATCTTCCAATGCCTGACCTCCATGTCTGGTATGCAATGCTTTTTCTCCTCCTCTGTTTAAGAAATGGATTCTACATAAAGGATTTGGGCCAGTCATTTCCCTTTCTGATTGAAACTGGCTTAAAAAGGAGCTTATATCACATTTCCCCATAAAGCCATGGGCCTAGGGTATATGCCCATGATATTCCAACACGTACATAAAAATAGATTCTGAGAGATAGTAATTGTGAGAAAAGCAAGCCAATTGCTAAGTCACAGTGGCAAGATGAGCAACCAGATGTGTTTAAATTAAACCACTTGCTCCTGAACAAATAACAGCTGTGGTGTTAATAAATGGAAGTACCTGAGGTAAGGTATATACTGTTAGAAAAGTAGATCATTGCAAAGGGGTACCAATCTTAGGAAACAGGGAGAAGGCAAGTGACATTAAATTTGTTTCAGAATCATGAATAGTAGGGTACTCATATTACCTCTTCTTCAGTTATTTCATAATTTGTTTGTAAGAACTGTTATCTGCATGTCCAGAGAGGGAGAGGAGAGTATTGAGTTCAATAGTTGTTACCTGCAACTATTGCTTTTCTATTTCTTATATTTGTGAAAATGAAGGTGATTTTAAGTTCATATGCCCTGGTTGAATAGGGGAGGGAAACTGAATGCCTACAGGAGCATGAAAATATAGTCATATTTTTATCATCTCACAGAGACATATCAGTAAGTGAAAGAATAGAAATAGTATCAATCACCGCAAAGCCTTCAAGTCTATATCCAAACACTTTTTTCCATGTTCATATAAGCCTTAATTTTGAATACATTTTCATCGGTGTTTTTTCATTACCTTTTTTTTTTACCCATCCTAAATAGACATTCCTTATATCCAACAGTATTTTTTAAAGACCAAAAAGGAAAAAAAAAGAAAAAACCTAATATACCTGATATTGAAAATGTCAAAAAAGCATATATAATATGCAACAGCTGTGGTCCTCCTGGGTCTATAAAAATGTAGGTTGGGAAAATCTTATACTGTCAGGTCATCTGACTTCACAAATTGCTTTAAAATCTTCTCAAGTTCATGCTGTTTCACTCCACCATTTGCTGGGAACCTTTACTGTGGTTCCCCATTCTCCCAGAGAGGACAAGTGTTCCCTTCAAACAGCAAATAGAAACAGAAAAAAAAAGTTCAGCATAAAGATTGGTCCCCATTTCCCTTCACAGAATCTCTATTTTGTGAGGGTGAAAAGGGGTTATTTTTAAAAAGGGTTGGACAGGGTTATTTAAGATTGTGGTCCCAGGAATTTAATTAATTCCAAAGAGATTTATTTACAATTTATTTACAAAATATAGAAAGAGAAATCAGAAAGAGAATAGGGTAAGACATCTAGCTTAAACAATAAGTAATTTACTCCCAGCCCCTGGGCAGGGAGAGTTAGTTCTTAGCCAGAGGGGCCTTGGCCCTTGTAGCCAAGGCCCTGGGGATGCAGGAAATCTCTCTCAAGAGGATAGGTTTCTCCTGAAGTTAGTCTCTTTTGATTATACAGCAGTTAAGAGTCAGCTTTTCCCTCACCACATGTCAGTCCAGTCAGGAACAGGGTCTCTCAGGTCCAGTGAGCAGATCAAAGAATGAAGAATTATATCTCACAGGAAGTAACAGCTTCTTTTAAAGATGCTTCTTTTGCATCACTTCCTGTGTCTTCCCCTAATTTTACATCTACCAATCACAGTTGACCCTTTGTTTTAGGACTGCCCAGAAGCAGTCAGTTGATTTTGATGTGTTACCCACTATTTCATGTGTGGGTCACATATCTGTCACTTAATGTGTGAAATGGGGTGTTTTGCATCTTTGGTGATTAGATCTAAAATGGGCAGATCTTCATATTCAACTTTAAGTAGGGTGTTCTAAAAATAGGCAGGGATTACAATCAAGGGAGAGTTAAATATTTTCATTGTTATAATCAGGGGAGAGTTAAATTTAATCTTCACACTTTAATAAAAGGAGTGTTCATGAGTAGCATTACCTTCTCTACCAAAATAAGGCCTTGTTTTTCACCTTTCCCTTAGTATTTTCACCCACCTCCCCACTCACTCCTATGCAGACTCCTTTCTCCCTGACAGATCATAGGAGTCACCTCAGATTCATTTTGATCACTTGACTTAACCAGGGCAAATCAGATATTCCCCTATATCTTCCCTCTGTTTTACTATCCCTTCCTTCATGCCTCGCTATTGTATAATTTAGAACCACAAAAACATTGATTCAGCAATAGGAGGGGTGTTTTGAGGTTTTGTCCAGATCTTTTGTTCCAGGTCTCTCTATCCACCATCACCTCCTCCTGATTCCCACTGTCTTCTATATAATTAGAAATTAGTCTTTTGCTCTTCTGTACTGTCACTCTTGTAGTTGCTATCCATGGCTGTTACATTTGTTCATCCCTTCTTCATTTCTGTTTTTGTTGTTCTTGTTGTTGTTGTTTGGTATTTGAGAGGCAGAAAATCTCTATTAGTTTGAGCTTATTAATAAGAATATTTTAAATATGTCATTTATAATAATGAACTGAATTACCTGGAATTTTAAGTAGTAAATAATTAGAATTCATTTCCCCAAGGAAAAAATTATTTTCAATGAGGGCAGCAGTCTATTAATAAACAACCACAGTCACATGTAGCCCCTGTGCAGAAAGATGCTGTAAGCCCTCATCTTCTTTTATAGAAAGGAGAATCTTTCTGATTGACTTAACAGTTCATTCCTTAGACTTTCCCTGGAAGACCTGATTGTTAGATATTTTGAAAGAGAAGCTGGACTTAAGAAATCCTAAATCCCTACCCATTTCTTCATTACAGAGAGGTTCAAGTTAATGGATGCTGTAACTTCATCCAATTAGAGAAATGTGATTGACTAACCCTTTTTTAGTATGTTAAGAAATTGATAGGCAAGGAACTTATAAAACATAGCTTCTTTTAGTAATCTTTGGCTAGAAAAATATAAATTGTCTTAGTCATATTTTCCATGGTTCTTTCCCCTCTTTTGAATCTGGTCACCACCAATCTAGATATGTTTATCAAGGATAAGAAGCTTATACTTTCAAAAGGTCTCTACCCTTCCTTAAACAGAGCAAAGACCATATAGCTCAGTTAAGGGCCTTAGATTTAGAACTGAATTGTCTCTGACTGAATTTCAAGGTTTAAGAAAATGAATGGTTTCATAGAGAATATTTCTAATAAATAATTCAATCCAACATTGATTTTTCTCAGAACTTTTTGTTTCCATTTGCAGTGATGTTCTGTTTTGCAGATTTGATTACCCCAGTTCCCATTCTAATTTCCATTGCTCTGTGTATACACACACACACACACACACACACACACACACACACACATTTAATGTTTATGTATGCATATAAGCTAATATTTAAATTAAATTATTTTTTATTTCAAATTTTACAAAATGGAGCTCAAGGAGGAAATAGATAGTAAGATCATATTAGTGGGGAATCTCAACCTTTCACAGATATTCAGAGATAGTTCCTTTAAGAACTAGATAAATTGAACTAAAAAACAAATAAGAAAGAAGTAAGAGAAGTGAATTAGATGCTAGAAAAATTAGAGTAAATAGATATCTGGAGAAAACTGATCAGGGATAAAAAGGAATATACCTTATTCTTAGCAGTACATGGTACTTATACAGAGATCTACCATGTACTAGGGCATAGAAATATCATAAACAAATGCAGAAAAGCAGAAATAATAAATGCCACTTTTTAGATCATAATGAGATAAAATTATACTTAACAAGGGTCTATGAAAAAGTAAATTTAAAATTTATTGGAAATGAAATAATCTAATTATTTAAAACTGGTGGGTCAAAAAAGAAATAATAGAAACAATTGCACACTTCATTAAAAGAAAGACAATGAGGAGACATTATATCAAAACCTATAGGATATAGCCAAAGCTGTACTTGGGAAAATTTATATCTCTAAGTGCCTATAGCAACAAAATTGAGAGGGAGGAGATCAATGAATCAGGTTCACAACTTAAAAAATTATAAAAAGAACAAATTAAAAATCCCCAGATAAAAACTTAATAGGAAATCCTAAAACTTAAATGAGAAATCAATAAAATTGAAAATAAAAGAACTATTGAACCAATAAATAAGACTAGGAGCAGGTACTTAAAAAAACAAATAAAATCAATAAAGTACTGGTTAATCTAATTAAAAAAAAAGAAAGAAGAGAATAAAATTAACAGTATCAAAGATGAAAAGAGTTTCAACTCTAATGAAGATAAAAGTAAGGTAATTATTAAGAACTATTTTGCCCAATTATATGGTAATAAATAAGACATTCTAGGTGGAATGGTTGAATATTTACAAAAGTATAAATTGCTTAGATTAACAAAAGAGGAAATAGAATACATAAATAATCCTACCTCAGAAAAAGAAATTGAACAAGCATCAAGTAACTTCCTAAGAAAAAATCCCAAGGGCCAGATGGGTTGACAAGTGAATTCTATCAAACATTTTTAAAAAATGAATCCCAATACTATACAAATTATTTGACAAAATAAGGAAAGAAGGAGTTTTGCCAAATTCCTTTGATGACACAAATAAGGTATTGATTCCAAAGCTAGGGAGACCAAAGATAGAGAAATAAAACTACAGACTAATCTCCTTCAAAAATATAGATGCAAACATCTTAAATAGTATACTAGCAAAAAGACTCAAGCAAATTATCATGAGGATTATTCACTATGATCAGGTTGGATTTGTACCAGGAATGCAGGAATGTTATAATTTTAGGAAAACCATCCACATAATTGTCCATATTAACAAACAAACAAAAAAAAATCACATGATTATCTCAATAGATGCAGAAAAAGCCTTTGATAAAATACAATACCCATTCCTATTGAAAACACTAGAAAGCATAGGAATAGAAGGCCCTTTCCTAAAAATAATAAACAGTATATATCTAAAACTATCAGCAAACATCTGCAATGGGGATAAGCTAGAATCCTTCCCAATAAGATCAAGAATGAAACAAAGATGCCCATATCATCTCTATTATTTAACATTGTACTAGAAACACTAGCAATAGCAATTAGAGATTAAAAAGAAATTTAAGGTATTAAAATTGGCAATGAGGAGACTAAGCTATCACTCTTTGCAGATGATATGATGGTCTACTTAAAGAGTCCTAGAAAATCAACCAAAAAGGTAGTCAAAATAATCAACAACTTTAGAAAAGTTGCAGGATACAAATTAAACCCACATAAGTCATCAGCATTTCTATATATCTCCAACCCATCTCAGCAGCAAGAATTAGAAAGAGAAATTCCATTTAAAAATCACCCTAGACAATATAAAATACTTAGGAATCTATCTGCTGAGACAAACACAGGAACTATATGAACAAAACTATAAAACACTATCCACACAACTAAAACTAGATCTAAACAATTGGGAAAACATTGATTGCTCATGGGTAGGATGAGGTAACATAATAAAAATGACAATCCTACCCAAATTAATTTACTTATTCAGTGCCATACCCATTGAACAACCAAAAAACATTTTTTACTGAATTAGAAAAAAACATAACAAAGTTCATTTAGAAGAACAAAAGATCAAGGATATCCAGGGAAATCATGAAAAAAAATGTGAAGAAAGGAGGACTTGCAGTCCCAGATCTCAGTGGTCATCAAAACAATTTTGTATTGGCTAAGAGACAGAGAGGAAGACCTCTGGAATAGACTAGGGGTAAGTGACCTCAGCAAGACAGTCTATGATAAACCCAGAGATCCCAGCTTTTGGGACCAAAACCCACTATTTGATAAAAACTGCTGGGAAAATCGGAAGACAGTATGGGAGAGATTAGGTTTGGATCAACATCTCACACCTACACCAAGATAAACTCAGAATAGGTGATTGACCTGAATATAAATAAGGAAACTATAAGCAAATCAGGTGAACACAGAATAGCATACTTTTCTGATCTTTGAGAAAGGAAAGACTTTAAAACCAAGCAAGAGCTAGAAAAAAAAATCACAAAATGTAAAATCAATAATTTTGATTACATCAAATTAAAAAGCTTTTGTACAAACAAAACCAATGCAACCAAAATTAGAAGGGAAGCAACAAATTGGGAAACAATCTTCATAACAAAAACCTCTGACAAAGGTCTAAGTACTCAACTTTATAAAGAGCTAAGCCAATTGTACAAAACATCAAGCCATTCTCCAATTGAAAAATGGGCAAGGGACATGGATAGGCAATTTTCAGTTAAAGAAATCAAAACTATTAATAAGCACATGAAAAAGTGTTCTAAATCTCTTATAATCAGAGAAATGCAAATCGAAACAACTCTGAGGTATCACCTCACACCTAGCAGATTGGCTAACATGACAGCAAAGGAAAGTAATGAATGTTGGAGGGGATGTGGCAAAGTCTGGACATTAATGCATTGCTAGTGGAGTTGTGAATTAATCCAACCATTCTGGAAGGCAATTTGGAGCTATGGCCAAAGGGCGCTAAAAGACTACTTGCCCTTTGATCCAGCCATAGCACTGCTGGTTTTGTACCCCAAAGAGATAATAAGGAGAAAGACTTGTACAAGAATATTCATAGCTGCACTCTTTGTGGTGGTAAAAAAAAAAATGGAAAATGAGGGAATGTCCTGCAATTGGGGAATGGCTAAAAAAATTGTGGTATATGTTGGTGAAGGAATACTATTGTGTTCAAAGGAATAATAAAGTGGAGGAATTCTTTGGGAACTGGAATTACCTCCAGGAATTGATGCAGAGTGAAAGGAGCAGAACCAGGAAAACATTGTACACAGAGATACACTGTGGTACAATCGAATGTAATGAATTTCTCCTATAGTGGCAATGCAGTGATCAGAACAACTTGGAGTGATCTATGAGAAAGAACACTATCCTTATTCAGAGGAAAAACTGTGGGAGGAGAAACAGAAGAAAAAACAACTGCTTCAAACATGGGTCGAGGGGATATGGTTGGGGATGTAGATTCTAAATGAACATCCTAATGCAAACACCAACAACATGGAAATAGGTTTTGATCAAGGACGCATATTATACCCAATGAAATTGTGTGTTGGCTGTGGGAATGGGGAGGATAGTGGATGGGGGGGAAATAAAATAATTCTTGTAACCAAGTAATAATGTTATAAATTGACTAAATAAATTAATTTAAATTTTAAAAGACACTAGAAAGTATATGAATAGAAGGACCATTCCTCAAAATAATAAACAGTTAATATTTAAAATCACCAGCAAGTATCATCTACAATGAGGACAAGTTAGAAGCCTTCCAAATAAGGTCAGGAGTAAAGCAAGGATGCCCATTATCACCTCTATTATTTTACAGTAGCAATTAAAGAAGGAAAAGAAATTCAAGGTATTAAATTTGGCAAGGAAGAAACAAACTATTACTCTTTGAAGATGATATGATGATGTACTTAAAGATTATTAGAAAATCAACTAAATAGCTAGTGGAAATAATTAGCAACTTTAGCAAAGTGGCAGTTATAAGATAAACCACATAAATCATTAGCATTTATGTATATTTCTAACAAGATTCATCAGCAGGAGTTAGAAAGAGAAACTCCATTTAAAATACCTCTAGGCAATATAAAATATTTAGCAATTTATCTACCAAGACAAATAGAGGAATTATATGAACACAACTACAAAACATTTCACATAATTAAAACTAGATCTAAATAACTGGAAAAATATGAATTGCTCATGGGTAAGATGAGCTCATATAATAAAAATGATAATCCTACCCACATTTATGTACTTAATTAGTGTCATACATATCAAACTACAAAAAACTTTTTTATAGAATTAGAAAAAATTATGACAAAGTTCATCTGGAAGAACAAATGATCACGAATATCAAGGGAAATAATGAAAAAAATGTAAAAGATGGGGGCCTAGCAGTACCAGATCTTAAACTGGACTGTAAAGCAGTGGTCAGCAAAACAATATGGTACTGACTAAGAGACAGGAGGGTGGATCAGTGCAACAGATGAGGTATAAATGACTTTAGAAGCTAGTGTTTGATAAACCCAAAGGTCCCAGCCTTTGCAACAAGAACTCACTCTTTGATAAAAACTGCTAGGAAAATTGGAAAAAAAATATGGGGAAAACTAGGTTTAGATCAACATCTGACACCCTATTCTAAGATAAATTCAAAATGGATAAATTACTTAAATATAAAGAGTGAAATCATAAATAAATTAGATGAACATAGAATAGTATATACCTGTCAGACCTGTGGGAAAGTAATGAATTTAAGAACAAGCAAGAGAAAGAACATTGCAAATTATGAAATGAATTCCTTTGATTATATCAAATTAAAAATGGTTTGTACAAAGAAACCAACCAAAATTAGAAGGAAAGCAACGGAGAACATTTTTATAATAAAACTCTCTGATGAAAGTTTAATTTCCAAAATACATAAGGAACTAAATCAAATTTATAAAAAAACAAGCCATTCCCCAATCAACAAATGGTCAAGGGAAATGAATAGCCAGTTTTCACATGATGAAATCAAAACTATCAACAAACACATGAAAAAGTGTTCTAAGCATCTCCTGATTAGAGAAATGCAAATTAAAACAATTCTGAGGTTCAAAAGCAATCTGGGATATTAAGTGATTTGCTAGTTACACAATTAAATATGTGCTTTTAGAGGGACTGAAATCTTGCCACCTCTCTTTCCACTTTACCATGAGGCTTTTTCTCATAATATACTAATAAGAAAAAAGCTATCCACTACTATAGAAAGAATCAATGGAGTATCAATGCAGCTTGAAGCATATCACTATTCATTTTATCTCCTTTCTGAATATTTTCTTTTATAAGTAATATGTATCTTGTTTTAAAACATGACAAATGTGTAAATATGCATCACATGACTACTCACATATAACTTATATCATATTTCCTGCCATCTCAAGAATGGGAGGAGGAGATGATAAGATTGCAAAACATGAGAAAACAATTATTAAGATATATATTGAAATGTAAAGAATAAAAAAAAACCACAACATCACATATTGGATATGATTCTGCTTTTAAACATTCCGAAGAAGTTTTTGAGAAGATATTTGACCAAGAAGAACTGGGTATTATAATTTCCTTTGGATTATTGCTTCTAATTTTTCTTGAACTCAAGGCACAAGGAATTGAGGAGCAACTTTTTAAAATGCTTTACCCCCAAAAATACTCAGGTTTATAAATAAATATATGCTAAAATATATAGAATATGGAGTTACATATTAATTAATTCTATTCACATTTTCCTTTCTGCTCCCATGTATAACATATCTATAAGATGTCTTACGTATGATACCCTATTCATATATAAATATCCGGGAGCTTCACTGACCATTTCTAATACTAGTTTGCTGGCAGGTTTAAATGTTGACCACTTCACATCTACTTCAGCAGTGTGACATTTGGGAAGCAAATAGTTTCAATAGTCACTTCTGATGGTTGAAATAGGAACAGTGAATATTGGAACTTAAAAAGTCTGGGCTTTAGCCTCAGTTTCCTCACTAGTTATATTACCTTAAGTCATATCATTAGAAACTATTTTATTTCTTTGCTGATGAATCTGGTGTTCTTTCTCAATTCCCTTCTTCCTTGAACTCTATAACTTTTGAAACTAAATACACCCTTCTCTCTGAATTATTATAGCATCATTCTTTCCTGGTTTTCTTTTTATCATCACCCATGATCTGCTTCCTAATTGCAACTGTACAGATGCCACCTAATATTCTGATCCTCTTAGTTGTTACTACCCCCTTCATACTATGTACTTGCTTTATATACATTTTTGGATTTATTACTCTATGTACATGTGTCCCTAGTAAAATGATTTTTGAGTCTGTAGTATTCTGTTTTTGCACATCTAACCATTAGTACAATCTTTGGTACATAATAAACCCTTAGTAGATGCCAATCTCTTCATCTCACTTGTCATATGAGCCTGCTTCCTTCCAAAATAATTTCTTTAATGCGGATTTCTCTTCTTTGTTCCTAAGAGTATAGATAAGAGGGTTCAACATAGGAGTCACTAAGTTGTAGAAGAGGGTGAGGAACTTTCCCTGGTCCTGAGATGAGTTGTTCCCTGGTTGCATATAAATGTAAATGATGTTACCCTAAAAGAGAGAGACCACAGTGAGATGAGACCCACAGGTGTTGAAGGCCTTTCTTCGACCTGCAACTGACTTGATCCTTAGAACTGTCTGGGCAGAAGATGGCGGCTTAGAGAAAGCTAAAGTTCAGATCTCCGGAAAACCCTTCCCAACCGATCTCAAACTATAAGCTCCTAAGGCGCCGAAATTCAAAACGATCAACAGCACAGACCCTGGGAACCCTCCTCCTGGACCTGGACCCGGTTCAAAAGGTACGGCTCCCCTCAAAAGCCAGAACCCGAGATCACTCGGACCTCAGGGGTAGGAGCGCAGAGTCCAAGGCCCCCGGAAACCGCAGCCCAGCCGGGCTCAGAGAGCAGGGTCGTCAGAACAACAACCCTCAGGGCCTTCTACCCGAGTCCGGGTGAAAGTTACTGCCTGGGGCTTCCGCTGCAGAGAGCTGGTCGAAACAACAGCAACCATCAGGGCGGGCAAGACAGCCTCACGGGCTGGATCCTGCTATCCAAGTCTCAGTGAAAGTCCTTGCCCTCGGAGCTTGGGGAAGCTGCAGCCCATCCCCCCGCAGGCCGACGAAACAGCCTCACGGCCAGCGATTCTGAAGGCAACTTCCGGAAAGCGAGCCGGGGGGAGAGTGTGGCCTCGTGGTCCGACCCTTCCATTCCAGTTCCAGTGAGGCATATTCAGTTTAACCCAGGGAAAGCTCATAGAACCATCTGCCCAGGACTAAAGCCTCTGAACACCAGACAGAGATAAGAAAAGCTAATCCTCCACATTCAGAGATGGCAAACTCCACAGAAGCACAGAAGCCCCAAAATACCAAGAAAAATAAGAAGAAAGGGGCGACTTTGGACACATTCTATGGAGCCAAAATACAAAATACAGAGCAGATAGAAGAAGATATACAAGAAAATTCTCCAAAATCTTCCAAAGGAAATAGAAACTCTCCACAAACCCATGAAGAATTTGAATCAGAAATGACCAAAAAGATGGAAGCCCTCTGGGAGGAAAAGTGGGAAATAATGCAAAAGAAATTCACGCATCTACAAAACCAGTTTGACCAAACTGTAAAAGAAAACCAGGCTTTAAAGCAAGAACTAATAAAGCAAAGCCAAAACACCAAGAAATTAGAAGAGAACATAAAATATCTCACCGACAAGGTGATAGATCTGGAAAATACAGGGAGAAGAGAAAATTTAAGAATAATTGGACTCCCAGAAAAGCCAGAAATAAACACCAAACTGGACATGGTGATACAAGATATAATCAAAGAAAATTGCCCAGAGATTCTAGAACAAGGGGGCAATACAGCCACTGACAGAGCTCACAGAATACCTTCTACACTAAACCCCCAAAAGACAACTCCCAGGAATGTAATTGCCAAATTCCAAAGCTATCAAACAAAAGAAAAAATCCTACAGGAAGCCAGAAAAAGACAATTTAGATATAAAGGAATGCCAACCAGGGTCACAAAAGACCTTGCAAGTTCTACTCTGAATGATCGTAAGGCATGGAACATGATCTTCAGAAAGGCAAGAGAGCTGGGTCTCCAACCAAGAATCAGCTACCCAGCAAAACTGACTATATACTTCCAAGGGAAAGTATGGGCATTCAACAAAATAGAAGACTTCCAACTTTTTGCAAAGAAAAGACCAGAGCTCTGTGGAAAGTTTGATACCGAAAATCAAAGAGCAAGGAATACCTGAAAAGGTAAATATTAAGGAAAGGGGAAAAATGTTATCTTCTTCTTTTACTCAAACTCTCTTCTATAAGGACTACATTTATATCAATCTATGTATACTAACATGTGGGGAAAATGTAATGTATAAATAGGGGGTAAAGAAAGACCAAATAGAATAATGGTTCTCACACAAAGATTCACATGGGAAGGGGAGGGGAAGAAAACTCCTATAAGAAGGAGAGGAAGAGAGGGGGGGAGGTTTACTCAAACCTCAATCTCAGGGAAATCAACTCTGAGAGGGAAAAACATCCAGATCCATTGGGATCTTGAATTCTATTTTACCCAACAAGGGTAAGGAGAAGGGAAAACCCAGGGGGGGAGGGGGAGAGGGAGAACAAAAAGGGAGGGAAAGAGAGGGGGGAGGGGGAGGGAAGAAAAAGGGAGGGACTAAAAAGGGAAACATCAAGGGAGGGGACAAGGGGGACTGATTCAAAGTAAATCACTGGACTAAAAGGTAGAGCCGAAGAAGAAAAGGTTAGAATTAGGGAAGGCAATCAAAATGCCAGGGAGTCCACAAATGACAATCATAACTTTGAACGTGAATGGGATGAACTCACCCATAAAACGTAGACGAATAGCAGAATGGATTAGAATCCAAAACCCTACCATATGTTGTCTTCAAGAAACACACATGAGGCGGGTTGACACCCACAAGGTCAGAATTAAAGGATGGAGTAAGACCTTCTGGGCCTCAACTGACAGAAAGAAGGCAGGAGTGGTAATCATGATATCTGATAAAGCCAATGCAAAAATAGACCTGATCAAAAGGGATAGGGAAGGTAATTATATTTTGTTAAAAGGGACTCTAGACAACGAGGAAATATCATTAATCAACATGTATGCACCAAATAATATAGCACCCAAATTTCTAATGGAGAAACTAGGCGAATTGAAGGAAGAAATAGACAATAAAACCATACTAGTGGGAGACTTAAACCAACCATTATCAAATTTAGATAAATCAAATCAAAAAATAAATAAGAAAGAGGTAAAAGAAGTGAATGAAATCTTAGAAAAATTAGAATTAATAGACATATGGAGAAAAATAAATAGGGATAAAAAGGAATATACCTTCTTCTCAGCACCACATGGCACATTCACAAAAATTGACCATACATTAGGTCACAGAAACATAGCACACAAATGCAAAAAAGCAGAAATAATGAATGCAGCCTCCTCAGATCACAAGGCAATAAAAATAATGATTAGTAATGGTACATGGAAAACCAAATCTAAAACCAATTGGAAATTAAACAATATGATACTCCAAAACCGTTTAGTTAAAGAAGAAATCATAGAAACAATTAATAATTTCATCAAGGAAAATGACAATGGCGAAACATCCTTTCAAACCTTTTGGGATGCAGCCAAAGCGGTAATCAGAGGCAAATTCATATCCCTGAAAGCTTATATTAACAAACAAGGGAGAGCAGACATCAATCAATTGGAAATGCAATTGAAAAAACTCGAAAGCGATCAAATTAAAAACCCCCAGGAGAAAACCAAATTAGAAATCCTAAAAATTAAGGGAGAAATTAATAAAATCGAAAGTGATAGAACTATTGATTTAATAAATAAGACAAGAAGCTGGTACTTTGAAAAAACAAACAAAATAGACAAAGTACTGGTCAATCTAATTAAAAAAAGGAAGGAAGAAAAGCAAATTCACAGCATTAAAGATGAAAAGGGGGACAGCACCTCCAATGAAGAGGAAATTAAGGCAATCATTAGAAATTACTTTGCCCAATTATATGGCAATAAATACACCAATTTAGGAGAAATGGATGAATATATACAAAAATACAAACTGCCTAGACTAACAGAAGAGGAAATAGAATTCTTAAATAATCCCATATCAGAAATTGAAATCAATCAAGCCATCAAAGAACTTCCTAAGAAAAAATCCCCAGGGCCTGATGGATTCACCTGTGAATTCTATCAGACATTCAGAGAACAGTTAATCCCAATACTATACAAACTATTTGACATAATAAGCAAAGAGGGAGTTCTACCAAACTCCTTTTACGACACAAACATGGTACTGATTCCAAAACCAGGCAGGTCAAAAACAGAGAAAGAAAACTATAGGCCAATCTCCCTAATGAATATAGATGCAAAAATCTTAAATAGGATACTAGCAAAAAGACTCCAGCATGTGATCAGAAGGATCATTCACCATGATCAAGTAGGATTTATACCAGGGATGCAGGGCTGATTCAACATTAGGAAAACCATCCACATAATTGACCACATCAACAAGCAAACTAGCAAGAACCACATGGTTATCTCAATAGATGCAGAAAAAGCCTTTGATAAAATACAACACCCATTCCTATTAAAAACACTAGAAAGCATAGGAATAGAAGGGTCATTCCTAAAAATAATAAACAGTATATATCTAAAACCAACAGCTAATATCATCTGCAATGGGGATAAACTAGATGCATTCCCAATAAGATCAGGAGTGAAACAAGGATGCCCATTATCACCTCTACTATTTGACATTGTACTAGAAACACTAGCAGTAGCAAATAGAGAAGATAAAGGAATTGAAGGCAAAGAGGAGACCAAGTTATCACTCTTTGCGGATGACATGATGGTCTACTTAAAGAATCCTAGAGATTCAACCAAAAAGCTAATTGAAATAATCAACAACTTTAGCAAAGTTGCAGGATACAAAATAAACCCAAATAAATCATCAGCTTTTCTATATATCTCCAACACAGCTCAGCAGCAAGAACTAGAAAGAGAAATCCCATTCAAAATCACCTTAGACAAAATAAAATACCTAGGAATCTATCTCCCAAGACAAACACAGGAACTATATGAACACAACTACAAAACACTTGCCACACAACTAAAACTAGACTTGAACAAATGGAAAAACATTAACTGCTCATGGATAGGACGAGCCAATATAATAAAAATGACCATCCTACCCAAACTTATTTATCTATTTAGTGCCATACCCATTGAACTACCAAAATACTTCTTCACTGATTTAGAAAAAAACATAACAAAGTTCATTTGGAAGAACAAAATATCAAGGATATCCAGGGAAATAATGAAAAAAAACACATATGATGGGGGCCTTGCAGTCCCTGACCTAAAAGTATATTACAAAGCAGCAGTCATCAAAACAATTTGGTACTGGCTAAGAAACAGAAAGGAAGATCAGTGGAATAGACTGGGGGAAAGCGACCTCAGCGAGACAGTATACGATAAACCCAAAGATCCCAGCTTTTGGGACAAAAATCCACTATTCGATGAAAACTGCTGGGAAAATTGGAAGACAGTGTGGGAGAGACTAGGAATAGATCAACACCTCACACCCTACACCAAGATAAATTCAAAATGGGTGAGTGACTTAAACATAAAGAAGGAAACCATAAGTAAATTGGGTAAACACAGAATAGTATACATGTCAGACCTTTGGGAGGGGAAAGACTTTAAAACCAAGCAAGATACAGAAAGAATCACAAAATGTAAAATAAATAATTTTGACTACATCAAACTAAAAAGCTTTTGTACAAACAAAACCAATATAACTAAAATCAGAAGGGAAACAACAAATTGGGAAAAAATCTTCATAGAAACCTCTGACAAAGGTTTAATTACTCATATTTATAATTAGCTAAATCAATTGTACAAAAAATCAAGCCATTCTCCAATTGATAAATGGGCAAGGGAAATGGATAGGCAGTTCTCAGATAAAGAAATCAAAACTATTAACAAGCACATGAAGAAGTTTTCTAAATCTCTTATAATCAGAGAGATGCAAATCAAAACAACTCTGAGGTATCACCTCACACCTAGCAGATTGGCTAACATTACAGCAAAGGAAAGTAATGAATGCTGGAGGGGATGTGGCAAAGTAGGGACATTAATTCATTGCTGGTGGAGTTGTGAATTGATCCAAACATTCTGGAGGGCAATTTGGAACTATGCCCAAAGGGCGACAAAAGAATATCTACCCTTTGACCCAGCCATAGCACTGCTGGGTCTGTACCCCAAAGAGATAATGGACACAAAGACCTGTACAAAAATATTCATAGCTGCGCTCTTTGTGGTGGCCCAAAACTGGAAAACGAGGGGATGCCCATCAATTGGGGAATGGCTGAACAAACTGTGGTATATGTTGGTGATGGAGTACTATTGTGCTAAAAGGAATAATAAAGTGGAGAAGTTCCATGGAGACTGGAACAACCTCCAGGAAGTGATGCAGAGCGAGAGGAGCAGAACCAGGAGAACATTGTACACAGAGACTAATACACTGTGGTATAATCGAACGTAATGGACTTCTACATTAGTGGCGGTGTAATGTCCCTGCACAATTTGCAGTGATCCAGGAGAAAAAAACACCATTCATAAGCAAAGGATAAACTATGGGAGTGGAAACACCGAGAAAAAGCAACTGCCTGAATACAGAGGTTGAGGGGACATGACAGAGGATAGACTCTAAATGAACACTCTAATGCAAATACTATCAACAAAGCAATGGGTTCAAATCAAGAAAACATCTAATGCCCAGTGGACTTACGTGTTGGCTATGGGGTGTGGGGGGGAGGAAAAGAAAATGATCTATGTCTTTAACGAATAATGCTTGGAAATGATCAAATAAAAAATATTAAAAAAAAAAAAAAGAACTGTCTGGGCAATGTATCCATAAGAGATAAGAATAAGCGAGAGGGGTACCAAGACAATTATTACAGATAAGATAAAGACTGTACTTTCCATAACCACTGTATCTACACAGGCCATTTTGATTAATGCTGGCATCTCACACAGGAAATGTTTCACTTGGCATCTCCCACATCGTGGTAGTTTCATTGTTATAGGAGACATAACCAAAGAGTTGAGGAGCCCAATGCCCCAGGACACCGCTACCAGTTGTACACAAAGCTGAGGGTGCATAATGACAGTGTAATGGAGGGGTTTGCAAATGGCAATGAAACGATCATAAGCCATGACAGAAAGAAGGATACATTCTGTACCACCTAATCCAAGAAACATGAAAAGTTGGATGGCACAACCTAAGTAGCTAATGGTTTTATTGGGTCCTTTCAAGTTGAAGAGAAGTTGAGGTATAGAACTGGTAGTGAAACAAAGGTCTAGGAAAGAGAGGTTTGTAAGGAAGTAGTACATAGGAGTGGCAACCGTGTGTCTAATAGGGAGACCAAAATAATGGTGATATTGCCCACCAAAGTAATCAAGTAGAAGATTAAAACTATCACAAAGAGGATATGCTCTAGCTTAGGCCGATCAGAGAAACCCAACAAGATAAAATGATCCTGGAAACTTTTGTTGATCATGACAATAATTTCTTAGTGTGTACCTGTAGGGAGAGGAATAATAACATCTATAAGTTTTAATATGGAATAATAATACATGGGGGAAATAATGTGACTAAAATAGAGTAAAAGATCATCTGAAAATTTTATATATGACTATGATAAATAGCAGAAAACTTCAGCTAAGTCCCTCCTTGTTTTATCTTTTCCCTTTCATTCATCTTTCTATTTGCCTTTTTTCTTTTTCTTTTTTTGGTTATACTTCATAAAAAAAGTCTAGCAAATTCCTTCACTTGACTCTATGTTCGACTTAAACTATTTATCATTTTAATTCTCTCTTTTCTTCCACAGATAAACTCCTAGAAAATGTAGTGAGCATTTGTCATTTTTATGTCATTTCGTTCCACTTATTTCTCAGACTCTACTATCTCTGCTGATTGACTGAAATAGCTCTCTTCAAAATTATTAATCATTTTGGCATTTCTTAATCACCACTGATCTCCCTTCTCCCATCCTTCATCAAGAAAAGAATATATCTTCCCCTAGAGCAGTGATGGAAACCTTTAGAGACAGAGTGCTGGGTCCTACTCTTTCCCTACCCTAGACCAAGTGCCACAACTTGCCCTCACCAGTGACTGAGTGCTACACCCTGCCCTCACTGTGCCCTGCCCCCTAGCCTCCCTCTTGCCCAGACACAGGAGGGAGGAAGTTCTCCCATTGGGCTGCTGGGCAGGTGATGTAAGGCACATGTGGAGAGGGGAAGGAGAGTAGCCCTAGTGCTCCACTCTCCTCCAGCTCTACTCTCCTCCAGCTATGTGTCACACTGTGAGCTATGCTCCCCTCAAAACTAACGCCTCTCCAACCCCACCACAGGAATCATCTTTACCACAGACTTAACAGACTGCCATCTGCACCACACCCTCACATCACACGGACCCCTCCCCCCCAACATACCCAACAGAGTCTTGCACTTCCATTGGGCTGCTGGGCAGAGGGGAGGATGAAGTGAGGAATGTCCTTAGGTACATGGAGAGGGGGAAGAGAACAGCTTCACCCTAACTTCCTCTGGCTTTCTAGTAATAAACTCTGGCATGTGGCTGCAGGTGTGCCCACAGAGAGGGCACACCATTTTTCTCAGTCTCTCTCATATGATTATCATGTGATCATATTCCCAATGTGTGGCTAGGTCCCAGGGATCTTTCCTAATCCCTGTTCTCTTTTCTTCTCTCAGTGATTTCACTGATTTCTATGTATTTACCTGTCACCATTGTGGAGATGACTCCTAAATATTCATGTCTAACACTCATCCATTCTCTGAGGTCCAATCCTAAAGCACTAACACCATCATCTGGATTATCCACAGGTTTTACAAACTTAATATGTTCCAAAAGAAAACTCATTATCCTTTTCCTTAAACTGACCCTCTCTAACTTCTTTTATTTTTGTCAAGGAAAATACAATCTTTCCAGGTAAAACTTCAGAACCATTTTCAAGTCTTTGCTCTCCATAACCCCCTCCTCTCCATCCAATGAATTGCTTATTAATACTTTTGCAATATCTATTAAATTTATCTCTTTTCTCCCTACATTACTGTTTACTCCCTACTTTAGATCAAGTCCGAACCATACCTGCCTGGACCATTGTAGTATTCTCCTATTGCTTTCCTGATTCCAGTCCACCCCCACCCCCACCCCCACTACTCTATCCATAAGTGGCAAATTACAAGTTAATATTTTTTTTAAACCTTACCTTCTGTCTTAGAGTAAATACTGTGTATTGGGTCCAAGGCAGAAGAGTGGTAAAGACTAGACAATGGGGGTTAAGTGACTTGCCCAGGTCAAATTTGAACCTAGGACCTCCCATCTCTAGGCACGACTCTCAATCCATTGAGCCACCCAGCTGCCCTCACAAGTTAATATTTCTGAAGCCTGATTATGCCACTTTCTTGCTCAAGAACGTTCTGTGGCTCACAATGCTTCTGGTATAAATAAAAACATTAGTTTGATAATTTAAAACTCTTTATCATTTAGCTCCATGTCACCTTTCCAGAATGATTTCAAATTACTCTTCCTCCGAATATTCCACATTCTAGTCAAATTTGTCTAATTACTGTTCCCTGTAGCCTGCATTCCATCTCCCAATTCTGTGCCTTTGTTCAGGATGCTGTCCACTCCGAGAATGGACTCCCTTTGTATCTCAGGCTTTTGGGATCCTTAGGTTCTTTTAATTCTCAGGCAAATACCACATCCTACAAGGTCTTTCTTGATTCATACATCCTCCTAAATCATTTTATTTTATTGTGTATATATTTTCTATTAACTTATCTATGTACCTGTTGTCTTCCTCCTATTGAATATTAACTCTCTACTCATCCTGAGACCTAGAAGTGCCTAACCTATGGTTAAAAGATGTCTAATAGGCTGAAGTGAAATGGATACATTTAAAAAACCAACACCTCTTTCCTACCACTCCTCAAAAGGAGATCTTTTGAGATCATCTTAAATGTTAATGTTATATGATACTAAATGTAATGATTTAGAAATATTGTATATCAGAGAAGAAAACAAAGAATATAGGCACACCAAATAGTACTTCCCAACCTAAAATGCAAATGAATATATATATCCCTCACTCTAGTTATTCTTAATTGGATCAATTTTTAAAACTTCCTCTATTTTGGTTCATCATGAGCTCATAGTTAAAATCTTTCCAGCCTATTGTGGGCCTTAATAGAGATTTTGTTCCAATGACCCTCAAATAATAAAAAATGTAGTTACACCTAAACCTGCTCTCTAATCATTCTTGATTGACTAAAAACAAAAATGTATTATTTATTTAATAATTAATTAATAAATAATAATTTGCAATTATATAGCTTTAAATAACTCAATTGTTTCTAATATTTTCATACAAAAATATATAATTTATTCAGTAACTGGGTAAGTAACCTGTCATTTCAAATGATTTGATCAAATTACCTAATTGCCTTAAGTTTAATAAGAGAGTGACAACACTGAATTTAGATACAGAAGATCTATATTTGCTCTTTCTATCATATACTATCTATATGACCATGGATAATTCAATTCACATCTTGGGGAGTCAGTTGTTTTTGTTCATTTGTTTGCATCTGTGGAATGAGGGGGAGGAGACTAAATTATCTTCTATCCAGAATGACATTCTAAAACTCCTCATTGCCTAGGCCAGGGTTGGTGAACCTTTTCCCAGTTCGAGTGCCCAGAGGGCAAATTCAAGCTCTCAGTAAGGCCCTGAATTCTCAGAGTTGAGGAATGGAGAAAGTGTTTGCTTTAGATGTCTGGACAGATGGGTGGGGCATGCAAAAAATGCTTTTCATTAGTTGTCCTCCATTTCTGGAAAGGTCTGCCTCCATTTCTTGATTCCTTGTTTTCCTTTAAGACTCAACTGAAGGCTCACATTTGAGGGGCCTTTCCTGACCTGACAGTGCTTTCACTCTGAGAAGAGCTTGTCTCATCCCATTAGAATGTGTATTCTTTGAGGACCAGGGCTGTTTTTGCCTTTCTTACTGTCCACAGGGCTTAGGAAGTAATAAGTGTTTAATTATTCTTATTAAATGATTGACTAACTGACTCTAAAATCTCCTAATTGGATCTTTTTAAATTTCAGTTTCCTTATTATTAAAATGGGAAAAATAATACAGCCATTATACATACATTCAAGGGTTTATTTCAATGTACCATTGATAATATAGGTAAGGTACTAGAATATGCTATTCAAATGTAATTAAAAATTTATTGACAATTTGGTAAGGTTGATGGGTGATAATATCTAACATTTATATTGGACCTTGAGGTATGAAAAGTATTTTCCATATAATATTTCAATTGCTCATCATAAAACCCTGTGGCATAGCTTTTCTTATCCTCTACATTTTATAGAAGAGAAAAAGGAGAGTGGTTAGGTAATTAATGACTTTTTATACTACTTTAAGTTTTGTAAAATGTGTTATATGCAACACTGTATTTAACTCTATTACTGTAAGTATTCCAACTGGTGATTATTTTGTACAATTGAGAAAACTGAAAATCTGAGAATAACTTCATCATCCTCATATATCTAGTAAGTGTTATAGGGAGAATTCAAACTCAGGTGTTCAGGATTTTAATTCCAGGTTTCTTTCCATATACCACATAGCTTATCTATATTATAGCTTGTTGGCAGAAGATTTATATTTCTAAGTGCTTTTAGAAGTATTGAGAGGCTATTAGGTGATGTAGTGGGTAGGGATTTGGGCCAAGAGTCAGGAAGACCTGAATTCAAATTATTCCTCAGAAATTTACTGGTTGTATGCCCCTAGGAAAATCACTTAACCTCCCTCTGCCTCATTTTCCTCATTGTAAAATGGGGATAATAAAAGCACCTACCTTTCAGGGTGAATTCTACATGAAATAAAGTGGTAAGTGCTTAACACAACCTGGCACATAATAGTGCTAAATAAACATTTATTTCCTTCTTTTTATTTTGTTTTAAACTAATAAAATTATTTTGTATTTCCTGATGGACAGAGGTTGAAGAAGAAGAGATTGAAGTGTACCAGATGGAGGGAAAAAACAAGTCTGAAATAGCCTTTTAAAAAGATGCAGAAAATTTTGGCAATTCTATTTCTGCCATATTTCTTGAATTTATCTACTCTTTTTTGTCCCTCTGTTACTATATTAATTTATTAACTCTTTCATTCAGTATTTTCTAAGCGCCTCCTCTGAGCACGACACCATCACCTAGTATCATGATTAGTCTCGTGAAATTGGAATTACTATTCGATTCAGCTTCCCTTTTCCCAAGAAATAATGAAATAACCTTGGAAATGGGTGATCGAACAGAGCACAGAAGTGGCTCCAGCTCAGGCTTAACATAGTGATGACATCTTGTCCTCTCTGCTCCTGCCCTGATAACAAGCAGTCCTGAGCTTCCTGCTTCGAAATCTCCAACCTTTTGTTTCCTGTTATTTTGTTTGAATGACCCAATCCCTATATTCTTCGTTCAAATGTTCCAATTCCCATGTATGTTAATGTTAGCCTGGGAAGCTAGTCAATCAATAGCTTTACTGCTCTCTCTGCACACACACTGCTTTATTCAATAAAAAGGATTTGCATATTTGTACTTTTGATAATTTTTTCCTCATGCCTCCATTTACAGTCTCCTTTTGTTTTTTTTTGGATCCAATTTCTCCTTTCTCTAGCACAGGATAGTAAGAAGCACAGAGAATTTTTAATTAGAAGGTGCAAGTCAGAATTTTGGGTATATTTTCCCCCTGCATGAATTTGGACAATTCATTTATATCTCAGCCTCAGTTTCCAATCTATCAATGGAGAAAACAATTTGTGTACCTGTGTGAATATCAAAATAGGCTATTATTATGTACATACTATATCAATAAATATTTATTAGCTTCTACTATGTGCCAAACATTATGCCAAGTGCTAGGGATACAAAGACAGGTAAAAAACAGTCCCATATATATGCCACTGTAGTGACTCTTATAATAATAATAGAAGCAGCATAGATAGAAGGCCATTCTTGGGGGGGAGGAAGACCTGGGTTCCATTCCCATTTCTACCCAAAGTGGCTATGTGACCCTGGGTTAGTCACTTAAACTCTCAGTTTTCCAAGTAAATTCCAGAGACAAAGATACAAGATACTAATGTAGAATTTAAATTAATGTCCAATACTCCAAGTGTCATATTTTATAAAGTTTATTAATAATCATTAGAAGTAAAGGAATAAAAAGGTAATTATCAAAGAAATAAGACCATGTGACCAAGCTCTCCTTGTCTGTTTAAAAGGCCCACTTCACCAAAGCCCCAACAGGAAGACCAGAGAGCGAGAGGAGGTGCTACACCAAATGTATATCCTCCCTACATCAGCATATAACTTGAGGAGAGTGGGGTGCTGGGAATTGTAGTTTTTAGCATAACAGATTCTAATTACACACTTATAGATTGATATTAGTAAAGGGAATTTCTCTACCAGGAGTTATTTACACTTATGACTTCATAAGTTTAGGTCCAAAAAATTAAAACTCTTTCACCTCAGAACTCATGGCCTCTGCATCCTAATCCTTCACTTAGAGTAAGTGCTTGTTGATTGAGTAGTGAGTGCTTTATTATAGTTTCTCTTTACTCCCAAGTATATTTTCACCAGTCACCTTTATACACCTTTATTCAAGTAACACTATCCCTGCGACTTGAAGAAGTGTGTTAATCTCCTTCACTTTTGCTTTATTTGTCCTCACAGGTACAGGTTAAAGCCTGTGATTGAAGATTAGAGATTTCTAGAAAATTGGTCCTGAGGAAATGATACAATCCTATGTGACCCAAGAAGCAGGAAAACAAAGCATATACAGACCATGACAATAAAAGCAGAAAGAGGCTTGCTGTCTTCATATGCTAGAAATCCACACCAGCCTGAGGGTGGGAGAAATATGTTGGAGAGGGAACCTACACAAAGTGGGGATTCAGTTACCCCCCAAATCAGCTTAGTTGTTAACAGGTAATTGGTACCATATATAAAATAGGCCATTCCTAATCAAACCCAGACATGGTAGAAAAGTTTTCAAGGCCCTTTATTGATACCAGATTTGGATGAAACTTAGGTAGGAGGAACTTTCTATTAGAAACACACACACACTGGTGAGAGGGTCTAACATTAACTAAGGGATTAGGAAGAAAATAACTCCTGGACACCATAGCATATTAAAAGTTCACCCAAAACTGCAAACATTATCTGCCTGACCCAGAATTAAGAGTGGAAAAGTAAAACTGTCTGTTTTATCTATATTTCTGTAGACATTAAGATTACTTACCCTAAGTGATGCAATATTGGAATCCTATCATTACAAATACAAAATCAAATAATAATTATGACATCAAACAATAATCTTGACATCAAGTATATAAAGTTTGCAATGACCATGCTTATGGATTCCACTCTCCAACCCAAAACTTTTCGAGCTAAAATATCTGCCCTGATTTTCATTGACTCAAGTGTATTATCTCCTTCCATTAGATTTGGCACATGATTAGTAATTAATAAATGTCTTTTCACTCTTTCATTCTAGTTAGAATAAATGTGATGTCAATCTACTTTTCAAAAACACCCATTAACACCTCATTGCTAATTCTTCACCATGACAAGACCTCTCAAAATCTTTATAAATTTGCAACAAAAGTTACACAATTATTGAATTTTACTTGAATAACTATTCTGTGAAGTAAGTGCTACAGCTATAGATAGTTCTGCATATGCCAAACCTGGAACTCAGAGAGGTTAAATGACTTCCTCACAGTCATACTACAAATAAATGTTAGAAATGGCATTCAAACACAGGTCTATATAATTCAAAGTCCAATAATCTGTCCAATGGACCAGAAAAATATCTCATTTTAAACTCTTCTTTTATCCATATAATCAGAAGTGATGCCCTATCCTCAAGTGTTCCATTCACTTTTCATGCATTGAAATGATCATATTTCTATTTTATAATATGGTAGCTGGTTGGAGAAATGAATAGAGAACTTATTTGGAATAAAAAAAAAGACTTGATTTCAAATTTGACCTCCAATATTGGTTATCTGTGTGATTATGGGCAAGTCACTTAATGGCTCTCTCTGCTTCAATCTCCTCATCTGCAAAATGAAGATATTTATACCACTTACCCTCCCAGGGTTTTTTGAATTCATTTTGAATAAAATGAAATAAAGCTCTGTGCAAACCCAAAAGGACTATAAAAACACTAGGTATTATTTTTATCTTCACATATTTATCTTATATTCCTTTAAAAATGATGGACTTCTGACTATCATTCATCTTCATATTCTAAAGCATTGTATCTCATGCAGTAAAATTTTTAACATTAATTGTAGGAAGGAAATAAATATTTATTAAGCATCTATGATATGCTAGTCATCCAAATAATACAGTTTCCAAATATTAACTCTCAATCTTCACAATAACATTATGAGGTAAGTGCTATTATTATTCTCTTCTTACAGTTGAAGAAACTGAAACAGGCAAAAATTAAGTGACTTACCCCAAATGTACTTGCAGAGCCAGTAAAGATCTGCGGTCAGATTTGAAGCCAAGTCTTCCTGACTCCAGGCTCAATGCTTTATCCACTATACCACCTAACTGTTTCTGCAACCACATTAAAACAAATTGAATATAACAACTTAATACAGGACCTTTTTTCCCAAAAAAATTACAAAGCACCTCCACTGAGGGTAAGAAAAGATCATCATATTAAACTCCATTTTAGGTCTTATATTTCCTATGTCTTCAAAAGGTTCAAAAGATTCCACATATCTATCAAAGGGGACACTCCAAAGAGTCTTATTGTAATCCTTTCATGCGTTCATAGACTATTTTATACACTGTTATGACAAAAACAAATCCATCACCTGTGGATCCATATTGTGGAGTAATAGTTGTTAAATTTATCTAGGCTGATCCTTGAACAGGACAGGAAGTCCATCACACGCTTACCGTTGAAGCCTTTCCAGATCTGTAGAACTACTAGAGTTTACACATTTTTGACCATCAAAAACTTACTTCCAATATGAAAGGAAGCATCAGAGCAGGACTTAAATATAATATTTTGCATATAGGCAAACTGAAGCTCAGAAACCTTGGATTTTCTCAGGGTGACACATTAGGATCATGATATAAATCATAGGCCTATAACTGTGAAAAGATGATATCACAAACTGGTATAGCTTCCACTAGATCCAGTAAAAGTGTAGTCAGTTTAAATTATTCTACCCTTTGAAAACTTTTTTTTTTATCTTTAAGTTAATTTGTTCATATAATCTCCCATTTTTTGGCTTTTCATGAAAGGATATTAAAAATCCAGATAAGAAAATAAAAAAATAAAATTTCAGTTTTTTTAGTGTTTTAGTCACACAGCAGACATTGAAATATTTGGGCATTTTATGTAGCAATGTGCATAGCACATAGTAAGTTCTTGATAAATACTTGTTGATGCATTGACTAAATTTGATCAGTTTCTTCTAGATATTTGACACTGAGTATATATACATAGCTATTAAACAACAAGGCATAAATTTAAGGCATAGAACCTAATTATAACATTCTATATTAAAAAATCAGACTTCTCAACTTTGAGCCACCACTTTGGTGTGAAATATTTAAACTGCTTTAAGAGTGGATATGGAGTGGCTTTGATAGATTCAAATTAGAGACTTTAGCATCAGAAAACCTAAACTTAAAACTTAGCTTTGCAAATTACCATGTTGTGTGACCATGGGCAAGTTAACTTTTCTGTAATTTATTGCTGAAGTGGGAATAATATGTTCCTTATTTACTTCATAGTCCATTGCAAGAATTAAATAAGATACTGTGTATAAGACACTTTTCAAGCCATAAAGCACCATATGAATGTTCAGCATAATAATAACAATAACATAACAAGTAGGAGTAGTAAGAGTAGTAGTATTTTTGCTCTTAAGTTTGTGGTATTAGAAAGTTTCCTAGGGATCTAAGGAGAGTGATTTGCCCAGGTTCACACGACCATTACATATCAGAAGGAAGATTTGAACCCAAATGTTAGTGACTTAGATCAGTTAGAATCCATTACTCTTTCACTATGGAAAACTGCGTCTTTGTAAGCCTTTAATATCTAATATTCCCAGATGGTTTGAGAGAAGAGAATAATGGTATAGTGAAAACAACATTGGATTTTAATTCAGAAATTTTTGCTATGTTACTTTACTACCTGTTTAACTCTGAGCATGTTCCCCATCTATAAAATGAGGATCCTGGACTAAGGGAGTGTTTTCTATTTTCTACTATCAGAACTTACCAGATGTAACTTATGGATTATTTAGAGTAGTATAGTCATAGTCATTATTATTGTTAATAAGGATTTGGAAATTTGTAGTCCCCAAACTCCATAGACCTTACTCATACCTGAATGAAAAGTCATTTCCTTACTCATTTATTCATACCATAAACTGTCTGCCCCTATTGTTTCCTCATCTCCTAGGTTAGTTCAAGATAAACATGATGGTCTATTATTTTATCAGCAATATAAAATATCATTCACATTTTAGTATTGGCAGGGGAGATGTATATAATTTAAATAGTAGGGGAGAAAACTAAAGGATGAATTAGATTAAGAAACTAGAAGTTTTGATATAAAGTGATCCAAACACAACTTGGCCTCTTTTCACCTCTCCATGGGAATGGCTTTCAAACCCTTTTCTTCACTGTTTCCATTAACCACAGCTCTGTAATTTTTTATATGCTACAACTCTGTAGAACTGGTAAAAGGTAATGTTAGGAAGAGATCTCTGTACTTGATAGTCTTTTCAAGGTGAAGAGAACATCCACATTTCCCTAAATTTTCTATCTTGTTTCTATTTTTGAAACCTAGTCACAGGAAAATTGCAAGAAGAATTAAGAAACATAAATCATTCTTATTGAATCCCAAGATAGGAATCCCTTTGATCTCTCAGACTTCCATCCAAAACTTGGTCACTCTTAGCTTTAACTTCTGCTATTGAGTTCCCCTCATAATATAACAAATTTAAATAGCTAAAACATGTTGCCCTCTCCCATAATATCCCTTCCTTCCAAAAACCAAAGGAAAGAAGCTACACATTACTTCAAGTCAGGAATCTTTAAAGAATCTAGTAGATTCCAAAAAGACCAATATGGGAGCAAAAAGACTACTTGTACCCTCCTATAGTTCCTTTAGTTGTTCAAGGATGGAAAATGGAAACTATTGTTAGCTTCATTTATTCCTTTGGGATATGTCCCCTACAAGTAATTAGAGGAAGGTACTGATCTGTCCAGAACCGGGACTCCTGGGATAGCTCCAGAGAGAAGTTATAACATCTATGCTTTATCTAAAGTTTTAATTGAGAATGAAATGCAGTTTCATTTTGAAAATCTATTTTCCCTCAGTTCCCTCAGTTTTTGAGATTGAGATAACCTTTTTCATTAGCTAAGTTCATTCTCAAATGATGATACAATGATGATACCAAACTCCTTTTGGAAAGATGAAGCAAAGAAATAGATTTATCAATATAACTAAAGTTAGTCATTTAATAAGATTCTGGCATATATAATTTAAAAATATTCAACATTTTAAAATAAGATTTATAACAGGAATTCAGAGATGGTTCTATTTAAGGAAAACAAATTAAAATAATTATTTTAAAAGCAAAAAAAATTCAAGACACTTAAAAACAATAGATGAAATTTATTTGGCAAAATGCAGAAATGATTTATGCCTTTTGCTATTAAAAATGTAATGGTTTTTGCATATAACAAAATAATTTTGTTAGATAAAAGGAAATAATTGAACACTTGATGAGACAGAAGATCTTGTGGAATCTCAAGAAAGAAGAGAACCACAGCAAAATATTCCTGAATTGTTTAAAAGAGAAATGAAAAATTTGAGATCAGAACTTATGGTCAGCACAATAGAACTAATGAAATGAATAGAAAAAAACTTGAATCCACAGAGACAAGTGTAGCAAAAAAGACCAGGGAGATAACTGAAATTCTTATCTTCAGAAAATAATTTCTGTTTAGATAGGTTTGGGAGGTCTTGGGTATCAGAGAAAATGTTTATCCTGCCATCTTCTTGGTCATGTGACATATTTTTATGATATCAGCTGATTCTTGTTTAGTTAAGAAGTCTCTTTTTAGCCAAAGATGTTAAAGGTGATATTTTCTATTCTCTTATCTTTTTTGTATAAGATAATTTCAAATTTAGTTCACATATCTATTTGGAGCTTCTTGGATGGTATAAAATGTTAACTTAATACTATTTTCCTCTAAACTGCTTTTTATATTCCACAGCAGGCTTTTATGAAATAGGACATTCAAATAAATACTAATATATATTATGAACAACAAGAAACTCTCTGTAAAAACAAGATCACTTAGAAAAAGGATGACATTTTTCTTCAGATTCTCACCAGAAATAATAACACAAGGGTCAGATCTACCAAAAAGAACAAAGCCTGAGAGAACCTAAGAATGAAATTGATTGGTTTCAGTGGTTTCAACCGACAACTTCCATATCCTCAAATTCAAGTCCCTATGGAAGAGCATCCAGAAACTAGAATAATACCCATGTGTTTTACTCTGGAGCAATTCATCAAACTGTAGAAAGTGAAAAATGGAACAAATCTTCAATGTCAACTTCAGATTTTTAGACATAGAAACTGAAGGTTAGCTAGAAGGGAAAGTTCAGAATTAAGAGAATAATATAGTAGTTTGATGATCCTTGCACTTTGTTATCATATTTCCCTTCCTGCATGTATCTACATATATAACAAACTACGTGTGCCCATTAAGGTAATTTGATTAGTGGAGACTTTTAAAGCATTTTTTAGAGATATGTAACAGTCCACACCTGTGTATGCACATGGGAAATAATTTATCTGTAAGGATTGTCTTAGGAAAGCCCATGCTCAGTCCTGCGCATGGCAAGAAAAGCATTGACCTTTGATCCCAGCATTCCTAAGGTTTAGGCACGAACTCAGGTTTCTTTGTGCTCACCTGGCTGAGACCACCTATGCCTCTGACATGTTGTAAGCTACACCTGAACCAATGGCAATCCACTGTGTATTCATTAATATGTATTATGTACATTTGCATCTCAATACCAATAAATATGAGTGGCGCACAGAAAGCCAGCCCTTATTACCTTTCCCCTGTCTCTGTCTTTCCTGGAGCTTGACCTCTGGCCAAGAATCAGCTTTTCTCATGGAATTTCCTTTATTTCTGTGAAACACCTCTCTTTCTTAATCTTCTACCCTCTAGCCAGAGTGGTCTGTGATTAGATCCCTCAGCTTTAAGGGATCATGGCTTTTCACTCAGCTAATCTCTATACTCATTGATTACTCCCTTTTGTTGATTTAAAGTTGCCTGTTTCATGTCCTTGAGAAAGTTAAATAGCTGGAGTTTGATCTGTGTAGCTCAATTATTATAAATATTGCATGGGTGTCTGCCTCCTTCTTTTTTTTTAATTTTATAGTATTTTATTTGATCATTTCCATGCATTATTCATTAAAGACAAAGATCATTTTCTTTTCCTCCCCCCCATCCCCCATAGCCGACGCATGGTTCCACTGGGTATCACATGTGTTCGTGATTCGAACCCATTGCCATGTTGTTAGTATTTGCATTAGATTGTTCGTTTAGTCTCTCCTCTGTCATGTCCCCTCAACCGCTGTAGTCAGGCAGTTGCTTTTCCTTGGTGTTTCTACTCGCACAGTTTGTCCTCTGCTTATGGATAGTGTTTTTTTCTCCTAGTTCCCTGCAGATTGTTCAGGGACATTACACTGCCACTAATGTAGAAGTCCATTACGTTCGATTATACCACAGAGTGTTTGTCTCTGTGTACAATGTTCTCCTGGTTCTGCTCCTCTCACTCTGCATCACTTCCTGAAGGTCGTTCCAGTCTCCATGTAATTCCTCCATTTTATTATTCCTTTTTGCACAATAATATTCCATCACCAACATATACCACAATTTGTTCAGCCATTCCCCAATTGATGGGCATCCCCTTGTTTTCCAATTTTTGGCCACCACAAAGAGCGCAGCTATGAATATTTTTGTACAAGTCTTTTTGTCCATTATCTCTTTGGGGTACAGACCCAGCAGTGCTATGGCTGGATCAAAGGGTAGACATTCCTTCATTGCCCTTTGTGCATAGTTCCAAATTGCCCTCCAGAATGGCTGGATCAGTTCACAACTCCACCAGCAATGAATTAATGTCCCAACATTGCCACATCCCCTCCAGCATTCATTACTTTTCATAACTGTCATGTTAGCCAATCTGCTAGGCGTGAGATGATAAGTCAGAGTTGTTTTCATTTGCATCTCTCTGATTATAAGAGATTTAGAACACTTCTTCATGTGCTTATTAATAGTTTTGATTTCTTTATCTGAAAACTGCCTATCCATGTCCCTTGCCCATTTATCAATTGGGGAATGGCTTGATTTTTTGTACAATTGATTTATCTCTTTATAAATTTGAGTAATTAAACCTTTGTCAGAGGTTTTTATGAAGATTTTTTTCCCAATTTGTTGTTTTCCTTCTGATTTTAGTTACATTGGTTTTCTTTGTACAAAAGCCTTTTAATTTGATGTAGTCAAAATTATTTATTTTACATTTTGTGATTCTTTCTATGTTTTGCTTGGTTTTAAAGTCTTTCCCTTCCCAAAGATCTGACATATATACTATTCTGTGTTTACCCAATTTACTTATGGTTTCCTTCTTTATGTTTAAGTCACTCACCCATTTTGAATTTATCTTGGTGTAGGGTGTCAGGTGTTGATCAATTCCTAATCTCTCCCACACTGTCTTCCAATTTTCCCAGCAGTTCTTATCAAATAGTGGATTTTTATCCCAAGACCTGGGATCTTTGGGTTTATCGTATACTATCTGGCTGAGGTCAGTTGCCCCCAGTCTATTCCACTGATCCTCCTTTCTGTCTATTAGCCAGTACCAAATTGTTTTGATGACTGCTGCTTTCTAATATAGTTTGAGGTCTGGGACTGCTAGGCCCCCCTCATTAGTGTTTTTTTTTTCATTATTTCCCTGAATATCCTTGATCTTTTGTTATTCCAAATGAACTTTGTTATGGTTTTTTCCAAATCAGTAAAGAAATTTTTTGGGAGTTCCATGGGTATGGCACTAAATAGATAAATAAGTTTGGGCAGGATTGTCATTTTTATTATATTGGCTCGTCCTACCCATGAGCAGTTAATGTTTTTCCAATTGCTCAAGTCTAGTTTTAGGTGTGCGGAGAGTGTTTTGTAGTTGTGTTCATATAGTTCCTGTGTTTGTCTCGGGAGATAGATTCCTAGGTATTTTATTTTGTCTAAGGTGATTTTGAATGGGATTTCTCTTTCTAGTTCTTGCTGCTGAGCTGTGTTGGAGATATATAGAAAAGCTGATGACTTATGTGGATTTATTTTGTATCCTGCAACTTTGCTAAAGTTGTTGATTATTTCAATTAGCTTTTTGGTTGAATCTCTAGGATTCTTTAAGTAGACCATCATGTCATCCGCAAAGAGTGATAACTTGGTCTCCTCCTTGCCTATTTTGATGGCTTCAATTTCTTTTTCTTCTCTAATTGCTACTGCTAGTATTTCTAGTACGATGTCAAATAATAGAGGTGATAATGGGCATCCTTGTTTCACTCCTGATCTTATTGGGAATGCATCTAGTTCATCCCCATTGCAAATGATACTAACTGATGGTTTTAGATATATATATTTCCTCATTATCTAAAGTCCCTTTTAACAAAATATAATTACCTTCCCTATCCCTTTTGATCAGGTCTATTTTTGCTTTGGCTTTATCAGATATCATGATTGCCACCCCTGCCTTCTTTCTATCAGTTGAGGCCCAGAAGGTCTTACTCCATCCTTTAATTCGGACCTTGTGGGTCTCTACCCGCCTCATGTGTGTTTCTTGGAGACAACATATGGTAGGGTTTTGGATTCTAATCCATTCTTCTATTCGTCTACTTTTTATGGGTTAAGTTCATCACATTCACCTTCAATGTTATGACTGTCACTTGTGGACTCCCTGGCATTTTGATATCCTTCCCTAATTCTAACCTTTCTTCTTCAGCTCTACCTTTTAGTCCAGTGATTTACTTTAAGTCAGTCCCCCTTGTATTTCCCTTTCTACCCCCATCCCTTCTTATTCCCTCCCTTATTTTCCCCTGTAGTCTTTTTAAAAATTCCCCGCCTACCCTCTCCCTCCCTTGTACTGCTTCCCTCCCCACCAGTCTGTTTTTTAGCCTTCTATTCCCCTATAGGGCGCAAATCTATTCTGTCCCCCAATGGATTGGATTGTTCTTTCCTCTTTGGTTCAGTTTCAAAGTACATAAGAGTTGAATATTTCCTATCTCTAAACTCTTTACCCTTCCAGTGTATCGATGTTCTCCCCCCTCCCGCCATGACCTTCTTTGTGACATATAAATTTACCCCCATTTGTTTCTTTTCCCATTTCTTTTAGTCATAACCTCTTTTCTTTTTTAGCTTTAGTCATGTATATATATACATATATACATACACATGTATATGTATTTATGCATGCATAAATCTATATACCTATTTATGTCTTGTCCTTTCATCCTATACAGTTTGTCACTGTTCCCTCAGGGTGTAGTTCTTCTTGCTGCTTAGGTGATAGCAACAATTTTTAAGAGTTGCCAATGACCTCTTTTCTTATAGGGATACATATCATTTTAACTTATTGACTCTCTTAAAAAAAACCTTTTTTTGTTGTTGTTGTTGTTTTTCCCCTCTTTTTTAATTACCTTTTGATGATTCTCTTGAGTTCTGTGGTTGGACTTCAAATTTTCTGTTCAGGTCTGGTCTTTTATTTATGAATGCTTGGAATTCCTCTGTTGTGTTAAATGACCATACTTTCCCCTGTAAGAATATAGTCAGTTTTGATGGGTATTTTATTCTTGGCTGTAGGCCTAGTTCCCTTGCTTTCCGGAATATCATATTCCATGCCTTTCGGTCCTTCAGTGTGGATGCAGACAGATCCTGTGTTATCCTCACCATGTTTCCATGGTATCTGAATGGTTTCTTTTTGGCAGCTTGTAATACCTGTTCTTTCATCTGATTGTTTTTGATTTTGGCTATAACATTTCTTGGTGTTGTCAGTTGGGGATTAAAAACAGGGGGTGATCTGTGGATTCCTTCAATCTCCACTTTCCCCTCTTGTTCTAGGATTTCGGGACAGTTTTCCTGGATAATTTCCTCTAGTATTATGTCCAGGTTTTTTCTTTTGTCATGGTATTCTGGTAGTCCAATTATTCTTAAATTGTCTCTTCTTGAACGATTTTCTAAATCGTCTGTTTTGTGAATCAGATGCTTCACATTTTCCTCAATTTTTTCATTCTTTTTGTTTTGTTTTATAGTGTCCTGCTGCCTTGTGAGGTCACTTGATTCTAGTTGTTTTACTCTGGTTCTTAAAGATTGGATTTCATTTTTGGCTTTTTGGTCGTCTTTTTCCTTCTGGTCTGAGTTTCTTTGAAGATCGTCTTTCATCCTCTTTATCTCATCTTTCATCTCCTTTGCCTCATTTTCCAGCTGGATGGTTTTGGCTTTCAGGACAATATTTTCTTGTTTTAGTTCAAGTGCCTCTGTTTCCAGATGACTTATCTTAATTTTTAAGTTCTTTTCCCAATTGTCTTCAGCCTCTCTTAGTTGTGTTTTGAGTTCTTCCACAGCCTGTATCCAATTTGCTGGGATTTCTGGTTTATCGTTTGCTGATCTCTCCCCCTCTGTTTCATTTGGTGAGTAGTAGCTGTCTATTGTAGTTTCTTTCTTCTGTATCTGTTGTTTCTTCAAATTCACCCCTTCTTTCCTCCCTGTATTTGTCTGTGCTCTTGTTCCTCTCATTTTTTTTTTTGTTTTTTACGGACTTCTATCAGTCTCCCCTCTTGGAGCTTTAACAGAGGATCTCTTGGTGTAAACTCTGAGGGAGGGTTGTTGGGGGTTTGAGCTTCCCTGTTCTCTGGAGGCTTTTGATTGGCTTAAAGTCCAGCAGTCAATGAGGATGGATGGGGAGCCTGGGCTTCCCTGTGTTCTGGAGACTTTTGATGGGATTGAGTTCAGCTTAGTTGGGCTGGGTTTATTCTGAGTTTTAAACTTCCTGGATGGCTGGAGCAGATATGGAGGATCTCTAAAGCTCTGGCCAGGCTTCCAGGTCTATGCTCCTTCTAGGCTGCCATCTTGACTTCGCCTCTAGGTTTCTGTTTTTTTCAGAAGACCCAGCTCTCTAAGGGGGGAGGGGTTGTGGCTTGCCTGGACTCTGAGGGCTCCAGATGAGATTTCGTTCAGGTGGCATGGGTCAAAAGATCCCAGAGCCAAAAAAAGGAAGAAATAAAAAGCAGCCACCTCCTCTTCCACAGTCTGTGTTGATTGCCCAGAAACTGGCCCGGGTTACTTTCAAGGTAAGCTCTTTGGAGCAACCCCTTTGCAGCCATGAATTTTCTGTCCTTTCAGTAGCTCTGAGGGCTCCTGATGGGATTAGGTTCAGCTGGTTCTTTCAGAAGACCCTGCTGTCTAAGGGGGGAGGGGTAGTGGCTGGCCTGGAGTCTGATGGATCCTGATGGAATTAGGTTCAGGTGGTGTGGGCCAAATCATCCCGGAGCCAAAAAAAGGAAGAAAAAGAAAAGCAGCAACCTCCTCTTCCTCAGTCTGTGTTGAGTGTCCAGAAACGGGCCCTTTCAAGGTAGGCTCTTCGGAGCCAACCCTTTGCCAGCCCTGAGCCCTCTGTCCTTTCAGAAGCTCTGAGGGCTCCCTATGGGATTGGGCTCAGCTGGTGCCCCAAAGCTGGGACCTCCTCTGAGACCCAGAGGGAAGAACTCAGCCAGGGGGCCACAGGCTTCCCCCTTCTCTCTATGCTTCCCTGCCTTCTGTGTTGGGCACTCTGGAGACTGGCTAGGGTTGCTTTCAAGGTGAGTCCTCAGAGCCTTGAGGTTCCCGCTGCTGCCTTGGGCTCAGCACTCTGGGTTGGGGGTGATGGGTCCTGGGACCTTCTTTCTGTCTACCCCTTAGATCCGAGTGATCTAGGGTTCTGGCTTTTGGGGTGTGGTACCTTTTGATCCAGGTCCCGGAGGAGGTTTCCCCAGGTCTATCCTGTTGTTCAGCTTGAATTTCGGTGGCCTGGGGGCACTCTGTTTGCAATCGGTAGGGAAGGGTTTCCTAGGTCTGAACTTTTGCTACTTCTACACCGCCATCTTGACTGGAAGTCCTTTTTGTACGATTCTTATAGGCATATGCTGCTACTTTCCTCAGTTCGTCAAGGTCCATAGACTCCCAGTTGGGACAGCTAGTTTCAAAGTAGTCTTTTACTGCTGAACAACAATTCCTAATGAATTTTCTGCATAAATGTTTAATGTCTTTTTCTCTGGACAAATCAAGGTCCATATATGTACTTCCTACGTCAATAAGTCTGTCCATAAAGTAGGAGGGGGTCTCATCAATTTCCTATTGGGATTGTTCAAATTTTTCCCATGCATCAGGGCCATCAGAGCAGTCTCTCATGGCTTTTAATAATGCTTCTCTGGCCATGACTAGTTTTGTGTGATCTTGTGCAATATTGGGGTTCCAGTGTGGATCTACAGTTGGCCAGTGATGAGCTCCTCTACCACTTTTCTTATTAGCTAGAGAGATAACATTATTTTTCTCTCTCTTTGTCAGAAATGTATCGAACAAATTCTCCACATCCAACCAAGAAGGGTCAAAGTTTCTGAATATATTTTCTAATTTTTCTATAACCAACATTGGTTCTGCCTCAAATGATTGAACATTGTGCTTGAATTTTTCTAAATCATCAGGTTTAAAAGGTATATAGTGTCTTACAGACACCAAGTTCCCTTCTTTATTAAAGGTGGGTACTTCCCTCAATGGAAATAAACTTCTGTCTAAATTATCTGGTGTTACTGTTTCTAGGCTACTTGCTCCATTTTCAATGGGGTAGGTAAGAGAAGGGGAAAGGTTAGGATTATTGTCTGTTTGAGCATGGGGGTTCGAGATTAGAGCATGAGTGGAGCGGAGGGCAGGGGGAAGGGCTGGGACAGGAACAGGGGGCGGGGCTAGAGCATGAGCATGGGTGGGGTGGAGGGCAGGGTGAAAGGCCGGGGCTTAGGAGGCAGGGTAAAATGCATGAATAGAAGGAGGATTCAGGGTGAGAGGGGGCAAGAATGGCTGTTGGAGGGGCTGGGTGGTCAGGATGAGGAGGAGCTAGTTGGTGTGAAGGGGCTGCTATTTTAGCCAAATCATTTTGAGCAGGATGGGTCAGGGAATCTGATAATGATGGGGGATGGAGAGTTAAATCACTCCTATTGTATGATGTCTTTAACTCCCTTTCAATATTTTGCAGGAAGGTTTTTATCTCTCCCCATTTTTTCTCCCTAACTTCATCCAGGGAAGTATTTATCTCTCCCCTTTTTTTCTCCCTAACTTCATCCCTTTCCACCAATTGTTGATAAATAAAAGTATTGTTTCTTTTTATTATGTTCAATAAAAGTATTTTGGTCCCTAATCTGTAGATCAGTAACAGCATTTTGTTCTTTAAGTTGCTGATCAATAAAAGTGTGTAGTTCCTTAATTTGTTTAGTAATAGAAGGAAGAAGGGAGTGTTATCTCTTAGAGGTTAGGTATATTATTGCAAGTACAACAATTAATATCCCAAGGAAGATGAATGTAAGGGTCACAAAGAGGTTTATAGTTTCTGAAAAATACCATGCTATAGGAACACCTACTAAAAATTCAATGTACTTGGTCATTGAACTTATAAGCCAATTTTGAAGCAAATCAGACATTAGTTGTAGCCACATTTTTCTTCTTTGAGTCAATTACTAAGTTGCCTGTACCTTTTTTTAACACTAGGTGGCTCCCTAGTCTACAACCCTATACAGGCTAAGGGTGTATTCTGTTGTAAATTCTCCTTATTAAGCTTCTGGGAGGGGTTACAAAAGCCTTATGCAGGAAGGTAGACGCTATGAAAAGGCTCATTAGGAGTGAATAGACTGTAAACAAAAGGTAGAGCTAAAACACCTTCTTTTAAAAAGTGTGTATATATGAGGGTCCCAACAATTTTCTTTAGCCCTCAGGCTAAAACTGCTAGGACCATGTGCTATTTTCCTTGAGCAAAGCCCACTTAACTTTTTAAGACTAGAAAGGTCAGGAAACAGGAAAATGGGTTTTAAGTTAGCTCCCTAGCTGTGTTCAGCTGTTTTTTTTTTTAATTTTGTTTTATTTTGTTTGATTTTTGCGGGCTAGGAGCTCCTAAGAGCTCCTTCTCCTGAGGTTCCTCGTTGCTAATCAGTTGATTAGGTAAGCCTAGCCTGCCTCTCAATCCACTGAGCCACCTCCTTAATGTAAAAGGAGAAGGAAATGAGAGACAAAAGGGAGAAGGAGAAAAAAATCCTGTTGACCCCAATTTAACTTAAGGAGAAAGGGGAGGAGAGAAAAGGTGTTTTATACTCACCTGTTCTGGCAGCTGTGTCTTTAAGCCAAGGTATTTGGTAAAAGGACTGATGGAGTGAGTAATAAGTGGGGTGAAAGGGCAAGAAAATTCAGGAAATTTATTGAGGTTCTTGAAACCTTTGAAGCACTAAAGCAGGGCCAAGAACCAGAGGGGGTAGCTGGGATGGGACCTCTCCCAGGTGATTAGTAAGGAGATCAGAAAGGAAGATCAGAAGATTGATATAGTTCTTTTTCCCGAAGTGGTTATACTAACTGTAATGGTGGAAATTTCACCTTTTTTTTAAGATGGTTGTAATATTGAACAATGGCTGCCAAGGAATTTACTTATGAAATTCCTAAAATGAAACACTCAAGTCAGAATGGAGTTTATGGAGGTTTAATCACAATGGGAGTAGGGAAAAGGAGAGGGAGAGAAGGAGAGAAGAGAAAAGGGAAAGGGGCTACTCAACCTCTGACCAAGGCAGAGGGAGTTTTAGGCCCAAAGGGTCAAGGTGGAAAGAATCAGTCCTTAACTCATGTGAGTGATCTGAAGGAAAGCTGTCTGTGGGCTTCCTCCCTGTCCAAGCTCCTAACACCAATTGGCGTCTAGCTCTCTCCACAGGAAGTGAAAGAATTCCAGAGGCTGTTCCCTACCTCACTTCCCGTGTCTCACAAGTGCCAATTGTTGGCTCTAGCTTGGCTTAGGAAAGCCCAGGTGGGAAGTTACTTATTCCTGATTTGTCATTGACTACCACATGCCCGTGTAGTGTGCGTGTGCACAATTTTTGGGTGCTAGACCAAGATGGAGACTTTTAAAATTCACACAACTCTTTCAGTTAGTTCTTTTATTTCCTTCTTCAACATCTCTACTAAAGTAGCATTCTCTTTATCCTTCTTACCCTTTTTAGCAGTCAATTCCTTTATTTCCTTCCCTAATACTTCCACTAAATGTCTTCGCCTTCTCCTTTTCCTTATGTCCCTCAAAAGCATAAACTGTCACTCTTTTCAATTCTTAAAGGTTCATAATAGATCAGTTTGATAGCCAATCATAAAATAATTCCTAACTACCTTAACAACTGTTTTTTTTTTTTCAATTTCAATCTGATTTGTCTAAGGTCCCATTCTCTATCAAGAACGTGCTCAATATATCTACCTCCCAGCTCAATAAGTCTATCCATAAACTGGGAGGGATTTTCATTGTCTTCTTGCTTAAGATTTTTGAATTTAGTCCATGTACCAGGCCTGTCATAACAGGCTCTCATAGCCTTTAGCAATACATTTTTAGCCTGGCATAGTTGTAAGTAATATTGCTCTGAATTTGGGTCCCATTTGGGACCTTCAGTTGACCAATGAATTGTTCCCTCTCCTTGGGCCTGATTAACAACAGAAAGAATCTTATTCCTTTCCCTTTCTGTTAGCAAGGCCTGGAGGAACTTGTCCACATGAACCTGTGTGGGGTTATATGTATGAAAAATGTTCTCAATTCTATTTATTAACTATATAGGTTTGGTTTCAAATGAGGGAGATTTTTATTTGAATTTCTCAATATCCTATGAAGAGAAAGGTGTATAATGTCTATTGTTTATTAAATATCCATGTCTGTGATATGTAGGGACATCTCTTAGAGGGAAAACACCTTTATGTGAATCATCTGTGGCAATTGTTGCTTGGCCCGTATTCTGAAGTTCAACGGATTGGATTGCAGTGAGTCTAATAGCAGAATTGTGGAATGGAGCTAATCAGCATGTGGGGAGGCAGAGTGTAAGGATCATGGGGAGGATTGGGGGTGTGGTACAGAGGAATGAGGGAGTGGATGGGGCAGGATGGAGAGGAACAGGGGTGGAGCTGGGGCAGGTTGGAGAGGAAGTGGAGTGGGACTGGCTACAGGGTAGAGAGAAGTAGGAGGGGTGAGGTCTAGAGGAATCATAGTAAGGTGGGTGGGAAGGAGGGTACAGAAAAGGATTGAAGGAGCAATGGTGTGGGTGGGGATAGGGGAGATAAGTGGGCACTGGGTAATGTGATATTAAGGGAGGGTAGAGAGGTAGATTGAGGGCAAAGGGGATCAAAGGAGTAGAGGATGAGCTGAGGGGTGCAAGTCCTGGTTTGAATCAGTATGAGGATAAACCTCCTCACAGGCCAGGTGGGATGATAGAGTGTGTTTCTTGCAAGTTTTCACTGAAGGAGTTAAGCTAGAATGGTTTGGTTCCAAAGAAAGAATGGTTTCCTCAGTGCAGAGAATAACAGATTTATCAACATGATATGTCCACAAGAACTAGTATTTATAATCTTTGTACTCTTTGTTTTTAATAGCAAACTTCAAATTTTTTAAGATCTTGAAGTCAAAAGAGTCATATTTTGGCCAGGTAAAAGATATGTCCATCCATGCCCTACAAAGTTTTTTAGCTTCATTATTTATCATCCAACTCTCCTTAGGTAGATTGGGATCAGTGCAAGAATTAAGAAATTCATGCAAGGGTGTATCAGGAGGAATATTTCGTGATTTCCTTTAATTTTTTGCAGTAGTCGGTATATCCTATTTAAGTTAGTTTGAGTATTGCTAAATGGTCAGCTCAAACAAAGAAAAGTTTTGTTATTAATCATAAGTAACAATAAACAACAATGCACAAGTATCAATTATAAAAAAAATTATTAGTAATTAATAGGAATGCCTAATAATAGTTATTTAAAATTAATTATTATTGTTATTGATAGTATTATTAATACTATTGTGATCTAAAATTATTCCTTAATATTACATATAATTAATTTGATTTAATGTTAGCTTTGTTCAATTTTAGAAATCTAGTTTTAATTTAAATTTAATATTATTATTTCCTATTAATAATTCTTTTATTTTAATGTATTCAATTTAATAGCATTATTTTAGATCACTAATAGCAGGAGCAATGGAATTCTTCTTATTTTCCTGCAGTTTCAATTCTCAATGGAAGCTATAAATGTGTGGCACTATAAATGCATGTAGAGTGGAGGGCACTTGTGGGTAGGCCTTTATCTAAAGGCAATCAGATAAAGGAGGAGAAAGGAAAAAATCATAGCTTTTGATATGCTAAATAGGGCAGGCAGTCTCCAAGGAATGTTTGAGAAAGAAAATGTAGCTTTTGATATGCTAAAGGAAGGCAGGCTACAAGGAAAGTTTGAGGATGGGGAACAAGATAGGAAAATCCAAAGAGAACTTTCTTGTAAAAATGCAGTTTTCCCTACCCCAGAATTTCAAAGTTGGGGTTGGGCGTGGGAATGGAGCTCCTAACCCTGGTCCTAAACCTGGAAGGACCCCCAGGATTAATTTAATGATTGTTTCCAAGCAGCTCCCTTCAGGGGCAGCCTAGCTGGTGTGGCATGTGGGTAAAGTCAGGTAGACACTGGACTGGGAAAGACCTGTTGGGTTCTAGTGCCCCTTGGTTTAAATAAAATCGGTCCTGTTTGGAATGGGGGAGAGCTCCAATGTGCTGGCCTGTGCTGAGCTGAGGAAAGGTAGCAGGCATGGGGAGCCTGTGTCTGATTCACCTGTATCGTTTACCTGGGGAGAGTGCAGAGGCTGGGAAGAAACAGGAGTCTACTTTTTTCTCAACCAAGAAAATCAGACTGTTAGGGGGCGAGCGTGTGGGATCCTGCCGAATCCTCTACTGCCCCACTATCATCCAAAATGTGTTGGGTCAGTTGAGGTGGAGTGGAGTTGGGGAGGAAACCACATGGGGAGCATCCTTAACCATTGAGAGGAAAAGGCAGCCTCTTCTCTGCCTGGTTCCAAAAGACCCTCAGTTCTGTTTGGGCAAGAAGCTGGGACTTCTGTCTTTACTGTCCCAGGGAGTCCCTAACTCTAATCCACAGCCTAGAAAGACACCAAGGATTAATTTAAGGCATGTCTCCTAGCTCAGCACAGTGCCTGGCTAAGCAAAGCAGCAGTACTTGCCAGCAGTTTCGCGAACCTGGGTAAGTTAGGGGTTGGGCTGGGCTGGGTTCCTATGCTCTGACCAGGACTCAACCTAAACTAAGGTAAAATAATGGGGGTGGGGGAAAAGTGGGAGGGAGTTTTCTCAGGGATCCATCCAAAGAGGCAATTTAGATGGTTCTGCTTCTCTTTCTCAATCATTTTCTTATATGCAGGCAAGGCCAGCAACTGAAGTAGTTTCTATTCTTAAGCTTATCTAAGCACTTATTTAAAACATCTCTGAAGAAAATTAAAGGCCCTAAAAGAAAAGATGCCTGACTAATGGTCACCATCTGTAAGAACTGAGATAATATTTCTACTCAGATATATATTTTATAAAGTTTATCAGAAAAGGTAGACAATTATTTCTCTAAGTAACCTGACCATGTGGTGCCTAGCCTGCAAGTCACTTCCTCCTTCCCCCTTTACCTGCCTGCTCTGTTCCTGACTTCTTCCTTCATAATTTTCTTCTCACTTCTCCCTCCTCTCAAGCCTGAAGCCTTGACTTTTATTGACATACAACATGTATAGGGATGCAAACCTGGCTCAAATATGTTATGTCAGGAATGTTTGATGGAAATATCAAGCTACTCTGGAGGGGAAGGGAATGAAATTCCTTGACACATGAGTACCATTAAATTCATGATTCTGAGACAAATTAAATGTCACTTGCCTTCCCCCTATTCCCTGAGATCAGCATCCCATTGTGATAACCTGCCTTTCTACCAGTGTATACCTTAACACTTAACACTTCCATTTGTTACCATCAGTGCTATTATTTGTTTTGGCATAAGTGTTTTAACTTAAACACATCTAGTTGTTCATATTGCCACTTTGACTTAGCAGTTGGCTTCTTTTTCTCATAATCACCATCACTCAGAATCTGCTTTTATGTGCATGTTGTAGTATCATGGACATTTACCCTAGGACCATGGCTTAATGTGGAAATGGGATGCAAACTCCTTTCTCAGCCAGTTTCAATCAGACAGGCTATGGACTGGCCCAAATTATTCATGCAGAATCCACCTCATTCACAAACTATAATTAATTGAAATGTAAATCTCCACAGAAATTAGAAGAGTGGCAGTCACTCAAGAAACATTTATTTATTCATAGACTACTAGCTGTCAGGAATTGCACATGATGCTGGAAATACAAAGAAAAGGCAAAGGAGAGGATCTGCTCTCAAGTAGCTTACAGTCTAATGGAAGAAATAACATGCAAACATTCTAATACAAGTTATTTTGGACATAGTTGACTGAGAGAAGGGAGTAGAAGCAAGGAAGATAAGGAAATCTTTCCTTTAGTGGGGGGATTTTAACTAACCCTTAGACAAAGTCAGGGAAGTGAAAAAGTAGAGAGGAGGTGAAAAAGCATTAAATACCAATGGAGGTCAGGCATTGGAATATGTCCGGAAATGTCGGTGTCTTGTTTAAAGAACAGCAAAGGATTCTTTATGACTGGATTAGAATTCATTGTGAAGGGGACCATGAGATAGTTGTAAAAAAAAAAATAGGGAGTAGGCAGATTATGAAGATCATGTATCAACAAACAGATTTTTATTTGACCTTGGAGGTGGTAGAGAATCACTGAAATTTATTGAGTATGTATTTAAACTGGAAAAGCACACTTACAGATTGAGGAGAGGATAGAGTAGAATGGAGAGAAAAATGTATCCAAAAGTTTATTGTAATAATTCATGTACAAGATAATAAGGGTTAAAGCAAAGTGGTGGCAATATCAGAGTAGAGAAAAGGAGGACATATTTGAAAGATATGGCAAATGTGAAATCAAAGGCAAAATTTTATATATGAAAGAGTGAGGAGGTAAGGACGATACCAAGGTTTTGAATCTTGGCAGCTAGGAGGATGGTGATAATCTCAACAGTAATAAGGAATTTAGATAGAGTGGTGTTTGGATTTCCTTGAATCTCACCCTGCCCTGTTGGTTCTGCTCTTTTCTCTTTTTCCCCATAGAAATGTTTAAGAGTTAAGCATTTTTTCTGTTGTTTGCCCATTTCCCCAGTCGTTTTTACCCTTTTGGATTGGGAATTCTGCAAGCTGCTTGCTGATTCTGTCTCTTCTGCTAGCTTGCAGGGGTTGGCACTGTGAATTATGCAGCAGAAATTCACAAAGCCTAGTTGTATGAAGTTCTGAACCTCACTATGTGTTGGGGCCAGAGCCTGGGACTTTGAAGGTGGGTTTGAGGAACTCATTCATAATTGTAGTTGAGGTCCCCCAATCCCAAAGTTGGCTTGTGTCTAGGTTAGGAATCTGGTGCAGTAGATGAGGGGGTTGATCAGGTAGCATTCCTATGTGTGCAACTTTGCTTCCCTTTCCCCCTTATCCTGTTAAAATCACCTCTCACTGCATACCTTTCAAGTTGTGCTCAGTGGGATAGCCCCCAACTCTGTCTTGATGATTGATTTTGATTCCTGTCATTTTGAAGAACTTTTTAAAAATTAGTTTGGAAGGATAATCAGAGTGATTCTGGCTTTTGTTGCTACTAAGTTGCCAACTTCTAGGGTGAGTGTTTGGGAAGAAACATGACTTCTGCTTTGGAGAATTGTGAGCATCTTTGTCACTATAATAGCTTTTAGTGGTGGGATTCTTTTTTTGTTTGTTTAGTCATCCACAATACTTAATGCTAAAGATGGGGCCTCCACACTTCTGGAAGTAAAATCTGGGCTGATCCTATTTTTTCTTTCTTGGGCTTTTGAGTTTTGAATCATTCAAGAATTTCAGAGACAACTCATTCTAGGAACTCACAAGCTTTCAGTTCTAATAAAGTTTTCTGTTCTAGGCAAAATATTGATTTCTTCCCTTTTACCCAGCCACGGCCAAGACTGAACTCTTTATGCTCCTTGCTTATGATTTGGTTTGAGCAGTAGTAGACTACTTCTAGACTTAACCACTACCAGTTATCTTAGAATATCTGCTTCCTTAGAGTAACCGAACAGCAAGCTCCTTTTTCATTTTATATCCCTGACCTGATTATACTGTTGCAGGGTTCAGATTGGATCAGAAACTTGAACTGAAAGAAACCCCACTCTTAGGATTCAAGTCACATCCCTACTGTTAGTTAATTTTCCTCTTTTTTAGGTACACTGGTCAGAGCCCACAACTTCTTCTCATACCTGATTGCCTAACAAAGTCGTTCTCCATTTTACCTTGATTTGTGCCCTACAAATATGTAGATACCATCTGACAACTGTTCCCCTTGAAGTTCCTCAGCATAAATTCTAAGGGAGTTCTACTATAAGTCAGGTATCTCCTCTTGCTCTGGCATTCAGCCTTTCCCTGAACCCTCAGTTAGCTATTTCTCCTTGGCAGATCCCATTGCCAATATTTGCAGACCTCTCTGTCTCCTGATTAAATCTGAGATGAAAAAAAACTCCTGATGAATTTTAATTGGATTTACCCCTTTGAGATTAAGTCAGATATATTTTCTAAATCTGTTGTGAGGAGTTTAGGGAAGGTAGGAAAGTCAATATACTGCTTCTGTTTACCCACATTGTATTATCTCTTAAGGCCTACACTGTCCTCTTCTTTTTTGATCAGATTGGTTAAACATTTATCAGTTTTCCTAGTCATTTCAAACAATCAGTTATTAACATTTTCAATCATTTGAATTTTTCCAGTTTATTCCCTATCCTCTAATTTTAATCATAACTTCTTTAGTTTATTTTAGTTATTTTCTATTTTCTTATTTATTTATTTTTTGTATATTCAGTTCATTAATCCTATATTTTGCCATTTTCTTAATATATGTTTTAAAACACATAATTTCCCCCTAAGGAGTAGTATAGTTTCATCTTTGTAATTTTGCCATTTTTATTTATTATACTTTCTTGTATTTAATTATTATTTACATATATTGCTCTTTAAAACATTCATTATTTAGGATTTCATTTAAAAGTTATTTTTGTTGAGCTGTGATTTGAAAATGATGTTTAATATTCCTCTAATTTATAATTTTTTGCAATATTTCCATGATCTAATGCATTGTTAGTTTATGTAAAAGTTTGATGTAATGCAAATAAATAAATAAATTCCCTAACAGTCATATTTGGAATCTTTTAATTTTAATTTTATCAATAATTTCTTCAACTGTATATATTTCTCCCTTTTTTTTATTCATCCAAAATTGAGAAATGGACCTTCAATTCTACTACCTGTATATTGCATTTCCCTGTAACTTGGTTAATTTTTACAATATGAATTTAGATATTAAGGCATTTTGATCATATAGGTTCAATACTGATATTGGTTTATTATCTGTTTCATTTTAGCAAATATAGTTTTTTTTCCTTCTATATTGTATATTTTTGTCATACCTTAATCAGTTAGAATGTAACAACTCCTGATTTTTTATGTTAACCCCTAGAAGAAAATTTCTTTTTGCCTCTCCATTTATTCTGTGTATATTTATTTTGAAGAGTTTCTTGTAAGCAGGAGATTATAGGATTTTGTTTTCTTCTCCAATGTCACTTTTTTGTTTCATTGAATCATTTAATCTATCTATATTTAGAGTTTTGAGAGTAAGGTTTATATTTTATCCATTTGGTTTCTAATATGCCTAATATACCTTCTGTTCCTTTTTCTCATTTAATGATAATCATTTATTGATTCAGGAAATTTGCTTAATATATCTTATTGAACACTAATTATAGAAGCTCTCTTCTTCCTCTAACATAAAAGGCCCACTTTCCAATTTCTTATCCTTTCCCTTTCTTTACCAAAACTATTAATTATTTTTCCTTCTAACTAGTCATTTAATATTTCCCCTCTTTTTTCTCTCAGTTAAATAGTTAGATAAAATTCTTTCTTTCACTCTCTACAACATACTTTTAATTGTTAAGTATTTTAAATGTAGACTCTAAATGATCAATTTAGTGAATCTATCAATAATATGGAAATAGTTTGTGTAAAATCCACTGGAATTGGGCATCCACTGCCAGGAAGGGAAGGTGAGCTGGGGGGACTTTGCATTAGAGTTTCATTTAGAGTCTCTCCTCTGTCACGTCCCCTCAACCGCTGTAGTCAGGCAGTTGCTTTTCCTTGGTGTTTCTACTCCCACAGTTTATTCTCTGCTTATGAATAGTGTTTTTTCTCCTAGATCCCTGCAGATTGTTCAGGGACATTACACCGCCCCTAATGGAGAAGTCCATTACATTTGATTATACCACAGTGTATTAGTCTCTGTGTACAATGTTCTCCTGGTTCTGCTCCTTTTGCTCTGCATCACATCCTGGAGGTCATTCCAGTCTCCATGGAATTCCTCTACTTTATTATTCCTTTTAGCACAATAGTATTCCATCACCAACATATACCACAATTTGTTCAGCCATTCCCCAATTGATGGGCATCCCCTCATTTTCCAATTTTTGGCCACAACAAAGAGTGCAGCTATGAATATTCTTGTACAAGTCTTTTCCCTTATTATCTCTTTGGGGTACAAACCCAGCAGTGCTATAGCTGGATCAAAGGGCAGACAGACTTTTATCACCCTTTGGGCATAGTTCCAAATTGCCCTCCAGAATGGCTGGATCAATTCACAACTCCGCCAGCAATGAATTAGTGTCCCCACTTTGCCACATCCTCCAGCATTCATTATTATCCATAGCTGTCATGTTAGCCAATCTGCTAGGTGTGAGGTGATACCTCAGAGTTGTTTTGATTTCCATCTCTCTTATTATAAGAGATGTAGAGCACTTTTTCATGTGCTTATTAATAGTTTTGATTTCTTTGGCCGAGAACTGCCTGTTCATGTCCCTTGCCCATTTGTCAATTGGAGAATGGCTTGATTTTTTGTACAATTGATTTAGTTCTTTATAAATTTGAGTAATTAACCCTTTGTCAGAAGTTTTTATGAAGATTGCTTTCCAATTTGTTGCTACCCTTCTGATTTTGGTTATATTGGTTTTGTTTGTACAAAACCTTTTTAATTTGATGTATTCCAGATTATTTATTTTGCATTTTGTAACTCTTTCTAAGTCTTGCTTGGTTTTGAAGTCTTTCCCTTCCCAAAGGTCTGACATGTATGTTATTCAATGTTCTCCTAATTTTCTTATACTTTCCTTCTTTATGTTCAAGTCATTCACCCATTTTGAATTTATCTTGGTGTAGGATGTGAGGTGTTGATCTAAACCTAATCTTTCCCACACTGTCTTCCAATTTTCCCAGCAGTTTTTATGAAATAGTGGATTTTTTTCCCAAAAGCTGGGATCCTTGGGCTTGTCATATACTGTCTTGCTGAGGTTGCTTGCCCCCAGTCTATTCCACTGATCCTCCTTTTTGTCTTTTAGCCAGTACCAGATTGTTTTGCTGACTGCTGCTTTATAATATAGTCTGAGATCTGGGACTGCAAGGCCCCTTTCCTTGGTATTTTTTTTTCATTATTTCCCTGGATATCCTTGATCTTTTGTTCTTCCAAATGAACTTTGTTATGGTTTTTTCTAAATCAGTAAAAAAAATTTTTGGAAGTTCCATGGGTATGGCATTAAATAGATAGATGAGTTTGGGTAGAATGGTCATTTTTATTATATTGGCTTGTCCTACCCATGAGCAGTTAATATTTTGCCAATTGCTCAAGTCTAGTTTTAGTTGTGTGGAGAGTGTTTTGTAGTTGTGTTCATATAGTTCCTGTGTTTGTCTCGGGAGATAGATTCCTAAGTATTTTATTTTGTCTAAGGTAATTTTGAATGGGATTTCTCTTTCTAGTTCTTGCTGCTGAGCTGTGTTGGAAATATATAGAAATGCTGATGACTTATTTGGGTTTATTTTGTATCCTGCAACTTTGCTAAAGTTGTTGATTATTTCAATTAGCTTTTTGGTTGAATCTCTATGATTCTTTAAGTAGACCATCATGTCATCTGCAAAGAGCGATAACTTGGTCTCCTCCTTGCCTATTTTAATGCCTTCAATTTCTTTTTCTTCTCTAATTGCTACTGCTATTGTTTCTAATACAATGTCAAATAATAGAGGTTATAATGGGCATCCTTGTTTCACTCTTGATCTTAATGGCAATGGATTTAGTTTATCCCCATTGCAGATGATATTAGTTGATGGTTTTAGATATATACTGTTTATTAATTTTAGGAAAGACCCTTCTATTCCTATGCTTTCTAGTGTTTTTAGTAGGAATGGGTGTTGTATTTTATCAAAGGATTTTTCTGCATCTATTGAGATAATCATGTGGTTCTTGTTGGTTTGCTTGTTGATATGGTCAATTATGTGGATAGTTTTCCTAATATTGAACCAGCCCTGCATCCCTGGTATAAATCCTATTTGATCATGGTGGATGACCCTTCTGATCACTTGCTGGAGTCTTTTTGCTAGTATCCTATTTAAGATTTTTACAACTATATTCATTAGGGAGATTGGTCTATAATTTTCTTTCTCTGTTTTTGGCCTGCCTGGCTTTGGAATTAGTACCATATTTATGTCATAAAAGGAATTTGGTAGAAGTCCCTTTTTGCTTATTATGTCAAATAGTTTGTATAGTATTGGAGTTAGCTGTTCTTTGAATGTTTGATAGAATTAAGTGGTGAATCTGTCAGGCCCTGGGGATTTTTTCTTAGGAACTTCTTTGATGGCCTGATGGATTTCTTTTTCTGATAAGGGATTATTTAAAAAATCTATTTCTTCTTTTGTTAGTCTAGGCAATTTATATTTTTATAAATATTCATCCATTTCTCCTAAATTGGTGTATTTATTGCCATATAATTGGGCAAAGTAATTTCTAATGATTGCCTTAATTTCCTCTTCATTGGAAGTGATGTCCCTCTTTTCATCCTTGATGCTTTTAATTTGCCTTTCTTCTTTCCTTTTTTTAATTAGATTGACCAGTACTTTGTCTATTTTGTCTGTTTTTTCAAAGTACCAGCTTCTAATCTTGTTTATTAGCTCAATAGTTCTGTCACTTTCGATTTTATTAATTTCTTCCTTAATTTTTAGTATCTCTAGTTTGGTTTTCTTCTGGGGGGGGTTAATTTGTTTATTCTCAAGTTTTTTGATTTGCATTTCCAATTCCTTGATCTCTGTCGTCCCTAATTTGTTAATATATGCAGTCATGGGTATGAATTTTCCTCTAAATACTGCCTTGGCTGCATCCCATAAGGTTTGAAAGGATGTCTTGCCATTGTCATTTTCCTCAATGAAATTATTAATTCTTTCTACGATTTCTTCTCTAATGAACCGATTTTGGAGTATCATATTATTTAATTTCCAATTAATTTTAGATTTGGCTCTCCATGTACACTTACCAATCAGTATTTTTATTGCCTTTTGATCTGAAAAGGCTGTATTTTTTATTTCTGCTTTTCTGCATTTGAGTGCCATATTTCTGTGACCTAGTGTATGATCTATTTTTGTGAATGTGCCATGTGGTGCTGAAAAGAAGGTTTATTCCTTTTTGTCCCTATTTATTTTTCTCCATATGTCTATTAACTCTAATTTTTCTAAGATTTCATTCACCTCTTTTACCTCTTTCTTATTTATTTGTTGATTTGATTTATCTAAATTTGATAATGGTTGGTTCAAGTCTCCGACTAATATGGTTTTTCTGTCTATTTCCTCCTCCAATTCTCCTAGTTTCTCTATTAAAAATTTAGATGCCATACCATTTGATGCATACATTTTCTTTAGTGATATTTCCTGATTGTGTATACTCCCTTTTAACAAAATATATTTACCTTCCCTATCCCTTTTGATCAGGTCCATTTTAGCTTTGGCTTTGTCAGATATCATGATTGCAACTCCTGCCTTCTTTCTATCAGTTGAGGCCCAAAAGGTCTTACTCCAACCTTTAATTCTAACCTTAAAAGTGTCAACCCATCTCATATGTGTTTCTTGAAGACAACAAATGGAAGAGTTTTGGGTTCTAATCCATTCTGCTATTCATCTATGTTTTATGGGTTAGTTCATCCCATTCACGAACAATGTTATGATTATCATTTGTGGATTTGCTGCCATTTTGATATCTTCCCCTAGTTCTGACCTTTCTTCTTTAGCTTTCTCCTTTAGGTCAGTCCCCCTAGTAACCTCCCTTGAGATGCTTCCCATTCTAGCCCCTCCCTTTTTATGCTCCCTTCCTTGGCCCCCTCTCCTTCCCTCCCTTTTTATACTCCCTTCCCCCGCCCCCTCCTTAATTTTCCTTTCTTTCTTGCCTTATTGGATAAGATAGAATTCAGGATCCCACTGGATCTAGATGTTCTTCCCTCTCAGATTTGATTTCACTGAGAGTAAGGTTTAAGTAATTCCACTTCATGCTCTTTTCCTCTCCTTCTCATATGAGAGTTCTTCCCCTCCCCTTCCCATGTGTATCTTTATATGGGAAAGATTATCCCCCACTATTGCTTGTAGTAAATCTTAGTGTTATCAACAGTTCCCCCCTCCCTTTTCCTTTCTTTGCTCCCACTTTCCCCAAATCTTCTTAATGCCCCAATCTTTCCCTATGCATCTTTCTTCTAACTACTCTTATGATGCATACAATTTTTGAGAGTTACACAAAACATTTTCCCCACATATTAATATATTTATTTTGATGTAAATGTAGTCCTTATGGAAGAGAGTTTGACTTAAAGAAAAAGATAAGATTTATCTCCTTTTCCCTCATGAGATTAGCTTTCCCTGGGTTGAATTTAGTATGCCTTGAGGCAAGGACTTTCTTCGTGAGACTCAGATGGAAGGATCCAGCCAGTGGGTTACAAGCTCCCCCCTCTCTCTCTGTTTCCCTGCTGTCTGGGTGCCCACTCGACTGGGTCAGGTTGTTTTCAGGATGTTGCATTCAGAATAGCTGGCTCCCAAGGCCCTTTTGCCAGTCCTGAGGGTTACTGTTGTTTCAGAAGTTCCAGCTCTCTGAGGGGGAGGGGCCACAGCTTCTCGGAGCTACAAGGGCTGCTCCCAGGGGGTTATGATCTCCCCGTCCCTCTCTATTTCCCTGCTGTCTGGGTGTCCTCTTGACTGGGTTAGGTTGTTTTCAGGAAGCAGCCTTCAGAATACCAGGCCGTGGGGCTCTGAGGTTGCCTCTGCTGCCTTGGACTTGGACTCGGTGCTCTGGGTTGGGGAGGATGGTCCTAGGACCTTCCTTCTGCCAACCCTTAGGTCCGAGTAGTCTCAGGTTCTGCCTTTTGGGGGGGGGGGCGTACCTTTTGGTCCAGGTCCAGGTCCATGAGGAAGACTCCCAGGGTCTATGCTGTTGATCTTTTTGAATTTCGGTGCCCTAGGAGCATTTCGTTTGAGATTGGTAAGGAAGGCTTTCAGGAGATCTGAACTTTAGCTTTCTCTAAGCCGCCATCTTGACCAGAAGTCTCTGGGAGTAAAATTCTTAAGAGTAGTTGCCATAGATTCTACTATTTGACTATAGCCAATAACTAATTAGTTAGCTTCTTTTAAAACTTTGTACATATTTCCACTTCACTGAGTTTTAACCTTTGTCATGTCAGACTGAACAGGAAGCCAGTTCTGCCTCACTACTTGCATCAATTTCTTGAGTGGGCTGTCAGGTGGAATAGAGTCTAGCTCCCAACTCTTTTTGCTTTCTATCAAATTAACAACCTTTTTAACTAGCTTAAGAATTTCACTTGCACATAAATAAAATAAGGAAATAGAAAGTTCAGTATATGTAGATGCATGTCTGTGTGAGTTTGGCTATGGCACACAGGACACCAACCGGTCCTGTATGGGTGTATTTAGCCATTGTTAAATGCTTTTGGTGATCAAATAAAAAAGTTTAATGGCTTCTTTCAGAGTTGCATTATTCATAACAGTTTAAAAACTGAAAAATGGAACAGACAATGACAAAACCGAAAAAGAAAAAGACCAGAAATGAAATTATTCCTTCTTGCTGAACAATTGAGTCACTATCAGAGTAAAATTTACTCTGAGCCTTTCACTGAAAACAAAAAAGAAAATTTCCGAGTCTTCATTGTTATCTCGTAGGTGAGAAAGACTTTCCTTTAGGTAAAACAGAGCTCTGTTATGAGGGATATTTCAGAAACTTGATTTCTCATCCAGATAACCCAGATAAGGTGCAAGATATTGAAATCATCATTGTAAACCATGAAAAGATAATTACAATATATTTAATAGGTGGAACTCAGAGGCAGATAGAGATAGAGAGCCAATCTCAGAATTAGGAAGACCTGGGTTGAGTCCTATTCCTGATATATACTGTCTGTGCCACCTTAGACCTCTCCTTTAACTTCTTAATTTTCCTGTAAATTTCCACTGCAAGTTGGAGAACCCTTACCCTCCTGATGTAGTAGAGATATCTATTCAACAGTGAAAACTCTGACCTGGACTACTCCATTAAAAAAAAAAAAGAATTACAAGACTCTGTGATAGATGTTGGGAATAATTTATATGTAAGGACAAAAAAATACAAAACATCCCCATGTATTCATATTGGTGATGCAAGATACTTGAGATACTGGTAGATTTTTAAAGGCAAAAAGAAGAACTTACAGAGTTGGGATGATGACTTACAAGAATCATCCTTGATGTGAGTAATAGTTGCCCAAGATCATGAATAAGTCAGAATACTCTTGGTGTGAGCTTCATTCCAGATCATTCTGGCATAGTATATCTCAACTTCCATGAACACTTTAAGGGTCGTTAGCCTACAAAGGTCCAGCTTTCTAAGGGCTCCTGTCCTCCATGACCAGTAGGTAACCTTCTGGTCCCTGTAGCCTCTTATATAAATTAGTTTGCTATAAAGGGCATTATAAAATAGATTCATATACCTAGGATTAATATAGTAAATTCTGTATTCTTAAATTAAATTGTTGTTGGACTTAAATATATTAATTGGTGGTCACCAGGTATTTAATTTATAAATCCCAAATGAATTAATAAAGTAAACTGGAATTTATGGTAGTTTATTTGCAATACAGAGAAGATATTAAGGAACTTAGAAATCGGTAGAGAGGGAGAGAGAGCTCTGGCTTCCTCAGAGCCAGGTAGTAATTCTAAGACCCTAATCAGGAAAAAAGTGTCTCAAGATGATGGGCCTTTCTGGGAGGTTTATACCTCCAGAAAGGCAGGATCACTAAGTCAACTTTTCATTCACCAAAAGTGACCATCTAAAAGGAAAGCAGTCTGAGATCTCCTGCACAAGCTCCTCCAGGGGTTCAGTTCCTCAGCCAACTCTGAGTGTCCATCATCCAGTGTCTCCTCAAGGGTCTGCCTTCCCTCCAGTTCCAAGTGACTGATCCTTCACTCCAAGCCCAGGTGACTGCCTCTCTTCAGTCTTTGTTTCCTCTATTTAAAGACCTTTTTCTCTTGTGTCACCTCCTCTAAATTTCACATTTATCAATCACAGCAGATGTTCTTCTCTAGAACTACCCTCTCATTCACACGTTGGGTCACAGACCTCCCACTCAATGTATGTTTTGATACATTTTGTGGTTAGTTATACCTTTTGTGGATAGTTAACACCTTTTTTTTTTTGGTTAGTTCACCTTTTGTAGTTAGTTAACACCTTTTTGTATTTAAAATGGGTAGATCTACTTCAAATACTGAGTTACCACCTTTTGGGGATTAAAATCTAAAAATGGTTTGTGGATTACAATTCAATTTTCCCAATAAAGGAAGAGGTAAGTACCTTCATTGTTAAAATCAGGGGATTACAATTCAGTCTTCACAATAAAGGAAGAGCTAAGTATCTTCATTGTTACAATCAGGAGATAGCTAAATCCAATCTTCACAGTATGATTAATATGGTAACAAACATGTGAATTACTATAACACTACCCTCATTTGAAATTATAACTCAGGTATTATCCTGGGATTACATTCTTAATCTGGTTATATATACAGACTCTTGTCTGAGACAATATTCTTACTACTTTAAACTACTTAAACATTTACAATGTATTAAAACTAAGGAATCCTCAAGCTAATTTAAAAAAGTTTCCTTTTTGCACAAAGAATTGGAAATTGAGGGGAAGCCCAAAAATTGGGGAATGCATGCTACAAGATACAGTCAATAAGTGTCAATAGAAGGTACCCATTTTATGTGTGAGCAGTGAATCCAAGAGTCCTTTCCTCCAATTTTAATACCTGCTGGAGTACTTAACAATACTTGAAATGGACCTTGTGTTTGAAACTACATTACAGAGACTTCTTTAATATAGGGAGGGGAACAGACTGAAACAGTTAACCTCAATAGGGAAATGGAATCTGAAAAGGTATTAGATTCACCTCCAGTGTCTTTGATGTTCCTTCATTCTCAGAGTACCATCATTTACCTAGATTCCCTTGGTCATGCCTCTGGGGTCCCCCATGCTGAGGAGTGTTTCCACTTTGAGTAGGGTGTGTACAAACTCCATTTGGGGTATTTTGTTGTGATTCTTGATTTGACTCATTTGGATTATTATTTCTGTAATTTTCTATAATTGTTTCTGTTATGATTATGATTATTGATACTTCTAAAATCACTGTTATTTCTTAAATTATCATTATTTCTAAAACTTATGCTATTAAATACCTGATTCCACTTTCTGAAGTTTAAAAATAGGTGACCTCTTTTTCCACATAAATAAAACATTGATGTTATATTTGTGGATTCCTTCAAAGTGGCTACAGCCACTGCTCAGTTTGATATTTCTTTTTCAGTTTCTTCTCTTAACACTTAATTCTTCCTTTAATTACTCTACTGAGTCACTCTTATCTTCATCTTTCCTCTAGTTACCCTTAAAGATGTAAACTGATACTTACGTCAATTCATCAAGGCCCATACAAAACCACTTTGGGCAGTAGGTTTTAAAATAATATTTGACCACTTTACAACAGTTTTCTACCAATTGTTTTCTTATCTGTCTGATATCCCTTTCTCTGGAAAGATCCAGGCCTATATATCTCCCTCCCAGGTCAATAAGTCTCTCCAAAACCTAGGAGGGATTTTGATTATTTTTTTTTTTTGCTGAAAATTATCAAACTTTTTCCATGCCACAGGCCTATAAGAACAAACTCTTACTGTTGTTAGCAATGCCTCTCTAGCATGACATAGTTTGAAATAATCTTCCTTTCTATTGGGGTGTTCCATTTGGGGTCTTGCTGGGACCAATGAATTGCTCTCCTTCTCTGGGCCTGATTGGCATGGGAGATGATTTTATTTTTATCTCTATCAAAAATCCTTGGAGCAAATTATCTATATCTAACCATGAAGGATCAGAAGTCCAATAAATGCTTTCAAGCTTTTTAATAACTACAATAGGAACATCTTCAAAGGAAGGAGTATTTTGCTTGAATCTCTCCATATCTTGCGGGGTGAAGTGTGTGTGGTATCTTAAGGACACCACATTTCCAGTTTTATAGAAGGTAGGTACATCCTTTAAGAGGATGTAATTCAGCTTTTAGCTGAATTAGTTTCTGTTTCTGTTTCTTGACTTGATGTTTGAGTTGTCATATATGGGGGAATGGGTACAGGAGGGAAAAAAGTCTGGTAGGAGCAGTCTGGGTAGATATAGAGGTAGTTAGAGCAGGATGAGTAACATGGAGAGATAAATCTCTCTTCTGAATCTGGGGATTTCTCAAGATGTTCTCAAAGTCATTTATATAAGCCTTGATAAACCCTAAACTATCCTCCAGTTTCTTCTCAAGGTCCCATGAGGTATTTTCCAGTTGTCTAATAAGAAAAGCTTTTAGTTGAGCTTTGAGGTCAAGGATTGATTGAGTAGTGGGAGAAATTGGTTGGAGTTGGCAGGAAATGAATCAGACAGGAGAAGGCCAAGATGAATCTCTCATCTGAATCTCAAGGTTACTCACTCTATTTACCAGGTTTTTTTTTCTTAAAAATGGATTGATGAAGTGCAATGTATCTTTTTGTTATAGGTGTACCTAGGAACTGAGCTAAATAAAGCCATTATGAAATGTTCTTTGAGATTGTGAGCCATTTTAGATAAATAAGAAAAGTTACTTTTTACAATTTGGGTTATGCTGCTTAGTATCTTGTTTAGTTGCCCATTTAGTTTTAAATTAACTATTAAATTGTTTGCAATTCTACTTCTTGTCAGTAGGTGGTGGTACTGGCTAGGAATTAGGGTTTCACAAATCTTGATTAAAAACTTCAGATTTGTGAAGTTCCCCTTTTTGGGGGGTAGAACCTAGACCATAGTTCCCCAGGTAAGGTTGGGGAAAAATAAAAAGAGGAAATACAAAGGTAGAAGTTAGAAGGGCCTAGCCTATAAATAAGGGCAAGGAAAAAAATAACAATCAAAAATACAATGAAGACAAAAAGTGGGGTCAGTAGAACCTCATTGCTGGTGACAATGAGTACAGTTTAATGTTAGGTGGTTACATCTTTTAAAGGTACAAACCACAGCAAGTAAAAACAATCATCTGTGAGAAAACTCCAAGGGAAAGTGTAACAAAAATGTAGATAGGTTAGCTGGGTAAAAGATGATTCCAAGCATCATCAGATTCTTGGAAAGGTCATTAAAAACATGTGTTGCCAGCAAAAACACATGTTGTTATGAGAAGCTTAAAGAAAAGGTGAAGGAGAGGACACTTGGACCAGTTCTTAGACAGACCCTGAGTTATCTACCTCTTCATGAGGGCGCTCAGATCATTATCTTAGATGGACTCCAAGTTATCAAACTCTGACAAGACTTAAAATAGACTATCTGCCTCTCAAACAGCAATGAATATATAAAACAGAAATGTAACAGGCAAGGATAGCAATTGCAACAGAGGGACAGCACAGTGAAACAAGACTAGCATGACTTTACAGAAGACAGAAAGACAGAAGTGAAGGTGGAAATAAGAAGGAACCAATGGTGTATAAAGAGGCCTAGGACATGATGGACAAAACCTCAAAGCTCCCCTCCTACTGATGAATCAATGTTTTTGTGGAACTGAATTATCTAATAGAAAAGCATGAAGGGAAGGGGTAGTAAAACAGGAGGAAGATATAGAGGAATATCAGATTTGCCCGGGTAAAGTCAAGTGATCAGAATGAATCTGAGATGACTGCTATGATCTGTAAAGGAGAAAGGAGTCTGCACAGGAGAGGTGAGGGAAAATACCAAGAATGGAAAGGTGAAAAGAAAGGCCTTACTTTGGTAGTGAAGGTAATGCTACTCATGAACTTTTGATTAAAGAGATCTCCCTTTAATTCTGTGAAGAGAGATGGTCACATTATACTGGACCTTTTCTCTGTTTTTATTTAGAGCTTGAAGGGAACACTTGTCTTATCCAGGAGAGTGGGAAACCACAATGGAGATTCCTAGTAAATGGGAGAGAGAAATAGCATGAACTTAGGAAGAACATTTTAAAGTAAATTGGAAAGCCAGGTGAGGAAGGAGTACAAGAAGATTTTCCCAATCAACCTTTTTATGGACCTGGGAGGTCCATAACTCTGGCATATTATACAGGTTTTTCTGACTTGTTAAATGTAATGATTAGGTGTACAGATTTATTTCCTTTCTGGACTTTAAAAATACTATTGGTTATAAAGAATGTGTGTCTAAGAGAGGGTAAATTAAAAGTGTCATCAGCTCAGGACCTACCTTTCTCATGGCTTCAGGGGCTCTCAACCTGTTGTGATAGCAAATCAAAAATGATGAAAACAGCTATGTGTGTAGCCTGGGACCAAGCTTTGCATGAAACTGCTTCAAGTAGACCCAGTGGTGGTTTATTTTTATACCCAATTAATACATACTCAACATACATGATCAAATAAAGATAATAAGATAACTGATACATTATAACAAATCATTTGCTTAACATTCTATGATCATTCTATACACTTGTAACTATTGATTCTGACAGGAAACACAATGGTTTTGCACAAGATAAATAATTGTGTCACAGGTGGATTAGTTGGAGGTTAGTTTTTCTCATTAACCTGTGAGTTGCCTGGCTTATGGACAATCAATGAAAACCATTTGTTACCTTTAATAATCAATCAGAAATTCTGGAGACAATCAACAATCATAGTAGTCAAGTTGAGAGATCAAAGGGCTACTAGAAACACAATTCAGATTTAATATTAGACTAAGCATTTATCAGTTTTCATCATGGAATTTCTGAGATAGGTTTTGGTTGGTAAATGGAGTTACTGAGGCATGATGTACTAAGGCATATTGTACAATCCTCTCCCTGTGAGAATTTATATAGTGGTTCAAGAAAGTTTGTTTCTGTGCATGGGAGTAGGGGATTTCTGAGCACAGATTTTGTGGGCACAGCTTTTGTTAGGAATTATATACCTAAGCAAAAGATAAGGCATGATAGTCTTTTTGGTCTGTTTTTGTGAGTCTGCTCTTTTGGTGGTATTTTTCTCTTATATTACTTTTTCTGAGATGAGGGAGAAGACAATAATCATATCAAATCCATTAGTAGGGGATGTTATTGAAAGAAGTCCCACAGAGGGGGCTGAGTAGATATATCCATCATGCAAAGGACCTACTTTGTGATCTCCTGGCTTCTACGTTTGACTATGTAAAGACATCATGGCCTGATGGCTCCCGGCAGAAAGGTAACTGAACAATGCCCATAAAATTTTATTCAAAATTAAAGGGAAATTAAGGGCAGAATGTTTTTAAGTTTGGGAATTTGTAAAAACATTCATGTGAAAGAAAGAATTTTTTTCAAAGCTTAGAAGGAAAGTAGAGATTCTAAGAAATGTAACTGAGGTGGGAGTACTTTCAGGCTTTAGAATATCTCCCTGAAAGCTATATGTCATTCTTAGCCCATTACCAAATGCTTATAAAGACATAGAAAAAAGTGTTTGGACACAGACTTGAAAGCTTTGCAATAATTGATACTATTTCTTTTCCCTTTCTCATGTCTCTGTGAGATAATAAGAATATGACTATATTTTTGTCCTACTTTATGGGTATTCATTTTTCCTCCCCTATTCAACTGAGGTATATGAATTGAAAAACCACTCATTTTGACATATATGATAGATAGAAAAAGCAATCATTTCAGGTAACATCTATTGAACTTAATACTCTCCTCTCCTTTCCTGGTCATACAGATAACAGTCCTTATAAAAGAATCATGAAAATAATTGATGAAAAGGCAGCATGAGTGTAAGGATTGAAATAATATATATTTTAAAAAATTTATTAGAAAGGGTAGACAATTATTCCTTTAAGTAACCTGACAATGTGGTACCTGCACTGCAAGTCTCTTCCTCCTTCCCCCTTTATCTGCCTGCCCTGTTCCCAACTTCTTCCTTCTTCATTCTCTTCTAGCTTCTCTCTCAAGCCCAACACTTTGACTTTTATTGTCATATAGCACGTACAGTGAGGAAAACCTGCTGGAACTATGTTATTTCAGGAATGTTTAATGGACAGGTGAAGCTACTCAGGAGGGGGAGGGAATGAACTTTCTTGACACAATAGCCCCTGTGATACTTTGGGAGACCCATCTTTCCAATGGATCATTTAAATATAACTATCTTATAACTCTAAATACCTTCTAGCTAAAATAACACACAATGTTGCATTTCTCTATGAGGATGTTACAATAGTTAGAGATGAAAGCAAAATACAAAAACTGATTGATATTGACAAAATGCCAATTAGGGGGAAGTCCCCTGTGCCATAACAGTTTACATTCAGAATCAGTATGTTCCATCCACTTCAGTTCAGTTCATTATATCCCAAAGTTCATTCTAGATGTTTTTATGTGGTGTGTGGATTCTTCAGGCATATTTTCAGCAACTTCTCCAGAAGGATCCACTTTATTTATTAGGATCTTCTTTTCCTGAAATTTCTCAAAAATAAATTTAAATCTTGGATTAGGATAATTACATAATCCCCCCACCTCCCAAGGAGCATGTTGACCAACACCAGAATCACACTGGGATACATGAATGAGTTATGAGGTATATAAAATATTTTCAAAAGAGAAACAAAAACAAACCCCCAAATCCCAAAATAAAAGAATAAAAATTAATTTCTGTATAAAAATATTAAGATGTACAAAAATGATAAAAATAATATAAAAATATTACATGTATAAAATTCTGAGTAAAATTATAAACCTGTAACATGTTCTTGAACCACAGAAAGACTCTATTAAAGTGACTTATGTCCCACAAGCCTGTAGGGCAATAGCAACACTATAGCACTTTACATGTTTGCAACTAGGACTACAGAAAATTGCCAAACTATAAGAGAGAAAGGACTAATTTTAGCAGCATATGAGAAAAACATTCCCTGGTTTGATTTTATCATCACTGTCAAGGATAAAGGGAACCAAGATGATAGCCAACCTGAGTTACTTGACTCAGAATATTGCACATGGAGTGTGGTTCAAGGGAGTCCTGCATCTTAATATATGTCAAGTGCCACAACCTCAATTCTCACACTAGGTTCAAGTCCTTTCATATTGGTATAGAAGTTCAACAATCCTCCCTGGATTGGTTTTTGTCCTTTTTGACCTTGTTCTACTTGGCACTGTATAGTGGCTCTCTTGTTCCCTTCTCCTTGAATCAGACACAATCATTAAACAAAATTCCATAACATTTATCAATAAATGGCAGGTTTCCGTAGTCAAAAGCCTTTGAGTATGCAGATTACTAGGGCTAATAGAACCTGTAAATTTATACTGTAAACTTTATCCTTCAAGGCAAAAAAAACAAAAAAAAACAAACATTAATACTGATTTCATGTACTTCAAACATCAGCAATGTTAGGAAAAAAGGAAAGAGGGGAAAATCAAATATCCTATTGCAAACATAAAGAAGAAAAGATAATTTAAAAATCATAATTTTGCAGTTCATATTTCATGTGATAATGTGTTAAGCAAGCAGAGGCACAACACAAAAGATGTTCATTCAAAATTGACATTTATATCACTCTTAAGTTGGTCAGAATCCGCAGTGTGGTTGTATATAATTTTTTCACCAGGTAAAATCTTTTAAAAACAGTAGTACAACAGCTAATACAGATTCTAAGAACTACCAAAAATCCCCCAAATTATAAGAGTCCTTTAGGGATAACTGCAAACAAACCTGTAATTTGTAGCCATGAGAGGTTCCACCAGCTCTCATTAGGTTTCACATGAGTCTCTATAGCTACTTTCTGTGTGGCATGTAAAAACCTATGAACACATGAATACTTATCACAAGTTCTACAAATTTAGCCAATCTTTCAACCTCAGAAGAGATATTTTCAACAAAGTCTATTATTACCATCATTCCAAAATTTGGTAGGAGAGAAACCTGAAAAAACTCTGTGTTGTTGATGAAGAATTACAAATACAGGAAATTGATTTCAAAGCTACTAGGCTTTACAGGAAAAATCATTCCCACTTCCTGGATGAGATTATAACTGGTAACAGGGTAACTAAACCACTTGGGAACCTCCCTCCCTCTTGGTATGAGACTGGAACAGTGTAACAGAACTGTCTCCAATATGTGCCAACCATTTTTACATGAAGCTGAGGTCTAAAAAGTGAAAATCACTGAAGACATTTCATCCATTACATTTACAATAAATGAAGAGATGGGAAATTGCAATGTCAATGCACTCTACTTCAGCTACAAATGGACCCAAACCTCTTGTTACAAACAACTCAGAGGCAAGGAAATAAATGATCAGAGGTAGGGACACGTCCAGATATCTAAAAATTATTTCTGAAGACCCATTAAAATCAAATTAAATTATTAGAAAATGAAATTCCCTAAACTTGTATACAGGTTGAAACCAATTTGAAGAAGTCCATCCAACATCATATATGTGACAATTAACAAAGATAAAAAAGGGACAAAATGCTGTTTATGGGCTTTTACAGTTTATGGTATTCTTCTACAGAACAGTCATAGTCAAAGGAGAGGTGCATATTAAGACAACATAACAGAAAATTTCAATTTTGATAACTTATGAAATAATTGAAAGTAAATAACATACATCTTGTATTTAGAATTGTGTTATAGAGACTTCTTCATTCTGGGGAGGGAAACAAACTCTGACAGTTAATGTAAATAAAGCAATGAGGTCTAAAAAGGCTTAAAAATTCACCTCCAGACATTTTGAGGTTCCTTTCCCTCTCGATTACCATCATTCATCACAATCCCTTTATACACACATCTGGGGTCTCCCATAATGAGGGGAGTTCCTTCACTGAGAACAGATGTTTGAGTTTGAGTTTTGATTTCCCTCATTTGAATAACTATTCCTCCTATTTTTATCACTATTCTTGATACTTCTACTGCTATTTTCCTGATTTCTCTTCTTACAATTCATAATTACACTACCCACTTTCCCACAAAAGTAACATGTTAGTGGCTGTTATATAGATTCTTGTATAGAGCTATCATCTTTCCTTGCTTTACCTTTCCAACTGTAATGGTGGAAAGTTCACCTTTTTTTAAGATTGTTGTTATATTGAACAATGGCAGCCAAGGAATTTACTTATGAAATTCTTAAAATGAAACACTCAAGTCAGAATGGAGTTTATGGAGGTTTAATCACAATGAGAGTAGGGAAAAGGAGAGGGAGAGAAGGAGAGAAGAGAAAAGGGAAAGGGGCTACTCAACCTCTGACCAAGGCAGAGGGAGTTTTAGGCCCAAAGGGCCAAGGTGGAAAGAATCAGTCCTTAACTCACGTGAGTGATCTGAAGGAAAGCTGTCTGCGCGCGTCCTCCCTGTCCAAGCTCCTAACACCAACTGGCATCTAGCTCTCTCCACAGGAAGTGAGTGAATTCCAGAGGCTGTTCCCTACCTCATTTCCTGTGTCTCACTAGTGCCAATGGTTGGCTCTATCTTGGCTTAGGACAGCCCAGGTGAACAGTTATTTATTTCTGATTTGTCATTGACTAGCACATGCCCATGTAGTGTGGGTGTGCACAATTTTTGGGTGCTATACCAAGATGGAGACTTTTAAAATTCACAATCTCCCCTGATGATGATTGGTGGACTAGTCTCCCCAATTGATCATTAAACATAAGCATACTGCACCCAAAAAATTTCTAACTGTAAGTGTATACAAAAATTTTTTACCCACTAAGAGGAAAATTATAATAGTTGTAAATATGGGGAAATAGAGGAGAGAGAAAGACAGCAAACCAATGTTTTGCTGGGCGCATTGACAAAAACCAATTAGGGGGCAGACCCCTTTGGCATAAGAGTGTACATTCAAAAAATGTTCAATCAACCATACCCCAAGATTCAGTCTGGATCTTCCTGTAGTGAAAAGGTTTAGATATCTTTCTGCAAACAGTTCATTCTCTGGATTCAGTTAGTTAGCAAGCGTCTTCTCTGAAGATTTATCTCGAACAAAATTTAAATCTTGGATTTGATGAAATACAATCCCCCCTGAAGAAAGTGTTGAAAAAACACTGAGTCCAGCTGAGGATTCAAGTTTTAGTTGTGGGGGTGTGTGAGTTAATCCAAAAGGAAAACAAAACAAAATGAAAATAAAATTAAAAAATCAAAATCAAAAGAAGAAAAGGGAAAAATTAAGGGAAAAATATAGACCCTTTATATATTCATATATTTATATTAAAGAAGAATTCAAAATCAGTATCAAAAATATCAAGAAAAATCTATGTATACAAAATGTGAGAAAGCAAGAATAAAAAAAAAAATTTTCCCCCACAGGCCTCTGTATTAGGGTCCAGTTAAGTAATTTCTAATCCTACAAGTCTGTAGGACAGAATGCAGCATATTTTACTTCCCCATTTGCAGCCAAGGCTACAGGAAGTTACCTGACAATAGGAGAAAAAAAAGAGAACCAGATTTTTATTTTATATCTAGGGAAGTGTCATTCCCTCATCTGATTTTACCTTCGTTCTCAGGGATGGAGGGAGCCAGGATGGTAGCCAACCTTTTGTACTGGTCTGTAGGTATTTTCACAAAGAGTGTGGATACAAGGAAGGCCTACATCTTAACATCTGTCAAGTGTCAGAACCACGAGTCTCACACTACTTTCAAGTCCTTAGTATTGGCTTAGAAATGCATTAATCCTACCTGGATTGATCTTTGATTTTTAGACCTGTGAGCTCTTTTGGCATTATCCAGGTTATCTCTGTGCTCTTTTTTTTGATCCCGTTCCTAGAATCAGAAACAAACATTAATCATAATCCCACAACAATTATCAATAAATGGCAGGTTCCCATAGTCTAAAGCTGTTTGGGTGCATATTAATAATAACAGCAAGTATATATATTTAAATTAATATTGTAGAATAAAATTAATATTGATTATATGTACCTTAAGTACATAGAAATGAGAAAAAGGGAAAAAATAAAATAATGTAAAAAAATAATAAAATAAGGAAAAGAGAAAAAAGGAAAAAAGAAAAAAATTAAATTTAGGAATTCAATGTGTCAAAAGCAGAATAAAACAGTTCCACTTGTCAATGGGTAGTTATCTCCAATGCATGTATAGGATACAGTCAATCAGTCTCAACAGAAGATGCTCTCTTTACATGTGAGCAGTGAATCCAAGAGTCCTTTTCTCCAACTTTTATAGATTTTGGAGTAATTAACAATATTTGGAATGGTCCTTCCCAGGAGGGCTGGGTTGGTCCTGTACGCTGGAAATTCTTTATATACACATTGTCTCCTGGGTTCAGGTCATGAAGTGAGAAGTCTAGTGGTCCGGCTTGTACTGCAGCTCCGGATTCATGTAGCTCACTCAGTTTGTGCTGTAATTCCTATATATAGGAAGCAATGGTAGTATCTCCCCCTAATACCGATGTATAAGCCGGGTAGAAAGGCTTAGCCTGTATAGTCGGATGTCCAAAAAGCATCTCAAATGGTGAAATATATAAGTCTCCTCTAGACCTGCTTCTAAGATAAAATAGGGCCAGAGGGAGAATTTCAGGCCATTTTAAATGGGTCTCGGTGCATAATTTTCCAATCATAGTTTTAAGTTCTTTGTTCATCCTCTCAACTTGGCCTGAACTCTGGGGATGATATGGAACATGGAATTTGGGAGTTATCCCCAAGCAAGAATATATTGGGTTTAGAACAGCATCAGTAAAATGACTCCCCCTATCAGAATCAATATGTGCTAGTAGGCCAAAGCGAGGAATAATTTCTTTTAAAAGCACCTTAGCAACAAAAGCTGCGGTGGCTCGGGCTGTAGGAAATGCTTCCGGCCATCTGGTCAGTTGGTCTACTATGACCAAACAAAATTTATATTGTCCAACCTTTGGCATCATTATGAAATCTATCTGCAGGTGCTCAAAAGGTGTGTAAGCCAGAGGATGCCCACCAAAGGCTTTGCCACGAAAGGCTTGTTGGTTATATGCCTGGCAGGTAGGGCAGGCTGAACAAACTTTAGAGGCTATGGTAGTTATACCAGGGGCTATCCATACTCTCTTAACAGAGTCCACGATGCCCTGGGTACCAAAGTGGCCATTATTATGAACAGATTATCAAATTTGGTGATAGAAACTTCTAGGGAGCAGGGGGTTTCCTTCAGATGACACCCAGACTCCATTGATCTGTTTTGCTTTGCATTTTTGTTTCCATTTTTCTGCTTCCTTCCCATTATAGGAAAGTGATAAATTTGAGTCATCAGTAGTTGTTAATGTTAGAAGTAATTCAGGCCCTTCTATGGCTGCTAGCTTTGCTGCAGCATCTGCTCGGTCATTTCCCCTAGAGACAGGGTCGGTGCCACCTGTATGGGCTGAGCAATGAACTACAGCTAGGGCTTCAGGCAGCTGAAGAGGAGAAAGTACTTCATTAATAATTTCAGCATTAGCTATGGATTTTTCAGCTGAGGTTAAAAATCCTCTCTGGAGCCACAGCATCCCGACCGAGTGACAAATGCCAATAGCATATCTAGAATCCGTATAAATTGTTGCCTTTTTACCCTTGACAATTATACAGGCATGTTTCAGAGCTAGGAGCTCTGCCCCTTGAGTGCTAATGTTAGAGGGCAATGAAGCTGACCACTCAGCGGCAAATTCTGTGACTACAGCAGCTCCACTGTAGCGTGTGCCATCCCTCATGAAAGAAGAACCATCAGTAAATAAGATCAGATCTGAGTTCTTTAAGGGAGTGTCCAAGAGATCATCTCGAGGCTTTTCAGCCATGGACACTAGTGTTTCATAACTGTGTAATGGTTCTCATGTAGTTGGTAAGTCTGGAAGCAAGGTGGCAGGATTAAGGGTTGCGCAGCGTTTCAGAGTAATATTTTCATTATTTAGCAAGGTTATTTCATCCCTTGTAATTTGCTGATCAGAAAATGCTTGTGTTCTCTGTCTTAGCAATAATGCTTCTACCTCATGTGGACACATAATTGTCAATGGGCATCCTAATACTAGATCAACGGTTTTTGTCACTAGTAAAGCAGTAGCAGCCACTCCTCTAAGGCATGGTGGTGCTCCTGAAGCTGTTGGTTCCAGCTGGGCTGAATAATAAGCAACTGGACGTTGAGAAGGCCCCAGAGTCTGAGTTAAAACGGCTGAGGCTACTCCTCTTCGCTCATGAACATACAAAGTAAATGGCTTGTTACAATTTGGGATGCCTAGAGCAGGGGCAGATAGGATAGCCTTTTTTAGCTCTGATAGAGCTGACAGGTGTTCAGGCTCTAATTTGAGGGTTTCAGGGACTGCATCTCTTATTAGTGCTATAAGAGGTTTAGTAATTTCCCCATAGCAAGGATTCCATTGTCTACAAAACCCTGTTGCTCCCAGAATTTCTCTTAACTGTTTTCTAGTGGTAGAAGCACTCAATTTTTGAATATTCTCAATTTGCTTGGGAGAAATAGAGTGGGCACCAGCTGTCAGAATGAACCCCAAATATTCTACTTTGGGGTTTATCCTTTATCCTGAACTTTATCCTTTGAGATCTTATGACCTCTTTTGTGCAATTCCAAAAGAAGTTGTTTACTATCTTCCTGACATGCTTCTGCATCCATGGAAGCCAAGAGTATGTCATCTACATATTTTATTAATTTGCTGTTTTTAAATTTTATATTATCTGTATCTTGTCCCAAAAGTTGTGCAAATAAGGTCGGACTTTCTACATAACCCTGGGGCAATGACTCCATGAATATTTTATGCCATTCCAGGTGAAGCAAAAATATGCCTCGAGTTCTCATGTATGGGTATAGAAAAGAAGGCTGAGAACAAGTCTACTACTGTAAAGTATGTAGCTGTGCTAGGAAAGAAGAAATAATAGTATTGGGAACTATGGAGTGTCTCTTTATAACGTGATTGTTCACAGCCCTCAAATCCTGTACAAATCTATAGAGGTGTGTGCCATCGGGCCCCCTTTTTGGTTTTTTTACAGGTAGGATGGGCGTGTTGTATTCAGATGTACAAGGGAAAATTATTTCTTGGTCAATTAAAAAATTTATTATTGGGGTAATGCCCTCCACTGCCTCCTTGGAAAGAGGATACTGAGGAATACAAGGAGGTGGGCTGGATTTAGTTTTTATGTGCACAGGAGTAGCTGATTTAAGTAAGCCTACATCAGTAGAAGATGTGGCCACAAGAGACTCTGGCATATCTGTAGGTATTTCAAAGGTGGGAGGCTCCTTTGCCTCCTGGCTCTCTGAGAGAAATACTGGGAGTAAATTTAAGGTTTCCTTCGATACTTCTAAAGAGAGGGAGCCATCTGGGGCGCACATTATTGTGGCTTGTAATTTGCATAGTAAATCTCTCCCAAGCAAATTTGTGGGGGATCCAGGCATTAAAAGAAAAGAATGTTCAACAGTTAGGGGTCCCACGCGTAACATGCGATGAGAAAGTTATGGGACCTTTAAAGGTTTTCCTGAAACACCTACTACATTTAAGGAGCCAATAGAATCACATTTCTCATTTGGTTTGCTTACTAGAAATAACCTAGATGCTCCAGTGTCTAGAAGGCAGTCATAGTTCGAATTTCCTACCTTTAAAGTGACATGAGGTTCCTTACTGTTTGGGGGGGAATATATAAGGATTATTGGCATTAAAATATCAGGGTCTGGAAAATCAAAGGTTTCATTCTTTGATTCCAAGGCCCTCACCCCCCCCCCCTTCACACCTTCATAAAGATGCTTGGGCAGTTTTTTGGGACCCTCCACGCTGTTGGGGGTGTTCACCCTGAGTGTAGCGTGGTCGAGCTCCATTTCTTATATATTGTTGTTGGGCATTTTGGGGGGTAGTATCATTTTCTGTATTTTGAGCACTGTCATTTTGATTGGCATTGTGATTCCTATAGTTATTATTCCTAAAGGTGTTATTATTTCTTGTTTCCCGTAGCCTAGCCTGCTCCTACAGACTATCATTGCATGGCCTCTCTTCCCACAGAAGAGGCATATTAAGGGGTTTGTTAATGATCTATCTGTGGATTCCTGCAAAGGGGCCATGGTCTCTCCCTTACTTTTCAATTGTTCCTTTAAAATTTCTATTTTTTTAAGTCTGTCACTGATGTATTGTGTGTCTCAGGTTTTTTTGTACGATTCTTATAGGCATATGCTGCTACTATCCTCAGTTCGTCAAGGTCCATAGACTCCCAGTTGGGACAGCTAGTTTCAAAGTAGTCTTTTACTGCTGAACAACAATTCCTAACGAATTGTCTGCATATATGTTTAATGTCTTTTTCTCTGGACAAATCAAGGTCCATATATGTACTTCCTATGTCAATAAGTCTGTCCATAAAGTAGGAGGGGGTCTCATCAATTTCCTATTGGGATTGTTCAAATTTTTCCCATGCATCAGGGCTATCTCTCATGGCTATTAATAATGCTTCTCTGGCCAGGGCTAGTTTTGTGTGATCTTGTGCAATATTGGGGTTCCAGTGAGGATCTACAGTTGGACAGTGATGAGCTCCTCTACCACTTTTCTTATTAGCTAGAGAGATAACATTATTTTTCTCTCTCTTTGTCAGAAATGTATCGAACAAATTCTCCACATCCAACCAAGAAGGGTCAAAGTTTCTGAATATATTTTCTAATTTTTCTATAACCAACATTGGTTCTGCCTCAAATGATTGAACATTGTGCTTGAATTTTTCTAAATCATCAGGTTTAAAAAGTGTATAGTGTCTTACAGACACCAAGTTCCCTTCTTTATTAAAGATGGGTACTTTCCTCAATGGAAATAAACTTCTGTCTAAATTATCTGGTGTTACTGTTTCTAGGCTACTTGCTCCATTTTCAATGGGGTAGGTAAGAGAAAGGGAAAGGGTAGGATTATTGTCTGTTGGAGCATGGGGATTGGAGATTAGAGCATGAGTGGAGGGGAGAGCAGGGGGAAGGGCTGGGACAGGAACAGGGGGTGGGGCTAGAGCATGAGCATGGGTGGGGTGGAGGGCAGGGGGAGGGGCCGGGGCTGAGGAGGCAGGGTAAGATGCATGAATAGAAGGAGGAATCAGGGTGGGAAGGGCAAGAATGGCAGGGGAAGGGGCTGGGTGGTCAGGATGGGGAAGAGCTGGTTGGTGTGAAGGGGCTGCTATTTGAGCCAAATCATTTTGAGCAGGGTGGGTCAGGGAATCTGATAATGATGGGGGATGGAGAGTTAAATCACTCCTATTGTAGGATGTTTTTAACTCCCTTTCAATGTTTTGCAGGAAGGTTTTTATCTCTCCCCATTTTGCCTCCATAATTTCATCCACGGAAGTTTTTATCTCTCCCCATTTTTTCTCCCTAACTTCATCCAGGGAAGTTTATATCTCTCCCCATTTTTTCTCCCTAACTTCATCCCTTTCCACCAATTTTTGATAAATAAAAGTATTGTTTTTTTGTAATTTGTTCAATAAAAGTATTTTGGTCCCTAATCTGTAGATCAGTAACAGCATTTTGTTCTTTAAGTTGCTGAGCAATAAAAGTGTGTAGTTCCTTAATTTGTTTAGTAATAGAAGGAACAAGGGAGTGTTCTTTCTTTGAGGTTAGGTATATTATTGCAAGTACAACAATTAATATACCAAGGAAGATGAATGTAAGGGTCACAACGAGGTTTATAGTTTCTGAAAAATACCATCCTATTGGAACACCTACTAAAAATCCAATGTACTTGGTCATTGAACTTTTAAGCCAATTTCGAAGCAAATCAGACATTAGTTGTAGCCACATTTTTCTTCTTTGAGTCAATTACTAATTTGCCTGTACCTTTTTTTTTTTAACAGTAGGTGGCTTCCTAGTCTACAACCTATACAGGCTAAGGGTCTATTCTGTTGTAAATTCTTCTTATTAAGCTTCTGGGAGGAGTTACAAAAGTCTTATGCAGGAAGGTAGAAGCTATGAAAAGGCTCATTAGGAGTGAATAGACTGTAAACAAAAGGTAGAGCTAAAACTCCTTCTTTTACAAAGTGTGTATGTGGGAGGGTCCCAGCAATCTTCTTTAGCCCTCAGGCTAAAACTGCTAGGACCCTGTACTATCTTCCTTGAGCAAATCCGACTTAAATTTTTAAGACTAGAAAGGCCAGGAAACAGGAAAATGGGTTTTAAGTTAGCTCTCTAGCTGTATTCAGTTGTTTTTTTTGTTTTGTTTGTTTTGTTATGTTTGTTTTTTTTGCGGGCTAGGAGCTCCTAAGAGCTCCTTCTACTGAGGTTCCTCATTGCTAATCAGTTAATTAGGTAAGCATGGCCTGCCTCTCAATCCACTGAGCCACCTCCTTAAAGTAAAAGGAGAAGGAAATGAGAGACAAAAGGGAGAAGGAAAAAAAATCCTGTTGACCCCAATTTAACTTAAGGAGGAAGGGGAAGAGAGAAAAGTTGTTTTATACTCACCTGTACTGGCAGCTGTGTCTTTAAGCCAAGGTATTTGGTAAAAGGACAGATGGAGTGAGTAATAAGTGGGGTGAAAGGGCAAGAAAATTCAGGAAATTTATTGAGGTTCTAGAAACATTTGAAGCACTAAAGCAGGGCCAAGAGCCAGAGGGGGTAGCTGGGATGGGACCTCTCCCAGGTGATTAGTAAGGAGATCAGAAAGGAAGATCATAAGATTGATATAGTTCTTTTTCCCAAAGTGGTTACACCAACTGTAATGGTGGAAATTTCACCTTTTGTTTAAGATGGTTGTAATATTGAACAATGGCCGCCAAGGAATTTACTTATGAAATTCCTAAAATGAAACACTCAAGTCAGAATGGAGTTTATGGAGGTTTAATCACAATGGGAGTAGGGAAAAGGAGAGGGAGAGAAGGAGAGAAGAGAAAAGGGAAATGGGCTACTCAACCTCTGACCAAGGCAGAGGGAGTTTTAGGCCCAAAGGGCCAAGGTGGAAAGAATCAGTCCTTAACACACGTGAGTGATCTGAAGGAAAGCTGTCTGTGGGCTTCCTCCCTGACCAAGCTCCTAACACCAACTGGCGTCTAGCTCACTCCACAGGAAGTGAGCGAATTCCAGAGGTTGTTCCCTACCTCACTTCCTGTGTCTCACAAGTGCCAATGGTTGGCTCTAGCTTGGCTTAGGACAGCCCAGGTGGGCAGTTAGTTATTTCTGATTTGTCATTGACTAACACATACCCATGTAGTGTGGGTGTGCACAATTTTTGTGTGCTAGACCAAGATGGAGACTTTTAAAATTCACACAACTCTTTCAGTTAGTTCTTTTATTTTCTTTTTCAATGTCTCTACTAAAGTAGCATTCTCTTTACCCTTCTTACCCTTTCTAGCAGACAATTCCTTTATTTCCTTCCCTAATACTTCCACTAAATGTCGTTGCCTTCTCCTTTTCCTAATGTCCCTCAAAAGCATAAACTGTCACTCTTTTCAGTTCTTAAAGGTCCATATTAGATCAGTTTGATAGCCAATCATAAAATAATTCCTAACTACCTTAACAACTGTTTTTTTTACAAAATGCAATCTGATTTGTCTAAGGTCCCATTCTCTATCAAGAACGTGCTCAATATATCTACCTCCCAGCTCAATAAGTCTATCCATAAACTGGGAGGGATTTTCATTGTCTTCTTGCTTAAGATTTTTGAATTTAGTCCATGTACCAGGCCTGTCATAACAGGCTCTCATAGCCTTTAGCAATGCATTCTATCCTGGCATAGTTGTAAGTAATATTGCTCTGAATTTGGGTCCCATTTGGGACCTTCAGTTGACCAATGAATTGTTCCCTCTCCTTGGGCCTGATTAACAACAGAAAGAATCTTATTCCTTTTCCTTTCTGTTAGCAAGGCCTGGAGGAATTGTCCACATCAACCTGTGTGAGGTTATATGTATGAAAAATGTCCTCAATTCTATTTATTAACTATATAGGCTTGGTTTCAAGTGAGGGAGATTTTTATTTGAATTTCTCAATATCCTGTGAAGAGAAAGGTGTATAATGTCTATTGTTTATTAAATATCCATGTCTGTGATATGTAGGGATATCTCTTAGAGGGAAAACACCTTTATTTGAATCATCTGTGGCAATTGTTGCTTGGCCCGTATTCTGAAGTTCAAAGGATTGGGTTGCAGTGAGTCTAGTAGGGGAATTGTGGAATGGAGCTAATCAGCATGTGGGGAGGCAGAGTGAAAGGATCAGGGGGAGGGTTGGGGGTGTGGTACAAAGGAATGAGGGTGGGCTGGGGCAGGATGGAGAGGAACAGGGGTGGAGCTGGGGCAGGTTGGAGAGGAAGTGGAGTGGGACTGGGTACAGGGTAGAGAGAAGTAGGAGGGGTGAGGTCTAGAGGAATCATAGTAAGGTGGGTGGGAAGAAGGGTACAGAAAAGGATTGAAGTAGCGATGGTGTGGGTGGGGATAGGGGAGATAGGTGGGCACTGGGTAATGTGATATTAAGGGAGAGTAGAGAGGTAGATTGAGGGCAAAGGGGATCAAAGTAGTAGAGGATGAGCTGAGGGGTGCAAGTCCTGGTTTGGGTCAGTATGAGGAGAAACCTCCTCACAGGCCAGGTGGGATGATAGAGTGTGTTTCTTGCTAGATTTCACTGAAGGAGTTAAGCTAGAATGGTTTGGTTCCAAAGAAAGAATGGTTTCCTCAATGCAGAGAATAATAGATTTATCAACATGATATGCCCACAAGAACCAGTATTTATAATCATTGTACTCTGTGTTTTTAATGGCAAACTTCAAATTTTTTAAGATCTTGAAGTCAAAAGAGTCATATTTTGGCCAGGAAAAAGATATGTCCATCCATGCCTTACAAAGTTTTTTAGCTTCATAATTTATCATCCAACTCTCCTTAGGTAGATTGGGATCAGTGCAAGAATTAAGAAATTCATGCAAGGGTGTATCAGGAGGAATATTTCCTGATTTCCTTTAATTTTTTGCAGTAGTCTGTATATACTATTTAAGTTAGTTTGAGCATTGCTAACTGGTCAGCTCAAACAATGAAAAGTTTTTTTATTAATCATAAATAACAATAAACAACAATGAACAACAAATATCAATTATAAAAAATAATTATTAGTAATTAATTGGAATGACTAATAATAGTTATTTAAAATTAATAATTATTGTTATTGATAGTATTATTAATACTATTGTGTTCTAAAATTATTCCTTAATATTACATCTAATAAATTTGATTCATTGTTAGCTTTGTTCAATTTTAGAAATCTAGTTTTAATTTAAATTTAATATTATTAATATTTCCTATTAATAAATCTTTTATTTTAATGTATTAAATTTAATAGCATTATTTTAGATCACTAATAGCAGTAGCAATGGAATTCTTTTTATTTTTCTGCAGTTTCAATTCTCAATGGAAGCTATAAATGTGTGGTGCTATAAATGCATGTAGAGTGGAGGGCACTTGTGGGTAGGCCTTCATCTAAAAGCAATCAGATAAAGGAGGAGAAAGGAAAAAATCATAGCTTTTAATATGCTAAATAGGGCAGGCAGTCTCCAAGGAAATTTTGAGAAAGAAAATGTAGCTTTTGATATGCTAAAGGAAGGCAGGCTGCAAGGAAATTTTGAGGTTGGGGAGCTAGATAGGAAAATCCAAAGAGAACTTTCTTGTAAAAATGCAGTTTTCCCTACCCCAGAAGTTCAATGTTGGGGTGGGGGTGGGAAGGGAGCTCCTAACCCTAGTCCTAAACCTGGAAGGACCCCCAGGATTAATTTAATGATTGTTTCCAAGCAGCTCCCTTCAGCGGCAGCCTAGCAGGTGTGGCATGTGGGGAAAGTCAGGTAGACACTGGACTGGGAAAGACCTGTTGGGTTCTAGTGCCCCTTGGTTTAAATAAAATCGGTCCTGTTTGGAATGGGGGGGAGCTCCAATGTGCTGGCCTGTGCTGAGCTGAGGAAAGGTAGCAGGCATGGGGAGCCTGTGTCTGATTCACCTGTATCGTTTACCTGGGGAGAGTGCAGAGGCTGGGAAGAAACAGGAGTCTGCTTTTTTCTCACCCAGGAAAATCAGACTGTTAGAGGGCGAGTGTGTGGGATCCTGCCCCATCCTCTACTGCCCCACTCTCATCCAAAATGGGTTAGGTTAGGTGGGGTGGAGTGGATTTGGGGAGGAAACCACATGGGGAGCATCCTTAACAATTGAGAGGAAAAAGCAGCCGCTTCCCTGCTTGGTTCCAAAAGACCCTCAGTTCTGTTTGGGCAAAAAGCTGGGACTTCTGTCTTTACTGTCCCAGGGAGTCCCTAACTCTAATCCACAGCCAAGAAAGACGCCAACGATTAATTTAAGGTATGTCTTCTCACTCAGCACAGTGCCTGGCTGAGCAAACCAGCAGTACTTGCCAGCAGTTTTGCGAACCTGGGTAAGTCAGGGGTTGGGCTGGGCTGGGTTCCTGTGCTCTGACCAGGACTCACCCTAATCTAAGGTAAAATAATGGGGGTGGGGGAAATGTGGGAGGGAGATTTCTCACCAATCCATCCAAAGAGGCACTTTAGATGGTTCTGCTTCTCTTTCTCAATCATTTTCTTATATGCAGGCAAGGCCAGCAACTGAAGTAGTTTCTATTCTTAAGCTTACCTAAGCACTTATTTAAAACTTCTTGGAAGAAAATTAAAGGCCCTAAAAGAAAAGATGCCTGACTAATGGTCACCATCTGTAAGAACTGAGATAATATTTCTACTCAGATATATATTCTATAAAGTTTATCAGAAAAGGTAGACAATTATTTCTCTAAGTAACCTGACCATGTGGTGCCTAGCCTGCAAGTCACTTCCTCCTTCCCCCTTTACCTGCCTGCTCTGTTCCTGACTTCTTCCTTCATAATTTTCTTCTCACTTCTCCCTCCTCTCAAGCCTGAAGCCTTGACTTTTATTGACATACAACATATATAGGGATGCAAACCTGGCTCAAATATGTTATGTCAGGAATGTTTGATGGAAATATCAAGCTACTCTGGAGGGGAAGGGAATGAAATTCCTTGACACATGAGTACCATTAAATTCATGATTCTGAGACAAATTAAATGTCACTTGCCTTCCCCCATTCCCTGAGATCAGCATCCCATTGTGATAACCTGCCTTTCTACCAGTGTATACCTTAACACTTAACACTTCCATTTGCTACCATCAATGCTGTTATTTGTTGTGGCATAAGTGTATTAACTTAAACACATCTAGTTGCTCATATTGCCACTTTGATTTAGCAGTTGGCTTCTTTTTCTCATAATCACCATCACTCAGAATCTGCTTTTATGTGCATGTTGTAGTATCATGGACATTTACCCTAGGCCCATGGCTTAATGTGGAAATGGGATGCAAACTCCTTTCTCAGCCAGTTTCAATCAGAAAGGCAAAGGGCTGGCCCAAATTATTCATGCAGAATCCACCTCATACACAAACTATAATTAATTGAAATGTAAATCTCCACAGAAATTAGAAGAGTGGCAGTCACTCAAAAAACATTTATTTATTCATAGACTACTAGATGTCAGGAATTGCACATGATGCTGGAAATACAAAGAAAAGGCAAAGGAGAGGATCTGCTCTCAAGAAGCTTACAGTCTAATGGAAGAAATAACATGCAAACATTCTAATACAAGTTATTTTGGACATAGTTGACTGAGAGAAGGGAGTAGAAGCAAGGAAGATAAGGAAATCTTTCCTTTAGTGGGGGGATTTTAACTAACCCTTAGACAAAGTCAGGGAAGTGAAAAAGTAGAGAGGAGGTGAAAAAGCATTACATACCAATGGAGGTCAGGCATTGGAATATGTCCGTAAATGTCGGTGTCTTGTTTAAAGTACAACAAGGGATTCTTTATGACTGGATTAGAATTCATTGTGAAGGGGACCATGAGTTATTTGTAAAAAAAATAGGGAGTAGGCAGATTATGAAGATCATGTATCAACAAACAGATTTTTATTTGACCCTGGAGGTGGTAGAGAATCACTGAAATTTATTGAGTATGTATTTAAACTGGAAAAGCACACTTAGAGATTGAGGAGAGGATAGAGTAGATTGGAGAGGAAACTATATCCAAAAGTTTATTGTAATAATTCATGTACAAGATAATAAGGGTTAAAGCAAAGTGGTGGCAATATCAGAGGAGAGAAAAGGAGGACATATTTGAAAGATATGGCCAATGTGAAATCAAAGGAAAAATTTTATATATGAAAGAGTGAGGAGGTAAGGATGATACCAAGGTTTTGAGTCTTGGCAACTAGGAAGATGGTGATAATCTCAATAGTCATAAGGAATTTAGATAGTGTGGTGTTTGGATTTCCTTGAATCTCACCCTCCCCTGTTGGTTCTGCTCTTTTCTCTTTTTCCCCATAGAAATCTTTAAGAGTTAAGCATTTTTTCTGTTGTTTGGCCATTTCCCCAGTCGTTTTTACCCTTTTGGATTGGGAATTCTGCAAGCTGCTTGCTGATTATGTCTCTTCTGCTAGCTTGCAGGGGTTGGCACTTTGAATTATGCAGCATAAATTCACAAAGCCAAGTGGTATGAAGTTCTGAACCTCACTATGTGTTGGGGCCGGAGCCTGGGACTTTGAGGGTGGGTCTGAGGAACTCATTCATAATTGTAGTTGAGGTCCCTCAATCCCAAAGTTGGCTTGTGTCTAGGTTAGGAATCTGGTGCAGTAGATGAGGGGGTTGATCAGGTAGCATTCCTATGTGTGCAACTTTGCTTCCCTTTCCCCCTTATCCTGTTAAAATCACCTCTCACTGCATACCTTTCAAGTTGTGCTCAGTGGGATAGCCCCCAACTCTGTCTTGATGATCGATTTTGATTCCTGTCATTTTGAAGAACTTTTTAAAAATTAGTTTGGAAGGATAATCAGAGTGATTCTGGCTTTCGCTGCTACTAAGTTGCCATCTTCTAGGGTGAGTGTTTGGGAAGAAACATGACTTCTGATTTGGAGAATTGTGAGCATCTTTGTCACTATAATAGCTTTTAGTGGTGGGATTCTTTTTTTGTTTGTTTAGTCATCCACAATACTTAATGCTAGAGATGGGGCCTCCACACTTCTGGAGGTAAAATCTGGGCTGATCCTATTTTTTCTTTCTTGGGCTTTTGAGTTTTGAATCATTCAAGAATTTCAGAGACAACTCATTCTAGGAACTCACAAGCTTTCAGTTCTAATAAAGTTTTCTGTTCTAGGCAAAATATTGATTTCTTCCCTTTTACCCACCCACAGCCAAGACTGAACTCTTTATGCTCCTTGCTTATGATTTGGTTTGAGCAGTAGTAGACTACTTCTAGACTTAACCACTACCAGTTATCTTAGAATATCTGATTCCTTAGAGTAACCGAACAGCAAGCTCCTTTTTCATTTTATATCCCTGACCTGATTATACTGCTGCAGGGTTCAGATTGGATCAGAAACTTGAACTGAAATCCCACTCTTAGGATTCAAGTCACATCCCTACTGTTAGTTAATTTTCCTCTTTTTTAGGTATACTGGTCAGAGCCCACAACTTCTTCTCATAACTGATTGCCTAACAACGTCGTTCTCCGTTTTTCCTGAATTTGTGCCCTACAAATATGTAGATACCATCTGACAACTGTTCCCCTTGCAGTTCCTCAGCATAAATTCTAAGAGAGTTCTACTATAAGTCAGGTATCTCCTCTTGCTCTGGCATTCAGCCTTTCCCTGAACCCTCAGTTAGCTATTTCTCCTTGGCAGATCCCATTGCCAATATTTGCAGACCTCTCTGTCTCCTGATTAAATCTGAGATGAAAAAAAAAAAACTCCTGGTGAATTTTAATTGGATTTACCCCTTTGAGATTAAGTCAGATATATTTTCTAAATCTGTTGTGAGGAGTTTAGGGAAGGTAGGAAAGTCAATATACTGCTTCTGTTACTCACATTGTATTATCTCTTAAGGCCTACACTGTCCTCTTCTTTTGTGATCAGATTGGTTAAACATTTATCAGTTTTCCTAGTCATTTCAAACATTCAGTTATTAACATTTTCCATCATTTGAATTTTTCCAGTTTATTCCCTATCCTCTAATTTTAAACATGATTTCTTTAGTTTATTTTAGTTATTTTCTATTTTCATATTTATTTATTTTTAGGTATATTCAGTTCATTAATCCTATATTTTGCCATTTTCTTAATATATGTTTTAAAACACATAATTTCCCCCTAAGGAGTAGTATAGTTTCATCTTTGTAATTGTGCCATTTTTATTTATTATACTTTCTTGTATTTAATTATTATATACATATATTGCTCTTTAAAACATTCATTATTTAGGATTTCATTTAAAAGTTATTTTTGTTGAGCTGTGATATGAAAATGATGTTTAATATTCCTCTAATTTATAATTTTTTGCAATATTTCCATGATCTAATGCATTGTTAGTTTATGTAAAAGTGTGATGTAATACAAATAAATAAATAAATTCTCTAACAGTCAAATTTAGAATATCTTTTAATTTTAATTTTATCAATAATTTCTTCAACTGTATATATTTCTCCCTTTTTTTTATTCATCCAAAATTGAGAAATGGACCTTTAAGTCTACTACCTGTATTTTGCATTTCCCTGTAACTTGGTTAATTTTTACAATATGAATTTAGATATTAAGGCATTTTGATCATATAGGTTCAATACTGATATTGGTTTATTATCTGTTTCATTTTAGCAAATATAGTTTTTTTCCTTCTATATTGTATATTTTTGTCTTACCTTAATCAGTTAGAATGTAACAACTCCTGATTTTTTATGTTAACCCCTAGAAGAAAATTTCTTTTTCCCTCTCCATTTATTCTGCATATATTTATTTTGAAGAGTTTCTTGTAAGCAGGAGATTATAGGATTTTGTTTTCTTCTCCAGTGTCATTTTTTTGTTTCATTGAATCATTTAATCTATCTACACTTAGAGTTTTGAGAGTAACGTTTATATTTTCTCCATTTGGTTTCTAATATGCCTAATATACCTTCTATTCCTTTTTTTCTTTTAATGATAATCATTTATTGATTCAGGAAATTTTGCTTAATATATCTTATTGAACACTAATTATAGAAGCTCTCTTCTTCCTCTAACATAAAAGGCCTACTTTCCAATTTCTCATCCTTTCCCTTTCTTTACCAATACTATTAATTATTTTTCCTTATAACTAATTATTTAATACTTCCCCTCTTTTTTCTCTCAGTTAAATAGTTAGATAAAATTCTTTCTTTCACTCTCTACAACATACTTTTAATTGTTAAGTATTTTAAATGTAGACTCTAAATGATCAATTTAGTGAATCTATCAATAATATGGAAATAGTTTGTGTAAAACCCACTGGAATTGGGCATCCGCTGCCAGGAAGGGAAGGTGAGCTGGGGGGACTTGAGGGAAAGAACATGAATTATGTAACAATGGCAAAATATTCTAAATTGATTAATTAAATTTTTTCAATAAAACAATGGAATGGAATCTCTCTATAGCCACTGGAGCTGAAAGAATGAGATGGCAGGTACTGTTAAATAAATATGAGCCCTCATCAAGTGGAATTTTTTAATCCCTTTACTGGAATGGCTAAATAACTTATGGGCAAAAGGGGCTTTGGATAGAGTCCTCCTTTAGGAGTTAGAAGAGTAAGTTTCTAATTCTGGCCTTTCTAGAAACTAAGTATGACTTTGTAGAAATCACTGTCATTTCCTTTCTTTGGGGATATTAGATTCTTAATAAAATGAGGTTTTTAACTTTTGAAAGAAAGGTTTGTATATTTTTTCCTAAAACAAGAATGTATGACCCTTGTTCTACTCATTTATTTTCACTTCTTTTGGTTTTTTATTATTTAATGAATAAACATTTATTCCCTCTTTAATCTCTGTTTTCTCCAGGTTTCCTTGATACTCTCTTCCAGTGCTCCTCTTAACTGACTGACCATCTTCATCTTTTTTTTTTTGCTCCATATTTATTTAAGTCATCTCTAATCACCTTGACCATCCCACAAGACTTTGTCATAGGCCTTCTTATTTTCATTCTACATTTTATACATAACCTCATGAGCTACAAGTAATTCAATTATCATGTCTTAGATGATGATTCTCAGAGTGACTTCTCCACCTTTTCCCTAACATCTACATTCAAATCCCCTTCTATTAGATATCTTGAACTCTATGTCACATAGACATCTTAAACTCAACTGAACTTTTTTCTCTCAAATAATTCTGCTTTTTCTTCCTATTACTATTGAGGATATCACCATCCAACAAATTAGCCAACATTACAACTGAGCATTAGATTTCATCTCCCACTCACCTCCTATATCCAATGATGTGACTTAATTTTTAGATTTTATTTTGTTAAAGTATTTTGCCAATTCCCCCTTTTCTTCTCTGAAAAGCAGGTATATACATCACATCATGCATGTATTGTAAGAGCCTCCTCATTAGTTTCTGTGCCTCAAGACTTTTACTACTCTAGTTCATCATCCACTCAACTATCAAATTTATATTCTTAAAGGACAGGTCTGATCATGTTATCCCTCTATTCAATAAATTCCATTTCCTTCTTATCACATTTAAAATCAAATACAAAATCCTCTAAGTGGCATTCAATGTACCTCAAATCTGAAGCCATTCTGACCTTTCCAGATTGCTAAAACATTTACTCCTCTGCCTTTACAAATGACACTGCACTTTTGCTGTTTCTCTCAAAAGATACAATATTTCTAAATCATATTCTTTCCCCTGACACTACCTGGCTACCCTTTCCCTTGAATTCACATCTTTTTTTTACATATATTCTCTGTCTTCTCTCAGAATTCAAGAGAAATCCCACTCTCTCCACAATAGGCCATTTCCAGTACCATGAAAATATTCCTATTAAGTTTATGTGATATTTACACTATTTATTGTACATAATTCTATATGTCTTTTTTGCCGTTAAAACGTGAGCTTCTTTGGTTCAGAAATGATATTTTTGTCTTTCTTTTTTTCCTATCATTTAACAACATAACTTGCATTTTTTGATCATTTTATTGCATATTATACTATTTTATGTAATTCACAAAAACCAGGAATTATATTTAGGACTTAACCAATTCATATGTTCTTAGCACAAAATCATGTAGCCTCTGTAGAAGTGATATCATATTTCTAGTTAAAGACTTTCATTTCAAAAATGAGGAAATTGTGGCATATAATGGTGATATAATTTACCAAGATGAGTTATCTAGTAAGAGTAAACTGAAAGGAGCCTGAGCCCTCATGATGATCATTTTCACAGTGAGGGGTGAAAGAGAAAGATATGTCATTTCCAATTCAGATATGAGACAATAAATTCTTTCAAATATGGTTTTATAAAATTCCATGTTTATAATCTATATTTTTTTCTTTGACTGGAAAACCATAACACATGAAGTATTGAGGGGAGATTAGAATCAATAATTGACTAATCCATTCATGAAATCCTTGTGAAGCCTCTTCTCCTTCCCAGGTATAAAATGAAGTTTTCCAATACGACTATCACTGCCAATCAGCAATAAGGGAGAGAGGGCAGGGTAACATCCACCAAAAAAGGCTCCAATTGTTTCCACCTCTACTTTATTTTCAACACTATATGTCACATATAAGGTGCAACAGTTGTTGATCCAGTAGAATAAAACAAAACAGCTCACAAGCAAGAGAATGGTCTGAGTGGCCTTGATTTCAGGGAAGGATCTAGAGCAATTGCTATTGCTATAAATATGCTGCACTTGCTTGCTATGTCTATAGAGGAGAAGCACCATGTGGGTACTGGACAATGCCATAAGCAAATGATAGATAAAGTCATGAAGAGTCATACCAAACAAAAATGCAGCTGTAGATTCGTTCTCATTTAATGATCTTACCATGAAAATATGTGATATATACTCATACCTGGAAATATTGTCATTTTTTATTGCTTCACTGTGTTCAATGACCCTGATATAGATCAATGCATTTGTTACACAGAAAAAGAGGAAACAATGTAAAATGTATTTGTGGGCTTTGACTTTGATCCTTGCCCACACAGAGTTGTTGGGACTGATGATGATGGCCTGGAACATGCTCAGAAGGCTTGTTGTGCATACAGAAAATCCCCGTGAAATTCTATAAATGTACAAGACTACTTTACACCCCAAATCATTCAAAACATTTCTCATCCCAAAACAAAACATTATTTCTGGAATGCCTCTGGTAAAAAGTGTTGCCATATTGGCCACAGTCAAATGAGCAAGAATCAAATCCATGGGCTTCTTTTCTTGAGGCTTTATGAAGGCGATACAAACATAAAGGACAAGAAGCAATGAATTCCCTACAATACCAATGGCACATTGTAAAAAGAAGGCCACACCAAAGATCAGCTCACTAGATATCATTTGTCTTCAAGGAGTCAGTAAATCTGATACCCCAAAGAATTGAAGAGCCTAAAAAAGGGAAGAAATAGACAACCTAAAAATGAAAGTAATGTGTTTGCATGACTTTCACAAACATCCCTTTTATGTCCCATTTCTTCCAGCTGTTTGAATATTGAAAATTTATTGAATCCCATGTCTATGGTTAATAAGATCATAGATCTATATATACATAATAAAACAATTACAAGGTATTATGATTCCCTCTCTTTGTAAATTAGGAATCTGAAATATAATGTAATAAATTTACTTGATAAATGTTACCAGAAGAACAGAGTAGTGCATGTCTTTTTTCATTTCAATACACTATTCTACTTTAATTTTTCTTCTGGAAAAATACATTTCATATCTGTTGGAATCCACTGACTTCCTCAGATAATAGTTGCATAATATTTAACATTTATAACACATCAAGGGGATGCAACTGGGTATCTCAGTGGATTGAGAGCCAAGCCTATAGATGTCAGGTCCTAGGTTCAAATCTGGCCTCAGAAACTTTCCAACTGTGTGACCCTGGGCAAGTCACTTAACCCCAATTGCCTAGCCCTGACAATTTTCTCCCTTGGAAATAATAAACAGTATTGATTCCAAGATGGCAGGTAAGGGTTTAAAAAAAAATCAAAGATTTCCTTGACAAAAAAAAAATGAAAGCCCATAGTGATAATAGTTTGCAAGTTTATGACCCAGAGCCTCGCCACAGGGGAAAAAAGTTACTAAATTTTAATTTCTTTCTGGACTTCCAATTTGCTCAGAATTGTTTTTTCTCTCTACATGAGGTCCTCCAATTGGTTAATTGTGCCTATCTTTATTGTGGACATAATTACCATGTAATACTTTCATATATCAAATGCTTTCATCAGGATTTTTATTTCCACCAGACTATCCTGAAATCCTTCTATGATGTCACTTGTGTGTTTTTGGTGATGATAGTGGTTTTATGTATATGATCATAATTTTCTCTCAGAAAAGTTGAGAGAAATGGTTATTGTGGAACTCAATAAAATATGAGGGTGCATTAAATTGGAAAGATCAAGTTTAATTTTATTGATTTTATTTAGTTTTGTTTTATTGAAAATTATGTATATGTAGTGACTATCCTATTCTAATCCATTTCTTTATTGTGTTTTGCAAAAATTCAGCACAAAAAAATGATAATTTTATATATATAACTGGTCCATAAAAATATCTCCATGTATCAGCACTTGATATAAAACTCAATTTCATAGCCTCATTCATCCTTTGAAATGATCATTTCTGATTTTTTAAAATATTACTTAAAATTTTGAAAAGTACTGTAATGTTACTACTTCCCTGAAGGTCTTTCAAATTCATTATCATGCTAAGTAGTCATTAGAATAATAGAATTTGTGACATTAATTTTTAATCTAGTTATTCCATCTAAAATCATTTTCAAATGCCTGCTACATGTCATCCAAAGTGATATATCTTATGGATTTAGAAAAATCAAAATATAATCCATATTCTCAAGTATTTTATGATCTAATAGAAAACACCTTATAAAAAAACAATGTATAAGCAAACTGGATGCCAGAGAAGATTCAGAGTTGGAAGATGGAGTATCCTATTCACAAAACAAAATGAAAAGTGTCACTGGACCAGAGAGTGCCTAGGGAAGACAGTTATAAGGTATAAGAATACTAGAAAGGTTTGGTCAAACAGATTATGAAAATTATTAAAAACCCTGGTGATAGAAATCTACTGAACTTTATTGAGTAGGGGAGTGACTTGGTCAGACTTACACTATGTAAGATTGCTTTGTTAATTTAGTAGAGCAAGGACTTGAAGTGGGAAGAGATTTGAGGTATGGAAACTAACTAGATGGCTATTGAAATAGTCCAGGAAGGAGCTGATCACCAAGATTTTAGCAGTGTCAGAAGAGAAAGAGTTTATTAATTTGAGATTATTAGTACAGAGTTTAAGATGGGAGACTACAGAGCAGAAGAGAGGATTGACCTAAATAATGAGATTTGAGAATCATTTACATACAGATGACAAATGAATAACTGGAAATGGATACAATCAACAAGTGAATAACACAGAGGGTCAAGAGTAAAGGTAGGGTCCAGGACAGAGACCAATTGACTGCCCAAAATGAAAGGGCATGACTTGAATAAATATTCAGCAATAGCCTTTCCAGGAGTAATTAGCATAACCTTGGGAAAGAACCAAAGAGAGCAGCAACATGAAAACCTAGAAAGAAGTGTATCAAGTAGTTGATTAATAGTGTCAGAGGCTGGAAAGAGATCAAGAAAGAGGAGGACTGAAAAATAAAGACCATTCTATTTTTTTGGCAATTAAGAGATTGTTAATAACTTTGTCTAGAGCAAGTTTCAATGATTGATGGAGTCAGAAGCCAGACTATGGAGCATTAAAAACAGAGGGAGAAGAGAGGCAAGAAGGCACATTTAGTCAAAAATGGGAAAAGAGACAAAGAACAAAAGCTAAAGGGATCTTTACTTTTGGAGATGTATAAGAAGTGATTGGGAATTGAGTTAGGAGAAAGTTAATTAAATGAACAGTGTGCTCAGAACTTTAGGTGAGTACATAGGTGAGGATAAAGGAAGATTAGATTCCTCTCTCTTTGTAATCTTCCCTTATTACCTGTGATGTGGAAGAATCCTATGTGTGACAGAACACATGCCAATTAAAAATAATATACTTTGCTTTTCTGTGTTTAGAGGTACTAATGTGGCCTAGAAGAATGCTTAGAGACAATTACTCTGAAAAAAAAACACATTTCAAATGGAGAAACAGAGGGTTTTATTTAATGCAAAATAAGTTAATATTCACAAAATAATCTGATAGATATATTTGCCCTTTTTTGTGGGTGAAAGATAGGGAAGAAAAAGGGACAAAGGAAAGAATTATAACTCATCAGATTACAAATGTGGAAAGAAGGAAGTGGATGGTAGAGGAATGTCAGGTTATCAATGTTGAGAGGGCAAATGAGTCAAAAATATAAGGCATAGTCAAGGAAGAAATGAAAAAATAAAAGTAGTCTAGAAAGAACAGTAATTAAGAGAAGTAATGGGGTAAATAGAAAAGAGAAATGCTAAAACATGGAAATAGAGTGGCTTGAGGTCATTTTTGTTTGGTGAATTGTGTAAGGTTAGCTAATACAAGAACTGGAACAACAATGACAGTAAAATTGATTCAATTAAATAGAACCCTTTGATTAAAGCATTTACCCTGTATATAGTACTCTACAGGGAATTAAAAATAATGACAGGGAAAAAAAGAAAATAAAGAATTTGAAAATGTTAGTGAAAATAAGAGATAGAAATTATTGACAAACAAGATGTTGATAAGAAGGAATGTTTAAAGAAACAAATGCAAAGTATGGAAAAGGAATATAGCATATTAGATAGGAGATATGAAAATATGTATAAGAAAAAGGGTGAGGAGGAAAAAGAAAGAAATTAAAACATAAATAATTTAAAAACAAAATGGAAGAGGTAAAAAGTAAAGAGAAATGAGAATAAAGAGAAAAGAAAAGAGAAAAAAGAAAGAAAAAGGAAATTTTGATTAGAAGCTGTTATTTTTTAAATGTAGATGACAAAAAAACTTTAATCATAGAAAATTGGAAGGAAAATTACAACTTGAACTATATAAAATTAAGTAGAATATAGTATTTGGCAATGGAAAAAATGAATAGTGAAAAAAATTAAGCAAAGGAAAAAGTCTAAAGAATAAAGGAATAAGATGACACAACTTAGATACTTGAAACTGATATTATTAATTAATGAAAGCCTGCATTTGGTTTCAGTGATAATGAAAGAATACAGGCACAACTATTATCTTTAAGCTTTCCATATATTATGGGGTTAAGAGTAATATTTTGGGGAGAAAAATTTCACCCGAATAAGCATATTTAATAATTAAAATACCCCAAGAAGAGCTGTATCAGTTAATGTGAGACTCTCAACTTCCTTTTTAAGAAATCATTAATACAGCCTAATAAAAGAGATGAGATAAACTAGCTCAGCAAAACAATGGAAACTCAGAATATATTCCTTTCTCGTGCTCTGTTCTCTTAATGTGAGATATAAAGAGATTGCATAAGATAATTCTATCATGTAAATTAGATCATATAAACTACAGTTTGGAAAAATCTGTACTTCTTAGAAATGCATAGTAAAATAAGAGGACTATAGTAAGAGCCAAAGAACTTGGATTTTATTCATACCCCTACTGAAAACTAGTGATGTGATTGTGGGCTAGTTATTTTTCCATTCTTGGTATTATTTTTTTTTTTACCTGCTAAATAGAAAAGCAATTATCAGTTGATTTTCTCTTTCTATATACTAACTCAATAGTAAGTACAAATTGGTATGTCCTGGAAAAGAATATCACAATATTTCAAGTTGTGCATAAAACCTTTTAGAATGTATCTCAAATGGAATACAATTCATATGCACTGAGTTTACAAACACAATTTAGAACAGGGTAGAATTATACTGATTACTAGATATATTGAAAATACAGTTGTGAAGGACAGGGGTTTATGAAGAAAAATCCTTAAACTTAGTACTTGTGGAAAACAAAGAAAAGAAAAGAAGAAGAAAAATTCAGTGTTAATCAGTGGGGGAGAGAACATTATGAGGGGAAAAGGTGTAAAAAAGTCTTTTTTTCACCTAGAGGAGAAATAGAATTGAAGAGATATAATTACTATTTGGAAAAAATGGGAGAAAGCACGTAAAGATAAAATCAAATATATAAGTTGCAGTTTAAAAAAGACAAAAAATGAAAAAAATTAGAGAAAATATGAAGAATTAAATGTATACATACATATATTGCCATGTATCCAAATATACATTATTTTAAAATATATTTGATGGGTATAGATAAAATATTAAAGTAAAAAGAAATTGAGACTATATTTTACTCCATTTGAAAGATTACAACTTCATATATAATATGTATTTACATGTGGGAGAAAATATGAAAAATGGAAACATATTAACAAAGAAAAAGAATGTATTTATTATATACAAACATCTTTATAGCAGCAAAAAGAACAGAATAAAATGAGATTCTTAAGGAACTCTTCCCTATTCTTTCTCTATCTCAGAGCCCAGGAATTAAGAACCACTTACTGAATCCTTGTGGTTTCCTTGCTATCGTGGTAGACACCAACAGTCAGTGGTGGAGACAGGAACAGCTAACACTCAAGATATAAGAACCTTAGTGCTCTCATAGTGAGGTCTCCCACAGTCTGAATCTGGGTGCCAAATCATGTAGAAGTGAACTCTATGATTTCATCTTTCAATAGGTCTGTGATTATCATATCACCTGCAAAAGCCTTGACACTCTGTGCTTTGGGAATTTCCAACCTATTCCCAACAATAACAAATGCATCTAATATGTGAAAATCATCTCTATCACAAATTAATTGCAATTATGTATCTCAAATGGAAAATTGCTCTCTGAAAAATGAGTTTTGAGGCTTAAATACCTTAACTGAAGAGTTTGATTTTAACTAGGGAAAATGAAGTTGATAGGAAAGAAGAGACACAACCATTTCTCACTTTTCTTACTCTTGGGAGATATTTTGCAGTCAATTATTATCCATTTATATCAAATGAGGATAAATTTTATTTCTAAAAGAATGATGTGAAAAATATTCATCCCTAATTCTGATCTTTCTGATAAATATACATCCTCTATGACAGGGACAAAAGAAAAAAGATTGGAAAATACTTCAAATCTATTGAAGTCAAACCCCTTCATTTTAGAGATGAAAAAACTAAGACTAAATGAAGATAAGTGGCATGCATAAGGTCACACTAGTAAGAATCATCAGAAGCAGGATTGGAACCCAAGTTCTTTTGTTCCATAGCCAATTGGGGAGTAATAGTCAGCAGTTTATTCAGAGCTGTGCCTGGCCAATCCATCCTATTCCCACAAATTTTACTGAGCAAACTGGAGGATAAATTATCAGAATGAGTTCTGATATCTTATCAATAAAATGGGTTACCTTTTGATATAGGACCTCTGTCTTATCCGAACTATTCAAGATATCATTAGTGTTGTTGTGTATGTCTATTCTCACAAGAATGGAAGCTGTTTTGAAGGCTCTATCCATGATAACATGGAAAGAAAAGGGAGAATTTAGGTAGTGCTGGTCAGATGGTCTATATATACTGAATTCCTTTCAATGTGAATACAAAGTAATTCTGGGTAATCTCAGCCACAGCAATAGACTGATAATAATTGGTGAAGTCACTAAATTGTAACATGGGCCACTTGGTATTCAATGTTGATGAGGTCAAACATAGTAACAATTATAGGCAGTTGTAGTTATGATCATTTGATATGTAGGTTGTTTAGTGTCAAGAGTATTGGGGACCTAGATTCAAGAAGACCTCATTTCTAATCTCACACATTTACTAATTATGTGTCATTGCACAAAAACCTTAACCGTCTATGTGTCTCAGTTTCATCAACTGGAAAAAATAAATAATAAGAGCACCCGTTTTGCAGAGAATCAAATGAGATGTTTTTAAAGCATTTAAGAGATTAGATTTCACATAGTAGGCACTTAACAAGTAATTCCTTCCTTACTTTTGTCCTTCTTTCCTTCTTGTAAATTCCCTAGTTACTCACTAATGATAGCTCACTCAGCCTCTGTTCTCTTGATAAAAGAAATCAGCTTCTCAGCAGTACCAATAAAATGCCATGACACATCGTAGGCACTGTAGTGTAGTGTTGAGAGCCATCAACCCCCCACTGGCTGACAAAGTAATAGTTTGGGAAATGGGGGCTGCAAGGCTGCCCCCAAAAATGAAGCCCCCACTGATCCCCTTCTGTGACTTGTCTCTCTTTAACGTCCATCACTAATGGATGATTATTGCTCTCTCTCTAATACAAAACAAATGATATAAAACCAAAGTTTTATAGAATACACATATATCCCACCTTAATCACCCCAGATTACTACCCTAAAAGAATACATTCAAAGAATTAAAACCTAAAGATTACCCATTACACCCTGTCTCCTTTCCCTCTCCACAGAGTTACATCCACTCCCATTACAAGCCAGGCAAGCCAAGAACATCAATCACTTTCAAGACACACTTCCCTGCAGACAGAAACAAGGCAACATTGCCAGGTGCTTTAAAGTAACTCAAGAAAAATAGAATTTGTAAATTGAGGAAAACCCCAATTCTGGCCTATCATTAAAATATCCTCTGACCCTTGTAATAATTAAAAATAATATTTTCCACCCATATATATTTATATATATATATATATATATATTTATAATGTTTATTAATAAGGGTAGACAAACATTCCTAAGTAACCTTACCACGTGCCATCTAGCCTACCAGTCTCTTCCTCATTCCCCCAACCTCCTCCTCTCTCTCTTCTCCTCATGGTTCTCTCATGGTCCTCTTGTCAGTCTCCACTGATTCTTCCCCAAACTTTAATTTTTATTGACATATAAAACTTACACTGATGCAACCCTGGTGCCACTGTGGTATGTCAGGAATGTTTGATAGACAGGAAAAGTTACTCAGGAAGGGGAGGGGATAAACTTCCTTGACACACTGTGATCCTTTGGGAGACCCAAATCCCCAATGGATGATTTAAATATAACTATCTTATAACTCTAAATACCTTTTAGCTAAAAGTACATATAATATTGCATGTTTTTTCTAAGAGGTAGTTACAATAGTTAGAGATGGGAGTAAATACAAAAACTGATTGATAGATGCATTAACAAAATGCCAACTAGGGGGCAGTCCCCTTTGGCATAAGAGTTTACATTCAGAATAAAGTATGTTCAATCTCTTTAATTCAATCCCTTCAATTATATCCCAAAGTTCATTCTAGATATTTTGATGCAGTGTGTAGCTTCTTCAGGCATCTTTACAGAACTTTCTCCAAAAGGATCCACTTTCTTGATTTTGGGTGTTGGCAAGTTTCTTTTCCTGAAATTTCTCCAAAAAATTTTAAATCTTGCGTTTTAGGATAATTACACAATGCCCCCTGAGGAGGGTGTTGACCAACACCAGAATCACAATGGGATACATGACTGAGTTATGAGATATATGAAACAATTGTCAAAAGAAAAACAAAAACAAACCAGTCAAATAAAAGAGGAAAAATTAAATGCTATATAAAAATAAGAAATATAGAAATGCTACAAATAATATAAAAATCTTATGTGTATAAAATTCTGAGTAAAAATAAAAATAACCTGTAGCAGGTTCTTGAATCACAGCAAGGACCAATTAAAGTGACTTATGTCTCATAAGCCTGAAGGGCAATAGCAGCAATACAGCACTTTATCCATTTGCAGCCAGGACTACAGAAAATTTGCCAAACTATAAGAGAGAAAGGACTAAGTTTCTGCAGCAAATGGGAAAAATCATTCCCTGGTTGATTGTACCATCACTGTCAGAGATAGAAGGAGCCAGGATGATAGCCAACTTGAGGCATTTGACTGAAAGTATTGCACATGTAGTGTGGTTCAAGGAAGTCCTACATCTTTACATATGTCAAGCACTGCAACCTCAATTTGCACACTAGGCTCAAGTTCTTTTGTATTGGCATAGAAGCTCAACAATCCTTCCTGAATTTGATTTGGTCCTTTTTGACTTCGTGCTATTTGGCACTGTATATTGGCTCTTTTGTTCCCTTCTCCTGGAATCAGACATAATCATTAAACAGAGTCCTATAACATTTATCAATAAATGGTTGGTTTCCATAGTCTAAAGCCTTTGGGGAATGCATATTACTAGGACTAATAGAGCCTGTAAACTTATGCTGTAAACTTTATCCTTCAAGGCAAAAAACCCCATTAATACTGATTTCATGTACTTCATGTACCAATGTTAGGAAAAAGGAAAGATGAAAAAATCAAATATCCTATTGCAAACATAAAGAGAAAAAAAGAAAAAAATCATAATTTTGCAATTCATATTACATGTGACTATGTGTTAGCTGAGCAGAGGCACAACACAAAAGGTGCTCACTCAAAAATGAAATGTATATCACTCTTAACTTGATCATGATCCACAGTGTGAGTGTACATAATTTTTTCACCAGCTAAAAAACTTAAAAAAAAATAAAAGGTATTAAAACAACTAATACAGATTCTAAAAAATATCCAAATCCTCAAAATTATAAGAACCCACTTATGACAGTAGCAAACAAACTCACTATCTGTAGGATTCACATGACTTGCTGTGTGACATTTTAAAAACCTATGAATACATGAATACTTGTCACAAGTTCTACAGATTTAGCCAATCTTTTAACTTTAGCAAAGATATTTTTAACAAAAATCTATTATTATCATCATTCCAAAATTTGGTGGGAGAGAAAAGCCAGAAAAAACTCCATATAGTTGATGAAGAATTACAAATATAATAAATCAATTTTGAAGCTACAAGGCTTCACAGGAAGAAATCATTCCCACCTACTGGATGAGATTATAACACATTACACTTTAATTAAGTCACTTGGACACCTCCCTCCCTCTGGGTATGAGACTGTAACAGTGCAACAGAATTGTCTCCAATACCTCCCAACCATTTTCATGTTGAGCCAAGGACTCAAAAGTGAAAATCATTTCATATACATCATCCATTTCATTTATAATAAATGCAGAGATGGGAAATATAACAATGCCATTGTACTCTACTTCAGCTACAAATAGATCTCTTATTACAAACAACTCAAGAGGAAGGAAAATAAATGATCAGAGGTAGGGATTCTCCCAAATATCTGAAAATCATGTCTGAATACTCATTAAAATTAATTGAGATTATTAGACAATTAAATTCTCCAAAACTTATATACAGGTTGAAACCAATGTCATAGGTTCATCTATCAGCTCTGTGTGACAATTTACAAAGGGAAAAAGGAACAAAATACTGTTTATGGGCTTTTTTTGTTTGTGTTTTACTGTGTTTTTATTACATTTATAATTACATTTTAATCTATTTGGGGCCACAACTGAGAGTGCTTGGGAGGATGCAGCCCATGAGCCACATATTTGAAACCTCTTAGCCATGCTATATAACCTTCCCAAAATGTAACACTTAGTAAAACAGTTTAACTCTACACTCTCATCTTCCCTTGGGCACCTTGTTCCTTAAGATGTTGCTAGCCTTGCCCTCCCAACATTCAGCCTTGAATAACATCCACCATTCACTACCTTTATTCCTACACATATGCCTCTGAATAAAACTGGAGGAAATTGCAAAACTATTTTGACCAGGTCACTGAAAATTTTAACTGGGTGCTCATCCCTTCAAGGAAATCCTTTCACATCTCCTTATCAACTCACACCTCACCACAGCAGCTTGTCCAAACCATTTCATCCTTCCTTAAGCCCCCAATGGCTTCTTTCCCCCCAACCTCTCTACTGAGAACTTTGCCAATTTTACTGAAAAAATTAAGGGCATTCACAAAGAACTCCTCCTTCTCCCCTGAGCCTCATCTGACATCACTGATAAGCCTTCTTGCTACTATCTCCTCTTTCCCCAGACTCACATAGTGAATTGGCCCCTCTCCTTGAGAAGGTAAACTTGACTACATGCACAAGTGGTTATCTTCCATCTACCTTCTCCAGCATATTGTTCTTTCTATTATTCCCATTCCTTAATTACCTACCTCCTTTTCCCATACTGCCTACAGCTTACCCAGGGTCTCCATAATGCACAAAAACGATTTGCTTGACCCATTCATCCATCATTGTTTACCTATATCACTCTTGCATTTTGTGGCTCACTTCCTAGAGAAGGATAACAACAACAGGTGCCTCTACTTTCTCTCCTACCATTTTCTTCTTAACCCTCTAGAGTCTGCCTTCTGACCTCATCATTCAATTGAAGTTGTTATCTCCAAAATTGTTAACAATCTCGTAACTACTAAATCAGTCTTTAAACTTATAAGTAGAGGGTATAAGATTAGTAATCTCTCTTTTCTCTTTTCTCTCTTTCTATCTGTACTTCTTTTTTTTAAAATTTTTAAACATTATTTTATTTGGTCATTTCCATATATTATTCACTGAAAACAAAGATCATTTTCTTTTCCTCCCCTCCTACCACCCACCTTTCCCTCTCCCATAGCCGACGCACGATTCCACTAGTTATCACATGTGTTCTTGACTCGAACCCATTTCCCTGTTGTTGGAATAGTGTTCATTTAGAGTCTCTCCTCAGTCTTATCCCCTCCAACCCTGTAGTCTATCAGTTGCTTTTCATCGGTGTTTTTACTCCCACAGTTTATCCTCTGCTTGTGGGTAGTATTTTTTAGATCCCTGCAGATTGTTCAGGGGCATTGCATTGATACTAATGGAAAAGTCCATCACCTTCGATTGTACCACAATGTATTAGTCTCTGTGTACAATGTTTTTTTGGTTCTGCTCCTTTCGCTCTGCATCACTTCCTGAAGGTTGTTCCAGTCTCCATAGAATTCCTCTACTTTATTATTCCTTTTAGCACAATAGTATTCCATCACCAACATATACCACAATTTGGTCAGCCATTCCCCAATTGACGGGCATCCCCTCATTTTCCAATTTTTGGCCACCACAAAGAGTGCAGCTATGAATATTCTTGTACAAGTCTTTTTCCTCATTATCTCTTTGGGGTACAAACCCAGCAGTGCTATCGCTGGATCAAAGGGCAGACAGTCTTTTATCATCCTTTGGGCATAGTTCCAAATTGCCCTCCAGAATGGTTGGATCAATTCACAACTCCACCAGCAATGAATTAATGTCCCCACTTTGCCACATCCCCTCCAGCATTCATTACTGTCTCTTAGCCAGTACGAAATTGTTTTGATGACCTCTGCTTTATAATATAGTCCGAGATCTGGGACTGCAAGACCCCCTTCCTTTGCATTTTTTTCATTATTTCCCTGTATATCCTTGATATTTTGTTCTTCCAAATGAACTTTGTTATGTTTTTTTCTAAATCAGTAAAAAAAAGTTTTGGAAGTTTCATGGGTATGGCACTAAATAGATAGATGAGTTTGGGTAGGATGGTCATTTTTATTATATTGGCTCGTCCTACCCATGAGGAGTTAATATTTTGCCAATTGCACAAGTCTAGTTTTAGTTGTGTGGAAAGTGTTTTGTAGTTGTGTTCATATAGATCCTGTGTTTGTCTCAGGAGATAGATTCCTAAGTACTTTATTTTGTCTAAGGTAATTTTGAATGGGATTTCTCTTTCTAGTTTTTGCTGCTGAGCTGCGTTGGAATTATATAGAAATGCTAATGACTTATGTGGGTTTATTTTGTATCCTGCAACTTTGCTAAAGTTGTTGATTATTTCGATTAGCTTTATGGTTGAATTTCTAGGATTCTTTAAGTAGACCATCATGTCATCTGCAAAGAGTGATAATTTGGTCTCCTCCTTGCCTATTTTAATGCCTTCAATTTCTTTTTCTTCTCTAATTGCTATTGCTAGTGTTTCTAATACAATGTCAAATAATAGAGGTGATAATGGGCATCCTTGTTTCACTCCTGATCTTAATGGGAATGGATTTAGTTTATCCCCATTACAGATGATATTAGTTGATGGTTTTAGATATATACTGTTTATTATTTTTAGGAATGACCCTTCTATTCCTATGCATTCTAGTGTTTTTAGTAGGAATGGGTGTTGTATTTTATCAAAGGCTTTTTCTGCATCTATTGAGATAATCATGTGGTTCTTGTTGGTTTGCTTGTTGATGTGGTCAATTATGTGGATAGTTTTCCTAATGTTGAACCAGCCCTGCATCCCTGGTATAAATCCTACTTGATCATGGTGGATGACCCTTCTGATCACTTGCTAGAGTCTTTTTGCTAGTATCCTATTTAAGATTTTTGCATCTATATTCATTAGGGAGATTGGTCTATAATTTTCTTTCTCTGTTTTTGGCCTGCCTGGCTTTGGAATTAGTACCATGTTTGTGTCATAAAAGGAGTTTGGTAGAACTCCATCTTTGCTTATTATGTCAAATAGTTTGTATAGTATTGGGATTAACTGTTCTCTGAATGTTTGATAGAATTCACTGGTGAATCCTTCAGGCCCTGGGGATTTTTTCTTAGGAAGTTCTTTGATGGCCTGTTGGCCTTCTGATAAGGGATTATTTAAGAAAATTATTTCTTCTTCTGTTAGTCTAGGCAATTTATATTTTTGTAAATATTCATCCATATCACCTAGGTTGGTATATTTATTGCCATATATTTGGGCAAAGTAGTTTTTAATGATTGCCTTAATTTCCTCTTCATTGGAGGTGAGATCCCGTTTTCATCCTTGATGCTGTTAATTTGCCTTTCTTCTTTCCTTTTTTAAATTAGATTGAGGAGTACTTTGTCTATTTTGTCTGTTTTTTCAAAGTACCAGCTTCTAGTCTTGTTTATTAGCTCAATAGTTCTGTCACTTTCGATTTTATTAATTTCTCCCTTAATTTTTGGGATCTCTATTATGGTTTTCTTCTGGGGGTTTTTAATTTGTTGGTTCTCAAGTTTTTTCATTTGCATTTCCAATTCCTTGATCTCTGTCCTCCCTAATTTGTTAATATATGCAGTCAGGGATATGAATTTTCCTCTGAGTACTGCCTTGGCTGCATCCCATAAAGTTTGGAAGGATGTTTTGCCATTGTCATTTTCTTCAATGAAATTATTAATTGTTTCTATGATTTCTTCTCTAACTATCTGATTTTGGAGTATCATGTTATTTAATTTCCAATTAATTTTTGATTTGGCTCTCCATGTACCCTTGCGAATCAATATTTTTATTGCCTTGTGATCTGAAAAGGCTGCAGTTATTATTTCTGCTTTTCTGCATTTGAGTGCCATGTTTCTATGACCTAGTGTATGATCTATTTTTGTGAATGTGCCATGTGGTGCTGAAAAGAAGGTTTATTCCTTTTTGTCCCTATTTATTTTTCTCCATATGTCTATTAACTCTAATTTTTCTAAGATTTCATTCACCTCTTTTACCTCTTTCTTGTTTATTTTTTGGTTTGATTTATCTAAATTTGATAATGGTTGGTTCAAGTCTCCCACTAATATGGTTTTACTGTCTATTTCCTCCTTCAATTCTCCTAGTTTCTCTATTAAAAATTTGGATGCTATACCATTTGGTGCATACATGTTGATTAGTGATATTTCCTCATTGTCTATACTCCCTTTTAGCAGAATATACTTACCTTCCCTATCCCTTTTGATCAGGTCTATTTGTGCTTTGGCTTTGTCAGATATCATGATTGCAACTCCTACCTTCTTTCTATCAGTTGAGGCCCAGAAGGTCTTACTCCAACCTTTAATTCTAACCTTGTGAGTGTCAACCTGTCTCATATGTGTTTCTTGAAGACAACATATGGTAGGGTTTTGGGTTCTAATCCAATCTGCTATTTGTCTACGTTTTATGGGTGAGTTCATCCCATTCACGTTCAAAATTATGATTGTCATTTGTGGATTCACTGGCATTTTGATATCTTCCCCTAGTTCTGACCTTTCTTCTTTAGCTTTCTCCTTTTGAACCAGTGATTTACTTTAGGTCAGTCCCCCTAGTCCCCTCCCTTGAGATGCTTCCCTTTCTAGCCCCTCCCTTTCTATGCTCCCTTCCTTGGCCCCCTCTCCTTTTCTCCCTTTTTATACTCCCTTCCCCCACCCCCTCCTTAATTTTTCTTTCTTTCTTGCCCTAATGGGTAAGATAGAATTCAGGATCCCACTGGAGCTAGATGTTCTTCCCTCTCAGATTTGATTTCACTGAGAGTAAAGTTTAAGTAATTCCACTTCACACTTTCTTCCTCTCCTTCTCATATGAGAGTTCTTCCCCTCCCCTTCCCATGTGCATCTTTGTATGGGAAAGATTATTCTATTGAGTCCCCCCCATTTCTTGAATTTAATCTTAGTATTATTGACGGTTCCCCCCTCCTTTTTCCTTTCTTTGCCCCCACCTTCCCCAAATCTTCTTAATACCCCAATCTCTCCCTATGCATGTTTCTTCTAACTACTCTTATGATGCTACAATTTATGAGAGTTACACAAAACATTTTCCCCACATATTAATATATATAATTTGATGTAAATGTAGTCCTTATAGAAGAGAGTTTGACTTAAAGAAAAAGATAAGATTTATCTCCTTTTCCCTTTCTTTCATATTTACCTTTTCATGTTTCTCTTGCTTTCTGTGCTTGGATATCGAACTTTCCACAGAGCTCTGGTCTTTTCTTAGCAAATGCTTGGAAATCTTCTATTTTGTTGAATGCCCACACTTTTCCCTGGAAGTATATAGTCAGTGTTGCTGGGTAGTTGATTCTTGGTTGGAGACCCAGCTCTCTTGCCTTTCTAAATATTGTGTTCCATGCTTTGCGGTCTCTTAGTGTGTTAGCCGCTAAGTCCTGTGTGATCCTTATGGGAGCCCCCTTATATCTGAAGCTCCTCTTCTTGGCTTCTTGTAGGATTTTCTCCTTTTCTTAGAAGCTCTTGAATTTGGCAATTACATTCCTAGGGTTTGTCTTATGGGGATTTAGTATAGAAGGTGTTCTATAAATCCTTTCTATTTCTATTTTGCCCCCTTGCTCCAGAACGTGGGGGCAATTTTCTTTTATAATCTCCTGTAGAATAATATCAAGTTTATTGTTCATCTCTTGTTTTTCTGGGAGACCGATAATTTGGAGGTTTTCTCTTCTCCCTCTGTTTTCGAGATCGGTGACCATCTCAGTGAGATATTTTATGTTTTCTTCTGATTCATTAATTTTTGGGGTTTGCTTTATTGATTCTTGCTGTTTTATCATCTCGCTTTCTTCGAGTTGCTTGATTCTGGTCGTTAGGGACTGGTTTTGCTTTTCAGCTTTGTCTGCCCTTCTATTGGATGCTTCGAGTTCTTTTTCCAATTGAGCAGTCTTATCTGTCAGACTGCTGATCTCTTTCTCCCATTTTTCTTTCCAAGTTTCCATCTTTTGGATAAGTTCCAGTTTGAGATCTTCCAGAGCTTGTTGATAGTTTCCATTTTGGGAGGCATGTTCTGATTTCTTTTGGATTTCCTCCTCATTCTCCTCTTTTCCTTGGGTACTTCCACCATAAACGTTTTCAATAGTCACTTTTTTCCCTTTCTTCCTGGAGGCTTGATTTGGGCCATGTGAGCCATCCCTTTGGTGGTTTTATTCCCCTTTCCTTTTTGGTCTGGGATCTGGGTTATATGGGCGGTTTTTCTGTGAATTTAGGTTGCTTCAGACTAGTTCTTCCCAGCCTCTGAGGTTTCTTAGAGCATTGGGTCCCTGATCACAGCCACACTGCCCAGGTGTTCAGCTCCACCAAGATAATCAGCGCGTGGTCCGCCCCTGGTGTTTAGCTCCACAGCAGCCACCCCAAGTACAGCTCCGTTGACCCCCGTGCTCAGCGCCGGGTTCTCCAGTGAAACCGCCCTGAGACGTTTTTTCCTGGCAGTCTCCAGATCCCAAGGACCCTGGAGTGCCCCCCCCCCCACAGACAGAGACGTTCCCCACTCACTCGCTGTCCCAGTGAGCACTCAGGTATCTCACTCTGGTTTGGTGGGCAAGGTGGGGTGGGGGAAGGGCGGCTCAGTTCACTTTTCTGTGCAAGCTTTTCCTCCTTCTTATTATAGTGTAGAAATGTTCAAGTCCCACGTACCTTCACCTTTGTGGGATACTGGGGAGTCCTGTTCCGTCAAAGGTGATTTTTATGCTCTTTTGATGTAGTCTATTTCGTTCAGGGCCGGGGAGAGGAAGCATGTGGCGTCTAGATTGCAGCCATGATTACCTGGAAGTCTGTTTATGGGCTTTTACAAAGATATTCTTCTACAGTACCATGATAGTCATAGGGGAGGTACAAATAAAGACAATGTAACAGAATATTTTCAATTTTTATAACTTATAAAGTAGTTAACATTAAATTAAATACATCTTGTATTTAGAATAGAGTTACAGAGACTTCTCATTCTGGGGAGGGGAACAAACTAAAACAATTAACATCAATAAGGCAATGAGGTCTGACAAGGCTTAAAATTTCACTTCCAGATTCTTTGATGTTCCTCCCTCTCCCAAGTACCATCGCTCATCATAATCCCTTTGTCTACACTTCTAGAGTCTCCCATGCTTAGGGGAGCTCCCACATTGAGTACAGGTGTTTGGGTATGGGTTTTGAGTTTCCTCATTCGAATAACTATTCCTCCTATTAATATTACTATACCGGAAACTTCCATTCCTATTTACAATTCCTCTTCTTACAATTCCTAATCACATGACCCATCTTTCCACAAAAAAAAACATTAGTGGATGCTTTGTGGTTTCTTGTAAGGAAGCTATGATCTCTCCATCCTTTGCCTTTACAACTGTTTCAGTTAATTCTTTTATTTCCTTCTTCAATGTCTCTACTAAAGTAGCATTCTCCTTTTCCTTCTCACTCTGTTTAGAAGTCAATTCCTTTATTTCCTTCCTTAATGCTTCCACTAAATCAGTGTTCTTTTCCTTATGCCCCTCAAAAGTATAAACTGCCACTCTTTTCAATTCTTCAAGGTCCATAGTAGGTCAATTTGGACACCTAGTCATAAAATAATTCCTAATTACCTTACAACTGTTTTTCACAAATTGCATTCAGATTTGTCTAAGGTTCCATTCCCTATCCAGATCAAACTAAATATATCTTTCTCCCAGCTCAATAAGTCTATCCATGAATTGGGTGGGATTTTCACTATCATCTTGCTTAAGATTTTCCAATTTAGTCCATGTACCAGACCTATCATAACAGGCTCTCATAGCTTTTATCAATGCATTTCTAGTCTGGCATAGTTGTAAATAATCTTGCTCTGAATTTGGATCTCATTTGGGATCTTCAGTTGGCCAATGAACTGTTCCCTCTCCTTGGGCCTGATTAATAATTGACAGAATCTTATTCCTTTCCCTTTCTGCTAGCAAGACCTGAAGCAAATCTTCTACATCATTCCATGTGGGATTATATATGTGAAAAATGCTTTTGAACTTATTTATCACCACCACAGACTCAGCTTCATATGTAGGTGTTTTTTCTTTGAGTCTCTCTATGTCCTATGGAGAAAAAGGTGTACGACTAATATTTACTAAATCTCCACATCTGTTATATGTAGGGCAACTCTTAGAGGGAAAAGACATGTATTTGAATCATCTGTGAGAAATGCTGCTTGGCCTGTGTTCTGGCGTTCAATGGAGTGGGTTTCAGTGAGGCTGGAAGGGGAAGGGGGTGGGGTGGTGGAATAGAGGTGGTCAGCAGGTGGGGAGGTAGAGAGAAAAGATCAGGGGCGGGGCTGGGGGCAGGGTGGATAGATATGGGGTGGAGATGAGTAGGATGGGTGATGTCTAGATGGGTCCTAGTAAGGTGGTGTAAAGATTAAAATTTAGGAATATGGGGAGACTGAGGCAGGTAGAAATTAGTTTCTCTCTGCAAGGAGTATTATATTTTTTAGAGGTTTATTAAGGATTAAGGATTGAAGAAAATACAGGATAAGGAAAATGTGCCTAGGCCAGAGGCCTAGACAAGACCTCACCTACATTATGGAAGAGCCACTTCTGCTCCAAAACAGAAGTCCAAAAAGAGAGAGAGACAAAAGCCTTTGCCATCAGCTTAAATCCTTCCTCGATCTCGGCCCACCTCAGAATTGCGTGAGATTACAAAGCATTCTGGGGAAGTGAAGCAAGGGCTTGTGGGGATTGAAGTCCAGAGTTCAAATCTCAATTTTACAGTGGGTAGGAAGGAAGTAGGAAACAGTTGTTGTTGCACAGCAATAGTATCAATAATGAATGTCTATTGAGTGTAATAATTGCTGCTATTAATAATTAACAACATTATGAAGTTATCATAATTATTAATTATGTTATTAGTAAGACTATGCACTTATAATTATTGATTGTGTCATCAATAATTAATAATATGAATTTATTATAATTATTGTTATTAATAATCAACAACCACAAACTATACACAATATGTATCAATAATCAATAACAACCATTATTAATTAATAATAATGACTAATAATAGTTATTGAAAATCACTAATTACTATTATTGATAATATTATTAATACTATTGTGTTCTAAAATTATTCCTTAATATTGAACATAATTAATTTTATTTAATGTTGGCTTTGTTCAAATTTAGAAATTTGGTTTTAATTTAAATTCAATATTATTAACATTCCCTGTTAATAATCCTTCTATTTTAATGTATTCAATTTAATAGCATTATTTTAGATCACTAGTAGCAGTAGCAAAGGAATTTTTTTTATTGTCCTGCAGTTTTAATTCTCAACAGTGGGTGGTGCTATAAATGTGTGTAGTGTGGAAGGCACCTGTGAGTAGACCTATCTAAGCAAGCAGTCAGCTAAAAAGAAGGCAAAAAAAAATTGTGTTTTTAATATGCTAAAGAAAGACAGGCAGTCTTCCAGGAAAGCTTGGAGTGGCTTTTAAAATGCTAATGAAGACTAGCACTCCCAAGTAAAATGTGGCTTTAGATATGCAAAGGAAGCTAGCAGTCTTCAAGCAAAATTTGAGGGTTGGGGAGGGATAAAGAAAAAATGCAGTTTCAAGTGCCCAGGTTTAATGACTGTTTGTGGGGGTGTGGGGGGAAGGGAAAGAAAAATGGAGTTAAATCCTTTCCCCTGGAACAGGCACATGTTTTCAAACTTAGGAGGGGCAGGAAGTTCCTAATCTTCCCCCCTTTGGGGAAGGATCCCCAAAATTAATTTAATGAGTGACTCTGAGTTGGGCCCTGCTGCACAGGTGTGTGTGGAAAGTCAGGCAGACACTGGGCTGGTAAAGATCTGTGGGGTCCTAGTGCCCATTGGTTTAAAGCAGGTTGGGTCCTGTGAGGGGGTGGCCACATAGGGAGAGTGCAGATGGAGGGAAGAAACAGGAGTCTGTTTTTGGCACCAATGGGATCCTGCTCTTTGGCACTCAGGGACTAGGTCCCTGGTTCTGTTTTGAGCAAAAAGCCTCCTTTCCCTTCTCTATTGCCCTAGGGGGCCCCTAAACTATACCCCAAGGCTAGAAGGACCCCCTAGGACCCATTCAAGGGGTCCCCCCACTCTTCATTGCACTAGGCTGAAAGGAGGAACTCTAGGACCTTTCCTGCTGTGGAAAATAAAAGAGCAGGAGTTCCTGTTGGGTCCTAAAATCCACCCAATTCCTTATGGGCAAAAAGGCCTCCTTCAGGTCATTCCTAAAAATAATAAACAGTATATATCTAAAACCATCAGCTAATATCATCTGTAATGGGGATAAACTAGATGCATTCCCAATAAGATCAGGAGTGAAACAAGGATGCCCATTATCACCTCTACTATTTGACATTGTACTAGAAACACTAGCAGTAGCAATTAGAGAAGAAAAAGAAATTGAAGGCATCAAAATAGGCAAGGAGGAGACCAAGTTATCACTCTTTGCAGATGACATGATGGTCTACTTAAAGAATCCTAGAGATTCAACCAAAAAGCTCATTGAAATAATCAACAACTTTAGCAAAGTTGCAGGATACAAAATAAACCCACATAAGTCATCAGCTTCTCTATATATCTCCAACACAGCTCAGCAGCAAAAACTAGAAAGAGAAATCCCATTCAAAGTCACCTTAGGCAAAATAAAATACCTAGGAATCTACCTCCCGAGACAAACACAGGAACTATATGAAAACAACTACAAAACACTCTCCACACAACTAAAACTAGACTTGAACAACTGGAAAAACATTAACTGCTCATGGATAAGATGAGCCAATATAATAAAAATGACCATCCTACCCAAACTTATTTATCTATTTAGTGCCATACCCATTGAACTCCCAAAATATTTCTTTACTGATTTAGAAAAAAAAAAAAACATAACAAAATTCATTTGGAATTACAAAAGATCAAGGATATCCAGGGAAATAATGAAAAACAAAAACACATATGTTGGGGGCCTTGCAGTCCCAGACCTTAAACTATATTACAAAGCAGCAGTCATCAAAACAATTTGGTACTGGCTAAGAAACAGAAAGGAAGATCAGTGGAATAGACTGGGGGAAAGCGACCTCAGCCAGACAGTATACGATAAACCCAAATATCCCAGCTTTTGGGACAAAAATCCACTATTTGATAAAAACTGCTGGGAAAATTGGAAAACAGTATGGGAGAGATTAGGAATAGATCAACACCTCACACCCTACACCAAGATAAATTCAAAATGGGTGAATGACTTAAACATAAAGAAGGAAACCATAAGTAAATTGGGTAAACACAGAATAGTATACATGTCAGACCTTTGGGAGGGGAAAGACTTTAAAACCAAGCAAGACATAGAAAGAATCACAAAATGTAAAATAAATAATTTTGACTACATCAAATTAAAAAGCTTTTGTACAAACAAAACCAATGTAACTAAAATCAGAAGGGAAACAACAAATTGGGAAAAAATCTTCATAAAAACCTTTGACAAAGGTTTAATTACTCAAATTTATAAAGAGCTAAATCAATTGTAAAAAAATCAAGCCATTCTCCAATTGATAAATGGGCAAGGGAAATGGATAGGCAGTTCTCAGATAAAGAAATCAAAACTATTAATAAGCACATGAAGAAGTTTTCTAAATCTCTTATAATCAGAGAGATGCAAATCAAAACAACTCTGAGGTATCACCTCACACCAAGCAGATTGGCTAGCATGATAGCAAAGGAAAGTAATGAATGCTGGAGGGGATGTGGAAAAGTAGGGAAATTAATTCATTGCTGGTGGAGTTGTGAACTGATCCAACCATTCTGGAGGGCAATTTGGAACTATGCCCAAAGGGCAACAAAAGAATGTCTACCCTTTGATCCAGCCATAGCACTGCTGGGTCTGTACCCCAAAGAGATAAAGGACAAAAAGACTTGTACAAAAATATTCATAGCTGCGCTCTTTGTGGTGGCCAAAAAGTGGAAAACCAGGGGATGCCCAACAATTGTGAAATGGCTGAGCAAATTGTGGTATATGTTGGTGATGGAATACTATTGTGCTAAAAGGAATAATAAAGTGGAGGAGTTCCATGGAGACTGGAACAACCTCCAGGAAGTGATGCAGAGGGAGAGAAGCAGAACCAGGAGAACATTGTACACAGTGACTAATACACTGTTGTATAATCGAACGTAATGGACTTCTCCATTAGTGGCGGTGTAATGTCCCTGAACAATCTGCCGGGATCTAGGAGAAAAAAACACCATTCATAAGCAGAGGATAAACTGAGGGAGTAGAAACACCGAGGAAAAGCAACTGCCTGAATATAGGGTTTGAGGGGACATGATGGAGGAGAGACTCTAAATGAACACTCTAATGCAAATATTATCAACATAGCATAAACCTTAAAATTCCTTAGACTTATAAATGTAGGAAATTTCACCATTGGGAAATTTCATACTTGGAAAATTTCTTACTGATAGTCTATTGGAACGTGAACCCCATTGTCATGGGAGGATCCTCCTCTTCCCTTCTTAAGATTACTTTAGGACAGAAACCTTTTGCTGAACAATGGAAAGGACTTTGACCTATGCTTAAGCATGGAACAGGAATTTCTTTGAGTCATGATTGATTTTAGAATTGATACAATGGAGATACTTGGAATCAATCTCCACCCTATTCAGTCCTAACAGGATTGAGTAAGGGCTGCAGCCTAGATCAAAATTTAATTATTCCAATCTCTACCCTACTCAGGTTAGCAGGATTTAGAAAGGGCTGTAGCAAAGGATCAAAGATTTAATTATTTGAAAATATGACCTTCAACAGATATGTGCAAAGCCAGAGACTTCTGGGCGGTCCTGGGTTAAGCTAGAGCCTCCATTGGCACAGGGAAATTGATGGACAGGTGATTGGTAGATGTGAGGACTGAGGGGAGGGAACTTGGATGGTTTCCTTAAGGAGAGGGGGGTCTGAAGACTCGAGGTGGTGGTGGAGGAGTTTGTCGGAGTGGTTGCGGTGTGCTCTGAGAAGCTTGCTCTGAAGGAAGCTGAAGGTGGGGGCCTCTGAGACTGTTTCTCCATTTTGGTCACGTGAGTAATAGGGACTGATCTCTTTTCTTTGCCCCAGCTATCTAAGGGCTTGGGCCTTTTGGCCCAGCCTAAACAGAAGGGGTATTTAAGCCCTATTCCCTTCTCTCCCTTTTCTCTCTCTCTATCTCTAATTCCTTTCTTCCTCCTGTTGAAATTAAACTCCATAAAGGATTGACTGCTGACTTGAGTTTTCATTTAGGAATTACATAGCTGAATTCCTTGGCGACCTTAAATTAATATATATCAGTCTTTTAAAGTGATTTCCATGTCACAATAGCAATGGTTTCAAATCAAGAAAACATGTAATGCCCAGTGGATTTTTGCGTCGGCTATGGGGGGTGGGAGGGAGGAAAAGAAAATGATCTATGTCTTTAATGAATAATGCCTGGAAATTATCAAATAAAATATTTAAAAAAATATGTTTACCAAGGTTGAAAGATTTTCTATGTTTGTAAAAATTGTGACAAATATTCATCAGTTCATAGGCTTTTAAAATGCCATACAGCAATGTATGTGAAATATGATAGTGGGTTTGTTTGTTATTGTAATTAATTGGGCTATTGAGAATTTTGGGGATATTGATACCTACATATTTGTACTATTGTTCTTTATAAAAAAAAAACTGTTCGTTTGTGAAATTCATTTGCTTGTACTCACAATGGATCATGGCCACATATGAAGAGGAAATGGATCTCATTTTTGGTGAGAAAATCTTGTATTCTATATTTTCTTAGCTGATATAATGTGTCAATGATTACAAGCTACATTTTTGAATTTTTAAAACTTTTATTATATTGTTCTTCTATGTGCAATATACGATTTCAGTTTTTTTCTCTCCTTTTTATACTTGAAGCACATGTCACCAGTATTAAGATTTTCTTTAACTTTTTGATTTAGCATTAATATAAGTTTAACATACATTTGCTATAATATCAATGCATGCCCCAAAAGCTTGAGACTATAAAAATGATGCCACTCATTGTTTAAAAAAATTATGGGACTTTGCTTAATGATTCTGTCTGATTCCAGGACAAAATATACATGAGCCATTTCACAGGGCCAAAGAAGCACAAAGCAAAACCTGAATCGTGCCAAAAGAGCACACAGGTCAACAATAACAAACAAAAACAACAAAAAAAAAACAATCCAGGTAGGATTGATGTACTTCTAAGCCAATACAAAGTAGTTGACCCAATGAGAAGACTCAAGGTTGTGATGCTTAACATACATAAGACGTAGGCCTTCCTTGTATCCACATTCTGAAAATATAGATGAGTATTCCTAACTTGGCACCTACCTGGCTCCTATAATCTAGTCCCTTTTCTGTCTTTCATAGTGTGGCAAACTTTCTGTAGTCCTGTCTACTACTGACTGGTAAATGCTTAATTTCTCATATCATTTTAATTGTGCCTTGATTCAAAGACCTGTTATAGATTTATTTTTCCTTTTCTTAGAATTTTTACACATAATACTTTGATAGTCTATATTTTAATCCAGAAATTATTTTCTATTTTGATATTTCTGATGTCTTTTTAATTTCTCTTGCCAATTGATTCATATCCCTCATAACTCAGCCATGCATGCCTAAATGATCCCTGTGTTTTTCAATCACCCTCTTCAAGGGGGCAATATATAAATATTATTATTTTAAATTGTAAAGTTTAAATTCCTTTTGAGAAGAGTTTTAGGTTAAGAAACATGCTACCTCTCCAAATCCAGAAACTTAACTGTTTGGAGAAGACACCATAAAGATGCCTCCAGACCACAAGCTGCAGAAGATCAAGAATGAACTTTTGGTGTGGTTGATTGAACATTTATTTGTATGTATACTTTGATGGCAAAGGGGACTGCCCTCTAACTGGCTTTTTGTTAATGCATCTAGCAATTATTGGTTTTGTTCTTTTTTTTCTCTTATCCTCAAATTATTGTAATCTTTAAGTTGATTATGTTTTCATGATACTTTTGGGGAAACTGGTTTCCCAATAACGATCAAATGGGGGGATGTAAAAATGGAGATTTGAACCCCAGACTTCAATCCCCAGAAGTCCTTGGTAATTCCCAGAATTCCCTATAATCTCACCTGAGTCCTCACCTGAGTGGGAGATCACAAATTATTATTTAAAGGGGATCTGTGCCTACTTCTTTCTCTCTTTCTTTACTTCTAAGTATATGCATCTCATTAAATGGCTGTGAATGGGCTATGTGCCCTAGGTACGGGCTTTCTTATTTTGTACTTTTTTATCCTTGATTTCTAATAATCTTTAATAAACTTCTAAAAATATAATACTTTTAGTAGAAAAACGAATTTAACTGTTACATGTGTGAGTGTATAAATGTATATTTTAACAATCACAAAAGTTTTAACATTCACTATTTCCTCTCTCCTCCAGCTCATCAGACTGAAAGTAGAGGCATCTTGAAAGCATCTGCTAATATGAATTGAAATATATAGTACAAATAAACATACTAGAAAAGAAAACACTGGAGTAGAGTATCTCTTTTGTTCACCAAGAGGGTAAAGTAAATTCTAAATTCTAAATCCCTAACATACTTTTCCCTAAGACTAATCCTTGTAGAACTTACTAGTGTCTGGTAGTAAAATTCTTAATAGTCCCCACAGAGTCTACTATTTGACTACACCCAATAACTAATTAGTTAGCTTCTTCTAAAACTTTGTACATATTTTCACTTCACTGAGTTTTAACCTTTGTCATGCCAGGCTGACCAGGAAGCCTGTTCTGCCTCACTACTTCCAGCAGTAGGCTAACAGGTGGAATAGAGTTTAGCCCCCTACCCTTTTTGCTTTCTAGCAAATCTACAACCTGTTTAACTAGCTGAAGAATTTCACTTGCACATAAATAAAATAGGGAAGTAGAAATTTTGCATGTCTGTGTGAGTTTGGGTATAGCACAAAGGACACTAACGGGTCCTCTATGGGTGTATTTAAACAATGTAAAGTGCTTTTGGTAATCAAATAAAAATGTCTATTGGCTTCTTTCAGTGGGTATTATTTATACCAGTTTAAAAACTGAAAAATGGAATAGACAATTGAAGTGAGGTAAACTACATCATTGACCAGAAAAATCAGTTTTTCCCTGGGAAAGTAGAATTCAGAAATGAGCATTCCTATGAAGGTCAGTCAGCTCAGGATAGTTAAAATCCATGAGAAAATAACAATCTTAGTGATGGCAGCTGGGACAAGATACAAGGAATGGCTTGTACCCCACACCACTGACCAATTTAGTTTCTAGATGATAAGGCTGCTTGCTCCATCATAGTTATGTCTCATAATGAATATTGTTTCCTTTGAATCTTGCACCCTATAAAAACTGCATTGTAACTTGTGAATTTTAAAACTATTCCACCCTAATCAGACCATACATTAGAAGATCTGATTTAGCTATTTCTTAATCAATAACAATAGAGATACTTGGACTGACAGAATCAGGTCTTGGGAACCCTGAATTTCTCCACCCTCATTAGTTTAACAAGATTAGGAAGGTCTGCACCAAACTCAAGATTTAATTATCTTTTTTTTATGTGTATATGTATGTTTATTTTTCCTTTTTTTTTGTACCAATTCAGAGGAGATTAAAGTGCCAGTTACTCCCTTCCACCCAGTCCTTGTTTGTAAAGGTGTTTTAGAGTTTGCAGCCTTGGGTTCTTTTCAAGAGACGGATGTGAATTCTTTCTATTGGAATTTCATTTTCTGTTTAGTCTTGAGCAATTATTTTCTACTATTTTTCTCATTGTAATTTTAAGGTATTTTATAGCTTCTTTTGGGGATGGATCTTAAAACCTCTTCCTGTAGTGGACAGTTCTCTGCCTAAAGTTGGGTTCTCAATGGCAATGGAAAGAAAGGAAGGAATAAGGAGCATTGGTGAGTCTGAGTTGAGTTGCAACAGCAGCCTTACTGCCAGTAGCATGGGAGACGGAAGAGGAGCTAAATATGCTCAGTCAGTGAGTATCAGTGCCTAGGTTTTGATGGATTTATTTTTTTATTTTTTTGTATTTTATTTGATCATTTCCATGCATTATTCATTAAAGAAAAAGATCATTTTCTTTTCCTCCCTCCCACCCCCCCATAGCCTACACGTGATTCCACTGGGTATCACATGTGTTCTTGATTTGAACCCATTGCCATGTTGTTAGTATTTGCATTAGAGTGTTCATTTAGAGTCTCTCCTCTGTCATGTCCCCTCAGCCACTGAAGTCAGGCAGTTGTTTTTCCTCGGTGTTTCTACTCCCTCAGTTTGTCCTCTGCTTATGGATGGTGTTTTTTCTCCTAGATCCCTGCAGATTGTTCAGGGACATTACAATGCCACTAATGGAGAAGTCCATTACGTTTGATTATACCACAGTGTGTTTGTCTCTGTGTACAATGTTCTCCTGGTTCTGCTCCTCTCACTCTGCATCACTTCCTGGAGGTCTTTCCAGTCTCCATGGAATTCCTCCACTTTATTATTCCTTCTTGCACAATAATATTCAATCACCAACATATACCACAATTTGTTCAGTCATTCCTCAATTGATGGGCATCCCCTTGTTTTCCAATTTTTGGCCACCACAAAGAGCGCAGCTATGAATATTTTTGTACAAGTCTTTTTATCCATTATCTCTTTGGGGTACAGACCCAGCAGTGCTATGGCTGGATCAAAGGGCAGACAGTCTTTTATCTCCCTTTGTGCAGAGTTCCAAATCGCCGTCCAGAATGGCTGGATCAGTTCACAACTCCACCAGCAATGAATTAATGTCCCTACTTTGCCACATCCCCTCCAGCATTCATTACTTTCCTTTGCTATCATGTTAACCAATCTGCTAGGTGTGAGGTGATACCTCAGAGTTGTTTTGATTTGCATCTCTCTGATTATAAGATATTTAGAACACTTCTTCATGTGCTTATTAATAGTTTTGATTTCTTTATCTGAAAACTGTCTATCCATGTCCCTTGCCCATTTATCAATTGGAGAATGGCTTGATTTTTTGTACAATTGATTTAGCTCTTTATAAATTTGAGTAATTAAACCTTTGTCAGAGGTTTTTATGAAGATTTTTTCCCAATTTCTTGTTTTCCTTCTGATTTTAGTTACATTGGTTTGTTTCTACAAAAGCCTTTTAATTTGATGTAGTCAAAATATTTATTTTACATTTTGTGATTCTTTCTATGTCTTGCTTGGTTTTAAAGTCTTTCCCCTCCCAAAGGTCTGACATGTATACTATTCTGTGTTTACCCAATTTACTTATGGTTTCCTTCTTTATGTTTAAGTCATTCACCCATTTTGAATTTATCTTGGTGTAGGGTGTGAGGTGTTGATCTATTCCTAATCTCTCCCATACTGTCTTCCAATTTTCCCAGCAGTTTTTATCAAATAGTGGATTTTTGTCCCAAAAGCTGGGATCTTTGGGTTTATCATATACTGTCTGGCTGAGGTCACTTGCCCCTAGTCTATTCCACTGATCCTCCTTTCTGTCTCTTAGCCAGTACCAAATTGTTTTGATGACTGCTGCTTTGTAATATAGTTTGAGGTCTGGGACTGCTAGGCCCCCCTCATTTGTGTTTTTTTTTTCATTATTTCCCTGGATATCCTTGATCTTTTGTTATACCAAATGAACTTTGTTATGGTATGGTTTTTTCCAAATCAGTAAAGAAAATTTTTGGAAGTTCAATGGGTATGGCACTAAATAGATAAATAAGTTTGGGTAGGATGGCCATTTTTATTATATTGACTCATCCTATCCATGAGCAGTTAATGTTTTTCCAATTGCTCAAGTCTAGTTTTAGTTGTGTGGAGAGTGTTTTGTAGTTATGTTCATATATTTCCTGTGTTTGTCTCGGGAGATAGATTCCTAAGTACTTTATTTTGTCTAAGGTGACTTTGAATGGGATTTCTCTTTCTAGTTTTTGCTGCTGAGCTGTGTTGGAGATATATAGAAAAGCTGATGACTTATGTGGGTTTATTTTGTATCCTGCAACTTTGCCAAAGTTGTTAATTATTTCAATTAGCTTTTTGGTTGAATCTCTAGGATTCTTTAAGTAGACCATCATGTCATCCGCAAAGAGTGATAACTTGGTCTCCTCCTTGCCTATTTTGATGCCTTCAATTTCTTTTTCTTCTCTAATTGCTACTGCTAGTGTTTCTAGTACAATGTCAAAGAATAGAGGTGATAATGGGCATCCTTGTTTCACTCCTGATCTTATTGGGAGTGCATCTAGTTTATCCCCATTGCAGATGATATTAGCTGATGGTTTTAGATATATACTGTTTATTCTTTTTAGGAATGACCTTCTACTCCTAGGCTTTCTAGTGTTTTTAATAGGAAAGGGTGTTGTATTTTATCAAAGGCTTTTTCTGCATCTATTGAGATAATCATGTGCTTCTTGTTGGTTTGCTTGTTGATGTGGTCAATTATGTGGATGGTTTTCCAATATTGAACCAGCCCTGCATCCCTGGTATAAATCCTACTTGATCATGGTGGATGACCCTACTGATCACTTGCTGGAGTCTTTTTGCTAGTATCCTATTTAAGATTTTTGCATCTATATTTATTAGGGAGATTGGTCTATATTTTCTTTCTCTGTTTTTGACCTGCCTGGTTTTGGAATCAGTGCCATGTTTGGGTCATAAAAGGAGTTTGGTAAAACTCCCTCTTTGCTTATTATCAAATAGTTTGTATAGTATTGGGATTAACTGTTCTCTGAATGTTTGATAGAATTCACTGGTGAATCCATCAGGCCCTGGAGATTTTTTCTTAGGAAGTTCTTTGATGGCCTGTTGGATTTCAATTTCTGATATGGGATTATTTAAGAATTCTATTTCCTCTTCTGTTAGTCTAGGCAGTTTGTATTTTTGTATATATTCATCCATATCACTTAAATTGGTATATTTATTTCCATATAATTCGGCAAAGTAATTTTTAATGATTGCCTTAATTTCCTCTTCATCAGAGGTGATGTCCCCCTTTTCATCTTTGATGCTGTTAATTTGCTTTTCTTCCTTCCTTTTTTTAATTAGATTGACCAGTACTTTGTCTATTTTTTTTGTTTTTTCAAAGTACCAGCTTCTTGTCTTATTTATTAAATCAATAGTTCTATCACTTTCGATGTTATTAATTTCTCCCTTAATTTTTAGGATTTCTTGTTTGGTTTTCTGCTGGGGGTTTTTAATTTGATTGCTTTCGAGTTTTTTTTTTTTTTTTGCATTTCCAATTGATTGATCTCTGCTCTCCCTAGTTTGTTAATATATGCACTCAGGGATATGAATTTTCCTCTGATTACCTCTTTGGCTGCATCCCAAAAGGTTTGAAAGGATGTCTCACCATTGTCATTTTCCTCGGTGAAATTATTAATTGTTTCTATGATTTCTTCTCTAACTAAACGATTTTGGAGTATCATATTGTTTAGTTTCCAATTAGTTTTTGATTTGGTTTTCCATGTACCATTACTGATCTTTATTTTTAATGCCTTGTGGTCTGAAAAAGCTGCATTTATTATTTCTGCTTTTCTGCATTTGTGTGCCATGTTTCTGTGACCTAATGTATGGTCAATCTTTGTGAATGTGCCATGTGGTGCTGAGAAGAAGGTGTATTCCTTTTTATCCCTATTTATTTTTCTCCTTATGTCTATTAATTCTAATTTTTCTAAGATTTCATTCACTTCTTTTACTTCTTTCTCATTTATTTTTTGATTTGATTTATCTAAATTTGATAATGGTTGGTTCAAGTCTCCCAGTTATATGGTTTTACTGTCTATTTCTTCCTTCAATTCTCCTAGTTTCTCCATTAGAAATTTGGGTGCTATATTATTTGGTGCATATATGTTGATTAGTGATATTTCCTCATTATCTAAAGTCCCTTTTAACAAAATATAATTACCTTCCCTATCCCTTTTGATCAGGTCTATTTTTGCTTTGGCTTTATCAGATATCATGATTGCTATTCCTGCCTTCTTTCTGTCAGTTGAGGCCCAGAAGGTCTTACTCCATTCTTTAATTCTGACCATGTGGGTGTCTACCCGCCTCATGTGTGTTTCTTGGAGACAACATATGGTAGGGTTTTGGATTCTAATCCATTCTTCTATTTGTCTTCGTTTTATGGGTGAGTTCATCCCATTCACGTTTAATGTTATGACTGTCACTTGTGGACTCCCTGGCATTTTTATATCCTTCCCTAATTCTAACCGTTCTTCTTCAGCTCTACCTTTTAGTCCAGTGATTTACTTTAAATCAGTCCCCCTTGTATTTCCCTTTCTACCCCCCTCCCTTCTTATTCCCTCCCTTATTTTCCCCTGTAGTCTTTTAAAAATTTCCCCCCTACCGTCTCCCTCCCTTGTACTGCTTCCCTCCCCACCAGTCTGTTTTTTACCCTTTTACTCCCCTATAGGGCGCAAATCTATTCTCTTCCCCAATGGATTGTATTGTTCTTCCCTCTTTGAGTCAGTTTCAAAGTATGTAAGAGTTGAGTATTTCCTATCTCCAACCTCTTTACCCTTCTACTGTATCGATGTTCTCCCCCCTTCCGCCATGAGCTTCTTTGTGACATATAAATTTACCCCCATTTGTTTCTTTTCCCATTTCTTTTAGTCATAACCTCTTTTCTTTTTTAGCTTAAGTCATGTATATATATGTATACATACACATGTATATGTATTTATGCATGCATATATCTATATACCTATTTATGTCTTGTCCTTTCATCCTATACAGTTTGTCACTGTTCTCTCTGAGTGTAGTTCTTCTAGCTGCTTAAGTGATAGCAACAGTTTTTAAGAGTTGCCAATGACCTCTTTTCTTATAGGGATACATATCATTTTAACTTATTGAGTCTCTTAAAAAAACACCTTATGTTGTTGTTGTTGTTGTTTTTCCCCTCTTTTTTAACTACCTTTTGATGATTCTCTTTAGTTCTGTGGTTGGACTTTAAATTTTCTGTTCAGATCTGGTCTTTTATTTATGAATGCTTGGAATTCCTCTGTTGTGTTAAATGACCATACTTTCCCCTGTAAGAATATAGTCAGTTTTGATGGGTATTTTATTCTTGGCTGTAGGCCTAGTTCCCTTGCTTTCCGGAATATCATATTCCATGCCTTTCGGTCCTTCAGTGTGGATGCAGCCAGATCCTGTGTTATCCTCACCATGTTTCCATGGTATCTGAATGGTTTTTTCTTGGCAGCTTGTAATATCTGTTCTTTTATCTGATTGTTTTTGAATTTGGCTATAACCTTTCTTGGTGTTGTCAGTTGTGGATTAAATACAGGGGGTGATCTGTGGATTCTTTCAATCTCCACTTTCCCTTCTTGTTCTAGGATTTCGGGACAGTTTTCCTGGATAATTTCCTCTAATATTATGTCCAGGCTTTTTCTTTTGTCTTGGTCTTCTGGTAGTCCAATTATTCTTAAATTGTCTCTTCTTGAATGATTTTCTAAATTGTCTATTTTGTGAATGAGATGCTTCACATTTTCCTCAATTTTTTCATTCTTTTTGTTTTGTTTTATAGTGTCCTGCTGCCTTGTGAGGTCACATGATTCTAGTTGTTTTACTCTGGTTCTTAAAGATTCGATTTCATCTTTGGCTTTTTGGTCATCTTTTTCCTTTTTCCTTTTTCCTTCTGGTCCGAGTTTCTTTGAAGATCGTCTTTCATCCTCTTTATCTTGTCTTTCATTTCCTTTGCCTCATCTTTCGTCTCCTTTGCCTCATTTGGATGATTTTAGCTTTCAGGACACTATTTTCTTGTTTTAGTTCAAGTGCCTCTGTTTCCAAATGACTTATCTTAATTTTTAAGTTCTTTTCCCAATTGTCTTCAGCCTCTCTTAGTTGTGTTTTGAGTTCTTCCACAGCCTGTATCCAATTCTCTGGGATTTCTGGTTTATCGTTTGCTGATCTCTCCCCCTCTGTTCCATTTGGTGAGTAGTAGCTGTCTATTGTAGTATCTTTCTTCTGTTTCTGTTGTTTGTTCAAATTCACCCCTTTTTTCCTCCCCGTATTTGTCTGTGCTCTTGTTCTTCTCATTTTTTTTTGTTTTTTAGGGACTTCTATTAGTCTCCCCTCTTGGAGCTTTAACAGAGGATCTCTTGGTGTAATCTCTGGGGGAGGGTTGTTGGGGGTTTGAGCTTTCCTGTCCTCTGGAGGCTTTTGATTGGCTTAACGTCCAGCAGTCAATGAGGATGAATGGGGAGCCTGGGCTTCCCTGTGTTCTGGAGACTTTTGATGGGATTGAGTTCAGCTTAGTTGGGCTGGGTTTAGTATGAGTTTTAAACTTCCTGGACGGCTGGCGCAGATATGGAGGATCTCTAAAGCTCTGGCCAGGCTGCCAGGTCTATGCTCCTTCTAGGCTGCCATCTTGACTCCACCTCTAGGTTTCTGTTTTTTCAGAAGACCCAGCTCTCTAAGGGGGGGAAGGATTGTGGCTTGCCTGGACTCTGAGGGCTCCTGATGGGATTAGGTTCAGGTGGTGTGGGCCGAATGATCCCGGAGCCAAAAAAAGGAAGAAAAAAAAAGCAGCAACCTCCTCTTCCACAGTCTGTGTTGAGTGCCCAGAAACTGGCCCGGGTTACTTTCAAGGTATGCTCTTTGGAGCAACCCCTTTGCAGCCCTGAATTTTCTGTCCTTTCAGTAGCTCTGAGGGCTCCTGATGGGATTAGGTTCAGCTGGTTCTTTCAGAAGACCCTGCTCTCTAAGGGGGGAGAGGTTGTGGCTTGCCTGGACTCTGATGGCTCCTGATGGGATTAGGTTCAGGTGGTGTGGGCCAAATGATCCTGGAGCCAAAAAAAAAAAGAAGAAAGAGAAAAGCAGCAACCTCCTCTTCCACAGTCTGTGTTGAATGCCTGGAAATTGGTCCGGGTTACTTTCAAGGTAAGCTCTTCGGAGCAACCCCTTTGCCAGCCCTGAGTTTTCCATCCTTTCAGTAGCTCTGAGGGCTCCTGATGGGATTGGGTTCAGCTGGTGTCCTAAAGCTGGGACCTCCCTTGAGACTCAGATGGAAGGACCCAGCCAGGGGGCTACAGGCTTCCCCCTTCTCTCTATGTTTCCCTGCCGTCTGTGTTGGGCACCCCGGAGACTGGCTTGGGTTGCTTTCAAGGTGAGTCCTCAGAGCCCTGAGGTTCCCGCTGCTGCCGTGGGCTCAGCACTCTGGGTTGGGGGGGGGATGGGTCCTGGGACCTTCTTTCTGTCTACTCCTTAGATCCGAGTGATCTAGGGTTCTGGCTTTTGGGGTGTGGTACCTTTTGATCCAGGTCCCGGAGGAGGTTTCCCCAGGTCTATCCTGTTGTTCAGCTTGAATTTCGGTGGCCTAGGAGCACTCTGTTTGCTATCGGTAAGGAAGGGTTTCCGAGGTCTGAACTTTCGCTGCTTCTACACTGCCATCTTGACCGGAAGTCCCCAAGATTTAATTATCTAAGGAAATGGCCTTCAACAGACATGTGCAGAAAAAGAGGACAGACCCCTGGACTGTCCTAAGTCAAGCTAAGCTATCATTGGTACATTTGAGATGTAGAAAAGTGAAATAAAACCATCTATATAAAGCATATCACTTACTCTCTCTTGCTTTTTCCCTGGAGAGATGATGACTCTGGCTGGCAGCTTGCTAGGCATTCCAACAATCTTGGAGTGGTGGCAGTTATTTTGTCCCTGGAGCTGATTTCAGGTTCGAGCATCTTGGCTTAGCCCTTTCCTTTTTGCAGTTTAAGCTGAGTCCTTCCTCCTTCATAATCCAAAACCTTATCTCCTAATCACCCCACTCAGTACTAGCCAGGCCGAGCAGGGGGAGAGGACAAAATAAAATCCTTGGTGACCAAAATAATTATTACAGTCAGTCTCAACCATAATTTTAACCTTTACAAACTTCAGTCCAGTGCAACTTTCACTAGTAAGGTTGCCCTAGCCAGTTAGGTACGTATTATTAATAAATAATATTGGTTCCATTAATTGAACTTCTTGAACTCATTTTATTAAGTGCCCCATTTTAGAGGGAGGCCTCAGCGAGATCTTGAGGCCCAGGACTGGGAGGTAAGGTCCTCAGAGAGGGCTGTTGTGTATGTGTGTGTGTGTGTGTGTCT